>NC_051863.1:98656357-99327593 GCF_015732765.1 Culex quinquefasciatus
AAAAATTTAAAATTCTAAAATCTAAAATTCTAAAATTTAAAATTTAAAATTTAAAATTCTAAAATTTAAAATTCTAAAATTTAAAATTTAAAATTCTAAAATTTAAAAATTTAAAAATTCTAAAATTTAAAATTTAAAATTTAAAATTTAAAATTCTAAAATTCTAAAATTCTAAAATTTAAAATTCTAAAATTCTAAAATTCTAAAAAAAATTTAAAATTTAAAATTCTAAAATTCTAAAATTTAAAATTTAAAATTCTAAAATTCTAAAAAATTTAAAATTCTAAAATTTAAAATTTAAAATTTAAAATTTAAAATTTAAAATTCTAAAATTCTAAAATTTAAAATTTAAAATTTAAAATTTAAAATTTAAAATTTAAAATTTAAAATTTAAAATTCTAAAATTCTAAAATTTAAAATTCTAAAATTCTAAAATTTAAAATTTAAAATTCTAAAATTCTAAAATTCTAAAATTTAAAATTTAAAATTCTAAAATTTAAAATTCTAAAATTTAAAATTTAAAAATTCTAAAATTCTAAAATCTAAAATCTAAAATTTAAAATTCTAAAATTTAAAATTTAAAATTTAAAATTTAAAATTCTAAAATTTAAAATTCTAAAATTTAAAATTCTAAAATTCTAAAATTCTAAAATTCTAAAATTTAAAATTCTAAAATTTAAAATTTAAAATTTAAAATTCTAAAATTTAAAATTTAAAATTCTAAAATTCTAAAATTCTAAAATTTAAAATTTAAAATTTAAAATTTAAAATTCTAAAATTCTAAAATTTAAAATTCTAAAATTTAAAATTTAAAATTTAAAATTTAAAATTTAAAATTTAAAATTTAAAATTCTAAAATTTAAAATTTAAAATCTAAAATTTAAAATTTAAAATTTAAAATTTAAAATTTAAAATTTAAAATTTAAAATTTAAAATTTAAAATTTAAAATTTAAAATTCTAAAATTCTAAAATTTAAAATTTAAAATTTAAAATTCTAAAATTCTAAAATTCTAAAATTTAAAATTTAAAATTCTAAAATTCTAAAATTTAAAATTCTAAAATTCTAAAATTCTAAAATTTAAAATTTAAAATTTAAAATTTAAAATTTAAAATTTAAAATTCTAAAATTTAAAATTTAAAATTTAAAATTCTAAAATTTAAAATTCTAAAATTTAAAATTTAAAATTTAAAATTTAAAATTCTAAAATTCTAAAATTCTAAAATTTAAAATTTAAAATTTAAAATTCTAAAATTTAAAATTTAAAATTCTAAAATTCTAAAATTTAAAATTCTAAAATTTAAAATTTAAAATTTAAAATTTAAAATTCTAAAATTCTAAAATTCTAAAATTTAAAATTTTAAAATTTAAAATTTAAAATTCTAAAATTCTAAAATTCTAAAATTTAAAATTTAAAATTTAAAATTCTAAAATTTAAAATTTAAAATTCTAAAATTCTAAAATTCTAAAATTCTAAAATTTAAAATTTAAAATTTAAAATTCTAAAATTTAAAATTCTAAAATTCTAAAATTTAAAATTTAAAATTCTAAAATTTAAAATTTAAAATTCTAAAATTCTAAAATTCTAAAATTTAAAATTTAAAATTTAAAATTTAAAATTCTAAAATTTAAAATTTAAAATTCTAAAAATTTAAAATTCTAAAATTCTAAAATTCTAAAATCTTAAAATTCTAAAATTCTAAAATTTAAAATTTAAAATTTAAAATTCTAAAATTTAAAAATTCTTAAAATTCTAAAATTTAAAATTCTAAAATTCTAAAATTTAAAATTCTAAAATTTAAAATTTAAAATTCTAAAATTTAAAATTTAAAATTTAAAATTTAAAATTTAAAATTTAAAATTCTAAAATTTAAAATTTAAAATTCTAAAATTTAAAATTCTAAAATTCTAAAATTTAAAATTCTAAAATTCTAAAATTCTAAAATTTAAAATTTAAAATTCTAAAATTCTAAAATTTAAAATTTAAAATTTAAAATTTAAAATTTAAAATTTAAAATTTAAAATTTAAAATTTAAAATTCTAAAATTTAAAATTTAAAATTCTAAAATTTAAAATTTAAAATTTAAAATTTAAAATTTAAAATTTAAAATTCTAAAATTTAAAATTCTAAAATTCTAAAATTTAAAATTCTAAAATTTTAAAATTTTAAAATTTTAAAATTTAAAATTTAAAATTTTAAAATTTTAAAATTTAAAATTTAAAATTTAAAATTTAAAATTTAAAATTTTAAAATTTTAAAATTTAAAATTTTAAAATTTTAAAATTTTAAAATTTTAAAATTTAAAATTTAAAATTTTAAAATTTAAAATTTTAAAATTTAAAATTTAAAATTTTAAAATTTTAAAATTTTAAAATTTAAAATTTAAAATTTTAAAATTTAAAATTTAAAATTTTAAAATTTTAAAATTTTAAAATTTTAAAATTTTAAAATTTTAAAATTTTAAAATTTAAAATTTAAAATTTAAAATTTTAAAATTTAAAATTTTAAAATTTAAAAATTTTAAAATTTTAAAATTTTAAAATTTAAAATTTAAAATTTAAAATTTTAAAATTTAAAATTTAAAATTTAAAATTTTAAAATTTAAAATTTTAAAATTTTAAAATTTAGAAATTTAAAATTTAGAATTTTAAAATTTAAAATTTTAAAATTTTAGAATTTTAAAATTCTAGAATTTAGAATTTTAGAAATTTAAAAAAAAAATTTAAAATTTAAAATTCTAAAATTTAAAATTCTAAAATTCTAAAATTTAAAATTCTAAAATTTAAAATTTAAAATTTAAAATTCTAAAATTCTAAAATTTAAAATTTAAAATTTAAAATTTAAAATTCTAAAATTTAAAATTTAAAATTCTAAATTTAAAATTCTAAAATTCTAAAATTCTAAAATTTAAAATTCTAAAATTTAAAATTTAAAATTTAAAAAAATTTAAAATTCTAAAATTTAAAATTCTAAAATTTTAAAATTCTAAAATTTAAAATTCTAAAATTCTAAAATTCTAAAATTCTAAAATTCTAAAATTTAAAATTCTAAAATTTAAAATTCTAAAATTCTAAAATTTAAAATTCTAAAATTCTAAAATTTAAAATTTAAAATTCTAAAATTTAAAATTTAAAATTCTAAAATTTTAAAATTAAAAATTTAAAATTTAAAATTTAAAATTTAAAATCTAAAATTTAAAATTTAAAATTTAAAATTCTAAAATTTAAAATTTAAAATTCTAAAATTTAAAATTCTAAAATTCTAAAATTTAAAATTTAAAATTCTAAAATTTAAAATTTAAAATTTAAAATTCTAAAATTTAAAATTTAAAATTCTAAAATTTAAAATTTAAAATTCTAAAATTCTAAAATTTAAAATTTAAAATTCTAAAATTTAAAATTCTAAAATTCTAAAATTCTAAAATTCTAAAATTTAAAATTTAAAATTTAAAATTCTAAAATTTAAAATTCTAAAATTCTAAAATTTAAAATTCTAAAATTCTAAAATTTAAAATTTAAAATTCTAAAATTCTAAAATTCTAAAATTTAAAATTCTAAAATTTAAAATTCTAAAATTTAAAATTTAAAATTCTAAAATTCTAAAATTTAAAATTTAAAATTCTAAAATTTAAAATTTAAAATTCTAAAATTTAAAATTCTAAAATTTAAAATTTAAAATTTAAAATTTAAAATTTAAAATTCTAAAATCTAAAATTTAAAATTTAAAATTTAAAATTCTAAAATTTAAAATTTAAAATTCTAAAATTTAAAATTCTAAAATTTAAAATTCTAAAATTTAAAATTCTAAAATTTAAAATTTAAAATTTAAAATTTAAAATTTAAAATTCTAAAATTCTAAAATTCTAAAATTCTAAAATTTAAAATTTAAAATTCTAAAATTCTAAAATTCTAAAATTTAAAATTCTAAAATTCTAAAATTAAAATTCTAAAATTCTAAAATTTAAAATTCTAAAATTCTAAAATTTAAAATTTAAAATTCTAAAATTTAAAATTTAAAATTCTAAAATTTAAAATTTAAAATTTAAAATTCTAAAATTCTAAAATTCTAAAATTTAAAATTTAAAATTTAAAATTCTAAAATTCTAAAATTTAAAATTCTAAAATTCTAAAATTCTAAAATTTAAAATTCTAAAATTCTAAAATTCTAAAATTCTAAAATTCTAAAATTCTAAAATTCTAAAATTCTAAAATTCTAAAATTTAAAATCTAAAATTCTAAAATTCTAAAATTCTAAAATTCTAAAATTCTAAAATTTAAAATTTAAAATTCTAAAATTCTAAAATTCTAAAATTCTAAAATTTAAAATTTAAAATTTAAAATTTAAAATTTAAAATTCTAAAATTCTAAAATTCTAAAATTCTAAAATTTAAAATTTAAAATTTAAAATTTAAAATTTAAAATTTAAAATTTAAAATTCTAAAATTTAAAATTCTAAAATTTAAAATTCTAAAATTTAAAATTCTAAAATTCTAAAATTTAAAATTCTAAAATTCTAAAATTTAAAATTTAAAATTTAAAATTCTAAAATTTAAAATTCTAAAATTCTAAAATTCTAAAATTTAAAATTCTAAAATTTAAAATTCTAAAATTTAAAATTCTAAAATTTAAAATTTAAAATTTAAAATTTAAAATTTAAAATTCTAAAATTCTAAAATTCTAAAATTCTAAAATTAAAATTCTAAAATTCTAAAATTTAAAATTTAAAATTTAAAATTTAAAATTCTAAAATTCTAAAATTCTAAAATTTAAAATTCTAAAATTTAAAATTTAAAATTCTAAAATTCTAAAATTTAAAATTCTAAAATTCTAAAATTCTAAAATTTAAAATTTAAAATTCTAAAATTCTAAAATTCTAAAATTTAAAATTCTAAAATTCTAAAATTCTAAAATTCTAAAATTCTAAAATTTAAAATTTAAAATTCTAAAATTTAAAATTCTAAAATTCTAAAATTCTAAAATTTAAAATTTAAAATCTAAAATTCTAAAATTCTAAAATTCTAAAATCTAAAATTCTAAAATTCTAAAATTTCTAAAATTTAAAATTCTAAAATTTAAAATTTAAAATTTAAAATTTAAAATTTAAAATTCTAAAATTCTAAAATTCTAAAATTCTAAAATTCTAAAATTTAAAATTCTAAAATTCTAAAATTCTAAAATTCTAAAATTCTAAAATTTAAAATTTAAAATTCTAAAATTTAAAATTTAAAATTTAAAATTCTAAAATTTAAAATTTAAAATTTAAAATTTAAAATTCTAAAATTCTAAAATTCTAAAATTTAAAATTTAAAATTCTAAAATTCTAAAATTCTAAAATTCTAAAATTCTAAAATTTAAAATTTAAAATTCTAAAATTCTAAAATTCTAAAATTCTAAAATTTAAAATTCTAAAATTCTAAAATTCTAAAATTCTAAAATTCTAAAATTCTAAAATTCATGCTCATGCTCATGCTCATGCTCTATCTCAGCAACCCGAGGTCCAATCTTCAATGTCACTTAGACAATGTTATAGCAAACAAGCCTTACCCGACAAACTTCGTTCTGCCTTTTTTCGTTTGTGAACGAATGTTTCATGTATTAACATTGAAAATCGGACCATTAGTTGCTGAGATATCGTCATTAGAAAATGGTGTGTTTTTTGGTGATATTAAGAAAACTTCAATTTTCGTGTTTCTTTTTCTTAAAGCGGCTCTATCTCAGCAACCCGAGCTAAACATTATTTGGCTTTATCTTTCCACAGCCGGCTGTCTAAGATGAAACCATTCCATTTAAAATTTAACAACAGTTAAACGGGAAATGTCTCATCCGCAGCATCCGATGTTTGCCTAAAATTCTAAAATTCTAAAATTCTAAAATTCTAAAATTCTAAAATTCTAAAATTCTAAAATTCTAAAATTCTAAAATTTAAAATCTAAAATTCTAAAATTTAAAATTCTAAAATTCTAAAATTCTAAAATTTAAAATTCTAAAATTCTAAAATTTAAAATTTAAAATTCTAAAATTCTAAAATTCTAAAATTCTAAAATTCTAAAATTCTAAAATTCTAAATTCTAAAATTCTAAAATTTAAAATTCTAAAATTTAAAATTCTAAAATTCTAAAATTCTAAAATTTAAAATTCTAAAATTTTAAAATTCTAAAATTCTAAAATTCTAAAATTCTAAAATTCTAAAATTCTAAAATTCTAAAATTCTAAAATTTAAAATTCTAAAATTTAAAATTTAAAATTTAAAATTTAAAATTCTAAAATTTAAAATTCTAAAATTCTAAAATTCTAAAATTCTAAAATTCTAAAATTCTAAAATTCTAAAATTTAAAATTCTAAAATTCTAAAATTTAAAATTCTAAAATTCTAAAATTCTAAAATTCTAAAATTCTAAAATTCTAAAATTCTAAAATTCTAAAATTCTAAAATTCTAAAATTTAAAATTCTAAAATTCTAAAATTCTAAAATTCTAAAATTCTAAAATTCTAAAATTCTAAAATTCATGCTCATGCTCATGCTCATGCTCTATCTCAGCAACCCGAGGTCCAATCTTCAATGTCACTTAGACAATGTTATAGCAAACAAGCCTTACCCGACAAACTTCGTTCTGCCTTTTTTCGTTTGTGAACGAATGTTTCATGTATTAACATTGAAAATCGGACCATTAGTTGCTGAGATATCGTCATTAGAAAATGGTGTGTTTTTTGGTGATATTAAGAAAACTTCAATTTTCGTGTTTCTTTTTCTTAAAGCGGCTCTATCTCAGCAACCCGAGGTAAACATTATTTGGCTTTATCTTTCCACAGCCGGCTGTCTAAGATGAAACCATTTCATTTAAAATTTAACAACAGTTAAACGGGAAATGTCTCATCCGCAGCATCCGATTGTTTGCCTTGAGAATAATATATAAAATAGGATGTAACAAAAATGACTTTTTGGCGGGCATTCAGGGGTTTGTTCCGGTGGGCATACTGAGCCCAAATCCCAAATATGAGCTTGATTGGACGTAACAGGAGCTGGCGCTCCGCCCTTCAATTTTAAATGGGATTTAACCCGTAAAGGATTTTTCAAAATGTCCATTTTTGAGGCATTTGCCACTGAAGCGTTTAAAAACATCACTGGCGTGTAGGCCAGATCCTTTCGCATCTTTTGGTATATATAACATTGAAGTTTGGAGCACCCTGGAGCTCGGTACAGACCTTCAATGTTTGGCATTTTTTCGAAAAATCGGTCCCAGCAAAATCAAATGGCGTCTCGGGCGTCGCGAGACGCGACGCATATCTTTTTTGCCGGGGCCGGTTTTTCGAAAAAATGCCAAACTTTGAAGGTCTGTACCGAGCTCCAGGGTGCTCCAAACTTCAATGATATATATACCAAAAGATGCGCAAGGATCTGGCCTACACGCCAGTGATGTTTTTGGTAAACGCTTCAGTGGCCAAAATTCCTCAAAAATTGACATGTTTGAAAAAATCTTTTTTTACGGGTTAAATCCCATTTAAAATTGAAGGGCGGAGCGCCAGCTCCTGTTACGTCCAATCAAGCTCATATTTGGGATTTGGGCTCAGTATGCTCACCGGAACAAACCCCTGAATGCCCGCCAAAAAGTCATTTTTGTTACACTCTAATATAAAACCTTTCAACAAACACTATGATTTTGGGTCGCATCATCATCTTCTATGATGAATCCTGACCAAACACCCTATCCTACTAACAAGTTTTCAGGTTCCTGGCGCTCGTGGGGTGTAAGCACAGAGTAAATCAGCTGCCCTAGTAGCAACCTGCGCTAATTAACATTCCCGTCCCTTAAAATCGAGGTCTACAAACTGACATGGCGGGCGCCGTTGGTGGCCAATGACTGTTACCTATTCGCAACTGATCTAGCTTTAGCAATCATGGTGTTTTATCTTATCAGCGCATTCATACATGCTGTTGATAAGAGAAACACCACTAGATCGTCGAAGCCTATAATCAGTAGTGCTGAAAGGATATTACGGTTCTGTTCAGCAACGGAGGGGCAACCATGGGTGATCTCTCGAAATTTTCCGATCTTTTCAAAAAATAATTATAAATCAAGACTAGCATTTTAAATGACATTGACATTAACATTGAAAATCGGACCATTAATTGCTGAGATATCGTCATTAGAAAATGGTGGGCTGTTTGGGTGAGACTTAGAAAACTTCAATTTTCGTGTTTCTTTTTCTTAAAGCGGTTCTATCTCAGCAACCAGAGGTCCAATCTTCAATGTCTCTTAGACAATTTTATAGCAAATTTTCTGAACCTTTAAAAAAAAATTAGAAATGGTCACTCATGGTCACTATTTTTAAAAATTGAAAAACTGCAAATATTTCGCTAAAATCAAACTTTCGGTGGCTATATCTTGAAAACGGAGCCCTTTATCAAAAAATCTGTAAAGTACTTTTCGATTGCAAATTCAATTTTGCATTCAAAAATAATGTCAAACTTGTTTTTGCATAAAACTTCGATTTTCTCCAATTTCAAAAAATCATAACTCGGCGGCAGATTTTTTGACCATGTTTCTCTATGGCTCAAAAGTTGCGGATTTTTGTCCCCTAAAACATATCAAAAAATCTCGAAAATCAAAAAATACGTATTTTGGGAAATTGAGTTTTAGTGAAAAAAAAGTTGATAAAAAAATCTGCAATTTTTTTCCGTGTACCTATTTTTTCTCAAAAGTCCTCAACAATACCTACAACTTTGCCGAAGACACCAAATTGATCAGAAAATTCACTCAAAAGTTACAGCTGTTTGAATATTTACATACCATTTTTGTATGGACAGCTGCCAAAATTGTATGGAGACTTGTATGAGTGAACCAATGACACAAAATAGCATATTTGGTCATAGGAAGGCCCCACAAAGTTTGAGCCAAATCAAAAATACAAATAAAATCCATTTCCGGTTTTGGTAGAGAATTGCTCATTACCAAAAGTATCATCACTTCAAATTTATATCATTGACCAAAAGCATGGCGATGAAGGAAGTCTTCACGTTAAATGAAATGAAAACTGGAGTTTGAACTTATTCAATTGTATTTTTTTCGCTTGAAACCTGCTACATACCTTGCTTTTGTGGATGTGTTGATGTTGGTACTCTGAATCAAACTCTGGCTCGCTGAAATAGCTCTGTGAATGAGAAAAAAAAACAATTGTTAAACATCCTCTTTCTTGTCTGCCTACATGCAGAAAATAGGTTTATCAATTCGATAAGATACATAATGGTACACACAAAAAAATATTACTGTAATGGCAAAAGTAACTTACTGTTGAAATAAAAAGTGGTCAAAATTTGCTCCATTAAAAGTTTTTTTCTTGTTTTGAATATGAAAACTTTTACTGCTACAGTTTTTGAAAATCTCATTGCTAACTGATTTAAAAGTTTTTACTTTTAATTCGACTACATAATTTCTTTCATTTCGTCGTTCTCGTGTAACCGTGTACGCCTAAGTACAAAATGTAAACAAACATTTTGGTAGTGCCGGTGGTGAGTGAGTTGTCCACGAAGCGAAGCAAATCCGGACGCGGCCACAGCCAGGAGTAGGACGCGGACACCTTTGTTATCCAAAACAGCAGCAGTGGAAGGTGGGTGGTGCCGGTGTGGGACGAGGTCGGGGGAAAAGTTGGTTTTCGAAAAAGGACAAGGCCAGCTTCCTGCAGGACCTGCAGCTGTTTCACGACCGGAGTTGGTAAGAAGGAAGCTTGGGTGTTTGGTGGCGTTTGTGATTAATTTTGTTTGTTTTTGTAGGACGCAGTTTATGCGGTTGCCGAAGATCGGAGGTCGGGATGTGGATTTGCACCGGTTGTATTCGGTGGTGGTGGCCAGGTGGACGAAATTGAAGTTGAAGCAGATTTACATCCGCTTTTCGAACAAGTACGATCAAGTAAATTTTAACGGTGAGGAGGAGGATCCGATGGAAGAGGAAACGACGAGAAGCGCCATAATCGGAGGTGGTCAGCGCGGATGTTGCACTCGGTGCCGGCGGTTTACGACCATCAGCAGCATTATGTGCCGGAAGTGATGACGGGACAGTGTGGGATGTCCTGAGGGTCCGCAGTCCATTTCTCGTTGCGGGACATGTTTGACGATTATTACCTAAACATCCAGAAGAACAGTTTGCACCAGTTCTGGATGGACCGTCTGTACGAAGGCCGCAAGTCCTGGAGTTGACGTAGGGTAGAGTAGTCATCAATGAGACACGGGGAACAATGATAAAATGGCTCTAACAAGTCGTAGTTTCAACCAATCAGGCTCATATTTGGGGGAAAGGTGTGTCTACTGGATACACGTCTGCCATTATAGTGGCTTTGGCTTATGGACGCTCCTTGAAAAGTTATTCATAAATGTTTGATTCTGGGGTGTAAAAGTAAATTATGGACAAAAATTACTTTTTCGCTCGTAGGCTGCCATTAACACCAAAACTAATATTTCTTCAAATTTCTTTCGACGTTCCATAGGGATTGAGTTGGGCTACAATGTCCTTTCATTAGGTTTGGCCAAAATTTAGAATATACCCAGTATCCAGGACTGTCTCATTGTTCCCCACTCATTTCAGCTCATGGGTAACAATGAGACACTTTGATTTTTCTTCATTAAACTTTTCAAAATCTATGGAAATATTTCAAAACATGAATTAAAAGTGATTTTTGGCATATTTATAGAGTTTTAACTTCAATTAACCAAAAATACAAAGTTATTTGGTATAAATATACGAATTTTACAAAATTTAAATACTTTTTAGTATTACTTTTGTTAATTAAAGTTTCATGTTGCTCTAAAATGTTCAAGGCAAGTTACCTGCAATGGAACAATACAAAAACATGATGTTTTACTAGAAAAATCTTGATTTTCGTAGTGTGTCTCATTGTTCCCCAGCTGTCTCATTGTTCCTGCCAAGTGCGTCTACAATGAGACAGTTGAATAACTCTGGCTGTAGATGTCGGATCGATCTCATATTTTGGTCAATGTTAGAACACAAAGAAAGAAAATGCAACAAAAAGCTCATTAAAACATGCTGATGAAAAAATGAGAAAAATCTTTGAAAGTTGAAAACCAAAAGTGTCTCATTGATGACTACCCTACCCTACTCGGATTACTTCCAGATGTTGGAGCGAGATCCGATGAACCTGATCAAGAACATCTACCTGGAATACCGAAGAAGTCACCGGTGAGTATTGAGAATTTGTTCAGTGTCTCACCAATTTCATTTACTTTCAAACTCTTTCAGCAACTACCGCCCACAAACGCAGCTTCGGCGGGATGAACTTTGACGGCGAGTTGGAACATCTGTGTCATTCTCGAAGGAGGACGAAGTTATCGGGAACTATCCGTTCTGGCGCTTCACTTCCCAGCCGGAAAACGTCGACTTCCCTTCCCGAATCAACAACCAATGGCCAACTCCTCCAAGCCTGTCCTGATGATGGCCGGCAACGAGACCACCCTGTTCTCTACAACGCTGTCGCGCTCCAAAATGAAGGCCGCGTTGTTGCTGCCCAACGAAACGTCCATCCGTAACCTGCTCAGCATGGGGCCTTCGGACGTGACCGGTGACGTACCGTAAGAATCGGTTCAGCTTGGACGCGGAAGTTAGCCTACCATAAGCAGATGCGTTGAATCAAGGGGTAGGACAGAGAGTAATATTGAGAAAGTTTGAATAACTTTGAGTAACATTGAGCCACTCAAAATTTTTCAATCCTCCCAAACGACGTAACGAATTTTGACACTGACATTTGGCACCAGAGAGAGACGACTGACTTTGACAGATACAAAACCAACCCCAAACAGAAACAACGTGAAGCGGAAAAAATAAAAAAAAATATGGTTCCGGTTTTATTCTAAGCAGCAATTTACGGCGTCTGCGGAGCAGGAAGGACGAGGACAACAACTGGTCTGGGCCCGTGCATAAAAATGCATCATCCATCAGCAAAGGCAGCACCCGCCCTTTCAATAATCATACTACGGCAGACTGATATCATGGATCCTACCCCTTGCAGGACCAGATCCGTATAAAAATCCGGCATCTCACACACGCCGAGATCGAAACAAAAAGTTGTGTTTTGCGCCGAGCAGCTGCAGGACGTCTCCGGATCTTCATCCGGAGGAGGAGGATTTGAAGGTGTGTAGGGTACCGGTGGACATGGTAGAGATCAAGTTCCCCGGACTGTCCCGCAACTACAGTCTGTTTCCGATCTTCACTTGTGATAAGTACCACAAGCTCTTGAAACCCACAAATCAAATTCATAAGCACAATATTATTTATAAATAGTTTCTAATGATGGCCTGCCATAAAGACGAAGAAATGGTGTTGAATTTTACTGCACTTTCAGATTGTTGCAGTCCCAGTCGGAAGATCGTTCGCCCGACACTCCGTCGCCTGCGTGACAAAAAACGCTCTTCGAAATCGGTATCACCGAAACGATCGTCCAAGCTATGACAATCCACGCGGCCAGCAAGGTTATCCAGCGGAACGGTTCGTGGGCGATTCGTAACATGGTTTCGCGTCCCCGAGATCAGTGTGACACGTTCCTAAGCGACGGCGCCGAGAACGTACTCAACCAGGCCCTGACCCATCATTCCTCGATCGCGCACGGTGCACCAGGACGAGGAGTGGAAGGCACACTCGAACATTCAGATTCAGAACGAGGAGGACTCAGGTGACATCGGCATCTTTCAAGAATGTTCACCCAAGCCTTTTCCTGCGCACAGAACGGACCACAGGCATCGAAACCAACCGCATTAAAAAAAAACTAAGCAAAAAGCAGAAAATTTAATAAACTTTTTTTATTAGTTTTGTCTGACTCCTTCGACAATAGCTGATTACTGGCAAGTACCCGCAGGACATGACCGGATCGACTTCTGGTTCACTCAAGGGAACTGTCCTCGCGGTCGCTAGTATCGAATGTTATTTGGTGGCCTTTTCGGCTACCGCGCACAGAGGCTTGGGTGGGACCAGGAAGACGATAGTGTCATCACCAGACTTGATGGACTTTGGATGATCCTCGGTGGACTTGCCGGAACGACGATAGACCTTCTCCTTGATCTCGCTAAACTCGCAATCAATGTGAGCGGTGTGGCATTCCAGCACAGGGGTGTATCCGTTGAAGATCTGACCGGAGTGGTTCAGCACGATGACCTGGGCGGTGATTCTTTGAGTCAGGGCACGACCTCCGGCAGGGCTTCTTGTTGCATTTCGACGGACTTGACATCAGCGATCAGATTGACCGGGTCGATGGCGATACCGGGCTTGTTCGCACAGGTTTCCGTTCCCGTACCACCGATTTTGTTGACGTCCTTTAGTGGCAGATGCAGGGGCTTGTCGGTGGGGCGGTTCGGCGTCAGGACGCCATCCCCGAGCATGGGTAAATAACAAGGGAAATGCGTAATAATACCTTTCTCTGGTATCAATACCAAATTTTGGTATTCCTGGACCCTTTAAAATTTGTCTTGAGGATTATGCAAGAGCAAAATGTGCTATCATCCCAATTAAAGGTATTGTTTTGATATTGCAAAATTGCAGAATTTGTCAATGGTCGAACACCACATATTGGTATTCTTTTGGTATTACAGTGTTTTATCAAATTCCTCTGAAACTATGGGAAAATGTTGACCAATTTTGACAAAATAATTAATTTTGCGCTAAAATTATGTCTCAAAGCGAATGCTTTAATTGAAAACCGGAAATTTCAAACTTGATTTTAAACATTTTTTATATACCCCCTAAAGAAATGACTTGAAATTGTGGAAAATTTTCTAAGTCAGGATGGTACATTTTGGTATTATTTTGGTATTAAAGTGTTTTATCAAATTCCTCTGAAACTATGGGAAAATTTTGACAAAATAATTAATTTTGCACAAAATTGATGTCTCAAAGCGAATGCTTTCATTGAAAACCGGAAATTTCGAGCTTGATTTTAAACATTTTTGATATACCCCCTACAGAAATGACTTGAAATTGTGGAAAGTTTTCTAAGTCAGGATAGCACATTTTGGTATTATTTTGGTATTGAAAGGTTTCATCAATTTTCTCTGAAACTACGGGATTTTTTTTACCAATTTGGACAAGATAATAAATTTTGCGATAAAATGACTTGAAAAAAAAAACCAAATACTTTGAAAAACGAGTCAATCGAAAGATTATTGAATTTTTGGTGAATTTCAATCCAGTTTTATTAAAATAAATATGTTATTAAAATAACACTTATTTTTCAATCTTGTTATTTTTCAGAATCTTCAAGAACTTCATGCACAGGTCGTTCATCGGTGTGGTGAAGAATATCACTAAGAACAACATGGAAATATCAGGTGAGTAGATTTGGCTGATGCATATGGATCATTTCCGTTTTTTCACTAACTGCAACTGCTGCACTAAAAATGGTATGAAAATACCAAATTTTGGTATTACTTGTGCAAATATCAGCGACCAAAATGTGATCTTGGTTGCCCAGTAATAGATGGTAAAATACCATCAAATCATACCAAAATCATGTATGTGGAAGACCACAGGAATACCAAAAATGATTTTCCAAGGGGAATACCTAAAATTAAACCATGGCAATACCAAGTTTTGGTATTAAAGCAATGTTCAATAATCCAGAAGATGTCAACTTGGTATTGGAATGTTCTATTTTGAGGTATTATTTTACTCTTGGAATAACATGGTTTGGTATTGTTGTGCCCTTCCACATACAAGACTTTGGTATGATTTCATGGTATTTTACCATCTATTACTGGGCAACCTGGGTTGCTGTTATTTGCTCAAGTAATACCAAAATTTGGTATTCCCGTGTTATTTACCCCTGCTCGGGTCCATAGTCTCAAGCAGGTACTTGCTGTCAGCCTTGCCCTCTTGCGCTCGATGGCCCATCCCTTGAACTAGTACATCTTGGTGGACGGTTCCAGTTGTCTCCGTGCCATCCGGAGATGGCCACGATAGTGACGGCGGCCGTGTTGTAGCCGTTCTTCTGGATGTAGGACAAGATTTCCTCGAAACGGGCGTCGTTGTACGAAGGGCTCGGTCGATTCCATCTTGGTGACACCGGCGATCAGCTGTTTTACACCGAGGGTGAAGGCGAACAGGGCATTTCCTCAGGTCCGTTTTGAGAGATAATGGACCGGAACAGGGTAGAACATCCGGCCGGCTAAAGCACTCTGGCACAAGGTCAGCAGCTTCTACAAGCGGCAGGGGGTGCCAGCTATGCCACAAAATCGAGAACTGCTACGTGCCGCAACGCTGGAATCTTTCTCTTGCAGCAACATCCGGATTGAAATCCGGGACAGACCATTCCGCAGCAAATACAATGGCCAATTTTGGGAAGTTGAGCAGTATCTTGTCGTGAAATTATGTTTAACTTGCTTGTAAACACGCTCGCCTGTCAAAATATGTATATTCACAAATTCCGTAACCTGTTGGAAAATTGTTCAAGAGAATATTGAGTAACTTTGAGCCACATTGAGTAACTTTGAGAAAATGAGTCACTCAGTTTCTCACTGTCTTACCCCTTGCGTTGAATACAAAAAAACGGAAGCAACTGTTTTAATATTAAAATATTGAAATAAAATCCATCACATTTTTCGAAAATCAATGTTATTTATTCATGCCATAAAAACTTTTACCGATACAACGATTTTGTTCCAGAAATGCATGGTAGTATCAACAACTTTCCAACTTTTAAATTAAAAAGTTTGAACTTTCTACGAATATTCACCAACGCGAACCTTTAATCCAACTTAGAGTATTTTTTCTTTGTGTGTATCAAATCGATAACATAAATTATCATAACCAATAACATATTTTATCAAATTCAATAATATTATTTATCACTCTGATAAAAAATGTTAACCCATTTTATAAGAGAGGTAATCACCATGATAAACATCACACTGAAAACCCAACCATGGTAGTTGCTACCATATTGTAGGGTTGAATTGAGAACACGCACCGAAATATTTTTGCTGTTTGGATTGACTTTTCGTGTTTGGATTGACTGATTAACGCTGTCAGTTTTACCACAGACAATAGACATAGCAGCTAGAACAAAATAATTTGAAAATCGTGTGTAAAAACATGGCTGCCGCATCCTGCTAATCTACTAGCACCATCTGTAGCCTATTGTCACTCTAAAGCAGCCATCCCGAGCAGGGGTAATAATACGGAAATACCAAATTTTGGTATTACTTGGGCAAATAAAAATCAAAATCAAATTATTCGCTCTACAGCATTGCCTTGGCGTTCTCTATTGCGAGATTCCTACTCGAAACTAGGTGTCCGAACGCTTGATTGTTGAGGCAATAGCAAACCTCTTTACACCTAAGCTTCCATCCACCCCGGGATTCGAACTGACGACTTTAGGATTGTGAGTCCAACTGCCTATCACAGCAAAAAAACCGATGGTAAAATCGCATGCAAAAGCATGCACATCACCTTCGTCAAAATAAACACACTGCATGTACAATTTCTCCAAACACAAAAAAAAGTTGCAACCGACGGGATTAGAACCAACAGTGAGGACTGGCGCCTTAGCCCACTCGGCCATCAGACCGATGAAAAGCTGTAAGGATAAACGCATATATGAGCTTGACATTTCGGTCAAGTAGGTTTTCCATACTGATGGGCTACATATTTCAGGATGTAATATTACACAGAATTACATAAAATAATGCAAAATTTATTTTACACCCAGGCCTTTTACACGCAGCTGGATTACTACTTTTTTAGCTGTGTACCAGCGACTCCACCGAGACAGGACCTAGGGAGACGACTCCTACACCTGGATTGAGCTAACGACCTAACCTTTTAAGGTTATTCCGCGGCCAACATTTACTTCCCGTCCGACGGAAGGCGTGATCAGAAAAATCTCGTCTCGAAAAATGCCACCGGGGCCGTCTGGGATCGAACCCAGGCCGACTAGGTGAGAGGCAATCACGCTTACCCCTACACCACGGTTTCGGCTGGGCAAATAACAGGGACCAAAATGTGCCCTTGGTTGCCCACACGCAAAACAACCAATGTGAGTTCTTTAAGCATTGGCAGGGCTGAGCTGTAGGTTAGTCGAGGTTAGTCGTCGACTAACAAGTTCTTTAACAAAAAGGTCACCCTCCTTAAACAATTTGGAGCCCTCAGCAGGGCCCAAGAGAAACTTTGCATTTTGCAAATTTGCCAAGTTGCGGATTTGTGCTGCGCCTTCTTAAAAAAGATAGAGCGCCCCCTCAGGTAGCCCCAGGGCGCCCAAAGTGCCATTTTTGCAAATTAAAAAAGCCTAAGGGAGATCAGGGCTGAGCTTTAGGTTAGTCGAGGTTAGTCGTCGACTAACAAGTTCTTTAACAAAAATGTCACCCTCCTTAAACAATTTGGCGCCCTCAGCAGGGCCCAAGAGAAACTTTGCATTTTGCAAATTTGCTAAGTTGCCAAGTTGCGCCAAGTTGCCAAGTTGCGCCGCGAAACGCTGCCGCGTTTGTTTGGATAAACTAGCAGTGCTCTTAAACGTGCTCCGTTTTGATGGTTCGTAGATGCTGCTACGTTGCTGGGTTTTATGCATCGCTAGTATACAATGACCGGTGTTATGGTATATGAGAGTCTGGTCTGTTTTTTGAAATAAACATTTTTGTTCGCTGCGATGATTAAATTTATTGCGGCTGGAGTGGCTAATAATTGCCAAATCATTAAAAAAAAATTACCGTCAGTAGGGATGAAATTGGATCAAAATGATTTTTTATGGAATTTGCAATTCCTCAGTCTTTTCAATGAAACTTAATTCTGGTTATGGGGGTTGTGTAGGAGACATCTTAAAAAACGTTTGCTGAAAATTTCACTTTCCTAGAACAAAACCTGTGTTTTCGGCAGCTATATATATTTGGGGTACGATTTTCACCAAAAATGATTTTTCAAAAACTCAAACTTTTAATACACTTTTTTAAGTGGGTCGAAAAGAACCTCAAAGTTTAAAAATATCCGCTTCCAATATCATAGCATGTCAATAGGATTCCTTTGAAAAAGTAACACTGCTGAGTGACTTGTTTTGATCATTTCTTTGTAATTGAGCATTATTTTAGTTTCAAATTTCAAACGATACATCAAATTCAAGTATAATTTTGGAAAATGTTGGCAAACTATCTGAGAACAATCCTTCGTTAAATTTTTTCGCTATCACACAAACTGACGGTACATTAATTTTAACTTGATTCAATGTAATTTAAAAAATGCTAGATTTTTATTTTAGTTAGATTTTATTATGGCAAGATAATTGTAATGCGATGGATTTTAACCGAATCGTTAAGATTTAGGAGAATAAGGCTTGTTTTTCAGTTGGTGGTAACATCTACAATAGCATCAGTGCAAAAAGAAAGAAATTCATAGTTTTTTGAGAAGATCCTATTAATATATGAAAACACAATAGTTTACAGGATAATTTCAAAAAATACTTAAGAAAACTGCTTTATTTGAGCGAGTATTTTCCTGTGATTTTGTAAAGTGTAGTATTACGATGTTGTCCCGTCACGCTACATTTTGTTTTCAGGTGCAATAATGTTCATTTGAAAGGAAATATTTTTGGTATGAAAATTAATTTTCTTTCCGAATAGGGGATTCATACTTGTACTGGTACTGTATAACTGTTGCTGTCAAACTGTTGTAATCAAATCACATTGTATGATAAGTTCACGGACCTGGTAAGAACGTAGTCGGTTTTTCGCGGAGGATTGTTAAAGGATTAAGGACAAGACGGATAAAATATTGCAGTCTTTTTGAAACCCGAGAAAATATCCAGTTATTTGGATTTGTTCAGTTTCTCATTGTTGACGTGTGGTTTAAGAAAAGTTAGCTGTAGTGTTTTGTAGGTAATTTTAAGAAAATAGAGATGCAAAAAATGGCAGTCGAATAGATCCGGTTGGAATGTTGCAAATCAAAAGTGTGCTTTAGGAAGCTGAGTTGTGTTGCGAATAACATATTCCACCCCATCCCCCCCCCACAAAGTTTAACAATAAATCATCGTTACTCCAGTCATCGGAATACCACTTTCTAGTAGCAGAGTTGATATCAGGACAAAAATGCTGCTGACTTGTGATCTTCGTCCGATCGTCCGATCAAAATTTTCCTGACGGAACAATCGACCGGCGGTTTCCATCAGAGCTTCCGCTTGGTCATGCTCGACCAGCACCAGATCGACTTCAATCGGCCGGAAAAACCGCACTGGGGCATGAATGGCGAATTGGCACGAAGGTGTTGAGAAGTGTCGCCACGGACAGCTATCCGGATTAACGAGACGCCGGGCAGGCTCGGCATGATGGCTTCCCCGAGCTGAAAATAAGTGCAGATTGTTTGAAAAGTGACGATTAATCCACGGCGCGATGTACTTGCGTGCCTTCGCGACGACCGTCGCATGTACCTGCGGGGCCATTTCACGCACCCGGTGCTCCACGTCGGTGGACAGATTCCCGTACAGGCGGGGCCAGTACGGGAGGACGCTTTTACGACGTCCAGCTCGTACTTGCCGATTTGCTCGGGGAATTCCTCCAAGACTTTCGTCTTCGAGGTGGGGTCCATGTCGAGCATCTGCTTCAGCACGATCTAAAAAGTGTCGTCCAAGTTCGGGTCGATGTCTTCGCCGCCATGGGTTTCGATCTGGACAAAGCTCGGCACGACCGGCACCTTACTGCTGTCCAACGTTGTTAATCCGAACAGTGTCGGACATTTCCGCACTCCGGCCACTGCTCGAAGGCTGGAAGGAACTGCCGTTCAGAATGCTTCCGTACGAGAGGAACAGTTTGGTTTGACTCGCCCATGTTCTGCATGTTCTCGCACATGACCATGTGGGAGCACATGGCCACACTCGGAGAAGTTATTAAGCCAGGCACAGTTGTGGCCAAGGTCGTTTATGCCATCGATTTAAATAGATGGCACACCACTTGCACTTCCATTTGCCCTGCGGATCCTGCTCCAGCGGTGGGTCCATGCAGTACGTGTGTTACGAGATGTCATAATCGTCGCACAAAATCAATCGACCTTCGCCGTTACGTTGGCCACAGCCTTCACATATTGAACAGTCCAGCCGTACTTCGGAATTTGAATTTGATAAAACATTTTAATACCAAAATAATAATAATGGTATCGTGACTTAGAAAATTTTCCACAATTTCAAGTCATTTCTGTTATGTCTTTCGCTAATAACAAACGCGAGTTAGAGACTAACATTAGAGTTTTATTTAAGTCTAGAAACTAATTTTAAGTAAGAGCGTTTACAAAACGTGGCTTTGCTTTTTCGTTGCTCGCTTTAGACAAAGCTGTCCCCTCGCAAGGTGTGCCAACCGCACAACGTTGAGTGTGTTGGTGCGGCGTCTCGCTATGGACAGTGTTGCCATAGCATCTCCCTCTTTAAGACATCACGTAGTGATCAAACCTCGGCGGCAGCCGAACCTCGCGTCCACTCCTGGTGATCGTCGTCGTCGGCACGGGAACGCAACTCGGCGGAATACTTCCCGTCGAAGCCTGCCGGATCGGCCGTTGGATCATAGCTGGTTCCGGTCCATCGTTGTGCTCGATGATTCCTGGTTGGTTCGCGCCTTCCGGTTCCACCACAGCTGCTTGCGTGACGTCATCGGTTGTTGGTTGAGCGAACCCAAACTCGCCTAGGAGAATGTCCAGCGGAAGGTTAACAGCGCGACCGCGCGCCGGCGAATCCGCTGACTCGTGCCGTGAATGATATGCGACCGGATCAGCCCCGAACGTTGGCCGTCCAACCACACGTTGTAGTTCACCGAGCCGAGCCTTTCGATGACCTTTCCTGCCTCCCAGTACCAGTCGTTCCGCTTGTGCACCTTCGCATACACCAAGTCGCCAGGTGCAAATGCTCGTCTCTGGTCGTTCTCAGCAGTCGTCTTCATCTCAGCAACCGGTGTTGGTGGTGGTCGCAGTAGGTCGAGTGTGGTGCGCATTTGACCTCCAAACAGCAGTTCACTTGGTTGTTCCGCTCGGCGTCGACCTGTACGTTGCCAGAAACACGTCGAGTGTCTCCTGCAGTGGCTCTCCCTTGTTGATTTTCTTCATTCCTCGCTTGACGGTGTCCACAAAGCGTTCCGCTTGCCCGTTCGATTGCGGATGGTAGGGCGCGGTGAGGATGTGGGTGATTCCGTTCGCTTTGCAGTAGGACTCAAACTCGTCGCAAGTGAACTGAGCAGCGTTGTCCGACACGAGTACCATCGGCAGGCCAAGGCGTGCGAACGTGCTTCGAAGAAACTGGATCGTGGCCCTAGCGGTCGTGGTCGTCGTCGGGTAGATCTCAGGCCATCGCGAGAAAGCATCCACGATGATGAGAAAGTAGAGACCATCGATCGGGCCCGCGTAATCAATGTGAATGCGTTGCCATGGTCCCGCTGGTGTTGGCCAAGCTTCTGGTGGAGTGTTTGGGGGAGATCTTGCAGCTGCAGTACAGTCCGCGCACTGCTTCACCGTGTCCTCCACCTGCTTGTCGATGTGCGGCCAGTAGACGAAACTCCGAGCCAGACTCTTCATCCGGACCATGCCCGGGTGACCGTGGTGCAGGCGTTGCAGGATCCGCTTTCGGTAGGTCTCCGGCACCACCACTCGCTGGCTGAAAAGAATGCAGCCCTGAGTCAGCGCCAGGCTCTCCTTCCGGTGGTAGAACGCCTTCACGTCCGGGTTGTCGATTTCGCTTGCGCTGGCCGGCCACTCACCTTCCAAGTATTGGACCACTTTCTTGAGCACCTTGTCCCGGGCGGTAGCAGCGGCGATCATCTTGGAAGTGACAGGTGTGTTGCCAACGGAGTCTTCCAAGACCGCCGACATGTCGTCCTCGAGGTACAGAGCGGCGATAACGTACTCCTCCTCCGGCTTGGCCGCCGAATCGATGAGTCTGGAGAGTACATCCGCGTACCCGAAGTTCGCCGTGGAGACGTAGTCGATGCCAAAGTTGTAGCACAGCAGAACGAGTCCCAGTCGTTGCAGTCGCTTGGACGTGTGCGTTGGAATTCCCTTGTGCGACCCAAAGATGCGGAGCAGAGGCTGGTGGTCTGTCTCTAGAACGAACCGTCGTCCCAGCAGCATCCGATGAAACTTCGTGACAGCGTAGACGAGCACCAGAGCTTCCTTGTTGATCTGCCCGTACGCTTGCTCCGCCGGTGTCAACGATCTTGAGGCGTGCTGGATTATCTTCTCCGAACCGTCAGGGAAACGATGTCGGATTGTGGCGCCGATTCCGGGTTGCGAAGCGTCAGCGGCCACGATAATGTACAGCGTCGGGTTGTAGTGGGTCAGCATCAGGTCCTTGAAGCGCTCGAATGATCGTTGGCAGTCGTCCGACCAGGCCCACTTTGCGTCCTTCTTCAGCAGCAGATCGATTGGCCTTCGCAGCTGGTGCATCTCCTTGATGAACTTCGCGTAGTCCCGAGCAGGGGTAAATAACACGGGAATACCAAATTTTGGTATTACTTGGGCAAATAACAGGGACCAAAATGTGCCCTTGGTTGCCCAGTAATAGATGGTAAAATACCATGAAATCATACCAAAGTCTTGTATGTGGAAGGGCACAACAATACCAAACCATGTTATTCCAAGGGTAAAATAATACCTCAAAATAAAACCATTTCAATACCAAGTTGAGGTCTTCTGGATTTTTGAACATTGCTTGAATACCAAAACTTGGTATTGCCATGGTTTAATTTTACATGATACATGATTTTGGTATGATTTGATGGTATTTAACCATCTATTACTGGGCAACCAAGAGCACATTTTGGTCGCTGGTATTTGCACAAGAAATACCAAAATTTGGTATTTTCATACCATTTTAGTGCAACAGTTGCAGTTAGTGAAAAACGGAAATGATCCATATGCAACAGCCAAATCTACTCACCTGATGATTCCATGTTGTTCTTAGTGATATTCTTCACCACATCGAATGCATTTGTCATTGAAGAACGGTCTTGCTTTAAGTTCTTGAAGATTCTAAAAAATAACAAGATTGAAAAATAAGTGTTGTTATCATGAAACTGGATTGAAATTCACCAAAATTCAATAATCTGTCGATTAACTCGTTTTTCAAAGTATTTGGTTATCCCAACTTAGAGAAATTTCAACGTTTTCAATCAGCTTTAACATTTTAGGGTTTCATGTCATTTTAGCACAACATTAATTATCTCATCAAAATTTATAAAAAAAATTCCCATAGTTTCAGAGAAATTTGATGAAACTTTTCAATACCAAAATAATTCCAAAATGTGGCATCCTGACTTAGAATTTTTTCCACAATTTCAAGTCATTTCTTTAGGGGGTATATCAAAAATGTTTAAAATCAAGTTTGAAATTTCCGCTTTTCAATGAAAGCATTCGCTTTGAGATATCATTTTAGCGCAAAATTAATTATTTTGTCAAAATTGGTCAAAATTTTCCCATAGTTTCAGAGGAATTTGATAAAACACTTTGAGACATCATTTTAGCGCAAAATTAATTATTTTGTCAAAATTGGTCAAAACACTGTAATACCAAAAGAATACCAAAATGTGGTGTTCGACTATTGACAAATTCTGCAATATTGCAATATCAAAACAATACCTTAAATTGGTATGATAGCACATTTTGCTCTTGCATAATCCTTAAGACAAATTTTAAAGGGTCCAGGAATACCAAAATTTGGTATTGATACCAGAGAAAGGTATTATTACGCATTTCCCTTGTTATTTACCCATGCACGGGTAGTTGACCGCGCCCAAGAACGAACGCAGCTCGGTGAGGTTCTTCGGCAGTGGCATCTGCGAGATGGCAGACACTTTCCCCGGGTCGGTGCGGATTCCGTTTTGGTTGATGATGTGGCCCAGGTACTTCACCTCCGTCATGTAGAACTTGCACTTCTCGATCTTGAACCGGAAACCGAAATATTGGATCCGCTGCAGTGTTTGCTCCAAGTTCCGGTCGTGCTCAGCGCGCGTTCGGCCGAACACCAGCACGTCGTCGAGGAACGACGCCGCTCCTTCCTGGCCGGCGAGCATGTTGTCAACGACCTTCTGGAAGGCTCCAGGAGCGGATTTCACTCCCGACGGCAGACGCTTGACCTTGAACAGCCCCTTGTGTGTGTTCATAGTCAACAGCTTCTGCGACTCCTCCTCTACCTCCATCTGCAGATAAGCGTCCAACAGGTCAATTACGCTGAAGAACTTGCTGCCAGCCAGCTTTGCGAAGATGTCGTCGGGGGTAGGGAGAGGGTACTTGTTCGCCTCCAGCACGGCGTTCAACCCGGTCGAGTAATCCGCGCAAATGCGGACCATCGGATCTCCGTCTGCGTTGCGCTGCGCCTTCCGAACTGCCACGATGGGTGCCGCCCAGTCCGAGTAGTCGACCGGCTCCAGCACTCCCATGTTCTGCAATCGGTTGAGCTCCTTCTCGACCAGCCGCTGCGAGTGGAACGGCACTGGCCGCTTAGGTTTGAAGACCGGCTTCACCCCGTCGATCAGGAACAGCTGGATCTTCGTTTTCGTGCACCGTCCGAGTCCTTCCTGGAACACGGCCGGAAATTTCGCCTTCAGCGCGGCACCACACGCCGACGAGTCCTCCGCAGTTGTGAGTTGCTTGCAGAAGTCGTTGATCGGAATGTCGTACACAGCCCGAAAGCATCCATCAGGTCGCTCCCAAGAACCTTGAAACCGCGCACAGGAGTGACGTAGCACACGGAACGCTTGGTGGTCCCGCGGAACGTGACGTCACACTCGAACTCCAATTCCAGCGGAAGGGGTTTGCCTGAAGCTGTGGCCACCCGCAGTTCCGTCGGAATGGTTTCTGGGTTGCCGAGCAGGGGAAGTGAATCCGTCGAGATGATGGTGTAGTCCGATCCGCAGTCGAGCTGGAGTTCGATCGGTTCGTTGTTGATCAGAACTTCCACGAACTTGCGCCGTCCCACATTGACTGGGCAGCCCGCCGGCGGTTCGCTGGCGGACCGCCAAACCGCTCTGGCAATCCGCCAGCGTTTGATTTGGCGGACCACGGGCGACCCGCTGGCGGATAAAATTTGCAACAATTTGGCGCACGATCAGTTTTTTTTATCGTGACGTTGGTCCGCCAGCGACTCGCCCCGGGGTCGCCCAGGTTTGCCTTGAAATGTTTCACCCGCCGTTCATCCGCCCCACATACGCCGTTTTGTATGGTTCAACCGCCCCTATAGGATGGTCCGCCAGCGGGTCGCCCCCGATCAGCCCCCTACATAAAGTTCAACCGCCTTGGCTCGCCCTTGATGCGCCTCTCATATACGGTTCAGCCGCCCCTGTAGGTTGATCCGCCAGTGGGTCGCCCTTGATACGCCCCCCATATAAAATTCATCCGCTCAAAAAGCCCCAACCGCCTTGGCCCGCCCTCGATTCGCCTTTCATACATATTTCATCCACCCAAGCAGAATATCCGTTCAGGATTCTGATAGTGTTTTTTCAAGTTAATCTAAAACTAAAAAAAACACAAAGTGCTTTATATAGAATTGCAGATCTTTGTAGATTCTTGTGTGCTGAAATTTAGAAATAAAACAAAAATATGAAAAAAAACCCGATTTAATCCCACCTGGGGTGAGATAGAGCCTTTCTTACTAAAGAATATAACGATGATAGAACTTCTTTCAATTCATAACATTTTTTTTTTGTTTTATTTATCCAGGTTAGCAGCTATAATAGCTGATTCAACCTGCCTTCAAAAACAAAAGGAGGATAGGAATAGAGGAAAATACATTTGAACTTCACACTTCACTTCATATTTTCTAGTACTAATTCATTAAAATCTTCCTCTTCTAACAATTCAATCCACTTTGCGAAGCCGTCCTTTCCTAATTTTTGATAGCATTGCCACCATTTCTCCTTGTACATGGTCTGCAGTCTCAATGCTTGGTGTTTTGTTGCGTCGTCCACTGCTTCCTGGTACTTCCGCCCGGCTTCTTTCCATTTTTTGTAGAAAAAATTGGTTCGCTGGTCATCCGTCAATTTCATTTTTTTCCGTTCATGCTTCGATCGCACGACTTCGAAATCATCATCGTTTTCCAGTTCCATTTGTGGTTGATTGTTGTTGTTGTTGCTGCTGCTGTTTTCCCCTTCTTCGGCTGGCCGTTTTGTTTTGATGCATTTTTTGTTATTGCTGTCGTCGTCAGTTTTAGCCGTCGTACTGCTGCTGCTTGACTCCCCGGCTTTGTTTGGTTCTGCTGACACATCTTTTCCGTGTTATTTTTGGTTGCGCGCTTTTTCTTAGTGAGTCGGGCGTTTGGTTGGCCTTTGTAGAAGACGTTGCTGTCACAGCCATCTATCTTTAGGCGCCTTGGAATTGGACGGTCCAAGTTCATGCGAAGCACCCGCACTCCGTTCGAAATGCCTACGAAGAACTTTTTCCATTTTATGGTCAGCACTTTGCCGTACTGACTCATAGTATTTGTGATTTTTCAGCCGGCAGCTCCGGTGGCAAATCATGTATCCTGACTTCCACGGTGTAATCTTTGAAGTACACCGGGATCAGGAACATTTGATTCCCGCACTGCATGGAGTGCCGCAGATTCTTGCTGATTGCACGTTCTGCTAGTGCTGGGTCGTTAAACTCAATTAGAGCAACGCCAGACTGTAACAATTGAACGCACTTCAGTTCATGCTTGCACTGCACTTTTAGTTCGCGCGATATGAACCTCTCGACGTCGAGGGTTTGGGTCGGGTGGGTAAGACGTTGAAATCTAATACCACTACGGTGTTTCGCGTCTTACTCATTTTTGCTGAGCAAGAAAAACACCGAGAGAGGAGTTAAAATGCAACCGCTTGCTATCGTGGTTGGAGCCGTACTGAATTCATAACATTGACTTTGTTTAGAAGAAGAAGAAGAAGAAGAAGAAAGTCTTATGATAAAAGCAAAGTATTATAAATGATATGATTTCCAAAAGAAACAAAATACGCCATTTTCACCAAAAGAATATTTTTAATCGTACATATTCTTAATCAAACAAGCGTTTATGACAAACGCGAGCATAGCAAGCTTCACATGCGCCAGTTACAACGCACACCGCGGTAGGCGCAAAGAAAAACCGAGGTATAAGTGAACCGCGTGTGCCGCACGGTGCAGGAAGATAGCCATTTAGCTTCTACGAATGTGACAGAGTCAGAGATAGCTATTTTTACAACCGCACCACTACACACTCAATCACGAGTACCTTAGGTAGAAAGCCATTGGCGTCGCCAGCATTGAAAACATTGAAAACGATATAAACGATGAAAAGCTTAGAAAGCTTCTACCCAGTAAGAAATACGGGGCCGATCGGGTCTGATCGTCAGAGCGACGATCAGTCCTACAGGGGCCGATGCGGGTCTGATTTTGAGACACGCATCAGACCCGAATCAAGGTATTTTGCACCCGAAACGTCAACCTGTCAAGGTTGTTCGAACATCGCGAGAGGCCTACATGCGGGGCCGATGTAAGAACGACGTAAAGGTGGAAAATCGGACGCGCATCAACCTCTCTTTTTAGGTTCTTCTTCTTCTTTTTCTCACATCTGTCATCTGTTTTATTTGTTCGGATTGAAAGTTTGTTGCTGTTGTTCATGTTTTTATTATTTTTTTTCGTTTTTCTCCAATTTACATTGATTTGGTGGACCTTAAACTGCAGTGACTTAGGCCATGGTTCTTTGCAAACTCTGGAGGCTAGCTGGTTCCTCCCGGTAGTCGTGCTTGATGTTCTGGAGTGTCTGGTTGCTCAGAGGGGTTGGCCCTCTTTTCCGCCGGTTCCAATCTGCGTGATTTTGGACAGGACGTTAACTGTGGCTGTGACGGCATGACTGTTAGAGACCGGATCAAGGATGGTTGGCTTGTTTTCCGTCCTTTGGCTGCCGGGGGTTCCGCCGTGCTACCTGCTGGACTGCTAGGGAGATCCCAGCCGGGGATGCCAGGAAGCCGGGCGGTGTTGATGCGCTGTGGAGAATAACCAAGTTTATTTATGTTTTAGATAAAGAGATGTTAACTCACCACACAAAAGCTGTCTACAGGTTCCCTCGCCTCGCCGGGATGGGTCACTATTCGTTTTTTTGCTGCTCGATTGGCCAGTTTCGGCAGACTTGTCCTTGAAGGCACCATGGAAGAGATGGTCCAGGCTTTGGGGTTAGTACGTTCCGTGGCGAAGCAGAAGTATTCGTCGTCCACCTTTTTGATCTCGAATAGACCGGTACCGTTCCCTTCCTTCTTGGTGAGTTCCTCCGATTGGTTAACGATGGTTGGCGTGCTAATACCCGGTGTCTTTGGTTTTATGAAGCTGGCGAATCGCCTAGATTCCGGCATTCAACAGGAAGTGGTGGGCCAGATCGGAGACGCCTTTCTCGGTGAAAACGACGCCCGGCTTGAGGGCAATCAAATCGATACACATCTTGGCCACACGTTCCTCCATCAGCAGTTTGCTAAAGTCGGTCCACTCGTCGATCTTGGTGCGACCAATCTCAGCATCATGACCGTCTCCACCGCATCCAGCGCAACCAACGGTCGATGAACTTGGTTCCTATACAAGATTTGGCCACCTCCTCAGTTTGTGTCGTAGACGGTGCTTTGCGCCGGATGGCCGGTGCCGCTTTGGGCATATCCATCTTCAGAACCTGGAAGAGGAAAAGTTAGTTTGGGTTGAGAAATGTAAAGTATAACTGTTTTACCCAAGCTCCCGCAGCACAGATTCCGCTGCCACCCACTGCTCCTGGACCATCTCCAAGTGGTACAGTTGCACCTCGGCGTCCAGTCCACGAGTCCGGCGCCGGCGTGGCCATTCTGTTGCGAAGGTGGTGACGGTTGACAGACGATAGATGGTGGGTCGCTGAACGACAATCTCCGGATCCATGAACGGAGCCGTCGCCAACGAATAGTCCCGCCGGTGACCATCGTGATCACGTGCTGGACTTACTGCTGCTGGTTGGCCAACCTTGGAGGATACATTTAACCGTGAAGTCCGCGATCGCCTACTCTTCCGCCTCCTCCGTACGAGTCACAATATCTACCACCCGACTGCGTTGGCGAATAGTTTGATCCATGAGAGTGATGATTTTTCGTACCGCTGCCGCTATCGCCCGAGACGCTGTACTGTTGTATCCGCCTCTGCCGCCACTGTTGTTTCGCATTCCAACACCACGATTGTCTCGGTCGTCGTTCATCGGTCCCACAAACACGGGCCGTCCGACGGTGGCAGATACATAAACGGTACCATCAGCGCAGTTCCGTCGGAATGGTTTCTGGGTTGCCGAGCAGGGGAAGTGAATCCGTCGAGATGATGGTGTAGTCCGATCCGCAGTCGAGCTGGAGTTCGATCGGTTCGTTGTTGATCAGAACTTCCACGAACTTGCGCCGTCCCACATTGACTGGGCAGCCCGCCGGCGGTTCGCTGGCGGACCGCCAAACCGCTCTGGCAATCCGCCAGCGTTTGATTTGGCGGACCACGGGCGACCCGCTGGCGGATAAAATTTGCAACAATTTGGCGCACGATCAGTTTTTTTATCGTGACGTTGGTCCGCCAGCGACTCGCCCCGGGGTCGCCCAGGTTTGCCTTGAAATGTTTCACCCGCCGTTCATCCGCCCCACATACGCCGTTTTGTATGGTTCAACCGCCCCTATAGGATGGTCCGCCAGCGGGTCGCCCCGATCAGCCCCTACATAAAGTTCAACCGCCTTGGCTCGCCCTTGATGCGCCTCTCATATACGGTTCAGCCGCCCCTGTAGGTTGATCCGCCAGTGGGTCGCCCTTGATACGCCCCCCATATAAAATTCATCCGCTCAAAAAGCCCCAACCGCCTTGGCCCGCCCTCGATTCGCCTTTCATACATATTTCATCCACCCAAGCAGAATATCCGTTCAGGATTCTGATAGTGTTTTTTCAAGTTAATCTAAAACTAAAAAAAACACAAAGTGCTTTATATAGAATTGCAGATCTTTGTAGATTCTTGTGTGCTGAAATTTAGAAATAAAACAAAAATATGAAAAAAAACCCGATTTAATCCCACCTGGGGTGAGATAGAGCCTTTCTTACTAAAGAATATAACGATGATAGAACTTCTTTCAATTCATAACATTTTTTTTTTGTTTTATTTATCCAGGTTAGCAGCTATAATAGCTGATTCAACCTGCCTTCAAAAACAAAAGGAGGATAGGAATAGAGGAAAATACATTTGAACTTCACACTTCACTTCATATTTTCTAGTACTAATTCATTAAAATCTTCCTCTTCTAACAATTCAATCCACTTTGCGAAGCCGTCCTTTCCTAATTTTTGATAGCATTGCCACCATTTCTCCTTGTACATGGTCTGCAGTCTCAATGCTTGGTGTTTTGTTGCGTCGTCCACTGCTTCCTGGTACTTCCGCCCGGCTTCTTTCCATTTTTTTGTAGAAAAAATTGGTTCGCTGGTCATCCGTCAATTTCATTTTTTTCCGTTCATGCTTCGATCGCACGACTTCGAAATCATCATCGTTTTCCAGTTCCATTTGTGGTTGATTGTTGTTGTTGTTGCTGCTGCTGTTTTCCCCTTCTTCGGCTGGCCGTTTTGTTTTGATGCATTTTTTTGTTATTGCTGTCGTCGTCAGTTTTAGCCGTCGTACTGCTGCTGCTTGACTCCCCGGCTTTGTTTGGTTCTGCTGACACATCTTTTCCGTGTTATTTTTGGTTGCGCGCTTTTTCTTAGTGAGTCGGGCGTTTGGTTGGCCTTTGTAGAAGACGTTGCTGTCACAGCCATCTATCTTTAGGCGCCTTGGAATTGGACGGTCCAAGTTCATGCGAAGCACCCGCACTCCGTTCGAAATGCCTACGAAGAACTTTTTCCATTTTATGGTCAGCACTTTGCCGTACTGACTCATAGTATTTGTGATTTTTTCAGCCGGCAGCTCCGGTGGCAAATCATGTATCCTGACTTCCACGGTGTAATCTTTGAAGTACACCGGGATCAGGAACATTTGATTCCCGCACTGCATGGAGTGCCGCAGATTCTTGCTGATTGCACGTTCTGCTAGTGCTGGGTCGTTAAACTCAATTAGAGCAACGCCAGACTGTAACAATTGAACGCACTTCAGTTCATGCTTGCACTGCACTTTTAGTTCGCGCGATATGAACCTCTCGACGTCGAGGGGTTTGGGTCGGGTGGGTAAGACGTTGAAATCTAATACCACTACGGTGTTTCGCGTCTTACTCATTTTTGCTGAGCAAGAAAAACACCGAGAGAGGAGTTAAAATGCAACCGCTTGCTATCGTGGTTGGAGCCGTACTGAATTCATAACATTGACTTTGTTTAGAAGAAGAAGAAGAAGAAGAAGAAAGTCTTATGATAAAAGCAAAGTATTATAAATGATATGATTTCCAAAAGAAACAAAATACGCCATTTTCACCAAAAGAATATTTTTAATCGTACATATTCTTAATCAAACAAGCGTTTATGACAAACGCGAGCATAGCAAGCTTCACATGCGCCAGTTACAACGCACACCGCGGTAGGCGCAAAGAAAAACCGAGGTATAAGTGAACCGCGTGTGCCGCACGGTGCAGGGAAGATAGCCATTTAGCTTCTACGAATGTGACAGAGTCAGAGATAGCTATTTTTACAACCGCACCACTACACACTCAATCACGAGTACCTTAGGTAGAAAGCCATTGGCGTCGCCAGCATTGAAAACATTGAAAACGATATAAACGATGAAAAGCTTAGAAAGCTTCTACCCAGTAAGAAATACGGGGCCGATCGGGTCTGATCGTCAGAGCGACGATCAGTCCTACAGGGGCCGATGCGGGTCTGATTTTGAGACACGCATCAGACCCGAATCAAGGTATTTTGCACCCGAAACGTCAACCTGTCAAGGTTGTTCGAACATCGCGAGAGGCCTACATGCGGGGCCGATGTAAGAACGACGTAAAGGTGGAAAATCGGACGCGCATCAACCTCTCTTTTTAGGTTCTTCTTCTTCTTTTTCTCACATCTGTCATCTGTTTTATTTGTTCGGATTGAAAGTTTGTTGCTGTTGTTCATGTTTTTATTATTTTTTTTCGTTTTTCTCCAATTTACATTGATTTGGTGGACCTTAAACTGCAGTGACTTTGTGCCATGGTTCTTTGCAAACTCTGGAGGCTAGCTGGTTCCTCCCGGTAGTCGTGCTTGATGTTCTGGAGTGTCTGGTTGCTCAGAGGGGTTGGCCCTCTTTTCCGCCGGTTCCAATCTGCGTGATTTTGGACAGGACGTTAACTGTGGCTGTGACGGCATGACTGTTAGAGACCGGATCAAGGATGGTTGGCTTGTTTTCCGTCCTTTGGCTGCCGGGGGTTCCGCCGTGCTACCTGCTGGACTGCTAGGGGAGATCCCAGCCGGGGGATGCCAGGAAGCCGGGCGGTGTTGATGCGCTGTGGAGAATAACCAAGTTTATTTATGTTTTAGATAAAGAGATGTTAACTCACCACACAAAAGCTGTCTACAGGTTCCCTCGCCTCGCCGGGATGGGTCACTATTCGTTTTTTGCTGCTCGATTGGCCAGTTTCGGCAGACTTGTCCTTGAAGGCACCATGGAAGAGATGGTCCAGGCTTTGGGGTTAGTACGTTCCGTGGCGAAGCAGAAGTATTCGTCGTCCACCTTTTTGATCTCGAATAGACCGGTACCGTTCCCTTCCTTCTTGGTGAGTTCCTCCGATTGGTTAACGATGGTTGGCGTGCTAATACCCGGTGTCTTTGGTTTTATGAAGCTGGCGAATCGCCTAGATTCCGGCATTCAACAGGAAGTGGTGGGCCAGATCGGAGACGCCTTTCTCGGTGAAAACGACGCCCGGCTTGAGGGCAATCAAATCGATACACATCTTGGCCACACGTTCCTCCATCAGCAGTTTGCTAAAGTCGGTCCACTCGTCGATCTTGGTGCGACCAATCTCAGCATCATGACCGTCTCCACCGCATCCAGCGCAACCAACGGTCGATGAACTTGGTTCCTATACAAGATTTGGCCACCTCCTCAGTTTGTGTCGTAGACGGTGCTTTGCGCCGGATGGCCGGTGCCGCTTTGGGCATATCCATCTTCAGAACCTGGAAGAGGAAAAGTTAGTTTGGGTTGAGAAATGTAAAGTATAACTGTTTTACCCAAGCTCCCGCAGCACAGATTCCGCTGCCACCCACTGCTCCTGGACCATCTCCAAGTGGTACAGTTGCACCTCGGCGTCCAGTCCACGAGTCCGGCGCCGGCGTGGCCATTCTGTTGCGAAGGTGGTGACGGTTGACAGACGATAGATGGTGGGTCGCTGAACGACAATCTCCGGATCCATGAACGGAGCCGTCGCCAACGAATAGTCCCGCCGGTGATCATCGTGATCACGTGCTGGACTTACTGCTGCTGGTTGGCCAACCTTGGAGGATACATTTAACCGTGAAGTCCGCGATCGCCTACTCTTCCGCCTCCTCCGTACGAGTCACAATATCTACCACCCGACTGCGTTGGCGAATAGTTTGATCCATGAGAGTGATGATTTTTCGTACCGCTGCCGCTATCGCCCGAGACGCTGTACTGTTGTATCCGCCTCTGCCGCCACTGTTGTTTCGCATTCCAACACCACGATTGTCTCGGTCGTCGTTCATCGGTCCCACAAACACGGGCCGTCCGACGGTGGCAGATACATAAACGGTACCATCAGCGCACGGAACAGCAGCGGTAATGGAGCTTGTTGCTGTTGGTGCTGTTTGGCCCGTTCAGTCCGGTGGCGTTGTCAGCGTTGCCGCCGCGTTTCGGTTGAAAACCAGCGATTTGAACAGCGCCATGTGTTGCCATTCCTGCAGCAGATTTATCTTCGGGGACGGATTTAAGCCCTTATCGGAAGGTGATAATTGTTCAGCTGATGGAGATAGTTTTTTTTTATTCTGGTGCAACTCCAGAACCCACTTTCTGGAGGTGGCTCAAAATTATTTGACCTGAAAGAAAAAAAAAAGTTAGTTCGGATTGAGAAATGTAAAGAATATTTTTTTGTTACCTAAATTCCCACAAAACGGGTTCCTCTGCCACCAGCTGAGCCATCTCCAAGAGGAACAGTTGCGAGGCTAAAAGATCCGACTCCGGCTTCGAATCCACAGCTCTGGAGTACCGGCAGTCTAAGCACGTCTCAGTTTAAATTAAACGGTAAAGAAAATAAGAAATGCTCAGGCAATTCGGGACCGATTCCGGCTAATCTGGAACGTGCAAGATTTTACCAGCCGTGCCAAGGGCAGCGTTGTTCCGAAGACAATTTCAGGGTCATGACCGGGCCAGTTTATGCAGTGTTGCTTTCTTCGTCATTTGCAAGATCATGGCTGTCCCGAGTGGCATTTCCGGATATCAGCTGGGACAAAGTTCTAGGAACGTGGACCGGTTCCGCTTGGTCTTTTTTTTTGGGAGTGATAGTGCAGCATCTCATCCGTCCTTCCGAGGGTACTCGCAAGGACGTGGCCTTCCTTCGAGTCTGTGTCCGAGTAGCGTCGTTCTTGCCGATGGATGCTGATTGTGCAGTTGCAGTCCTTGACCCTTGAAGACCCCGGGCCTCCGTCTTCACCCTTCTTACTGTTCAGCTGCTGCTCCAACTCCAGCAGCTTCCTGGCCGCGGTCCATGAAAGAAGCCGCCGCCGACGAAAAGTCTTGCCGATGATCGTCATGATCCTGGTGCTGGTCTCGTTGCTGCCGTGTGGCCTCATTTGTCCGCGATGTCCGCGACAGCCTCGTCACGATATTCACCACACGACTGCGTCGGCGAATAGTTTGGTCCATGTGATCGATGATGATTCCTGCTGTTGTCGCTGCCGCCCGAGACATTCGGTAGCATACTGTTGTATCTGCCTCCGCTAACACTGTTGTTACGTACTCCACGATTGTCCCGGTTGTCGTTCATCGGTCCCGACGGAGGTGGACCGTTCGAAGGAGGCGGTGGCGATCCGAAACTTCCACTTGGGCCTCCGCTGCCACAATACATAAACGGTGGCATCTGCGCACGTAACAGCGGCGGTAACGAAGCTTGCTGCTGTTGGGGCCCGGGCCTTGTTTGATTGTTGTTTGTTTCATACCGGACACTGACTCGCTTGGCTACTGCTAGCTCGTATTGGCCGCAGCCTGCTTGTTTAGACTTATCTCGACAGATTTGCTGCCTTCGTGGGACGCCACTGGAGTCGGCCGCATGGAACGATTGTGCTGCTTGCGAATGTCGACGTCAGCCAGATTAACTTCCGGAATTTTTCCGGCTGACGCAATGCTTATGTCCATCTTGCCACTATCGCGGACGGTACCTCACTTACGTTAAGTCGGGATTCAGTTGATGTGATGATTGCTGTCACGGAACCATTATCAGAAGCTACTTTGTAACGACGAGTAATATGCCGGGTGGCGGCTGGTTTCGTCTTGGGCGAAACAAAGTATCCTGCGTGATACGACACCGCGGCGTTTGGCAACAACATTTCACATTCTCCTCGTTCAAAGAGATGGCACACAGCACGGCATTTTCCGGTTGAAAATCTGCAGCTGAACCATGTTGGAGACTCTCCGGGAGGTCGGTTCAACCGTCGTTTCCATTGAAGTGGTTCTGATGTTTAGCGAAAGATCCGTGTTGGAACGCTTGTTATGGACAAGTGCGAGGATCGAGTAATTCACCCGTGCCGAAACTGTCCTTCGAACCTGTTCCGAAAAGCGTTTTTCCAAGGGCAACCGTCGTTTCCATTGAAGTGGTTCTGATGTTTAGCGAAAGATCCGTGTTGGAACGCTTGTTATGGACAAGTGCGAGGATCGAGTAATTCACCCGTGCCGAAACTGTCCTTCGAACCTGTTCCGAAAAGCGTTTTTCCAAGGGCACTTGCAGGGTGGCGAACGTCCGTCGGGACTGATCCGTACAGCGACGTTCTGATGGAATTTGCAGGGCCTTGATCGTCCCGCGTGCCATTTCCGGACGGTATCAGCTAAAAAGGCTAAAAAGAGAGAAAAAAAAAGAAATTATTACACTGAGATCAGCTATTGTAATGTTTTGCTTTAAAAACCAAATCACCGGTTGGAATTGTTGTTCGTGGCCATGACTGAATTATTCGCATTCCGATAGACTACCGTCGATTTGAACAGCGTCAGGTGTTGTAATTCCTGCAGCAGCTTTATCTTCGTGGACGGATTTAAGTTCATTTAAATCGTTGCACCGAATGCACTCCCCTCGAACTCGCCGTACACACCCAATCAGCCATCGGTGAACACTCGGTTGGTGTCGATGCCGCTACTGATTTCCTTCAACGGCAACGTTTCCGCCGCCAGCGACTGCTCCTGGGCTGTGCCACCTCCAAGTCATTCGCACGATAGTGCCCGGTTCGTTGTTGCTCCGCCGTCGAATCCAATCATCGTTCTCGGTCCTGGACCCAGTGACCGCCCGAAACGAATCTGTGCCGTACTCTGCAGGTTGGCCATACTGGGACAATTCGCAGCAGGCAGATTCTTGTTGATGGACAATTTCAGTACAGTGTATCGGTACGGCACGGTCCTCCGTGCAGCTAAGAAGTCAGAGGACACGGCTTACTAGTGAGGAATGTACGGTCGGAACCGCTGATGGCAGCTTCCGGAACGGGGGTCTGAAAAAGAAATCTATCAAATTTCCAGAACATTCTACCTGCTCGAGCACCATACCGTTTTTTCCGAACTTACGCACTTTTCTTGCAAACGTGCCAGTGGTCCATCGTCTGGCGGTCATGTTCTCGCGCACGTCCAGGTTTATGAACCGGAAAACGGAATCGCCGGAGGTTCGCGACCGGCAGTGGACTTTACCTTTTTGCTGATACCTTTTCCCTGAAATTGAAAAAAGTAGAGTAAAAGTTTACAGCAAACAAAAAAAAAACAAACTATAAATTACCTTTAAAATCAACTCCCTACTAACCAGGGGAGAATCTGCGGGTGTTACTTGGCCTGCCGATTCCACCTACAACCCGGAACAAACCCAGAAAAGCAGACAACCACATTTTCGCGATGGAGCAAAGTTGCTCGCCATGTTGTTTTTTTTTCGTTTGACAGAACTGCCGAAAAATTCGCAAACATGAATGAGCGAGATAGCATGCTTAGCGAAACTTCGATGAAAACACAAAGCATGCTTTCTCTTTCACTCTAACGCGCAGCATACAGTTCATCGAATTTTTCGAAAAACATCGTTGCCTTACAAAACATCGTGGGTTTACGGACTTTCGATCTGGGTATTGGAATCCAATGAACCCTGTTAAATAAACTTACGAAATCACGAAAAAATTAAGTCTACTTTTAGGCGATTTTCGGAGCACACGGAAAACAAATAGATTGTAGCCGGATGAATGTCCTATGTCACAAAGGTTTTTAAATAAACATTGGACAGTTATGCAAAAACAAACAGGGCAAAAGAAACCGAAAAGCTACGATATCTTACATGTTGTAGGAAACATCGGTAGACAAGCTACTACAAATGAGTATAAGTCGAGCCAGCAAATATATGCGCCAGCATTCTCGCGCCAGTGTCAACGATCTTGAGGCGTGCTGGATTATCTTCTCCGAACCGTCAGGGAAACGATGTCGGATTGTGGCGCCAATTCCGGTTTGCGAAGCGTCAGCGGCCACGATAATGTACAGCGTCGGGTTGTAGTGGGTCAGCATCAGGTCAGACTTGAGCAGCTCCTTGAAGCGCTCGAATGATCGTTGGCAGTCGTCCGACCAGGCCCACTTTGCGTCCTTCTTCAGCAGCAGATCAAGTGGCCTACGCAGCTGGTGCATCTCCTTGATGAACTTCGCGTAGTAGTTGACCGCGCCCAAGAACGAACGCAGCTCGGTGAGGTTCTTCGGCGGTGGCATCTGCGAGATGGCAGACACTTTCCCCGGGTCGGTGCGGATTCCGTTTTGGTTGATGATGTGGCCCAGGTACTTCACCTCCGTCATGTAGAACTTGCACTTCTCGATCTTGAGCCGGAAACCGAAATATTGGATCCGCTGCAGTGTTTGCTCCAAGTTCCGGTCGTGCTCAGCGCGCGTTCGGCCGAACACCAGCACGTCGTCGAGGAACGACGCCGCTCCTTCCTGGTCGGCGAGCATGTTGTCAACGACCTTCTGGAAGGATCCAGGAGCGGATTTCACTCCCGGCGGCAGACGCTTGACCTTGAACAGCCCTTGTGTGTGTTCATAGTCAACAGCTTCTGCGACTCCTCCTCTACCTCCATCTGCAGATAAGCGTCCAACAGGTCAATTACGCTGAAGAACTTGCTGCCAGCCAGCTTTGCGAAGATGTCGTCGGGGGTAGGGAGAGGGTACTTGTTCGCCTCCAGCACGGCGTTCAACCCGGTCGAGTAATCCGCGCAAATGCGGACCATCGGATCTCCGTCTGCGTTGCGCTGCGCCTTCCGAACTGCCACGATGGGTGCCGCCCAGTCCGAGTAGTCGACCGGCTCCAGCACTCCCATGTTCTGCAATCGGTTGAGCTCCTTCTCGACCAGCCGCTGCGAGTGGAACGGCACTGGCCGCTTAGGCTTGAAGACCGGCTTCACCCCGTCGATCAGGAACAGCTGGATCTTCGTTTTCGTGCACCGTCCGAGCCTTCCTGGAACACGGCCGGAAATTTCGCCTTCAGCGCGGCACCACACGCCGACGAGTCCTCCGCAGTTGTGAGTTGCTTGCAGAAGTCGTTGATCGGAATGTCGTACACAGCCCGAAAGCATCCATCAGGTCGCTCCCAAGAACGTGACGTCACACTCGAACTCCAATTCCAGCGGAAGGGGTTTGCCTGAAGCTGTGGCCACCCGCAGTTCCGTCGGAATGGTTTCTGGGTTGCCGAGCAGGGGAAGTGAATCCGTCGAGATGATGGTGTAGTCCGATCCGCAGTCGAGCTGGAGTTCGATCGGTTCGTTGTTGATCAGAACTTCCACGAACTTGCGCCGTCCCACATTGACTGGGCAGCCCGCCGGCGGTTCGCTGGCGGACCGCCAAACCGCTCTGGCAATCCGCCAGCGTTTGATTTGGCGGACCACGGGCGATCCGCTGGCGGATAAAATTTGCAACAATTTGGCGCACGATCAGTTTTTTTTTATCGTGACGTTGGTCCGCCAGCGACTCGCCCCGGGGTCGCCCAGGTTTGCCTTGAAATGTTTCACCCGCCGTTCATCCGCCCCACATACGCCCTTGATACGCCCCCCATATAAAATTCATCCGCCCAAAAAAGCCCCAACCGCCTTGGCCCGCCCTCGATTCGCCTTTCATACATATTTCATCCGCCCAAGCAGAATATCCGTTCAGGATTCTGATAGTGTTTTTTCAAGTTAATCTAAAACTGAAAAAAACACAAAGTGCTTTATATAGAATTGCAGATCTTTGTAGATTCTTGTGTGCTGAAATTTAGAAATAAAACAAAAATATGAAAAAAAAACCCGATTTAATCCCACCTGGGGTGAGATAGAGCCTTTCTTACTAAAGAATATAACGATGATAGAACTTCTTTCAATTCATAACATTTTTTTTTTGTTTTATTTATCCAGGTTAGCAGCTATAATAGCTGATTCAACCTGCCTTCAAAAACAAAAGGAGGATAGGAATAGAGGAAAATACATTTGAACTTCACACTTCACTTCATATTTTCTAGTACTAATTCATTAAAATCTTCCTCTTCTAACAATTCAATCCACTTTGCGAAGCCGTCCTTTCCTAATTTTTGATAGCATTGCCACCATTTCTCCTTGTACATGGTCTGCAGTCTCAATGCTTGGTGTTTTGTTGCGTCGTTCACTGCTTCCTGGTACTTCCGCCCGGCTTCTTTCCATTTTTTGTAGAAAAAATTGGTTCGCTGGTCATCCGTCAATTTCATTTTTTTCCGTTCATGCTTCGATCGCACGACTTCGAAATCATCATCGTTTTCCAGTTCCATTTGGGGTTGATTGTTGTTGTTGTTGCTGCTGCTGTTTCCCCTTCTACGGCTGGCCGTTTTGTTTTGATGCATTTTTTGTTATTGCTGTCGTCGTCAGTTTTAGCCGTCGTACTGCTGCTGCTTGACTCCCCGGCTTTGTTTGGTTCTGCTGACACATCTTTTTCCGTGTTATTTTTGGTTGCGCGTTTTTTCTTAGTGAGTCGGGCGTTTGGTTGGCCTTTGTAGAAGACGTTGCTGTCACAGGCATCTATCTTTAGGCGCCTTGGAATTGGACGGTCCAAGTTCATGCGAAGCACCCGCACTCCGTTCGAAATGCCTACGAAGAACTTTTTCCATTTTATGGTCAGCACTTTGCCGTACTGACTCATAGTATTGGTGATTTTTTCAGCCGGCAGCTCCGGTGGCAAATCATGTATCCTGACTTCCACGGTGTAATCTTTGAAGTACACCGGGATCAGGAACATTTGATTCCCGCACTGCATGGAGTGCCGCAGATTCTTGCTGATTGCACGTTCTGCTAGAGCTGGGTCGTTAAACTCAATTAGAGCAACGCCAGACTGTAACAATTGAACGCACTTCAGTTCATGCTTGCACTGCACTTTTAGTTCGCGCGATATGAACCTCTCGACGTCGAGGGGTTTGGGTCGGGTGGGTAAGACATTGAAATCTAATACCACTACGGTGTTTCGCGTCTTACTCATTTTTGCTGAGCAAGAAAAACACCGAGAGAGGAGTTAAAATGCAACCGCTTGCTATCGTGGTTGGAGCCGTACTGAATTCATAACATTGACTTTGTTTAGAAGAAGAAGAAGAAGAAGAAGAAAGTCTTATGATAAAGGCAAAGTATTATAAATGATATGATTTCCAAAAGAAACAAAATACGCCATTTTCACCAAAAGAATATTTTTAATCGTACATATTCTTAATCAAACAAGCGTTTATGACAAACGCGCGCATAGCAAGCTTCACATGCGCCAGTTACAACGCACACCGCGGTAGGCGCAAAGAAAAACCGAGGTATAAGTGAACCGCGTGTGCCGCACGGTGCAGGGAAGATAGCCATTTAGCTTCTACGAATGTGACAGAGTCAGAGATAGCTATTTTTACAACCGCACCACTACGATGAAAAGCTTAGAAAGCTTCTATTGGAATCCAATGAACCCTGTTAAATAAACTTACGACAAATGAAGTCTACATTTAGGCGTTTTTAAGAGCGCACGGGAAACAAATTGATTGTAGCCGGATGAATGTCCTATATCACAAAAGTTTTTGAATAAACATTAGACAGATATGCAAAAACGGACAGGGCAAAAGAAACCGAAAAGCTACGATATCTTACATGTTGTAGAAAACATCGGTAGACAAGCTACTACAAAACGAGTATAAGTCGAGCCTCAAAATATATGCGCCAGCATTCTCGCGCCAGTATTCGAAGCTCAACTTGACAACTTGTCGACATGGCGACGAAGCGTCGAAAATCGATGCAGTGTGATTTTTTGACGATTTTTCCGATTAAAATTCACGCTGAATCGACATATTTACGAAGACGGAAATGACGTCCTGGCTCGACCTCCACGGAATTTATTTTCTCAAAATTCGAGGGTTGGAGATAGACGAGTTCTGTCAAGGTGAATCGATAGAGCGTCAAAAATCGATGCAGTGTGATTTTTTGACGATTTTCCGATTAAAATTCATGCTGAATCGACATATTTACGAAGATGGAAATGACGTCCTGGCTTAAAGTAAAACCTATACCTTTCTTTAGTAAGAAAGGCAAAAGTAAATCGTTCTAAAAATTGATCGGGATTGCCGATCGATGTCGAATTTGTTTCAGATGCTCACTCATGGTCTGTACTATGAATGTAGCAAGAAATTTTGAATAAAATCAGAAATGAAAAATGTTGGCGAAGGTCACCAGGTGGGCTTTTACCTTTTTTTAGGGATTTTTTTTCTTATGGTAGGTCAATCAAACGGCTCTAACTCCAGAACCATATTATGAATCTGGATGAAAATTTGGGAGGTTGTAGGGCTCGAAAAATGCAATTTTTTAAATAAATAAAAGATATGAAAATGAAAAAAATTCTCTCATGCTCATGCTCATGCTCAAAAGATATGAAAATGAAAAAAATTGACCATATTTTCATTTGAAAACTGTGTGAAGAATCGAAATCGGATATATGGGAGCTGAGAACGGCGCGACACAAAATTTTGCAAAATTTTACCACATACGAACATCACTCGACCTCCACGGAATTTATTTTCTCAAAATTCGAGGCTTGGAGATAGACGAGTTCTGTCAAGGTGAATCGATAGAGCGTCAAAAATCGATGCAGTGTGATTTTTTGACGATTTTCCGATTAAAATTCATGCTGAATCGACATATTTACGAAGATGGAAATGACGTCCTGGCTTAAAGTAAAACCTATACCTTTCTTTAGTAAGAAAGGCAAATACATAATTTTGTTCTCAATACATCTTACGTGCGTTGCCACTATGGTACATTGGGTGGCCAAGTTTCAAAAAAGTGACCTTCTCCAAATATTTTTTGGTATTTTTTTCATTCAAACATTCTAACTAAGAAAAATCCAAATTTTCAAAGCTGTAAGTTTGTTCGTTACGGAGATACGCAAGCTGAAAGTCAAAAAATGGAGTAAAAAACTAGCGTTTTTCGTAAAAAAGGCTGATTGTTTAATTTTAACATAGCTCAGCCATTTTAAATATTTGATTAGGACAATTATACATCATTGGAAAGGTAATGAGATAAGCTTTTAAACTATTGACAGATAAAATGTTATTTCCAAACCAAAAACTGAAGTTTTCATCGTATAACTGGAGCATTTTTTTGACAAAACTTATTTTTTTTGCGTTTTCGGAGATATGCCATTTTGAACATTTACGTTTTATCAAAATTTGCTGCAATCTACATATGCGCCCGTTTATTTCACTTGCTTTGCTACCTACTTCGTGGGCATCGTCGCTTCAAAAATCAATACCTGGTTTCAAGAAGTTCGAAATGACGAATTTTCTGTTGCCTACATTTAAAATTGAGTACCTTAGTCAAAATAAGGTATTCGTACCGAAGTTTCTCAAGCGAAATTGGAGAATCTCTGTTTGATACCTAAAAAGTATTCAGCAAAATATTGACATAGCATGATGAATTTCTGCGATCAATCCAAGAAACTGATCCACATTTCTATGTTGGTTAGTACAAAACATCATAAAAAGTACCTTTAACATATTCTGAAGCCGTCAGAAACTCTATAATCAAATGAATTTTCATGAACAAGAACATCAGGATTAGTAAGAATATGTTTTGTTTTTTATCGTTTTACTTCATAATTAATATTTTGAATAAAATTAATTTTTCTGTTATTTGATATAACAATTCAAATTTTCGCAATTTATGCCCGTAAAGGGTGGGTGGGGCGTGGGGGTGGGTCTCAAGTTATATGGCATGGACTCACAAAAGAAACACACCGCAGTAAATAATAAATATTTGACTTTAAATGGATTTATTACGCTTCACAAAATTTTGTTGGAGGAGGGGAGGGGAGGGGGTGAAAGAAAGTGAAGGGAGGGGTTGTGTCCTTAAAGTGGGGATGTATTAGCTTATCCATAATTTAATAATATAAACTTGCAATACAATATATACGCAATTCTTTTGCACTTGCAAATGTATGAAAAGACTATTTATTATAAACAATCAACTATTGAAAAACATGAAAAGTCATAAAAATCGACGTATATCATTTCAATACCATACAATTACCCAAATTTGTATGAAAAAAAACATTTAAAAAGCAAAAAAATAATTTGGCCGCCTGTTTGTATGGAGATGGCCCATAGTGCGTTGTTAGTTCACTGAGGTGAAATGATGAAAAAAAATAAAGAAACAAAATAATATATTGATAAGCAAACTAATTGCGAAGATTTTTCATTTCCTGGAAATAAAAATAATTCTTATACTAATTCTTAAAAACTAAATTATTTAAAATGTTCATGTATTATTGGTACTTACATATAAACAGGCAACGTATTGAATGTTAACAATTCATACTCTAATCTAATCAAACACAAGCGCAGCTAATCCGAAGAAAGTATCCTAGTAGATTACACCCCATGTTCTTTCTTGTCATTCAATTTGATCATATATTGTATGGGGGAATGGTAGATACTTACTTACTTTACTTTATCAGCAACAGGTCTATCGACCCAACGCTGAACTAATCGAAGATTTCCAGGATGCTCGATCTTGGGCCGCTCGTCTCCAGTCGCCTACAATGTTGGCCACTCTTGCATCTTCGTCGACTGCACACAGTACGAGGCCTTCCGTTTTAGCCGCCCGCTCGTCCGACATTCTGACTACATGTCCAGCCCACTTCAGCCTGTCGTGCTTGATGACTTTTACGATATCAGCATGTTTGTAGTCTTGGTACAACTCGAAATTCATGCGCCTGCGCCACCGGTCTCCTACTTGCTTGCCGCCGAAGATAGAACGCAGGATTCTCCGCTCAAAGACCCCAAGTGCTCTCTGGTCAGCCTCCTTTAGCGTCCACGACTCGTGACCGTAAAGAGCTACAGGGAGTATCAAGGTCCTGTACAGCGTGATTTTCGTAGGCGTCCTTAGGCTGCGGGACCTTAGCGGGCTACGAAGACCGTAGAAGGCCCTGTTTGCAGCACTAATCCGCCGTTTCACTTCGCAGGTCACATCGTTGTCGCACGTCACAAGTGTACCAAGATATACAAACTCATCCACCACCTCATATCTTTCTCCATCTATTTCGACATCCGAAACACCATCACCTGCACTGCCACGCGCTCTGCCAGCAACCAGATACTTGGTCTTGGCAGTGTTAATGGTCAGTCCGATCTTCGCAGCTTCCCGCTTGAAAGGGACGAACGCCTCCTCCACTGAACGACGGTCGATACCAATGATGTCGATGTCGTCAGCGTATCCAAGCAGCATGTGCAATTTAGTGATGAGTGTTCCGTTTCTTTGCACGCCTGCCCTTCGAGCAGCACCCTCCAACGCTATGATGAATAGTAAGTTCGAGAGAGCATCGCCCTGCTTCAATCCATCCAACGTAACGAAAGCTTCAGATGTCTCGTTAGCTATTCGCACGCTTGAATTTGCTCCGTCGAGCGTTGCACGAATCAGTCTAATTAGCTTCGCCGGAAAGCCGTGTTCTAGCATAATTTTCCAAAGTTCGTTTCTTTTGACTGAATCGTACGCCGTTTTGAAGTCGATGAACAAATGGTGTGTTTGCAGGTTGTACTCCCGGAACTTGTCGAGGATTTGTCGCAGAGTGAACATCTGGTCCGTCGTTGACAGACCCGCTCGAAAACCGCACTGGTATTCGCCGACAAAGGTCTCGGTCAACGGTCTCAGCTTGCTTCACAGGATTCGGGATAGTACTTTGTACGCTGAGTTGAGGATTGTGATGCCTCGATAGTTTGCACAATCGAGTCTTTGCCCTTTCTTGTAGATTGGGGTGATGAGCCCGTCTAACCAGCCGGTCGGAAGCTGTTCTTCGCACCAAATCCGCTGGACGATTTGGTGCAGAATCTCGATCATCCGCGCGCTCCCGTGCTTGAAAAGTTCGGCCGGAAGTCCGTCCTTTCTCGCGGATTTCGCGTTCTTGAGCTCCTTTACGGCTTTTCCACGTCCTCCAATGTAGGCGGGTCCACAGCTATTCCATGGACCCGCCTACGTTGGAGGACGTGGAAAAAGCCGTAAAGGAGCTCAAGAACGCGAAATCGGAATGGTAGATATGAATATAAAATGGTAGATGGTAGATATGAATATAAAAATAAATCTTACAGTGAAAAGATAAATACAAATAAGCAGTAATTTTAAAGATGATTCCGGGAAGCTGCAAAACAAACAACTATAATTAAAAAGACAAATGCTCCAGATGGTTCCATTGCTGAAAGAAAAGGAATAGGATAAGGAAGGATATAAACATTTAAATAAATCATTTAGTGAATAGATAAATGTAGGCATTATAATTGAAGAAGATTCCCGGAAGCTGGAAGAAAGATAATTATATTTTAAAGAAAAATTATTCAGATGGTTCCATTGCTATTTCAAAAACTGTCGTTAGTTCATGAAATTTGATCATATATGGTATGGAGGAATGGTAGAAAAAAGGACAAGGAATATGAATGATATAAACATTCAAATAAATCAAATGAAGAATAGATAAATACATATAAGTAGTTCATTTATAAATGATCCAGGAAGCTGTAAAAATAATTAAACACAATTTTAAATGATACTGTTGCCACTGAACTGATAATTGAAAATAATTGAAATTACTTCCTACCCACGTCCTGCATCATGCACACCTAAAAACGTCAAACAAAGAAAGACAAAAATCGCTTCTGCACCACTAATTGCCTCCACTGCTGGCACTGAACCCGCAACCTTTGGAGTGTTAACATTCACACAAAAAAAAACATTAACATTAATTGAGTAAACATTGGCACAAAATCCGCTTTGTAAATGCCACTTCGATACTCTTCAAGAGGTTTCCCTGGGAAAGGTATACTTTTTACCAAAATGTACACCAAATTTCCATACAAACATACAAAAAAGAACAAATCAAATCATAACAACAATGAAACATATCAAATTCAAAGTATTCCAAATGATTGCACATCTGCCAACAATATTTATAAGGGGTGTCACATAAATTACACCAACAATAACGATTATTCTTGCAAAACAACCTTCAATCACTATTTCAAACGCACTTTCAACTGTTTGTTTACATAAGTAAACAATCTAAACAACACAACACTTCTCCCAACACAAACTTAACAACGAAAATCAGCAGCCGCCGATTAAATAACAACACCCACCGAAGCTCGTTGAAAACTGACTGAAATGTCAAATTCGAAATAAATTCCTTCAGATGCAAACCGCCACGGCAATCAGCCTTTGGCTCGCCGCGGAGATTGAGGGGCGAACGATATTGAAACATTTCAGCGATCAGTTTGATGGATGGAGGGCGGACGAAATTGAAAAATTTCAAATGTCAAATTTAAACCGCCCAGGCGGCCCGCCCTCGGTCCGCCAGGGCGGTTCTAGGGCGGACCACACGATCAGTAACGGCCGCCGATGCGTAACGTCCGCACTGAGTTAATGTGGGGTCCGACGACACCTTCCTTGTTGACAGCGTACACTCCGTTTGAGTGTCCCCCGCCGTCGGCCCGCTTCTTTTTGTGCTTCTTCTTGCCGCCTCCGGGTGCTGTGTGTGATGCACCTTCTCCGGAACCGGAGGGTTTGGAGCAGCAAGCACAGTATCCTTCCTTGTGTCCCACTTTGCCGCACGTGTTTCGTGTACGTGCAGTCTGCAACAAAGTGCATCTGCCCGCACTGCCAGCACGGACGTCGTGGGGTTGCCTTGGCCGGATTCCTGTTGTCGAACTTCCGTTCCGGTTTGCTCGACTCGCGAAAGCCGCTGCGATCCTGCTGGACCGCTTTGACGGCCGGCTTCGGACCCTCAATAACAGCAGTGTCGTGTTTGAGGTTGTCTAAATGCTGGCACTCCAATAACAGCTTCTTGAGAGTCATCGGGTGCTCCGCCGTCTCACCTTCCATCTTCGCCAGCAACCGGGTCCGGATGTCCTTGTACCGCTCCGACTGCAGACCAGCGACAAAAACCAGGCACTTGAACTGGTCGGAGGTGATCGTCCGGATGTTGAAATCCTCGCACGCTCGGTTGACGGTACTGGCGTACGTGACGAAATCCTCCGCATTCCGCTTGGTCGTCTGCAGACACTGGTAGCGCCGGAAGAACACGGACGTTTGGTGCCCGAACATCTCCTTCAGCGTGTCCACCGTGTCCTGGAACGATCTGTCCGGTGGGTTCTCCGGTAGGATGTAGTTCACGTAGCGGTCGTGATCCACCGAGGACAGCTTCCGCACGAGCAGCCGCACTTTGTCCGCTTCCTCCAGCTTCTCCCCGCCCTTGTTGAAGGCCTCCTCGTGCCGGGAGTACCACTTGTCGAAGACCAGTCCGCCTTGGGGGTCGTAAACAAATTCCGGGATGGTGTTGGAAAGTGTTTCCATCAGGAACTCGTTGTCCTTCGGCTTGGAAAGCTGCTCGAGGAGAGCCTTCTGGGTTTTGGGCTGGTTCTCCAAGTAGGCGGTGAGCTGCGCCAGAATCGCCGTGAGATCCGGCTGCTGCTGCGGCCCGTCCTTCTTCGGCGTCACCTTCGGGGGCATTTTGAGGTTAGAAACCCCGCTCGAACGCGAAAACCCGAAAAAGCCGCGAACTACTTCGAACCGAACTAATCCTCGTCGCCAAACAACACTAACATTAGAGTTCTATTTAAGTCTAGAAACTAATTTTAAGTAAGAGCAATTACAAAACGTGGCTTTGCTTTTTCGTTGCTCGCTTTAGACAAAGCTGTCACCTCGCAAGGTGTGCCAACCGCACAACGTTGAGTGTGTTGGTGCGGCGTCTCGCTATGGACAGTGTTGCCATGGCAATTTCTTTAGGGGGTATATCAAAAATGTTTAAAATCAAGTTTGAAATTTTCGGTTTTCTTTTTTTTTGCCAAATCTACACATACATACTTTTGATATAACCTACAGATTTTGCTTAAATTAATTTGAGAGATATTTTCCGAGGACGCCGAGGACTTTTACAAACATTGGGTGAGCTTAGTGTCTTGCGAACCATCGAAGTGAACGGACACTAGAGTAGCGGTATTTTTTACTACCTAAGCTCAGAGTTATTTCAAACAAAATTCACAGTCTTTTTTAAGACTACCTGAGTTATTTTCCAAAATCCTAAACAGTCTTTCCAAGACTAATCCCACCTGAAATTTTGTTGTTTTTTAAGTACGGTATGCTGATCGGAAGGAACGCGGTCAAGAAATGTTGCGTATTCTTTTCGTGACCCCCCCAAGAAAAGTTGACAACTCGGTTGACAGTTCGGTATGAGCGCGATTGACGGTGTGCGCGCTTGAGGTTCTTTCGAGGAAAAAATAAAAAGATTAAAAATATTCAAAACTTAAAATTAAATAGATTAAAAATGTTTATTCAAAAACTTTTAACAACAATTATAAACAAAATTAAGAAATCAATAAATAAAAGCAAATTTTGAAATTCTTATATTCTAAAACAAGAAAAACTGAAATTAAAAAAATATGTACTTATGAAATAAGGAAATTAAATAACTATGTAATTATGAAATAAGGAAATTAGGAAACCAGGGAATTAGGAAATTTGGAAATTATGATAATAGCAAATTAGTTAAATAAAGAAAATAAGAAAATAAGGAAATTATGAAACAAGGAAATAACGAGGGAAATTAAGAAATTAGAAAAATAATATGTATGGAAATTAGAATGTTAGGAAGTTAGGAAATTAGGAAATGAGAAAATTAGGAAATTAGGAAGTTAGGAAATTTGGAAATTATGAAATCAGGAAATAAAGAAATTTTTAAAATTAGGAAACTAGGAAATTAGAAAGATTGGAAGTTAGGAAATTGGGAAATTAGGATATCAGGGAACTAGGAAATTAGGGAGTTAGGATATAAGGAAGTTAGGAAATTAGGAAACTAGGAAATTAGGAGTTTAGGAAGTTAAGAAATTATGAAATTAATATGTTAGGAAATTATGAAATTATGAAATAAGGAAAATAGGAAATTCAGAAATTAGAAAATCGTGAAATTAGAAATATAATATGTTAGGAAATAAGGAAGTTAAGAAATTAGAAAATTAAGAAGTAGAGAAATTAAATTAGGAAATTAGAATATTAGGAAGTGTGGAAGTTAGGAAATTGGCAAATTAGGAAATCAGGAAATTAAGAAGTTAGGAAGTTAGGAAATTGAGAAGTTAGGAAATTAGGAAATCAGGAAATTAGGCAGTTAGGAAATTAGGAAATTAGGAGTTTAGGAAGTTAGGAAGTTAGGAAGTTAAGAAATCAGGAAATTTGGAAGTAAGGAAATTAGGAAATACGGAAATCAGGATATATGGCTGGTACAAATGTTAAATTTTTTTCTGAAATTCTTAAATTCTTAAACTCTTAAATTCTTAAATTCTTAAATTCTTAAATTCTTAAATTCTTAAATTCTTAAATTCTTAAATTCTTAAATTCTTAAATTCTTAAATTCTTAAATTCTTAAATTCTTAAATTCTTAAATTCTTAAATTCTTAAATTCTTAAATTCTTAAATTCTTAAATTCTTAAATTCTTAAATTCTTAAATTCTTAAATTCTTAAATTCTTAAATTCTTAAATTCTTAAATTCTTAAATTCTTAAATTCTTAAATTCTTAAATTCTTAAATTCTTAAATTCTTAAATTCTTAAATTCTTAAATTCTTAAATTCTTAAATTCTTAAATTCTTAAATTCTTAAATTCTTAAATTCTTAAATTCTTAAATTCTTAAATTCTTAAATTCTTAAATTCTTAAATTCTTAAATTCTTAAATTCTTAAATTCTTAAATTCTTAAATTCTTAAATTCTTAAATTCTTAAATTCTTAAATTCTTAAATTCTTAAATTCTTAAATTCTTAAATTCTTAAATTCTTAAATTCTTAAATTCTTAAATTCTTAAATTCTTAAATTCTTAAATTCTTAAATTCTTAAATTCTTAAATTCTTAAATTCTTAAATTCTTAAATTCTTAAATTCTTAAATTCTTAAATTCTTAAATTCTTAAATTCTTAAATTCTTAAATTCTTAAATTCTTAAATTCTTAAATTCTTAAATTCTTAAATTCTTAAATTCTTAAATTCTTAAATTCTTAAATTCTTAAATTCTTAAATTCTTAAATTCTTAAATTCTTAAATTCTTAAATTCTTAAATTCTTAAATTCTTAAATTCTTAAATTCTTAAATTCTTAAATTCTTAAATTCTTAAATTCTTAAATTCTTAAATTCTTAAATTCTTAAATTCTTAAATTCTTAAATTCTTAAATTCTTAAATTCTTAAATTCTTAAATTCTTAAATTCTTAAATTCTTAAATTCTTAAATTCTTAAATTCTTAAATTCTTAAATTCTTAAATTCTTAAATTCTTAAATTCTTAAATTCTTAAATTTAAATTCTTAAATTCTTAAATTCTTAAATTCTTAAATTCTTAAATTCTTAAATTCTTAAATTCTTAAATTCTTAAATTCTTAAATTCTTAAATTCTTAAATTCTTAAATTCTTAAATTCTTAAATTCTTAAATTCTTAAATTCTTAAATTCTTAAATTCTTAAATTCTTAAATTCTTAAATTCTTAAATTCTTAAATTCTTAAATTCTTAAATTCTTAAATTCTTAAATTCTTAAATTCTTAAATTCTTAAATTCTTAAATTCTTAAATTCTTAAATTCTTAAATTCTTAAATTCTTAAATTCTTAAATTCTTAAATTCTTAAATTCTTAAATTCTTAAATTCTTAAATTCTTAAATTCTTAAATTCTTAAATTCTTAAATTCTTAAATTCTTAAATTCTTAAATTCTTAAATTCTTAAATTCTTAAATTCTTAAATTCTTAAATTCTTAAATTCTTAAATTCTTAAATTCTTAAATTCTTAAATTCTTAAATTCTTAAATTCTTAAATTCTTAAATTCTTAAATTCTTAAATTCTTAAATTCTTTTAAATTCTTAAATTCTTAAATTCTTAAATTCTTAAATTCTTAAATTCTTAAATTCTTAAATTCTTAAATTCTTAAATTCTTAAATTCTTAAATTCTTAAATTCTTAAATTCTTAAATTCTTAAATTCTTAAATTCTTAAATTCTTAAATTCTTAAATTCTTAAATTCTTAAATTCTTAAATTCTTAAATTCTTAAATTCTTAAATTCTTAAATTCTTAAATTCTTAAATTCTTAAATTCTTAAATTCTTAAATTCTTAAATTCTTAAATTCTTAAATTCTTAAATTCTTAAATTCTTAAATTCTTAAATTCTTAAATTCTTAAATTCTTAAATTCTTAAATTCTTAAATTCTTAAATTCTTAAATTCTTAAATTCTTAAATTCTTAAATTCTTAAATTCTTAAATTCTTAAATTCTTAAATTCTTAAATTCTTAAATTCTTAAATTCTTAAATTCTTAAATTCTTAAATTCTTAAATTCTTAAATTCTTAAATTCTTAAATTCTTAAATTCTTAAATTCTTAAATTCTTAAATTCTTAAATTCTTAAATTCTTAAATTCTTAAATTCTTAAATTCTTAAATTCTTAAATTCTTAAATTCTTAAATTCTTAAATTCTTAAATTCTTAAATTCTTAAATTCTTAAATTCTTAAATTCTTAAATTCTTAAATTCTTAAATTCTTAAATTTAAATTCTTAAATTCTTAAATTCTTAAATTCTTAAATTCTTAAATTCTTAAATTCTTAAATTCTTAAATTCTTAAATTCTTAAATTCTTAAATTCTTAAATTCTTAAATTCTTAAATTCTTAAATTCTTAAATTCTTAAATTCTTAAATTCTTAAATTCTTAAATTCTTAAATTCTTAAATTCTTAAATTCTTAAATTCTTAAATTCTTAAATTCTTAAATTCTTAAATTCTTAAATTCTTAAATTCTTAAATTCTTAAATTTAAATTCTTAAATTCTTAAATTCTTAAATTCTTAAATTCTTAAATTCTTAAATTCTTAAATTCTTAAATTCTTAAATTCTTAAATTCTTAAATTCTTAAATTCTTAAATTCTTAAATTCTTAAATTCTTAAATTCTTAAATTCTTAAATTCTTAAATTCTTAAATTCTTAAATTCTTAAATTCTTAAATTCTTAAATTCTTAAATTCTTAAATTCTTAAATTCTTAAATTCTTAAATTCTTAAATTCTTAAATTCTTAAATTCTTAAATTCTTAAATTCTTAAATTCTTAAATTTAAATTCTTAAATTCTTAAATTCTTAAATTCTTAAATTCTTAAATTCTTAAATTCTTAAATTCTTAAATTCTTAAATTCTTAAATTCTTAAATTCTTAAATTCTTAAATTCTTAAATTCTTAAATTCTTAAATTCTTAAATTCTTAAATTCTTAAATTCTTAAATTCTTAAATTCTTAAATTCTTAAATTCTTAAATTCTTAAATTCTTAAATTCTTAAATTCTTAAATTCTTAAATTCTTAAATTCTTAAATTCTTAAATTCTTAAATTCTTAAATTCTTAAATTCTTAAATTCTTAAATTCTTAAATTCTTAAATTCTTAAATTCTTAAATTCTTAAATTCTTAAATTCTTAAATTCTTAAATTCTTAAATTCTTAAATTCTTAAATTCTTAAATTCTTAAATTCTTAAATTCTTAAATTCTTAAATTCTTAAATTCTTAAATTCTTAAATTCTTAAATTTAAATTCTTAAATTCTTAAATTCTTAAATTCTTAAATTCTTAAATTCTTAAATTCTTAAATTCTTAAATTCTTAAATTCTTAAATTCTTAAATTCTTAAATTCTTAAATTCTTAAATTCTTAAATTCTTAAATTCTTAAATTCTTAAATTCTTAAATTCTTAAATTCTTAAATTCTTAAATTCTTAAATTCTTAAATTCTTAAATTCTTAAATTCTTAAATTCTTAAATTCTTAAATTCTTAAATTCTTAAATTCTTAAATTCTTAAATTCTTAAATTCTTAAATTCTTAAATTCTTAAATTCTTAAATTCTTAAATTCTTAAATTCTTAAATTCTTAAATTCTTAAATTCTTAAATTCTTAAATTCTTAAATTCTTAAATTCTTAAATTCTTAAATTCTTAAATTCTTAAATTCTTAAATTCTTAAATTCTTAAATTCTTAAATTCTTAAATTCTTAAATTCTTAAATTCTTAAATTCTTAAATTCTTAAATTCTTAAATTCTTAAATTCTTAAATTCTTAAATTCTTAAATTCTTAAATTCTTAAATTCTTAAATTCTTAAATTCTTAAATTTAAATTCTTAAATTCTTAAATTCTTAAATTCTTAAATTCTTAAATTCTTAAATTCTTAAATTCTTAAATTCTTAAATTCTTAAATTCTTAAATTCTTAAATTCTTAAATTCTTAAATTCTTAATTCTTAAATTCTTAAATTCTTAATTCTTAAATTCTTAAATTCTTAAATTCTTAAATTCTTAAATTCTTAAATTCTTAAATTCTTAAATTCTTAAATTCTTAAATTCTTAAATTCTTAAATTTAAATTCTTAAATTCTTAAATTCTTAAATTCTTAAATTCTTAAATTCTTAAATTCTTAAATTCTTAAATTCTTAAATTCTTAAATTCTTAAATTCTTAAATTCTTAAATTCTTAAATTCTTAAATTCTTAAATTCTTAAATTCTTAAATTCTTAAATTCTTAAATTCTTAAATTCTTAAATTCTTAAATTCTTAAATTCTTAAATTCTTAAATTCTTAAATTCTTAAATTCTTAAATTCTTAAATTCTTAAATTCTTAAATTCTTAAATTCTTAAATTCTTAAATTCTTAAATTCTTAAATTCTTAAATTCTTAAATTCTTAAATTCTTAAATTCTTAAATTCTTAAATTCTTAAATTCTTAATTTTAAATTCTTAAATTCTTAAATTCTTAAATTCTTAAATTCTTAAATTCTTAAATTCTTAAATTCTTAAATTCTTAAATTCTTAAATTCTTAAATTCTTAAATTCTTAAATTCTTAAATTCTTAAATTCTTAAATTCTTAAATTCTTAAATTCTTAAATTCTTAAATTCTTAATTCTTAAATTCTTAAATTCTTAAATTCTTAAATTCTTAAATTCTTAAATTCTTAAATTCTTAAATTCTTAAATTCTTAAATTCTTAAATTCTTAAATTCTTAAATTCTTAAATTCTTAAATTCTTAAATTCTTAAATTCTTAAATTCTTAAATTCTTAAATTCTTAAATTCTTAAATTTAAATTCTTAAATTCTTAAATTCTTAAATTCTTAAATTCTTAAATTCTTAAATTCTTAAATTCTTAAATTCTTAAATTCTTAAATTCTTAAATTCTTAAATTCTTAAATTCTTAAATTCTTAAATTCTTAAATTCTTAAATTCTTAAATTCTTAAATTCTTAAATTCTTAAATTCTTAAATTCTTAAATTCTTAAATTCTTAAATTCTTAAATTCTTAAATTCTTAAATTCTTAAATTCTTAAATTCTTAAATTCTTAAATTCTTAAATTCTTAAATTCTTAAATTCTTAAATTCTTAAATTCTTAAATTCTTAAATTCTTAAATTCTTAAATTCTTAAATTCTTAAATTCTTAAATTCTTAAATTCTTAAATTCTTAAATTCTTAAATTCTTCTTAAATTCTTAAATTCTTAAATTCTTAAATTCTTAAATTCTTAAATTCTTAAATTCTTAAATTCTTAAATTCTTAAATTCTTAAATTCTTAAATTCTTAAATTCTTAAATTCTTAAATTCTTAAATTCTTAAATTCTTAAATTCTTAAATTCTTAAATTCTTAAATTCTTAAATTCTTAAATTCTTAAATTCTTAAATTCTTAAATTCTTAAATTCTTAAATTCTTAAATTCTTAAATTCTTAAATTCTTAAATTCTTAAATTCTTAAATTCTTAAATTCTTAAATTCTTAAATTCTTAAATTCTTAAATTCTTAAATTCTTAAATTCTTAAATTCTTAAATTCTTAAATTCTTAAATTCTTAAATTCTTAAATTCTTAAATTAAAATTCTTAAATTCTTAAATTCTTAAATTCTTAAATTCTTAAATTCTTAAATTCTTAAATTCTTAAATTCTTAAATTCTTAAATTCTTAAATTCTTAAATTCTTAAATTCTTAAATTCTTAAATTCTTAAATTCTTAAATTCTTAAATTCTTAAATTCTTAAATTCTTAAATTCTTAAATTCTTAAATTCTTAAATTCTTAAATTCTTAAATTCTTAAATTCTTAAATTCTTAAATTCTTAAATTCTTAAATTCTTAAATTCTTAAATTCTTAAATTCTTAAATTCTTAAATTCTTAAATTCTTAAATTCTTAAATTCTTAAATTCTTAAATTCTTAAATTCTTAAATTCTTAAATTCTTAAATTCTTAAATTCTTAAATTCTTAAATTCTTAAATTCTTAAATTCTTAAATTCTTAAATTCTTAAATTCTTAATTTCTTTTTTTAAATTTCTTAATTCTTTTTTTTTTTAATTTCTTTGTTCTTAAATTTTCATTCTAGATTTTTTAATTTTGGAAGAAATAGAGTTTTTGATTTTTATAATTTCGAGGTTTTCGTAAATTTGTATTTACGAATTTCTATATTTCCGATTTTTAAAACTTTTGGAATTTCGACTTGTACACTGCCCATGTTCGCATAAATGTCCCATATGCAAAAACAGCAAGCTGAGAAAAACGCATTTGAAGTTTGTCCCATACATAAGGCTACGTGTTAAGTTTTCGCGAAAAAACTGGATTTCCTCCTGATATCTAGAACAAAGTATGAATGTTATAGGCTCTTTTGAAAGAGCACACAATTTTGAACCAATCTGCATCAATAACTCGAAATCGATGAAAATGCATATGAGACACTTATGCGATCAGGGGCAGTACATTCGTTTCGAATTTTAACATTTTTGATCTATGGAATTTATGAAAACGTTAAAAAATAAAATTATTATTCAATTCTGCATATTTTTAATATTGATTTTCCAAATTTCAGATTTTTGTTGAAATTTTCTTTATTATTTAAAAAAAAGTTATTTGAAATTTCTGGAATGTTTGTTTTTTTCACATTTGAATTTGTTGTTTGGTTGGATTTCAAAATTTCAGATTATTATTGTATTTTCAGTAAGAACATAGATATTTGTATGATTATTGTCAAGTTTAATTTCACTCTGATTTACTTCATTTTGGTCCCGCGAGTGTGGGTAAATCGGACAGTGCAGGGGACTCATAATCCAGAGGTAGCTGGTTGGTACTAGCAATAAATTGTTGGTGACACGATGGCCAACATCTATAAAGACAACTACTTTTTATACTCCATTTCGACCAAAAAACTAAATCTGTCCTTTTAGTTTCAATATTCTGCTTTTTGAGATTCAGCGGGAATTTTTAATATTATTATATCCAATTCAAAATTATTAAAACGTTTGTAATTATCAGTCGCATTCAAAAAGAAAAATTACAATTCATTGATTTTTTCATCAAAACATATTACAAACAAGCACCGCGCGAAGAAACGTCAAACGCAATCTTTCCGTTTCTGTTACTTTTCAGCTGCGTACCGCTTAAGAAAAATCTTTTCGTGACCCTTTCCTTGACCGTTTCTTGGGCGTTTTTTTGTATGGAGTTTTGCGTTCCTTCCCATCTGCGTATCAGCCTTTACAAACGGAGCCATCTTTTCAAGAGAACTTTGCTTGCAAAATGCGTCAAAATAAAGGTAAACGCAAATCTTCTGAAAATTTTACGTCGGTGTAGCGGAAACAGAAAAAAGAAAACAGCATCATCTGAGGTCTGATTCTGATTCTGAATGTGAGGTTAATCCTCCAATTCCATTGGCAAACAGTTTCAATGTTTTATCCGAAACTGTTGACAAGGATCCTTCTCCTCGTACTGAGCCTTCTGCCGTCGAGAAACGAGTAAAGGCTCCGTCAATTGTAGTGCCTTCCGTCTCCGATTTGGCCAACTTTCGAACGCAACTGAAGAATTGCAAGGAAACTTGCAATTTGAAGGTTTCGTTCCAGCTTGGTCGAAGAGGAGAATGTCGCTTGTTGACGGAATCTTTACAAGATCACCAAACTTTTGTTGGTTATTTGAAAAACCACAAACACAATTTCTACACGTATGAGACCAAGAATGCTCGTCCATTCAAAATTGTCTTAAAAGGCCGCTCCAACGACTTGTCGGTGGATGAGATCAAAAACTAAGTTAAGGTGTTGCTTGCACACAAAAAAAAATACTGTACTGACAAAAGTAACTTACTCTTGAAATAAAAGGTGGTCAAAATTAGCTACATTAATGTGGTAGATGATGTCCTTCACTTTTGGGGCAATGACTGTGAATGATGGTTCTGAATTCAGGGTCCAGAAATAGTAAATTCACGCAGAAAAATGTTTTTTAGAATCAGCCTGTACGAGGTTTGTTTCAACAAAAATTTTGTTGAATATAATCAACGCAGATGTTGCGTTGAAACAAACCTTTATTTTCTCAATTCTACAAAAATCTTTTGTTGTTTTGAAAAAAGTTGCTTTGACGTTTAGCGTCGATTCAACAAAAATCTTGATTTTCAAATCAACAAAATGTTTTGTTGATTCAAATATGCCTTATTTTTCTGCGTGTTGAAATGAAAAAATAATCACTATATGTAAAATGCTTCTACAAACAACACAAAGAAAACCTTTTTTTGATTGAAACATCCTGAATCAAGATTTGAATGTTTTTCTAAAACAAACATGGACGCCAAATGGCCGATTGGGGATGATGCCTTCCAGAGCCTTAAAAGTTTTTTTCTTGTTTTGAAAATGAAAACTTTTACTGCTACAGTTTTTGAAAATCTCATTGCTAACTGATTTTAAAGTTTTAACTTTTAATTCGACTATATAATTTCTTTCATTTTGTCGTTCTCGTGTAACCGTGTACACTAAGTCCAAAATGTAAACAAACAGTTAGTGAGTGGTGGTCAAAGACGACAATCAAAGCCGAACGCGGCCGCAACCAGGACTTGGACGCGGAAACCTTCGAAGAAGGATGTTGCGGGTGCGGAACAAGGTTGGGGGATTAGGGGAAAGTTGGTTTTCAAAAGGATAAGGCCATGGTTGCCACTTCCTGCAGGACCTGCAGCTGTTTCACGGTGGCGTTTGTGAATGATTTTGTTTCTTTTTATAGGACGCCGTTTATGCGGTTGCCGAAGAACGGAGGTCAGTGCACGGAGGTCAGTTGCACTCGGTGCCGGCGGTTTACGATCATCAGCGATGGGATGTCCTGAGGGTCCACAGTCCATTTCTCGTTGCGGGAAATGTTTGACGATTATTACCTAATCATCCGGAAGAACACTTTGCACCAGAGCTGGAATGATCATCTGTACGAAAGCCGCAGGTCCTGGAGCTGTCGTTCTCGGATTACTTCCAGAGGTTGGAGCGAGATCTGAATCAAGAACATCTACCTGGAATACCGAAGAAGTCACCGGTGAGTATTGAGAATGTGTTCAGTATCTAGCCAACTTCATTTACTTTCAAACTCTTTCAGCAACTCCCGCCCGCAAACGCTCATCTCGCGACGGCTCAGCTTCGGCCGGATGAACTTTGACGGCGAGTTGGCAATATCTGTATCATTCTCGAAGGATACAGAAGGACGAAGTGATCGTGAACTATCCGTTCAGGCGCTTCACTTCCCAGCCGGAAAACGTCGACTACCCTTCCCGAATCAACAACCAATGGCCAACTCCTCCAAGCCTATCCTGATGGTGGCTGGCAACGAGACCACCCTGTTCTCTACATCGCTGTCGTGCTCCAAAATGAAGGCCGCGATGTTGCTGCCCAACGAAACGTCCATCCGTAACCTGCTCAGTCTGGGGTCTTCGGACGTGACCGATGGCGTACCGTAAGAATCGGTACAGCTTGGACGCAGAAGTTGGCCAACCATAAGCAGATACGTTAAATACAAAAAAATCGAAAACATGCTTTTTTAATATTAAAATATTGAAATAAAATCCATCAAATTTTTGAGAATCATCACTGTAATGTAAAATGTTATTTATTTTTGCCATAAAAAGTTTCCACTTATATTTAAAGTATAAAACTTTTACCGATACAATGATTTTGTTCCAGAAATGCATGGTAGTATCAACAACTTTCCAACTTTTAAATTAAAAAGTTTAAACATTCCACGAATATTCATCAACGCGAACTTTTAATCCAACGAACGATCTTTTTATATTTACAGTATTTTTTCTTTGTGTGTGGCTTTACTTCATCCCGAGTAATACCTACCAACGAAGAAAAAATCATACGGGAATATTTCTCACTTTGGTTTGACTTCACAATTTTATCTGATTCATTTCAACAGAAATGAAATCAACAATTTAAAACTTTGGAACAAAGTACAGTTTTTGTTCCATGTACGGGTAAAGTGGGAGCATTTTAAGAATCATGGCGATAATGGCAAGAATCTGACCCAGTGCCGGCATTGCCAGGCATTTGGTCACGGCCCAGGACTCCTGATCATTGCGCCATGGTTCAAAAATGCATGGTTTGCGGGGATTCTTCTCACGACAAGGACAATTGGGTCCTAAAATGAAGCTTAGATTGCTGATATTATTGTTCACAGCGATAAAGCTTATATTTCTGAGAACAATGCCCCTTGGTACGACCACAAAGAGTTTGAAATGGATTTTTAAATCAATTTTGAATAATTAACCTCGCGGTCCTTCTTGGCAGAAAAGCTACTTGACAGCTCGTTCCAAGGGGACCATAGTTGATCCATCGAAAAAATGTTGTCTTGTCAAAAAAAAATTTCGCATAAAAATGAAAAAAAGTGATCAGTTATGGTTTTTAACCGTGTTTTTTACCGTTATACATAAAAATTTACATAGGGCTTTAGTACCCAATTGGGTCCTAAAGCCCTATGTAGACTTGTAAATACAGCGGTAAAAAACACCATTTCTCACAACTTTTTTTCATTTTAATGCAAAAAATTAAATTGACAAGACAACATTTTTTCGATGGATCAACTATAGTCATGTTGGAAAGATCTGTCAAGTAGGACCTTTCCTGTCAAGAAGGACCGCGAAGTTCATTTTTTTAAAATTGGTTTAAAAATCAATTTTAAATCTTTTGCGGTTGTACAAAGGGTCATTGTACTAATCTAATCTAATCTAATCTAATCGAACACAAGCGCAGCCAGTCCGAAGAAAGCATCCTGGAAGAACTTGCGGTTAGATTACGCCTCAAGTCCTTTCTTGTCAATATTAATAATTGCAGTACATCCGAGTTACCCCAAAAATGTACAGCAAAAATTAAAGCGGCCAGGCCTACTGCGTTGCATTAACCGCAGAGACAGATTCGGTGAACGGATCACATTTCACAGAATCAACAGGGGAGGAAGGATGCGTGGACATACCGTACCAAACGCTCCGAATCAGTTAGGTGTGGTGTGTAAGTGTAAATTGGCAAATAATTATATTTTTAGGAGGGAAGTGGAATTGGGCAATTGAAGTTGGGGAAAATGGGAATTGGGAAAAGGATAATGGGGAAGGGAGAGAAAGGTTATTTAATAATATCATAATATAGGGGAATATAATAATTTAACAACTTATGATGGAAAGCTCTCACCAAGAAACAGCAAATCTTTAACATAATGCTCAAATCTTCAAAAGACGCCGCGAGGTGGTATCCCGATCGTCAGATTCCAGGTTCTTCTCAGGAGACAGGCCGATCGTTTGACGTGAACACTTTCACTTTTGCACTGAGTATGTCCGCTCCCAACCAATATTTACCCATGGTTCGGTGATTGTCGTGTCCAAAATGAAGGCCGCGATGTTGCTGCCCAACGAAACGTCCATCCGTAACCTGCTCAGTCTGGGGTCTTCGGACGTGACCGATGGCGTACCGTAAGAATCGGTACAGCTTGGACGCAGAAGTTGGCCAACCATAAGCAGATACGTTAAATACAAAAAAATCGAAAACATGCTTTTTTAATATTAAAATATTGAAATAAAATCCATTATTCCAGGTTCTTCTCAGGAGACAGGCCGATCGTTTGACGTGAACACTTTCACTTTTGCACTGAGTATGTCCGCTCCCAACCAATATTTACCCATGGTTCGGTGATTCTAACAAAGAAGTTGCACTTATGGCCTGTTTTGAAAACTATACATAATTTTATCACAAGAAAATGTAAACTTTTTGCAAACCAATTGAATAACGACAACTTTTAAATTCTCTCGTTGTACAAAGGGTCATTGTACTCAGAAAAATAAGCTTTATCGTTGTGAACAATAATATCACAAATTTAAGCTTCATTTAAGGACCCAATTGTCCCGTGAAAGAAGTCACCCAATTTAAATGTGCCAATTGTATGTATGTATGTATGTATGTATGTATGATCCCCATACCCGCAGGCAACTTGGTCCTGAAACACATGTGAGCGCTAGGTGAACAATTCGATCATCTTTTACTCCATAATCTGTACACCCACGTGCATAAGTTTTTTTGCACGAATTTTAATGCTACAAATACCGGCGCATAAAATAAAATGGTTTCCCTTTTCCCTCCCCAAGCGCCGGAAATTTGTAGCGGGTGTAGGGACACTTCGCATAGACGCCCTTGCTCCCATCATGTCACTGAGGGTATGGAGCGACGAGAAATTAATAAGCATGCCCCCCTAGTCGAACCTTCATTAGAGAAGCAGGCAATCCACAACTCACAGCGAACGACCAAAGGAACACCCTACCGCGTATATAGTAATAATTTTGGCGTAGATGTCTTGATTGATGTGTGTGTATGTCAGAATAAATGAAAGAATGAATGTCTTATAAAAGGAACAAGCTCACCAGATTCTTCAAAACCAGCTTCTCTTCAAACGTCTTCAGGCTTATGACAACAACGAACGCCAGACTTGCTAGGGAATGCACGAGCCGTCCAATCCATGATTAAGTGCACTCCAAACACCACCGGAAACAGACAGCATATAAGGGCTTCACGGCATTAGCTTTGAATTCAACTCGCATGCCTGAGCTGCTCCGAAATGGGCTGAGGAATTCATAAATAAGCAAACAAAAAAAAACCAAAACAAACAAAAAAGTTAGTGTACGCAAAACAATAATAATAATAATAATAATAATAATCATAATAATTAGAAAAAAAAAAACAAAGTAAGACAAAAAGGTCGCGAAAAACTTCAGATATAATCTTTTAACGGTACACAACAACCAGAGCAATTACACCAAGATTTTGTTAAACACATTCTGGTAACTTCAAAACTATGATGACTATAGTTATAATTTTTCATTCATCCCCAAAAGTACTGTTTACAAAACAATTGACCACAATGTTTGACTATTTTACCAATCAATTTTTTTTAGGATTGGGTTCGTAAGTTTGACCGTATTAGAATCTGAAGACTACAACTTCCTTGAGAAAAAAAAAAAACAAAACAAAAAAAAAACAAAAAGGACCTTCTGTTACCAAGCAGTAAATGAATAAGAAATAATTGCAAGAACATCAAAACTCTATGAACCAGCTAAACACACAAGATGTAAAATTGTTATTACAGTAAATAAAATAAATTGAACTAAATTTGAAAATGATAAAAAAGAAAAAAAAAATATTGCAGAAACTATTTTGATAATTCCTAAATATACCAAACACTATTGAAGAAAGCAAATTATTAAATTGTAAAAAGATACAACATTTAAAACAAACAAATAACAATAAATTTATGGCATTATCATAACTCCAAGAAAATAAAATAAGATTAAATTTTCTATGAAACTTCAATTTACTGAAATTGATGAAAGGAGTAGCCGACCAAGAACCATGAAGAAAATACTAGTTGTAAAGGTTTGTTAACAGTACTAGTCAATCGTTCATAACACCTGATGCAATATGCCGTCGTTATGACCACGATATCCCGGGAAAGAAGCCCACTGTGAATATTTCTGCAGATTAACAGTAAATGTGTGGTGAACACAGTCAAGAACCGTATCTGTACAGGGGAAAACGATACATCCAGAGCCTCAGCCCCTACCGGCAAAGCGCATTTCGCAGTACTAGGCCAACGTTCTTATACGCATACCACGAATGGAAGCAAATAATACTAGTCAATCTTTCCCACGCCATACTTAATCAACCACTGTTATGACCACGTTATCTCGGAAAGGATCACCACTACATTTACCATAAGTGTGCAGCTACTATTTAGTAAGCATTGCCGAGCACCGTATCTACTAAGCAAAATTTGCGGTGCAGTACTAGAATTACGTTCCTGATCATGAACCAATACAACAAGATCGAAGCATGCAGAATCATAAACATAGAGAAAGAAAAAAAAAATGCATATATCTAAATGTATATATATATATATATATATAATTAATATAGAACAAAATAAATCAAATAAAACAAAGAATTAAAATAACGCCATTAATTATAAATTTAAAAAAAAACCAAAAAATAAAACTTTAATAAAGTTAAGTAAAAATTAGGAATAATCAAAATATAGTATGGAAAAATAGGATAGTAACTGTAAATAAATGTTCCTTCAAACAAAACAAACAAAAAAATAGTGAATGAAAAAAAACATGAAACATTTTTATGATTTTTTAAATTTTTTGCGTCCAAAACTATTGTCGAAATCCTCCTCCTCACTACACTCGATTTGATAAATATGTTCTGCTTTTCTTTTAACTAAATTTTTATCATTGGCAAAACCAATCCAATCACTCTCAACCCACTCTGGATAGTGTTTAAAAACTTCAATTATAGAATCACGCCAAGTAAATGAAGGTCTGCCTTTTTTCTTTTTATTCAAACACAAATTTGCTGCTAACTTCAAAGGATGTAATGAGTCCCTTCTCTGAATGTGAGCCCAATAACAAATCTTTAGAATTCTTATAATTTTTACTGCAGTTTTACCATCCAATAATTGTGATACTGATAATGAACTTGAAGGTCTATCACGACATATGTTGAGGCCGCTCACTGCCGCGACGGGGTCGACACCATGCTGCTGTGTGGGAACGAACGCCGCGTCGACATCTCACGCGCGTGAGACGTGAGGAAGAAGGAAGAAACAATGACGAAACACACGAGCAGAGGGACGACAAATCAAAACAAAGTCACAACCCAAATTTATGAGCACAAGTTGGTCAGGGAAAAGAAAGTGGAGTGATTTTCGGATAATTAGGAGGAAGTTTGAGGATTAGGATTTTGATTTAGAATCGAGGATTCGGGAGAGGAGTTTGTGGGCCGGGTGAACAACAAGTAGACGGACACAAATTCGTAAGTTGTTATTTAATTTGAAACAAACAGTGAAATAAATAACACAAAGTTCATGCAACACGAAACAGGAACCACACGCGGATAAATCCGGGTGGTGATTCACGGAGGAGGACAAGACGGTTTAGGACGGAACAGGACAGAACCGCTGTCTTTGTACGAGTAAGTTCGAAACAGATAAACATGAAAAATATAACAAACAAAAACATGCAAAATCTGTACTAACATGTAAAACCGAACACGCTGTTAAACATAACCTAAAATTACAGCTACAACACAAACGTAGAACACAAATCCGGATCGGGTTGGACGGAAAACAGGAAACAAACAAATTGTAAGCACAATTACACACACACTACACACACATTGTACTAAACTTAAATCTAATTTGCAGCTTTGATCTGCCTTAAATAAATTGGGCTGATTCGCAAGGAGGTTTATTTCCGTTGGCGTCCAGAACATCATCAAAGAATTTGTTTCCGGCGTGGAACGGTTCAGGATGGCCCCCAAACCCAAGCCTGATGTTCTAGCCGACTGCGTAGTCTGCGGCAAACCGAAGGGTGACGACGCTGAGACGGTGGAGTGCGAAGCTTGCCGGCTTTGGGCACATTTGGCGTGCGCTGGAGAAACGGGAAAAGTTGAGAACTACTTTTGCCCGAACTGTTCTCAGTCGCTGCAAGTGCCAAAGACCCGGAAGAACGCCAAGAAGCCGAAAAGCGATGCGGGCACTACTTCCGGCGCTGCTGACCTGCCAAAGGACGTGCTGGAACAGTTGGAGTTGGAACGAGTTGAGCGGGAGAAGAAGATGGCCCAGGAGGTGATGATCCGTATGAAGCGGATCGAGATGGAGAAGAGTTTTGCCGAGCAGGAGCTCCGGATCGAGAGAGAGATGCAGGAGAGGGAGTTTGCGGCGGCGAACGAGGTGCGCGCGCTGAAGCTCAAGATGGAGCAGGAGTTTTTAGATAAGCAGAAGGCTGCGGAGGAAGAGTTCCTCGCGAAGCAGAAGGAGCTCAAGAAGCTCGTCAAGAAGAGCAAGCAGAAGCTTGAGAAGGCCGCGGTGGATCCACCGGCTGGCAAGGGCGAGGGAGCGGGCGCGGGCTCGACGGACACTCCGAAGGGGGTTCTAGAAAAGCCGAAGTTACCCGTCCCCAAACTCAGCGATTCCGATCACGACAGCAGTGGTGATGAGAGCGATGAGAAGGAGGACCCGACGACACCGGTTTCTGGATCGCGCGAGGTCTCTGACGGGCCGGGGAAACCGGTCACGAAGTTGACGAAGGAGCAGTTGGCGGCTAGACAAGCAATGTCGCGACATCTGCCGAAGTTCTCCGGGGAGCCGGAGGTGTGGCCTCTCTTCATAAGCAGCTTCAAGTACACCACTGAAGCCTGTGGATTCACGAACGTCGACAACTTGAAGAGGTTGGTGGACTGTCTCGAAGGGCCAGCGCTGACGTTGGTGCAGGGTCGGCTCGTGCTGCCGGATGCGGTGCCGGATGTCATCGAAGACTTGCGACACATGTTTGGCCGGCCGGAGAAGCTGCTTCGGGCGCTTTTGCAGAAGGTTCGGAACGCGCCAGCTCCCACGAGCGACAATCTCGACACGTTCATCCATTTCGGGATCACCATCAAGCAAGTGTGTGATCACCTGGAAGTTTCGGGCATGAAGGACCATCTGAACAACCCGATGCTGGTCCAGGAGCTGGTTGAAAGGTTGCCGACAAGTCATCAGCTCGACTGGGTGCGCTACAGGCGGGGAAAGGTCAACACTCCGCTGAGAATACTGTCCGATTTCTTGTCGGAACTGGTCGAAGATGTGTCGGAGGTGGCCGAGTTTGCGGCGCTCTCGCTTCAGGAGCCGACGAAAGCACAAGGCGGGAAGGGCAAGCGGAACGAGTTCGTGCACCTGCACGAAGCGACGAGAGAGAAAGCGGCGGGTGGCAGAACGAGCATGGCTTGCTACGTTTGTAAACAAACCAACCACTTGATACGGAACTGTAGCGAGTTCAGAGGAATGCGGGTGCCTGAGCGCATGAAGACCGTGGAGCGCTTGAAGCTTTGCACGGTTTGCTTGAGCAGCCATGGCAACAGCGCGTGCCATTCGAAGATGCGCTGCCAGATCGGAAATTGTCGAGGACAACATCATCCGCTACTTCACCGCGAGGAAGCTGCGAGGCAGTTCCAACGGGTTGACTGCAACACGCACAAGGTCAACGGCGGGGTGATCTTCCGGACAATTCCAATCACCATGTACGCGGGGAGCAAGGCGTTCAACACTCTGGCGTTCCTGGACGAAGGATCGTCGAGTACACTCATGGAGGAGTACGTGGCCAACAAGCTGGGAGTGCAAGGAAAGCTGGAGCCGCTGGTCGTGTCCTGGACTGCCGAGATCGATCGGCACGAGAATCAATCTCGTCGGGTGAGCCTGACGCTGGCGGCCAGAGGTTCGAGAGAGATGTTCCAATTGGAGAACGTGCGGACGGTTTCGAAGCTGCAGTTGCCGGCAGTTGCGGGCGTGCAGGTTGCAGAGCAGGTCAAAGAGAAACCGACCATCTTGATCGGGCTTGACAACATCCATCTCTTCGCGCCGCTGGAATCAAGAGTCGGTCAACAAGGCGAACCGATTGCTGTCCGTTCAAAGCTCGGCTGGACTGTGTACGGACCTGATACACCCAAGCCCTTGGTGCACACGTTCCTGAATCTGCATGTCGTCAAGCCGGCCAGCAACCAAGAACTCCACGACATGATGAGGGACCAGTACGTCCTGGACGAAGCTGGTGTTGCGTCGTTTGCGGTGCCGGAGTCTGCCGAAGAACAACGAGCGAAGAAGATCTTGGAGACGACGACGAAGCGCACCGGAGAGCGGTTCGAAACCGGTCTGCTGTGGCGCGAGGACGAGCGGCGATTCCCGGACAGCTACCCGATGGCAACGCGGCGGCTGCAGGCGTTGGAGAGGAAGCTGGACAAGAACCCGACGTTGAAGCAGAACGTCTCTCAACAGATCGCGGAGTACCAGAGCAAGGGGTACGCGCACAAAGCAACGGCCGAGGAGCTGAAGACGCCCAGCAACGCCGTTTGGTATCTGCCACTGAACGTCGTCCTGAACCCTCGGAAGCCGGACAAGACAAGACTGATTTGGGACGCGGCGGCGTCGGTGCGGGGTGTCTCGCTGAACTCACAGCTGCTCAAGGGACCGGACATGTTGGTGCCGCTGCCACGAGTTGTGTGTCGTTTCCGGGAGAGACCGATCGCGCTGGGTGGGGACATACAAGAAATGTACCATCAGATCAGGATCAGAGAGGAGGACAAGCAAGCTCAACGCTTCCTGTTCCGCGAGAACCCTGCCGACGCTCCGCAGGTGTACGTCATGGACGTTGCAACTTTCGGGTCGGCTTGCTCCCCAAGTTCGGCTCAGTTCGTGAAGAACCTGAACGCGGACCAGTATGCGGAGGAGTACCCGGAGGCAGCTGCGGCGATTAAGGAGCGACACTACGTGGACGATTACTACGACTCGGTGGACACGGTCGAGGAAGCGATTCGGCGGGCCAACGAGGTGAAGTTCATCCACTCGAAAGGAGGTTTCAACATCCGGAACTGGGTGTCGAACTCGAGGAAGGTGCTGGACGCGATGGGAGAACAAAGCGTGAAGACATCCGTGCACTTCAACCAGGAAAAGTCGGCTTTCTACGAGCGTGTACTCGGCATAGTCTGGGAACCGGATCAGGACGTGTTCTGTTTCGCGGTGGCCTCGAAGCCGGAGTTCCGCGACGTTCTGGCGGGAGAGCGACGTCCAACCAAGCGGATCGTGCTGAGTGTGGTCATGGCGCAATTCGATCCAGCGGGATTCCTAGGACCGATCACCATTCTCGGGAAGATCCTGGTGCAAGATCTGTGGCGCACGGGGTGCGAGTGGGACGAAATGATCGACGAGCTGGCTTTCCAGAGGTGGCTGCGTTGGATCAACATTTTGGCGGATGCGAAGCACTTCAAACTACCAAGGTGCTACTTCGGGAACGCGCGGTGGGACGAGATTGAGGAGATTCAGCTGCACATCTTCGCTGATGCGGGTGACAAGGCATACGGATGCGTGGCGTACTTCCGAGCGATTGTCCGGGGCGAAGTGGTTGTGGCGCTGGTGATGAGTCGGTCCAAGGTGGCGCCGCTGAAGATGCTATCCATCCCGCGTCTGGAGCTGGAGTCGTGTGTACTTGCGGCGCGCATGTCCCAGGCGATTCACGACAACCACAGTTTCCCTATCAGCAAGACCTTTTTCTGGACTGATTCGGCGGTCGTCCTGTCGTGGATCCGCTCCGATCAGCGTCGCTACAAACAGTTCGTCGGGTTTCGGATCGGTGCCATTTTGAGCATGACGTCGCTGATGGATTGGAACTTCGTACCGACACAACACAACATCGCCGACATCCTGACGAAGTGGGGAAAGGATCCGAACGTCCGGCCTGACAGTCCGTGGGTCTGCTGCCCGAGGTTCATCCACGATCAGCAAGTAAACTGGCCGAAGAAAAGTTTGCCCCCACCGAACACCACGGAGGAACTTCGCGTGCATCTCCTTCTACACGACGTGAAGGTGGTGGACACCATCGTGGAGGTGAACCACTTCTCAAGGTGGACGATGTTGGTGAGGACCATGGCGTGCGCTCACCGGTTCGTGTCGAACCTCAAGCGGAAAACGAAAGGGCTGCCGATGGAGACGCTGCGTGCGACGAAGGCGCAGGCGAAGATGCTGAGACCGACGACGGTACCGTCGGTTCGAGTTGCGTTGCAGCAAGACGAGTACAAGCAGGCGGAGGTGTACCTGCTGAAGATGGTGCAGGCGGAGAGCTTCATCGACGAGGTGAAAGTGCTGACTAGGAACAAGGATCGTCCGGCGGATCAGTGGCTCGCCCTCGAAAAGTCAAGTCCGCTGTACAAGCTGACTCCACTGGTCGACGAAGACGGCTTGCTGCGGATGGAAGGGAGAACCGAGAACGCGGAGTTTCTGCCTTTCGATCTGAGATTCCCAGTGATTCTACCGAAGGATCACCACGTCACCCGGATGATTGTCCAGCACTACCATCAATGGTTCGGGCACGGATATCGCGAGACGATCAAGAACGAACTGCGCCAGCGTTTCTTCATTCTGGGGGTCAACACACTGGTTCGACAAGTGGCGGCGGCGTGCGTCTGGTGCAAGGTGCACCGCAATCAGCCGTTGGTGCCAAGGATGGCGGCGCTTCCTGTGCAACGCATCACACCGAATCTTCGCCCGTTCAGCTACGTTGGGGTTGATTATCTGGGTCCGCTCGACGTGTCAGTTGGACGCCGGTCCGAGAAGCGTTGGGTGGCGCTGTTTACATGCTTCGTCACGCGTGCAGTGCATCTGGAGGTGGCGTATGGGCTGACGGCACAAACGTGTCTGATGGCGATTCGTCGTTTCATCTGTCGTCGAGGCCCTCCGGTCGAATTCTTCTCCGACAACGGAACGAACTTTCGGGGCGCGAGCAAGGAGCTGGTGGAGACGGTGCGGAGCATCGGGAACGACTGCGCCGAGGTGCTGACAACGTCGCGAACGAAGTGGACCTTCAACCCACCCGCTGCACCCCACATGGGGGGTGTTTGGGAGCGTTTGGTCCGCTCTGTGAAGGAGGCGCTGGAGGCGTTGGACGACGGGCGGCGGCTGACGGACGAGATTCTGGTGACCTGTCTGGCGGAAGCGGAGGACATGATCAACTCACGTCCGCTGACGTACGTGGCTCAGGAATCATCGCAAGCGGAGGCCCTCACACCAAATCACTTCATCCGAGGAGTTTCACCGAACGAACCCAACACGGTCCCGCCATCCCCTCACCCTGCAGAAGCTCTACGTGACGCCTACAAGCGGTCGCAACAGTTGGCAGATGTGATGTGGCAGCGCTGGATCAAGGAGTACGTGCCGTCGGTGAATCAACGCACGAAGTGGTTCGGTGAGTCGAGGCCGCTGAAGGCGGGCGACCTGGTCTACATCGTCGACGGGAAGAACAGGAAGTCCTGGATCCGCGGAGTGGTCGAAGAGCCGATCGTGTCCGGCGACGGGAGGATTCGCCAAGCATGGGTGCGAACCACCAGCGGGCTGGTGAAGCGCGCGACAGCGAGGCTGGCCGTGCTGGAGATCGAAGGTAAACCTGCTTCAGAAGCTTCGGAACCGGGTTTACGGGCCGGGGGATGTTGAGGCCGCTCACTGCCGCGACGGGGTCGACACCATGCTGCTGTGTGGGAACGAACGCCGCGTCGACATCTCACGCGCGTGAGACGTGAGGAAGAAGGAAGAAACAATGACGAAACACACGAGCAGAGGGACGACAAATCAAAACAAAGTCACAACCCAAATTTATGAGCACAAGTTGGTCAGGGAAAAGAAAGTGGAGTGATTTTCGGATAATTAGGAGGAAGTTTGAGGATTAGGATTTTGATTTAGAATCGAGGATTCGGGAGAGGAGTTTGTGGGCCGGGTGAACAACAAGTAGACGGACACAAATTCGTAAGTTGTTATTTAATTTGAAACAAACAGTGAAATAAATAACACAAAGTTCATGCAACACGAAACAGGAACCACACGCGGATAAATCCGGGTGGTGATTCACGGAGGGAGGACAAGACGGTTTAGGACGGAACAGGACAGAACCGCTGTCTTTGTACGAGTAAGTTCGAAACAGATAAACATGAAAAATATAACAAACAAAAACATGCAAAATCTGTACTAACATGTAAAACCGAACACGCTGTTAAACATAACCTAAAATTACAGCTACAACACAAACGTAGAACACAAATCCGGATCGGGTTGGACGGAAAACAGGAAACAAACAAATTGTAAGCACAATTACACACACACTACACACACATTGTACTAAACTTAAATCTAATTTGCAGCTTTGATCTGCCTTAAATAAATTGGGCTGATTCGCAAGGAGGTTTATTTCCGTTGGCGTCCAGAACAACATGAATCCCAAATTTCTCTCACAATTTGATTTTCAAAACGAGTTATAGAAAGTCTGTTTCTTTTAAGAATAGTAGCTGATTAAAAAACCGTAAATCATAGAAGGCAAAATCACCGTTTTATACATAAGTTTACCTAGACGCCAAGTAGGTTTATAACGTTTACAAAAAGCTATAACCATTTTTGCAATTTTCATTGTGGATGAACAACGGATACGTGTGGTCAATGGCCTTGCTAAATCAGTCGTTAAATAACTACCCAGATACCTCAATTTGTCTACAACAGGGAATGGTTCATTGTCTAACAAAAGGCTATTAGGAGTAATGCAATCTTTAGACGGATGTCTGATAAGAATATTACTTTTATCTTTATTGATTTCTAATCCTACACGTGCAAAAGCCATTTTCAAATGTTTGATTATTAGATCAAGATCTCTAACACTATTCGTAATTACCAAAAGGTCATCAGCAAAAGCTAGGATAATAGGCAGCTTCATATTGTTTTGATCTAATAAATTCAGTTTCTTAATTATTTTTTTAACCTCAATCAGAACCCACTGTATTATTAAAATGAAAAGAAACGGAGACATACTGCAACCTTGCTTAATGCCCCTATTTTTAACAAATTCAATTTAAATGTGCTAATTGTGGTAAAAAGCAAAGTAATCCACTTTAACGACCCCCGGGTCTTTTGTGGTCTCTGTTGCAAGTTTCTGCTCATTTCTAGGCGTTCGAAGGTTATGTGTGGTGAGTCATCCAAAACCTCTTTTACGCTAATGGACCGACGTTTTACTTCCCCATCCGATAGAAGACGTGGCCAGGCAAATCTCGTATCGAAAAATGCCACCGGGTCCGTCTGGGATTGAACCTAGGCCATACTGGGGTTTAGAGGCTACCACACTAACCACTAAACCACCACCCCGTGGTGGAAATCATAAATAAAATTTCTGGGATTGCACCATCAGAAAAAAAGGCTTTGGATTCTCGTGCTAAGCATCAGCCGAAATCCAAACCGAAATTTTCTCTAAGTCAGGTTGTACCTGCAACTTTAAATCAAACGTTTTTGCTATCTCCCTCTAATGAGAGAGCTAGACAAAATACTTCTACCATTGAAATAGGCAACGGTATTTCCTATGTTGCAGTAGGGTGTAATATGGTTGTATGGAAAAAAAAAGTTGTCAAAATTTAGTGAGCACAGCAATTTTTCAGTTCCTTTTTGGGTCCTAAACAACTCCCCAAAGTTTGAGAACGATTGGTTCAGTCCTCACATTGCGCAAAGCGATTCAATTTTCCATATAAATCTGTAATTAGGGATTAAAAAAAGGAAATTAATAAATAAAAACACAACTTGTTAACAAACAACAACAACACACAAACTGTGGGACAAACCAACAACCATTGACAGTATTGTCTTCGTCTTAAAACATCGCAAAGGGGGTGGTAGACAACGCCCAAAAGTGACGTGACGTAATGTCGTGTCATCGACCAAAAGGCTTAAAGGGACGAGAATTAGACCGCCAACGGTCACATTCTCCCAGGCAAATGAGCGATCTATGATTATTAAATTTTTTAATTTTTTTAATTTTTTTAAATTTTTTAAATTTTTTAAATTTTTTAAATTTTTTAAATTTTTTAAATTTTTTAAATTTTTTAAATTTTTAAATTTTTAAATTTTTAAATTTTTAAATTTTTAAATTTTTAAATTTTTAAATTTTTAAATTTTTAAATTTTTAAATTTTTAAATTTTTAAATTTTTAAATTTTTAAATTTTAAATTTTTAAATTTTTAAATTTTTAAATTTTTAAATTTTTAAATTTTTAAATTTTTTAAATTTTTAAATTTTTAAATTTTTAAATTTTTAAATTTTTAAATTTTAAATTTTTAAATTTTTAAATTTTTAAATTTTTAAATTTTTAAATTTTAAATTTTTAAATTTTTAAATTTTTAAATTTTTAAATTTTAAATTTTTAAATTTTTAAATTTTTAAATTTTTAAATTTTTAAATTTTTAAATTTTTAAATTTTAAATTTTTAAATTTTTAAATTTTAAATTTTTAAATTTTTAAAATTTTTTTTAAATTTTTAAATTTTTTAAATTTTTTAAATTTTTTAAATTTTTTAAATTTTTTAAATTTTTTAAATTTTTTAAATTTTTTAAATTTTTTAAATTTTTTCAATTTTTCAAATTTTTTAAATTTTTTAAATTTTTTCAATTTTTAAAATTTTTTAAATTTTGTAAATTTTTTAAATTTTTTAAGCTTTAAATCAAACGTTTTTGCTATCTCCCTCTAATGAGAGAGCTAGACAAAATACTTCTACCATTGAAATAGGCAACGGTATTTCCTATGTTGCAGTAGGGTGTAATATGGTTGTATGGAAAAAAAAAGTTGTCAAAATTTAGTGAGCACAGCAATTTTTCAGTTCCTTTTTGGGTCCTAAACAACTCCCCAAAGTTTGAGAACGATTGGTTCAGTCCTCACATTGCGCAAAGCGATTCAATTTTCCATATAAATCTGTAATTAGGGATTAAAAAAAGGAAATTAATAAATAAAAACACAACTTGTTAACAAACAACAACAACACACTAACTGTGGGACAAACCAACAACCATTGACAGTATTTTCTTCGTCTTAAAACATCGCAAAGGGGGTGGTAGACAACGCCCAAAAGTGACGTGACGTAATGTCGTGTCATCGACCAAAAGGCTTAAAGGGACGAGAATTAGACCGCCAACGGTCACATTCTCCCAGGCAAATGAGCGATCTATGATTTTTAATTTTTTTAATTTTTTTTAAATTTTTTAAATTTTTTAAATTTTTTTAATTTTTTAAAGTTTTTAAAGTTTTTAAATTTTTTAAATTTTTTAAATTTTTTAAATTTTTTAAATTTTTTAAATTTTTTAAATTTTTTAAATTTTTTAAATTTTTAAATTTTTTAAATTTTTAAATTTTTTAAATTTTTAAATTTTTAAATTTTTAAATTTTTAAATTTTTAAATTTTTAAATTTTTAAAGTTTTAAATTTTTAAATTTTTAAATTTTTAAATTTTTAAATTTTTAAATTTTTAAATTTTTAAATTTTTAAATTTTTAAATTTTTCAATTTTAAATTTTTAAATTTTTAAATTTTTAAATTTTTAAATTTTTAAATTTTTAAATTTTAAATTTTTAAATTTTTAAATTTTTAAATTTTTAAATTTTTAAATTTTTAAATTTTTAAATTTTTAAATTTTTAAATTTTTAAATTTTAAATTTTTAAATTTTAAATTTTTAAATTTTTAAATTTTTAAATTTTTAAATTTTTAAATTTTTAAATTTTTAAATTTTTAAATTTTTAAATTTTTAAATTTTTAAATTTTTAAATTTTTAAATTTTTAAATTTTTAAATTTTTAAATTTTTAAATTTTTAAATTTTTAAATTTTTAAATTTTTAAATTTTTAAATTTTTAAATTTTTAAATTTTTAAATTTTAAATTTTTAAATTTTAAATTTTTAAATTTTTTTTTTAAATTTTTAAATTTTTAAATTTTTAAATTTTTAAATTTTTAAATTTTAAATTTTTAAATTTTTAAATTTTTAATTTTTAAATTTTTAAATTTTTAAATTTTTAAATTTTTAAATTTTTTAAATTTTTAAATTTTTAAATTTTTAAATTTTTAAATTTTTAAATTTTAAATTTTTAAATTTTTAAATTTTTAAATTTTTAAATTTTTAATTTTTAAATTTTTAAATTTTTAAATTTTTAAATTTTTAAATTTTTAAATTTTTAAATTTTTAAATTTTTTTAAATTTTTAAATTTTTAAATTTTTAAATTTTTAAATTTTTAAATTTTTAAATTTTTAAATTTTTAAATTTTTAAATTTTTAAATTTTTTAAATTTTTAAATTTTAAATTTTTAAATTTTTTAAATTTTTAAATTTTTAAATTTTTAAATTTTAAATTTTAAATTTTAAATTTTTAAATTTTTTAAATTTTTAAATTTTTAAATTTTTAAATTTTTAAATTTTTAAATTTTTAAATTTTTAAATTTTTAAATTTTAAATTTTTAAATTTTTAAATTTTTAAATTTTTAAATTTTTAAATTTTTAAATTTTTAAATTTTTAAATTTTTAAATTTTTAAATTTTTAAATTTTTAAATTTTTAAATTTTTAAATTTTTAAATTTTTAAATTTTTAAATTTTTAAATTTTTTTTAAATTTTTAAATTTTTAAATTTTTAAATTTTTAAATTTTTAAATTTTTAAATTTTTAAATTTTTAAATTTTTAAATTTTTAAATTTTTAAATTTTTTAAATTTTTTAAATTTTTTAAATTTTTTAAATTTTTTAAATTTTTTAAATTTTTTAAATTTTTTAAATTTTTTAAATTTTTTAAATTTTTTAAATTTTTTAAATTTTTTAAATTTTTTAAATTTTTTAAATTTTTAAATTTTATTTTCTGCCTACCATCCACCCCGCGAATATGAGCGCTCGCGGCCAGCAGACTGGCTGAGTAGCAGATCGTCATCGTCAGCGGAAAAGCAGCGGTACGTACCGAGTCCCCCACACACACATACACTAGGGTGCCCAGAAAAAATGACCCCCTGCTCCACAAGCGAAAAACGGTTTATTGGGTTATTTTAAGCATCTTTGCAAATTTTGAGCAAAATTGATTGACATTAACCCATTGATACCCGAGCCTAAAGTTGATGAAAAAAATGTTTTTCATACAAAAATGACATTTTTAGATCGCTAATAACTTTTCAGGATCGAGTTTTACAGCTTTGGTATGTTCTACAAAGTTGTAGAGCATTAAATTTTCAATAAGAATCTCACTTTTGGGAATATTTGGATGGAAGTAGCGCACCGTGCAGACCAAACTGTAAGAAAGTTGAGTTTTCTATACATTTTTTCAATTTTTCCCATACAAACTTCACCCCCGAGTATCAATGGGTAAATGTTGACCGATTTTGCTCATATTTGGCTCAGAGTCCTAAAATAGCTCAAGGAACAATAATCAGCTTGTGGAGCGAGGTTTTGAGAAAAAGTCCCATATTCTGGGCACCCTAACATACACTCACAAATATACACTTTTGAACCGACTTAAATTCTTTGAATAAATTTCCCCTTCTGTCTCCCAAAAGAGGATTTTTCATTCAACCTGTAACATAAAAAAAGTTAAGTTCCCAAAATTAAGTTCGCGTATCTCCTCGTTGGCGACTAGCGCAGCCGACCCTGCGATTACCGTGAGTCTGTGCTGTGACTAACCGTTGGCAAAAACTAATGTGGGTAAGTCCCAAACAGTTTCAATATCAAAACCGGATTCATATTCGGATACTCTGGAAGGTGCTCTACAACTTTCCCGAAGAGAGTATGGTGCTAACTTGCTCCTGAAAAAAGATACAGCGTCCTCAAACTCGTCTAAAACGTGAATTTCGCGCAAAAAACACGTTTTAGACGTGTTTTGAACACGCTGTATCTTTTTATAGGAGCAAGTTAGCTCTCTTGGGGAAAGTTGTAGAGCACCTTCCAGAGCATCCGAATATGAATCCGGTTTTGATACAAATTTATATGGAAAATTGAATCGTTTTGCGCAATGTGAGGACTGAATCAATCGTTCTCAAACTTTGGGGAGTTGTTTAGGACCCCAAAAGGAACTGAAAAATTGCTGTGCTGGAAAATCGATTTTGTTATTACACCCTAAAGCCGCAGCTGTTTCAGGTACATCCAAAAAAATCAAATCCTCTGCCATTCTTCCTTAAATTGACCAGGTACCTCAAATTCAATCTGATTTTTTTTTTCGGTTGGCAACGCTTTGGGATCTTCTGATCTCGGCGATGTTACGTTTGAAAAAATGACGTTTTTGCAAAACTCACTGTTTGGTTTGATTCAAACAATGAGTAATGCTACATCCATGATGGAAGCTATCCAGATTGGATTAAAATTTGCGAATGATGTTATTCTTACTCTGAAGTTTAATCATGGATCTAAGTAATTCGTTTTCGTTTTCGTTTTCGTTTTATGGAGCAAGGTGGGGGACGCGGCTTCAAGTCAGTCCAAGTCCGGTTTCTTGTGGAAAAAAGGGTAGTGGCCGAACTAGTATTGCATACAAAATGAACACCACCGGAAGATATAGGGGATCGGGAGGGGGAAGGTGAACGAAAATTAGTGTAGGTGTGAGTAGTAAGAACTTGGATGACTTGAGCAGTTACGGTAATCTAAGTTTAAGACTGAATAAAGGAAATCTGAAATTATGATCCAAAGTAAAAAGGCCCGGAGAAATTAAATTATGAGTTAATTAAATAAAAAAATGTAACTAATCGCAGATTTATACAAAGGAAACATATGATGTATTTCAAATTTAAAGGAAATTAAAAAAAATACTGGAAAACAAAAGATGGAAAAAAACTTGTCTAGGGAATATAAATCTTGAGGACTTTTTTCTGGGCCCCGTCCTGTCGCGTCCGTCAGTAGTCTTGTCGTACATTACAACTAGAAGCAGATCTGCTAATGAAATAGTACACTCCGACCAGTTCAACTGATCATTTAAGTCCAATTATTCATTTACGGAAAACTAACTAACTTGAATCAACAACCTAAACTAAACTGTCTGAAAGTAACTTGAATCTCAAATCCCCGAAATTATAATTGCAAAGCCAAAAATTCCTTTACCTTGTTTTTAAACCTGACTTGCCGCTTCCAAAACCAATAAACATAAATGAACAGTTCATACTTTACAAGTTGAATACTCTTCGTTAAGAAGACTATTTCGTGCCTTCCATTTCATTAGGGCACAGAAGCTCTGCAAACAAGAGTGTATCCCTATCATACCTAATATAAACTGTCAATTGAGTGAAAGAGATGAACTCCTGTTCACAAAACCCTTGTGTCCATTTGAAATGTTAGGCTCCATTTGATCGTCAAAACTCCTGTAAATCCTCGATTCGCAACAATGGTCGATACAACCATAATCCGAGAACCGTTAGTTCAACAGATTAACGAATTTTGTCCGATATCATTTCATTATTGATTGATCGAGACTCTATGGATGTTTTGACAATTCCGAATGGTTAGTATATCACTTAAATTATAATCAGAGATTCTGATAGCATCACTTAACTCGTTTACACAGAACTGTCGGCCTGTAATTATTAAACAACCTAAAGTTACAAAAAACTAGCTATTCTGAGTGCCTTGCAAAAAACTTATTTATTAAATACCAGATCCTAACCTAACACCCTCATTAAAATAAGAAAAAATCACGCTTCTGTTTTTGTGATTAATTAAATTATTTAATATAATCCCACAATGCCTAGAAGAGACCTCTCTTACTGTTGTGCGTAAGCGTTGCTTTGCTTTATGAATTTCTACCTAAGCTAACGAAGTATCAAAAAGATTTAAACCTGTTCCTACCAGATTTTATAAACAAGAATATTGAGATGCAAATAAAAAAAATCAATATCTTGCAATCTTACATAGTATAAAAGTTGTGATTTCTATCAACACAAGTATATAAATATAAAATAAATGTGTGATATATATCAACATCGGAAACCATCTTTGAAAATAGCCCTGAAACGACGGCAACGTGTGGCTCCATCTCCAGGGTTTAATCATGGATCTAAGTAATTCCATCAATATTATTAATTTTAATGCTCGTTCTTTAAAAGCGAAAGAAAATGAAATTTTCAACTTTTTACGAGTTCATAACGTGCATGTTGCTGTTATAACCGAAACATTTTTAAAATCTGGCACTTATTTGAAAAGTGATCCAGATTATAAAGTTTTAACCGATAACCGAATGAATTGAAATGGCGGTGGAGTTGCAATACACAGAAAAAAATATTCCTGTAAATTTACATTACTTATCATGGACCAAAATGTATCATGATAAATGATGTATATTTACATTAGATTCATTGGAAATTTACATGACTTTTATTGTAAATGTTCAAATTTAAAATCTTTTGAAATCGTGTAAATTTCCAATGAATCTAATGTAAATTTACACAACTCAACAATTTTTTTTTTGCTCCGTTGAAACTAGAATTCGATTTAATTCTTGAATACTAGATTCAACGGAGCAATTTTTAATCAGTATTTTTACAATCATTAATCCAAAGCATAGGTGATGTTAACACTTTTTAATACAGTTTTGCTTCAAAAATTACTCACTGGGTCAGTTCTTGCTTGAACCTATCGGTCAACGTCTGGTTGAGACCGTGGCCCATCTTCCACGAGGCGTCAGTTTTCGTCGTTGTCGCGTTCGTTGGTGTCGAACGCCTTACCGCACTCTTCGATCGCTCGGCAACGTGGTCCGTCTTGATTTGAACCTGCACGTTGAACAGTTTGTTGATTCATTTTCTGGTCTCTCGACAGATGCACCGTCTCGTGGTGTTTGGCTTTCCTTACGAAGGAGCCCGGTTTGGAACGAACCTTCGGCCTTTGCTTGATCACGTCCGCTTTTCCTTTACCTCCTCCTCCTCGTCTAACTCGTCAGCACGCCGCCTTCACTCTGTTTGATCGAATCATCCAGAATTGAAATGCTCAGCGCGCAGAATTATCTGAAAGAAGATTATTTGTCACTAATCTTCACTAACGCTAAAGTTACGTTACTTACTGTCGGAAACCTTCTCTATCTTCAATTGGACCAGCTCCAGCTCGGTAAGTTCAAAAGTGTTTGAAAGTACCCGCCAGACAACACCTTGCGTCCGTCCACCCCTTCCACCACGCTGGTCGACGTTCAGCCCATCATGTCTTGCAAGTCCGCCTCCTCGACGGCAGCCAAGCTAGCACGGAGTTGCTCTTAAAACAGAACCGTAAGTCCTGGATTTCTTTGTCCAGCAGCTCGGCATCACCGCTGGCGGAAAAGGCACACACATAAAGCAATGCCGCAATCTGCAACCAGGCTTTGTCTGAAAACAAACAAATAATCACACGATCGAGCTTTGAACGTTGAACCTAAAGACCTGGCCACATACCTCTACCAAAGAAAGTCACTCTGAGACCGAATATTCCGGGGTGGACGATATCTAGCATTGATTGTAGACTGGCAGTGAAACAATCTCCCAGCAATGTCGAAAGCGCCACTTCAACCCTTGATTTAGCAGTCCAGAACCGAACCAAGGCCACCACGAATCGACCTCCAAGATCTTAACCGTTTGCATTGTAACATTCGCTGCCGGTGGCAGATTCTCTGGCTCGTGCCACCGATCAAAGAACAGGTCGTGAAGCCAGCGCGAACCATCGACAATCTCCTTATGTTATTCGCAACACAACTCAGCTCCCGGATTAACGACGATCAGTTGGAGCATGTCCAGGACAAGACCACCCCCAAGGACATCTGGGACGCGTTGGAGCACATTTTTCAACGGAAAAGTTTGGCGCGCCGGATGTACCTGAAGAAGGAGATCTTGACGCTCGCGTTGGGGAACACGTCGCTGCAGCAGCACTTCCTGACCTTCGACAAACTGGTCCGGCAGTACCGTGCGACTGGAGCGGACATGGACGAGCTCGACGCTATCTGCCATCTTCTTCTGACGCTGAATGCGAGCCCCAAGTACGCTGCCGTCGTGACGAGTCTGGAGACGCAACCGGAAGAGCAGCTCTCGCTCGAGTTTGTGAAGTGCAGACTTCTTGACGAGGAGACGAAGCAGAAGAGCGTCCAGATCGTGATCCCGAAGAAGGAGGAGACGGCGTTCGTCGGGGCGAAGGCGCAGCAGCAGAAGCCGAAGCAGAAGAAGAAGCTGCGGTGCTACAACTGCAAAGAAGAAGGACACAAGATGTCCGACTGCCCGCAGAAGAAGAAGAAGGAAGTGAAAGCAAGTGCAAACATGACGGAAGAACAAAGTGCAGTGTGTTTCGCTGGGTTGAGCAGGGGGGAGAGTGTTCCGGAGCAACCACTGACCTGGTACATCGATTCGGGCTGCTCAGACCACCTCGCGAACGACAAGTCCTTGTTCGTGGAACTCGAACCACTGAAGTGTCCGGTGGAGATTGCAATCGTGGCCAAGCATTCTGGCAAAGTGAAAGTGATCTCAAAAGTGAACGACAAGGACCTTCTCTGCACGATCGAAAACGTTCTGTTTGTGCCCGAATTGCGTTGCAATCTCTTCTCGGTCATGCGTGTTGACGATGCGGGAATGCGTGTGACCTACGCCGAGGGTGAAGTCGCGATCTACCGTGGGTCGGAGCTCGCCGCGAGTGGAAAACGAGACGGGAAGCTGTACCGTTTGAACTTCGTGCGCGCGCGCGTTGGCGAAAACAAGTCGATGTTAACGTGCGGACTCGTGCCGAAGAACGTCCAGCTGTGGCACCGTCGGTTCGGCCACTTGAACGCGAAGTCGCTCGACCAGCTGATTCGCCGGGACATGGTCTCGGGTTTGAAGCTCAACGGTGGGCAGAACGGCAAAGAACTCGTTACGTGCGAAGCTTGTGTGCTCGGCAAACAAACCCGGAAGCCGTTTGCAGTGCGCGAGGGCAAACGTTCGTCGCGAGTGCTCGAGTTGATACACTCGGATGTGTGCGGACCCATTTCGCCGGACGGCTTGGATGGAGCGAAGTACTTCGTGACCTTCATCGACGACTGAAGCCACTTCGTCGTTGTTTACCTGGTGGAGGCGAAGAGCGAGGTGTTCCGGTACTTCAAGATGTACGAGGCCATGTACCATGTACCATGGCGACCGCCAAGTTCGGGAAGAAAGTGTGTCGGCTCCGCTGCGACAACGGCGGGGAGTACAGAAGCAACGAGTTCGAGCAGTTCTGTCAGGAGAAGGGCATCCAGGTGGAATGGACGGCGCCATACACACCCGAGATGAACGGCACAAGCGAGTGGTTCAACCGCACCCTCGTCGAGAAGTCTCGAGCCATGCTCGAGGACAGTCGTGTTGACAAGAAGTTCTGGGGTCAAGCGATCCAGACAGCGGCGTATCTGACGAACCGCAGTCCGTCGAGTGCGCTTCCTCCGGATGTGACGCCGTACGAGCAGTAGGAAGGTAAGAAGCCTGACGTCTCCAAGTTGCGTGCCTTCGGCTGTCCCGTGTACGCGCACGTGCCGAAGGAGTTGCGGAAGAAGTTGGATCCCAAAGCTTGGAAGGGGATCTTCCTCGGTTACACCCGCGGCGGCTACCGGATCTACAACCCAGAACTGCAACGCATTGTGCACACACGAGACGTGGACTTCCTGGAACTGGAGAAGCCCGAACACAAGGCGAAGTGGAACGACGCAGACGTGGCTCTTTTGCCGTCACCTGAGGTCGACGAAATCTCGATTGCGGCCGATGACGAGCAAGAACCGGAAGAAAGCCAGGTGGAGACAGACGAAGAATACGAAAGTTTCCAGGAGGAATCCGAAGGTGAACCACACGAGGAAGAGCCGAACGTCGAGAATCCGCCAGAACCAGGACCGAGCGGCGGCAGGCCGCAGCGTCCGCGTAATCCACCGGACTGGCACAAGGACTACCAGGTAGAGTACGCAGCTTTCGCGCTGAACGCAACCAGCTACGTGGACGATGTCCCGAGTTCGCTGGCTGAGGCGCGCAAGAGAAGTGACTGGCTGAACTGGAAGGCGGCGGTGGACGACAAGATGAAATCGCTTACGAAGAACGGCACGTGGACTCTGGCCAAACTCCCGGACGGCCGAGCTCCCGTGAGCTGCAAGTGGGTGTTTGCAGTCAAGCGCGGATTGGATGGAGATCGAGTTCGGTACAAGGCGCGCCTCGTGGCACGAGGTTTCAGCCAACGCAAGGGATTCGATTACGGGGAAACCTATTCGCCCGTCGCCAAGCTGGACACCCTGCGGACGGTTCTTGCCGTTGCCAATCGTGAGAAGCTCGTCGTGCACCAGATGGACGTGCGCACGGCGTTCCTGAACGGAACCCTGGAAGAGGAGATCTTCATGACTCAGCCTGAGGGCTTCGAGGAAGGGACAGATCTCGTTTGTCGCCTGAAGAAGTCGCTGTATGGCCTGAAGCAAGCGTCGCGCGCCTGGAACGAGCGGTTCAACAACTTCGTCGTGGATCCTTTGAAGTTCGAGCGGAGCCTGAACGATCAGTGCCTTTACACACGAAAGGACGAACGGCAGACTTTGATCATCGTGCTCTACGTCGATGACATCGTTATTGCCGGCACGACGCTGAAGGCTGTGGAGACGATCAAACGCTGCTTCTTCAACGAGTTCGACATGACCGACGTCGGAGAGATAAAGTGCTTTCTCGGGATGCAAGTCGAACGGAACCGGGAGGAAGGCATGATGCGGATCAGCCAAAAGCAGTACATGGAGAGTTTGCTGCGGCGATTTGGGATGGATGTCTGCAAACCTGTTTCCACTCCCATCGAAAGTCGCCTGAAGCTGCACAAGGGCACGGAGGAGGAACGGACGAGTCAGCCCTACCGAGAGCTCATCGGGCGCCTGACTTACGCCTGCCTCACCACAAGGCCGGATCTGGCAGCAGCGGTAAACTTCTTGAGCCAGTATCAGAGTTGCCCGAACGAAGCGCACTGGAAACACCTCAAACGGATACTGCGCTACATCAAAGGAACTCTCGACGTTGGCCTTGTGTACCGGAAGAACTTGGAAGCGCCAACCGTGGAAGTTTTCGCCGATGCAGACTGGGCGAACGACGTGCTGGACAGAAGGTCGGTAAGCGGTGGAATTTTCAAGGTGTTTGGATCGACGGTGGCCTGGATCACACGAAAGCAACAGACGGTCTCACTGTCTTCGACTGAAGCTGAGCTCACTGCGCTTTGTGCAGCGGTGTGTCACGAGTTGTGGCTGGGACGTCTCCTGCAAGATCTCGGATTCAAGCCAGAAGAACCGGTCCGAGTTCACGAAGACAACCAATCAACGATCCGGGTTGCGGAGGAAGCAAAAGACTTCGGGCGTCTCAAGCACGTTGATGTCAAGATTCACTTCATCCGTGACCTCATCAAGCAGAAGCGGATCAAGCTGGAGTTCATACCGTCGGCGAACCAGCAAGCGGACATGATGACGAAGGGGCTGGAGCGTTGCAGCGGTTGAGCAGGGGTGTTGGGAAGGCAACCTCTGCCAACTAAACCAACCCTGTACCCCGGAAGTGGTACCAACCTGACGGCGCGAGTGTAGCTGTCAAAACCTCAATCTCAAGCAAGTTCTCGAATAAACAACACGCGGAAATTTTGTTCTCTAAATTAAATTCGTTTTAATTTCGTTTTTCCGCTGCCATTCCGAAAACCACTTTATCTATTTTCTTAAAATTACCTACAAAACACTACAGCTAACTTTTCTTAAACCACACGTCAACAATGAGAAACTGAACAAATCCAAATAACTGGATATTTTCTCGGGTTTCAAAAAGACTGCAATATTTTATCCGTCTTGTCCTTAATCCTTTAACAACCCTTCGCGAAAACCGACTACGTTCTAACCAGGTCCGTGAACTTATCATACAATGTGATTTGATTACAACAGTTTGACAGCAACAGTTATACAGTACCAGTACAAGTATGAATCCCCTATTCGGAAAGAAAATTAATTTTCATACCAAAAATATTTCCTTTAAAATGAACATTATTGCACCTGAAACAAAATGTAGCGTGACGGGACAACATCGTAATACTACACTTTACAAAATCACAGGAAAATACTCGCTCAAATTAAGCAGTTTTCTTAAGTATTTTTTGAAATTATCCTGTAAACTATTGTGTTTCATATATTAATAGGATCTTCTCAAAAAACTATGAATTTCTTTCTTCTTGCACTGATGCTATTGTAGATGTTACCACCAACTGAAAAACAAGCCTTGTTCTCCTAAATCTTAACGATTCGGTTAAAATCCATCGCATTACAATTATCTTGCCATAATAAAATCTAACTAAAATAAAAATCTAGCATTTTTTAAATTACATTGAATCAAGTTAAAATTAATGTACCGTAAGTTTGTGTGATAGCGAAAAAATTTAACGAAGGAATGTTCTCAGATAGTTTGCCAACATTTTCCAAAATTATACTGGAATTTGATGTATCGTTTGAAATTTGAAACTAAAATAATGCTCAATTACAAAGAAATGATCAAAACAAGTCACTCAGCAGTGTTACTTTTTCAAAGGAATCCTATTGACATGCTATAATATTGGAAGCGGATATTTTTCAACTTTGAGGTTCTTTTCGACCCACTTAAAAAAGTGTATTAAAAGTTTGAGTTTTTGAAAAATCATTTTTGGTGAAAATCGTACCCCAAATATATATAGCTGCCAAAAACACAGATTTTGTTCTAGGAAAGTGAAATTTTCAGCAAACGTTTTTTAAGATGTCTCCTACACAACCCCCATAACCAGAATTAAGTTTCATTGAAAAGACTGAGGAATTGCAAATTCCATAAAAAATCATTTTGACCCCATTTCATCCCTACTGACGGTAATTTTTTTTTAATGATTTGGCAATAAATAGCCACTCCAGCCGCAATAAATTTAATCATCGCAGCGAACAAAAATGTTTATTTCAAAAAACAGACCAGACTCTCATATACCATAACACCGGTCATTGTATACTAACGATGCATCAAACCCAGCAACGTAGCAGCATCTACGAACCATCAAAACGGAGCACGTTTAAGGGGAGATTAACTTTGCCACACAGGGTTATTTTTTTCACTGTTTGATTTTTTATAATTTTTGGATTGAAGATATCGTAAAACCCTTTCAATCAATTGTTGTACACATCTTGGAGAATGTTTGGTGAAAATATGAACTTTTTTGGGGGTCATCCAAAGAAACTGGGTGGTCGATAAACGACGTACTTTTGGTATTTTGATATTAACCCGTATCCAATCCGATCAAACATAGGCAATATGGGTATCAAACTTCATGATTTTGAATGACCAACTCAGAAAAGTTAATTTGAGGTCAGTTCTTGGACCCTGGCCACTTCGGAACCGGTTCTGGGTACCCCCGGAGAACCTATGAAGTGGCCAATATCATATCAGAGCAAAGCCCATCAATATGGGTATCAAAATTCTTCATTTTGTCAACACATCTCAAAAATGGTCTTCCAAAATGATTTTCTGGCCACTGGCCACTCCGGAACCGGTTCAGGATTCCCCCCGGAGAAATCTTCGAAGTGGCCAATATCATATCAGAACAAGTCCTATCAATATGGGTATCAAAATTCTTCATTTTGTCAACAAATCTCAAAAATGGTCTTCCAAAATATTTTTCTGGCCACTGGCCACTCCGGAACCGGTTCCGGATATCCCCCCGGGGAAATCTTCGAAGTGGCCAATATCAGATCAGAACAAAGCCCATCAATATGGGTATCAAAATTCTTCATTTTGTCATAACATCTCAAAAATGGTCTTCCAAAATATTTTTCTGGCCACTGGCCACTCCGGAACCGGTTCCGGATATCCCCCCGGGGAAATCTTCGAATTGTCCAATATCATAACAGAACAAGTCCCATCAATATGGGTGTCAAAATTTTACATTTTGTCAAAAAAATTCAAAAATGGTCATCCAAAATGTTTTTCTGGCCACTGGCCACTCCGGAACCGGTTCCGGATATCCCCCCGGGGAAATCTTCGAAGTGGCCAATATCATATCAGAGCAAAGCCCATCAATATGGGTATCAAAATTCTTCATTTTGTCAACACATCTCAAAAATGGTCTTCCAAAATATTTTTCTGGCCGCTGGCCACTCCGGAACCGGTTCCGGAAATCCCCCCGGGGAAATCTTCGAAGTGGCCAATATCAGATCAGAACAAAGCCCATCAATATGGGTATATAAATTCTTCATTTTGTCAAAACATCTCAAAAATGGCCTTGCAAAATATTTTTCTGGCCACTCCGGAACCGATTCTGGTTTCCCCCCCGGGGAAATCTTCGAAGTGGCCAATATCAGATCAGAACAAAGCCCATCAATATGGGTATCAAAATTCTTCATTTTGTCAAAACATCTCAAAAATGGTCTTGCAAAATATTTTTCTGGCCACTGGCCACTCCGGAACCGATTCTGGTTTCCCCCCCGGGGAAATCTTCGAAGTGGCCAATATTATATCAGAACAAAGCCCATCAATATGGGTGTCAAAATTTTACATTTTGTCAAAAAATTTCAAAAATGGTCTTCCAAAATGTTTTTCTGGCCACTGGCCACTTCGGAACCGGTACCAAATTTCTCCCCGGGGAAATCATCGAATTATCCAATATCATATCTTCTAAGATTCCCCCGGGGGGAAATCCGGTACTAGTTCCGGAGTGGCCAGCGGCCAGAAAAACATTTTGGAAGACCATTTTTGAAATTTTCTGACAAAATGAAGAATTTTGATACCCATATTGAAGGGCTTTGCTCTGATATGATATTGGCCATATCGTAGATTTCTCCGGGGGGATAACCGGAATCGGTTCCGGAGTGGCCAGTGGCCAGAAAAATATTTTGGAAGACCATTTTTGAGATGTAATGAAAATCTGAAGAATTTTAATTCCATATTGATGGACTTTGCTCTGATATGATATTGGCCACTTCGAAGATTTCCCCGGGGGAAATCCGGAACCGATTCCGGAGTGGCCAGTGGCCAGAAAAACATTTTAGATGACCATTTTTGAAATTTTGCGACAAAATGAAAAATTTTGATACCAATATTGATGGGCTTTGTTCTGATATGATATTGGCCACTTCGAAGATTTCCCTGGGTAGAAATCCGGAACCGGTTCCGGAGTGGCCAGTGGCCAGAAAAATATTTTGGAAGACCATTTTTGAGATGTAATGAAAATCTGAAGAATTTTAATTCCATATTGATGGACTTTGCTCTGATATGATATTGGCCACTTCGAAGATTTCCCCGGGGGAAATCCGGAACCGATTTCGGAGTGGCCAGCCAACATTTTAGATGACCATTTTTGAAATTTTGCGACAAAATGAAAAATTTTGATACCAATATTGATGGGCTTTGTTCTGATATGATATTGGCCACTTCGAAGATTTCCCTGGGTAGAAATCCGGAACCGGTTCCGGAGTGGCCAGTGGTCAGAATAATATTTCGGAAGACCATTTTTGAGATGTGTTGACAAAATGAAGAATTTTGATACCCATATTGATGGGACTTGCTCTGATATGATATTGGCCACTTCGAAGATTTCCCAGGGGGGATATCCGGAACCGGTTCCGGAGTGGCCAGTGGCCAGAAAAATATTTTGGAAGACCATTTTTGAGATCTAATGAAGATCTGAAGAATTTTAATTCCATATTGATGGACTTTGCTCTGATATGATATTGGCCACTTCGAAGATTTCCCCGGGGGAAATCCTGAACCGGTTCCGGGGTGGCCAGTGGCCAGAAAAACATTTTGGAAGACCATTTTTGAAATTTTGCGACAAAATGAAAAATTTTGATACCAATATTGATGGGCTTTGTTCTGATATGATATTGGCCACTTCGAAGATTTCCCCGGGGGAAATCCGGAACCGATTCTGGAGTGGCCAGTGGCCAGAAAAACATTTTAGATGACCATTTTTGAAATTTTGTGACAAAATGAAAAATTTTGATACCAATATTGATGGGCTTTGTTCTGATATGATATTGGCCACTTCGAAGATTTCCCTGGTTAGAAATCCGGAACCGGTTCCGGAGTGGCCAGTGGCCAGAAAATTATTTTGGAAGACCATTTTTGAGATGTGTTGAAAAATGAAGAATTTTGATACCCATATTGATGGGACTTGTTCTGTTATGATATTGGCCACTTCGAAGATTTCCCCGGGGGAAATCCGGAACCGGTTCCGGAGTGGCCAGTGGCCAGAAAAACATTTTGGAAGACCATTTTTGAAATTTTGCGACAAAATGAAAAATTTTGATACCAATATTGATGGGCTTTGTTCTGATATGATATTGGCCACTTCGAAGATTTCCCCGGGGGAAATCCGGAACCGATTCTGGAGTGGCCAGTGGCCAGAAAAACATTTTAGATGACCATTTTTGAAATTTTGCGACAAAATGAAAAATTTTGATACCAATATTGATGGGCTTTGTTCTGATATGATATTGGCCACTTCGAAGATTTCCCTGGGTAGAAATCCGGAACCGGTTCCGGAGTGGCCAGTGGCCAGAAAATTATTTTGGAAGACCATTTTTGAGATGTGTTGAAAAATGAAGAATTTTGATACCCATATTGATGGGACTTGTTCTGTTATGATATTGGCCACTTCGAAGATTTCCCCGGGGGAAATCCGGAACCGGTTCCGGAGTGGCCAGTGGCCAGAAAAACATTTTGGAAGACCATTTTTGAAATTTTGCGACAAAATGAAAAATTTTGATACCAATATTGATGGGCTTTGTTCTGATATGATATTGGCCACTTCGAAGATTTCCCAGGGGGGATATCCGGAACCGGTTCCGGAGTGGCCAGTGGCCAGAAAAATATTTTAGATGACCATTTTTGAGATGTGTTGACAAAATGAAGAATTTTGATACCCATATTGATGGGACTTGTTCTGATATGATATTGGCCACTTCGAAAATTTCTCCGGGGGGAATCCGGAACCGGTTCCGGAGTGGCCAGTGGCCAGAAAAATATTTCGGAAGACCATTTTTGAGATGTTTTGACAAAATTGAAGAATTTTGATACCCATATTGATGGGACTTGCTCTGATATGATATTGGCCACTTCGAAGATTTCCCAGTGGGGATATCCGGAACCGGTTCCGGAGTGGCCAGTGGCCAGAAAAACATTTTGGAAGACCATTTTTGAAATTTTGCGACAAAATGAAAAATTTTGATACCAATATTGATGGGCTTTGTTCTGATATGATATTGGCCACTTCGAAGATTTCCCTGGGTAGAAATCCGGAACCGGTTCCGGAGTGGCCAGTGGCCAGAAAATTATTTTGGAAGACCATTTTTGAGATGTGTTGAAAAATGAAGAATTTTGATACCCATATTGATGGGACTTGTTCTGTTATGATATTGGCCACTTCGAAGATTTCCCCGGGGGGATATCCGGAACCGGTTCCGGAGTGGCCAGTGGCCAGAAAAATATTTTGGAAGACCATTTTTGAGATGTGTTGACAAAATTGAAGAATTTTGATACCCATATTGATGGGACTTGCTCTGATATGATATTGGCCACTTCGAAGATTTCCCAGTGGGGATATCCGGAACCGGTTCCGGAGTGGCCAGTGGCCAGAAAAACATTTTGGAAGACCATTTTTGAAATTTTGCGACAAAATGAAAAATTTTTATACCAATATTGATGGGCTTTGTTCTGATATGATATTGGCCACTTCGAAGATTTCCCTGGGTAGAAATCCGGAACCGGTTCCAGAGTGGCCAGTGGCCAGAAAATTATTTTGGAAGACCATTTTTGAGATGTGTTGAAAAATGAAGAATTTTGATACCCATATTGATGGGACTTGTTCTGTTATGATATTGGCCACTTCGAAGATTTCCCCGGGGGGTGATCGAAGCGGACTGTATTTTTACTTCACTTCTCGGCGGACTTGGGGAACCAGTTCGGGAGGGTCGGAAATTTCGCAAACAAGCAAAAACACTAGAAGTTTCTCTTAATAATCTATTTTACTAAACTAATTTAAAGAATTGTAGCTGTTTCTTCCGACGATCGCGACGCGCTCGACTTGACGTCCGACCGGTTCGGCTGCTTGCGACCAACTTGTCTCGACGCGCTCACTTCTGCTCGCTGCTCTTCGTTGCGCGCCAAAATCTTCTCTCACGATCGTCGTCGTGCGTCGTTCGTTCTCCCTTTCGCTCTCTCGCTCATGCCGTCGTCAACGGCGCGTTGTTGCCGCGCTAGTCGTTTCGCGCGATTCCTTCCTCTCTTCACGGCGTCGTCGTCGACGCGCTGTTGCCAGCTCTGTCTCGCTTGCTGCCGAGCACACGTCGTTGCGCGCGTCTTTTCCGCTGTTGGCAACGACGCAGGCTGGGTTGCCACCTTCGTGGCAGTTGTCATCACAGCAAGCGCAGTGCTGCCAAAACCAAACCAAATTTTCTTCGAGCTGGCGCTGTCAGGCTCGAACATCCTCCACCCGCGAAGAACTGCCGTTGTTCTCCAGGCGATCCAAATGTCACTCTTTCGCCTCCCAGGTTTGGCCGTACGTTGACCAGGTGAGTGTTCTTCTACTTCTTCGTCGGGCGCTCTTGGGAATCGCAAGTCGATGCGAACCCTTTTCGCCCTGTTCTCCAAAACCGGGCTTAACTTCGTTGCATTCTTACAGGGTGTGCCGGTCAGCGCAGTTGACAGTCGCAGGGGCTGCCAAAAGGCCTGGCCGACCCGTGGGGTGTGCTCCAGTGCTTGTTGATGCTTACCGATTGTAGGAAACCGGCATCTTGTTCTGCTTCCACTTGGACCATCTCCAGTGCCTTCAGGTGATGCTCGCTTCAGTGGGTCGGCGTTTACCGACCGCTCGTGTGGACCGAGTCCTCCAGTGCCACTCTTCTTCCTTGCCGGTGCTGCAGCTACTGAATGTTTCGAGCACTCATCGCTCGGCTGTGTGGCAACTGCAGCAGCCTTGTGCGGTGCCGAGGCCGCCCTTGTACGCACCGTTCTCTGCTCCACGAGCCACAATGCGTTCGATTGCAGCAAAATGCAGCACCTCGTCACTTCCAATCTCGTGCCTTCTAGCAGGAAACGCTCAGCTAGGAAAGCCAGCTTCGTCTTTGATGTACGTGCTACTTCATGTTCTTCGATGTGCTGCTTCAACTTGGGTTCGTCCTCAAACGCCGTGGCTTGAGCCCGAACCGCTTCTTCACGTGCTGCACCGCGTCCCGTCGTGCCATCCATGACCTGGCTGAACCTCATCTCGCGCAGAGCCACCAAGTTGACTCTGACGGCGAGTTGGAATTCCGCAGGAGTAGCCGAGGTGGTGGAACGTGGCTGCATCTCTTCGACGCCAGCCAACTCGTTCGCGTTGTGTTTGTCCAGGATGTCTTTCGTCAAATGTGTCTTGCTTGTGATCAATAAACCATGGCAGGGGTTTGGGCTGCAGGGTTCGTCTCGAAAGTCCGCGACGGCTGACAGCGCGTCCGGCGCTAGATGTCCAGAGGAGCTGGCCTCTGGCGTCCCTTGATTCGCTTTGGCTTGTTGTAGAGCACCAGGTTGCTCCACCTTCGTTTGTGTTGTCGGTTGCTTGGGGTTTCTCCGGCACTCGGTGTGCAGCAGGGTGTGGTGCCGCTTCTTGCACGTCGCGCACGCTCCGGTGGACACACACTGCGCCGAGGTATGTCCCGTCCGGAGGCAGTTGAAGCAGAGGCGCTTCTCTTTTGTCTTGAACAGCCGCTCGGGGACTGTCTTCTCCAGGAATTGCGGACACTTCCAGCTCTTGTGCTGGCCTAGTCTGCACACGTCGCACTTCTGTGCCGGCTCACTTCCGGCGGTCGAGACCATCTTCTGCTGACCCGGGTCGTCCGTTGCGGTTTGTTCGGGTGTCTTCTTGGCTTGTGACGTGGCCTCCACGTCAGCGATCTTGTTCGTCTCGATGACGGTCTTGGGCTTCTCAATCTTGTGGTTGTTCTCGGACCGTTCACCATGCGGGATGGTAAACTCCGGTCGTACCCGATCTTCCGTGTCCAGCTGCTCTGCCAGCAGCTTCCCGGGACACTTCTGGGGTTCGTCGATGGCCGCCTCGTTGGCGCATCCGACGATCTTAGCGGTTGTTGGGTTCGTTGTCTCGTCCACCCATTGTGGTACACCAGGCGTGTACGCGTTTCTTCGTCGTGTGGGCTGGCTCACTTCTAGCAGCTTCTCTTCGATGACCGTCAGGACCTCTGTGTGCAGATCGTCGAAGGCGTCGTAGAGGGCATCTTGCTCGTCCCGTGATGTTGACGGAACCATGCCAAGGATCTGCCCGTACGCCGTGTGGTACGCATCGTACGCGGCTTCTACCTCCTTCTGGCACGTCTTCAACGCTGCCCATGTGAGCGTCGTGGCATCTTTCAAGCTGTCAAGAATGGTAACGAGCTTACCTTGAGCCAGCTCACGCTGGTGGACGACGTCGCTGAACCGCTCTATCTCCGCCATCTCCTTTGCACTGCTTGCTCCGCAGGGGAACACTCAGTGCACGTAGCAACAGGGCTATTTCCGCCGGTCTTCTTCACTTGTCTTCTTCGGTGTGGCCGCCTTCTCCGAGTTCACCAGCCTCTCCGGTGAATTCCTCGGGCGAAGCTCTTCGACCACCGTTGTGACAGGGCACTGTTTCGGAATGGCTGCTGGAACCGTTCGCCTTCACTACACTTTTGGGTTCTTCTTCCCGCTTACTTGCACTCTGCGCCGAACTTCCGGAACCACTTTCCAAAACGTTCTGCGCACCTTTTCCGGATCCACTTTCGCGGAAGTCTTTTAGCGTTCACTGCCGGGACCAGTTCCCGAAAGCGTCTTCTCTCACTTTTTGAGCTTCTTCGCTTCCGGACCACTTCGCGGAAGGTTTCTGCTCCTCTTCTTTGGAGTTCACTTCCAGGACCACTTCCTGAAAGCTTCTTCCGACTCTGCCTGCAACTTCCGCTTTTCTTCTTCTCTGGAGTCGACGCGTCCTTGCTCAGCGCCGCTCCCGGGAGTTATTGCAGGCACTTTATGGCAGTTTCCGGCACAAGAGGGACACCAACGATCGGACCCAGTGTCCGAACCAAGCACGGAAATCAGCCAAGTCTGAAATCACGATACTTGGGGGAACTTTGTGCTTCTTGGCCGGAACTTCACTTCACTTGAGCCTTCTTTCCGGAACCTTTTTCCGGCTTCAGAAGGTTCTGGACGCATCCAAGATGGCGTCGCTTAGCACTTTTTTCACTTGCTCTTCGGACGCACTCTCGTCGATTCCAAAATGGCGTCGCCTTTTTCACACAGGGCACTTTTCCAAAATGGCGTCCTTTTGATCACCACATTTTTTCACCAAGATGGCGTCCTGTTGCACTCTTTCTTCGCAGCGTCTCTTTCCACTCTGTGGGCCTTGTGCCCACTTGCCGCGATAGAAAAGACCCTCCGCCTTTTGTCCTTCACTTTCCCCGCAAATCCCGGCACTTCTAGTTCAATTTATCCGGGTCGTTTGGACCATGATCGAAGCGGACTGTATTTTTACTTCACTTCTCGGCGGACTTGGGGAACCAGTTCGGGAGGGTCGGAAATTTCGCAAACAAGCAAAAACACTAGAAGTTTCTCTTAATAATCTATTTTACTAAACTAATTTAAAGAATTGTAGCTGTTTCTTCCGACGATCGCGACGCGCTCGACTTGACGTCCGACCGGTTCGGCTGCTTGCGACCAACTTGTCTCGACGCGCTCACTTCTGCTCGCTGCTCTTCGTTGCGCGCCAAAATCTTCTCTCACGATCGTCGTCATGCGTCGTTCGTTCTCCCTTTCGCTCTCTCGCTCATGCCGTCGTCAACGGCGCGTTGTTGCCGCGCTAGTCGTTTCGCGCGATTCCTTCCTCTCTTCACGGCGTCGTCGTCGACGCGCTGTTGCCAGCTCTGTCTCGCTTGCTGCCGAGCACACGTCGTTGCGCGCGTCTTTTCCGCTGTTGGCAACGACGCAGGCTGGGTTGCCACCTTCGTGGCAGTTGTCATCACAGCAAGCGCAGTGCTGCCAAAACCAAACCAAATTTTCTTCGAGCTGGCGCTGTCAGGCTCGAACAGGGGGATATCCGGAACCGGTTCCGGAGTGGCCAGTGGCCAGAAAAATATTTTGGAAGACCATTTTTGAGATGTGTTGACAAAATGAAGAATTTTGATACCCATATTGATGGGACTTGTTCTGATATGATATTGGCCACTTCGAAGATTTCTCCGGGGGGAATCCGGAACCGATTCCGGAGTGGCCAGTGGCCAGAAAAATATTTCGGAAGACCATTTTTGAGATGTTTTGACAAAATTGAAGAATTTTGATACCCATATTGATGGGACTTGCTCTGATATGATATTGGCCACTTCGAAGATTTCCCAGTGGGGATATCCGGAACCGGTTCCGGAATGGCCAGTGGCCAGAAAAATATTTTGGAAGACCATTTTTGAGATCTAATGAAAATCTGAAGAATTTTAATTCCATATTGATGGACTTTGCTCTGATATGATATTGGCCACTTCGATGATTTCTCCGGGGGAAATCCGGAACCGGTTCCGGAGTGGCCAGTGGCCAGAAAAACATTTTGGAAGACCATTTTTGAAATTTTGCGACAAAATGAAAAATTTTGATACCAATATTGATGGGCTTTGTTCTGATATGATATTGGCCACTTCGAAGATTTTCCCGGGGGGAATCCGGAACCGGTTCCGGAGTGGTCAGTGGCCAGAAAATCATTTTGGAAGACCATTTTAGAAATTTTGTGACAAAATGAAAAATTTTGATACCCATATTGATGGGCTTTGTTCTGATATAATATTGGCCACTTCGAAGATTTCCCCGGGGGATATCCGGAACCGGTTCCGGAGTGGCCAGTGGCCAGAAAATTATTTTGGAAGACCATTTTTGAAATTTTGTGACAAAATGAAAATTTTTGATACCAATATTGATGGGCTTTGTTCTGATATGATATTGGCCACTTCGAAGATTTCCCTGGGTAGAAATCCGGAACCGGTTCCGGAGTGGCCAGTGGCCAGAAAATTATTTTGGAAGACCATTTTTGAGATGTGTTGAAAAATGAAGAATTTTGATACCCATATTGATGGGACTTGTTCTGTTATGATATTGGCCACTTCGAAGATTTCCCCGGGGGGATATCCGGAACCGGTTCCGGAGTGGCCAGTGGCCAGAAAAATATTTTGGAAGAGCATTTTTGAGATGTGTTGAAAAATGAAGAATTTTGATACCCATATTGATGGGACTTGTTCTGTTATGATATTGGACAATTCGAAGATTTCCCCGGGGGGATATCCGGAACCGGTTCCGGAGTGGCCAGAAAAATATTTCGGAAGACCATTTTTGAGATGTGTTGACAAAATGAACAATTTTGATACCCATATTGATGGGACTTGTTCTGATATGATATTGGCCACTTCGAAGATTTTCCCGGGGGATATCCGGAACCGGTTCCGGAGTGGCCAGTGGCCAGAAAAACATTTTGAAAGACCATTTTTGAATTTTTTTGACAAAATGTAAAATTTTTTATACCAATATTGATGGGCTTTGTTCTGATATGATATTGGCCACTTCGAAGATTTCCCCGGTGGATATCCGGAACCGGTTCCGGAGTGGCCAGTGGCCAGAAAATTATTTTGGAAGACCATTTTTGAGATGTGTTGAAAAATGAAGAATTTTGATACCCATATTGATGGGACTTGTTCTGTTATGATATTGGCCACTTCGAATATTTCCCAGGGGGGATATCCGGAACCGGTTCCGGAGTGGCCAGTGGCCAGAAAAATACTTTGGAAGACCATTTTTGAGATGTGTTGACAAAATGAAGAATTTTGATACCCATATTGATGGGACTTGTTTTGATATGATATTGGCCACTTCGAAGATTTCTCCGGGGGGAATCCGGAGCCGGTTCCGGAGTGGCCAGTGGCCAGAAAATCATTTTGGAAGACCATTTTTGAGATGTGTTGACAAAATGAAGAATTTTGATACCCATATTGATGGGCTTTGCTCTGATATGATATTGGCCACTTCATAGGTTCTCCGGGGGTACCCAGAACCGGTTCCAAAGTGGCCAGGGTTCAAGAACTGACCTCAAATTAACTTTTCTGAGTTGGTCATTCAAAATCATGAAGTTTGATACCCATATTGCCTATGTTTGATCGGATTGGATACGGGTTAATATCAAAATACCAAAAGTACGTCGTTTATCGACCACCCAGTTTCTTTGGATGACCCCCAAAAAAGTTCATATTTTCACCAAACATTCTCCAAGATGTGTACAACAATTGATTGAAAGGGTTTTACGATATCTTCAATCCAAAAATTATAAAAAATCAAACAGTGAAAAAAATAACCCTGTGTGGCAAAGTTAATCTTCCCTTGAGCACTGCTAGTTTATCCAAACAAACGCGGCAGCGTTTCGCGGCGCAACTTGGCAACTTAGCAAATTTTCAAAATGCAAAGTTTCTCTAGGGCCCTGCTGAGGGTGCCAAATTGTTTAAGGAGGGCGACCTTTTTGTTAAAGAACTTGTTAGTCGACGACTAACCTCTAAAGTGTTACGGCGGAAGGGCGACCGACGCGGTCAATAAAACGCGGTTTAGTTTAATCGAATAAAAGCGCGTGTATTTAGTTTAGTTTACTTTTCAAGAAGTGAGGCGAAGTGAAGCTTCCCTCCAAACAGCGTTTGACAGCTAGCGCGTGCACTGGCGGCGCACTAAAGTGGGGGCACACGGGTTACAAGGGGTTGCACACTCAATACGCCCGCTCAAACACAGCAATCCGGTACACCAACACTGGTCAGAATCCTCCGTTTCTCACGGTCCAGTCGCTCCCGTAGCTCGTCCAGCAATTCCAGCGAATAGTCAACGTAGGACAGAGCACTCGAAGCAGAATGACCGTACTCTACCTCGTAGTATTTGTGCCACGCTGGAGGATTTCGATTCCGGTCCGGTCTGGCGGCTGGAGCAGGAGCGCCGTCGATCGGCACAGGTGCTGGCTCGGTAGCAGGAACATCTTCGTCCGGCTCGGTGCAGCTCTCAAAGTCTTCGTCTTCTTCAACGACTTCGTCGTGTTCCACAACACTTTCTTCTTCATCTCGACGAATCAGAATCATTGGCACATCACTTTCTTCCGTTGACTGGATCACATGTCGGAAACTTTCGCTGCATCCGGATACTCCACGAAGTCGACATCTCTTGCGACGCTCTCCTGCTTCGTTTCCGGATTCCACACCCGATATCCGTTGTTGGAATAGCCGATGAAGATCCCCTTCCAGGCCTTTGCGTCCAGCTTCTTGCGGCGCTCTTTGGGAACGTGCACGTACACCTTGGAGCTAAACACACGAAGGTTCGAAACGTCCGGCCGCCCACACTTCGAACGGTGTTTTGTTTCCTTCGTTGGCGTTCGTTGGACTGCGATTCGTTAAGTAGGCTGCAGTCTGAATAGCTTGGACCCAGAAACTCTTATCAATCGCAGCATCTTCCAGCATGGCACGTCCTTTCTCGACGATTGTGCGGTTCATCCTCTCACTGGTACCGTTTTGTTCGGGGGTGTAAGGCACTGTACACTCCATCCGGATCCCCTTGCGGTCGCAGAATTCCTCGAAGGCCTTGTTCTTGTACTCGCCTCCGTTATCGCACCGCAGCCGGGAGATCTGCACTCCGAACTTCGCCGTCACGTACGCTTCGTACTTCATGAACCGTTCGAGCACCTCATCTTTCGTCACCATCGGGAACACCATCAAGAAATGACTCCAATCATCTATGAATGTGACGAAGTACCGTTCACCGTTTGCACCTTCCGGTGAGATAGGTCCGCAAACATCCGAGTGAACAATTTCAAGCACTCGCGACGACCTCTTGCCATCGCGCACGGAGAAAGGCTTTCGAGTTTGTTTCCCGACGACACACGGTTCACACACGACGACGCTGTTATCACCGGACTGCGGCTTCAAACCGTCGACAAAGCCTTTCGCAATCAGTGTCTTGCGAACCTTCGTGGTGAACGGACACTAGAGCTGCGGTATTTTTTACTACCTAAGCTCAGAGTTATTTCAAACAAAATTCACAGTCTTTTAAAAGACTACCTGAGTTATTTTCCAAAATTCTAAACAGTCTTTTCAAGACTAACCCCACCTGAAATTTTGTTGTATTTTACAAACGAAGCCATTTTTTTAGTGAACTTTGCTTGCAAAATGCGTCAAAACAAAGGTATTCTGAAAGTGAGGTCAATCCTCCAATTCCATTGGCAAACAGTTTCGGTGTTTTATCCGAAACTGTTGACAAGGATCCTTCTCCTCGTACTGAGCCTTCTGCCGTCGAGAAACGAGTAAAGGCTCCGCCAATTGTAGTGACTTCCGTCTCCGATTTGGCCAGCTTTCGAACGCAACTGAAGAATTGCAAGGAAACTTGCAATTTGAAGGTTTCGTTCCAGCTTGGTCGAAGAGGAGAATATCGCTTGTTGACGGAATCTTCACAAGATCACCAAACTTTTGTTGGTTATTTGAAAAACCACAAACACAATTTCTACACGTATGAGACCAAGAATGCTCGTCCATTCAAGGCGGTCCTGAAAGGTCTCTCCAACGACTTGTCGGTGGATGAGATCAAAATCGAACTTAAGGTGTTGCTTGGCTTTGCCCCAAGTAATACCAATGTAGAAAAAATCAAACGGGAATATTTCTCGCTTTGGTTTGACTTCACAATTTTATCTGATTCATTTCAACAGAAATGAAATCAACAATTTGAAATTTTTGAACAAAGTTCAGTTTTTGTTCCATGTGCGGGTAAAGTGGGAGCATTTTAAGAAACATGGCGGTAATGGCCAGAATCTGACCCAGTGCCGGCGTTGCCAGGCATTCGGTCACGGTACTGATCATTGCGCCATGGTTCCAAAATGCATGGTTTGCGGGGATTCTTCTCACGACAAGGACAATTGTCCCGTGAAAGAAGTCACCCAATTTAAATGTGCAAATTGTGGTGGAAATCACAAATCAAATTTCTGGGATTGCCCCATCAGAAAAAAGGTTTTGGATTCTCGTGCTAAGCATCGGCCGAAATCCAAACCGAAATTTTCTCAAAGTCAGGTTGTACCTGCATCTTTAAATCAAACGTTCGTGCTGTCTCACTCGAACAATGCTAGAAATACCCCTACCGTGGAAAAGTTAGGTAACACTAATGGTATTTCTTATGCCAACGTCGTTTCGGGTTCGGGTTCATCCACTAATTTTAAATCCTCTACCAATCTTCCTGAGATTGGGCAGGTACCTCAAATTTCATTTGAAAATTTTTCTGCTGACAACGCTTTGGGATCTTCTGATCTCGGCGATGTTACGTTTGAAAAAATGACTTTTTTGCAAAACTCACTGTTTGGTTTGATTCAAACAATGAGTAATGCTACATCCATGATGGAAGCAATCCAGATTGGATTAAAATTTGCGAATGATGTTGTTCTTACCCTGAAGTTTAATCATGGATCTAAGTAATTCCATCAATATTATGAATTTTAATGGTCGCTCTTTAAAAGCGAAAGAAAATGAATTTTTCAACTTTTTACGAGTTCATAACGTGCATGTTGCTGTTATAACCGAAACATTTTAAAAAACTGGCACTTGTTTGAAAAGTGATCCAGATTATAAAGTTATAACCAATAACAGAATGAATCGAAATGGCGGTGGAGTTGCAATAGTTATCCACCGTAGTATGACTTTTAGCACGTTACGTGACTTTAAGTTAAAAGTTATTGAAAGTTTGGGCATTGAACTTGAAACTTCATTTGGAAAAATTATGATTGCAGCTGCATATTTGCCTTTCCAATGCACTGGGGAAAATAAAAATTATTTCAAAGGGGATTTGAATAAAATTACTCGGCATAGATCTCGATTTTTGATCATCGGTGATTTTAATGCCAAACACCAATCTTGGAATAATTCAAAAGTAAATTCCAATGGTAAAATTCTATTCAGAGATTGCACTTCTGGTCTTTATTCGGTTTTATACCCGAATGGGCCAACTTGCTTTTCTTCTGTTAGAAATCCATCAACAATTGATTTGATTTTGACAAATCAAAGTCAGTATTGTGGTCCTTTAGTGACTCATGCTGATTTTGATTCTGATCACCTTCCAGTAACTTTTCCACTTTCTCATGAAGCAGTTACCAGACCCAATAGTTCTGTGTTTAATTACCACAAAGCTAATTGGGACAGGTATCAGCATCATATTGAGAATAATTTAAATCATGATTTTGTTTTAGAAACCAAAGCTGATATTGATTCAGCCTTGGAATCTTTAACTAATGCAATTTTGCATGCTAGGAATATTGCTATTCCTAAAGTCCAAGTCAAATTTGATTCTCCCATTATTGATGAGCTCACGCTAGTTAGCATCCAAACCCAGCATCCAAATTTCGAAAACCGCTACCTAGCATCCAAACCCAGCATCCAAATTTCGAAAACCGCTACCTAGCATCCAGATCCAGCATCCAAGTTTAAACTACTTAAAAAAGTTGTTTTCAGTAACTATTTAGCTTAAAACAGTCAAAATAATGAATTCTGAGACGAAAACAACCTTAAAAATTCCATTCAAAAAACTTAAAAAAATAAAAGCCGAAAGTACAATAACCTGGATGCTGGCATGTTTTCTGAACGTAATTCATCCACCAATGTTTCTAAACTCATTTTTGGGGTTCTCTGAACATATTTCAATCAAAACCACGTTGGATGCAACCAATGTTTCTAAACTCATTTTTGGGGTTCTCTGAACATATTTGAATCAAAACCACGTTGGATGCTGGGTTTTTCCAATTTTATAAGGACTTGGAATATTTGATATTTGAATTTCTCCATATTTGGCTAATTTAAAATTTTCAATCTTGGATGCTGGCATGTTTTCTGAACGTAATTCATCAACCAATGTTTCTAAACTCATTTTTGGGGTTCTCTGAACATATTTCAATCAAAATCACGTTGGATGCTGGGTTTTTCCAATTTTATAAGGACTTGGAATATTTGATATTTGAATTTCTCAATATTTGGCTAATTTAAAATTTTCAATCTTGGATGCTGGCATGTTTTCTGAACGTAATTCATCAACCAATGTTTCTAAACTCATTTTTGGGGTTCTCTGAACATATTTCAATCAAAACCACGTTGGATGCTGGGTTTTTCCAATTTTATAAGGACTTGGAATATTTGACATTTGAATTTCTCAATATTTGGCTAATTTAAAATTTTCAATCTTGGATGCTGGCATGTTTGCTGAACGTAATTCATCAACCAATGTTTCTGAACTCATTTTGGGGTTCTCTGAACATATTTCAATAAAAACCACGTTGGATGCTGGGTTTTTCCAATTTTATAAGGACTTGGAATATTTGATATTTGAATTTCTCAATATTTGGCTAATTTAAAATTTTCAATCTTGGATGCTGGCATGTTTTCTGAACGTAATTCATCCACCAATGTTTCTAAACTCATTTTTGGGGTTCTCTGAACATATTTCAATCAAAACCACGTTGGATGCTGGGTTTTTCCAATTTTATAAGGACTTGGAATATTTGATATTTGAATTTCTCAATATTTGGCTAATTTAAAATTTTCAATCTTGGATGCTGGCATGTTTTCTGAACGTAATTCATCAACCAATGTTTCTGAACTCATTTTTGGGGTTCTCTGAACATATTTCAATCAAAACCACGTTGGATGCTGGGTTTTTCCAATTTTATAAGGACTTGGAATATTTGATATTTGAATTTCTCAATATTTGGCTAATTTAAAATTTTCAATCTTGGATGCTGGCATGTTTTTGAACGTAATTCATCAACCAATGTTTCTAAACTCATTTTGGGGTTCTCTGAACATATTTCAATCAAAACCACATTGGATGCTGGGTTTTTCCAATTTTATAAGGACTTGGAATATTTGACATTTGAATTTCTCAATATTTGGCTAATTTAAAATTTTCAATCTTGGATGCTGGCATGTTTTCTGAACGTAATTCATCAACCAATGTTTCTAAACTCATTTTTGGGGTTCTCTGAACATATTTCAATCAAAACCACGTTGGATGCTGGGTTTTTCCAATTTTATAAGGACTTGGAATATTTGATATTTGAATTTCTCCATATTTGGCTAATTTAAAATTTTCAATCTTGGATGCTGGCATGTTTTCTGAACGTAATTCATCAACCAATGTTTCTAAACTCATTTTTGGGGTTCTCTGAACATATTTCAATCAAAACCACGTTGGATGCTGGGTTTTCCAATTTTATAAGGACTTGGAATATTTGATATTTGAATTTCTCAATATTTGGCTAATTTAAAATTTTCAATCTTGGATGCTGGCATGTTTGCTGAACGTAATTCATCCATCAATGTTTCTAAACTCATTTTTGGGGTTCTTTGAACATATTTCAATCAAAACCACGTTGGATGCTGGGTTTTTCCAATTTTATAAGGACTTGGAATATTTGATATTTGAATTTCTCAATATTTGGCTAATTTAAAATTTTCAATCTTGGATGCTGGCATGTTTTCTGAACGTAATTCATCCACCAATGTTTCTAAACTCATTTTTGGGGTTCTCTGAACATATTTCAATCAAAACCACGTTGGATGCTGGGTTTTTCCAATTTTATAAGGACTTGGAATATTTGATATTTGAATTTCTCAATATTTGGCTAATTTAAAATTTTCAATCTTGGATGCTGGCATGTTTTTTGAACGTAATTCATCAACCAATGTTTCTAAACTCATTTTTGGGGTTCTCTGAACATATTTCAATCAAAACCACATTGGATGCTGGGTTTTTCCAATTTTATAAGGACTTGGAATATTTGACATTTGAATTTCTCAATATTTGGCTAATTTAAAATTTTCAATCTCTGATGCTGGCATGTTTTCTGAACGTAATTCATCAACCAATGTTTCTAAACTCATTTTTGGGGTTCTCTGAACATATTTCAAACAAAACCACGTTGGATGCTGGGTTTTTCCAATTTTATAAGGACTTGGAATATTTGATATTTGAATTTCTCCATATTTGGCTAATTTAAAATTTTCAATCTTGGATGCTGGCATGTTTTCTGAACGTAATTCATCAACCAATGTTTCTAAACTCATTTTTGGGGTTCTCTGAACATATTTCAATCAAAACCACGTTGGATGCTGGGTTTTTCCAATTTTATAAGGACTTGGAATATTTGATATTTGAATTTCTCAATATTTGGCTAATTTAAAATTTTCAATCTTGGATGCTGGCATGTTTGCTGAACGTAATTCATCCATCAATGTTTCTAAACTCATTTTTGGGGTTCTTTGAACATATTTCAATCAAAACCACGTTGGATGCTGGGTTTTTCCAATTTTATAAGGACTTGGAATATTTGATATTTGAATTTCTCAATATTTGGCTAATTTAAAATTTTCAATCTTGGATGCTGGCATGTTTTCTGAACGTAATTCATCAACCAATGTTTCTAAACTCATTTTGGGGTTCTCTGAACATATTTCAATCAAAACCACGTTGGATGCTGGGTTTTTCAATTTTATAAGGACTTGGAATATTTGATATTTGAATTTCTCAATATTTGGCTAATTTAAAATTTTCAATCTTGGATGCTGGCATGTTTTCTGAACGTAATTCATCAACCAATGTTTCTAAACTCATTTTTGGGGTTCTCTGAACATATTTGAATCAAAACCCTGTTGGATGCTGGGTTTTTCCAAGTTTATAAGGACTTGGAATATTTGATATTTGAATTTCTCAATATTTGGCTAATTTAAAATTTTCAATCTTGGATGCTGGCATGTTTTCTGAAAGTAATTCATCCACCAATGTTTCTAAACTCATTTTTGGGGTTCTCTGAACATATTTCAATCAAAACCCTGTTGGATGCTGGGTTTTTTCCAATTTTATAAGGACTTGGAATATTTGATATTTGAATTTCTCAATATTTGGCAAATTTAAAATTTTCAATCTTGGATGCTGGCATGTTTTCTTAACGTAATTCATCCACCAATGTTTCTAAACTCATTTTTGGGGTTCTCTGAACATATATCAACCAAAACCACGTTGGATGCTGGGTTTTTTGAAATTCAAATATCAAATATTCCAAGTCCTATAAAATGGAAAAACCAACGTGGTGTGTTCAATAAAAATGAGTTTGAAACATTGGTTGATGAATTACGTTCAAAAAACATGCCAGCATCCAAGATTGAAAATTTTAAATTAGCCAAATATTGAGAATTCAAATATCAAATATTCCAAGTCCTTATAAAATTGAAAACCCAGCATCCAACGTGGTTTTGATTGAAATATGTTCAGAAACCCCAAAAATGAGTTCAGAAACATTGGTTGATGAATTTCGTTCAAAAATGCCAGCATCAAATTGAAAATTAAAAAAATATTTGAAATTCAAATATCAAATATTCAAGTCCTTATAAAATTGGCAACCCAGCATCCAACGTGGTTTTATTCAATATGTTCAGAGAACCCCAAAATGATTTAGAAACATTGGTTGATGAAACGTTCAGAAAAACAGCATCAAGATTGAAAATTTTAAATTAGCCAAGAAATTCAAATATCAAATATTCCAAGTCCTTATAAATTGGCCAATCCAACGTGGTGATTGAAATGTTCAGAAACCCCAATGAGTTCAGAAACATTGGTTGATGAATTACGTTCAGAAAACATGCCAGCATCAAAGAAAATTTTAAATAGCCAAATATTGAGAAATTCAAATATCAAATATTCCAAGTCCTTATAAAATGGAAAACCCAGCATCCAACGTGGTTTTGATTGAAATATGTTCAGAGAACCCCAAAAATGAGTTCAGAAACATTGGTTGATGAATTACGTTCAGAAAACATGCCAGCATCCAAGATTGAAAATTTTAAATTAGCCAAATATTGAGAAATTCAAATATCAAATATTCCAAGTCCTTATAAAATTGGAAAAACCCAGCATCCAACTTGGTTTTGATTGAAATATGTTCAGAGAACCCCAACAATGAGTTCAGAAACATTGGTTGATGAATTACGTTCAAAAACCATGCCAGCATCCAAGATTGAAAATATTAAATTAGCCAAATATTGAGAAATTCAAATATCAAATATTCCAAGTCCCAATAAAATTAGATAAACCCAGCATCCAACGTGGTTTTGATTGAAATATGTTCAGAGAACCCCAAAAATGAGTTTAGAAACATTAGTTGGTGAATTACGTTAAGAAAACATGCCAGCATCCAGGATTTAAAATATTAAATTAGCCAAATATTGAGAAATTCAAATATCAAATATTCCAAGTCCCAATAAAATTAGATAAACCCAGCATCCAACTTGGTTTTGATTCAAATATGTTCAGAGAACCCCAAAAATGAGTTTAGAAACATTAGTTGGTGAATTACGTTAAGAAAACATGCCAGCATCCAGGATTTAAAATATTAAATTAGCCAAATATTGAGAAATTCAAATATCAAATATTCCAAGTCCCAATAAAATTAGATAAACCCAGCATCCAACTTGGTTTTGATTCAAATATGTTCAGAGAACCCCAAAAATGAGTTTAGAAACATTAGTTGGTGAATTACGTTAAGAAAACATGCCAGCATCCAGGATTTAAAATATTAAATTAGCCAAATATTGAGAAATCCAAATATCAAATATTCCAAGTCCCAATAAAATTGAATAAACCCAGCATCCAACGTGGTTTTGATTGAAATATGTTCAGAGAACCCCAAAAATGAGTTTAGAAACATTAGTTGGTGAATTAGGTTAAGAAAACATGCCAGCATCCAGGATTTAAAATATTAAATTAGCCAAATATTGAGAAATTCAAATATCAAATATTCCAAGTCCCAATAAAATTGGATAAACCCAGCATCCAACGTGGTTTTGATTGAAATATGTTCAGAGAACCCCAAAAATGAGTTTAGAATCATTAGTTGGTGAATTACGTTAAGAAAACATGCCAGCATCCAGGATTTAAAATATTAAATTAGCCAAATATTGAGAAATTCAAATATCAAATATTCCAAGTCCCAATAAAATTAGATAAACCCAGCATCCAACGTGGTTTTGATTGAAATATGTTCAGAGAACCCCAAACATGAGTTTAGAATCATTAGTTGGTGAATTACGTTAAGAAAACATGCCAGCATCCAGGATTTAAAATATTAAATTAGCCAAATATTGAGAAATTCAAATATCAAATATTCCAAGTCCCAATAAAATTGGATAAACCCAGCATCCAACTTGGTTTTGATTCAAATATGTTCAGAGAACCCCAAAAATGAGTTTAGAAACATTAGTTGGTGAATTACGTTAAGAAAACATGCCAGCATCCAGGATTTAAAATATTAAATTAGCCAAATATTGAGAAATCCAAATATCAAATATTCCAAGTCCCAATAAAATTGAATAAACCCAGCATCCAACGTGGTTTTGATTGAAATATGTTCAGAGAACCCCAAAAATGAGTTTAGAAACATTAGTTGGTGAATTAGGTTAAGAAAACATGGCAGCATCCAGGATTTAAAATATTAAATTAGCCAAATATTGAGAAATTCAAATATCAAATATTCCAAGTCCCAATAAAATTGGATAAACCCAGCATCCAACGTGGTTTTGATTGAAATATGTTCAGAGAACCCCAAAAATGAGTTTAGAATCATTAGTTGGTGAATTACGTTAAGGAAACATGCCAGCATCCAGGATTTAAAATATTAAATTAGCCAAATATTGAGAAATTCAAATATCAAATATTCCAAGTCATTCGAGCAACAGTCGTGCTCACAGTTAGACGTGTTTTCAATTCGTTCCCGGATTAATTTCGTTCTTTTTCACTCAACAAAGCGCTTTTTGTTCTACTGGACAATGCTATCGGTGCCCGCTTCTCGCTGCGGCTAAAGTGTGCCAAAATTGTATCTAACCTCAACCGGAACACGTGTTTTACAACCATGTTGGAATTCAAGGTCAGAGTTCACACTCTGAAGTTCGCCTTCGGACAAGGCTCTCAGGAACCGTCGGATGCTGAAATGTTCGGGTTCTGCCGAGATTGGCAGATGCCACCGAACGAAATTTACTCGATCCATCGAGACACCCAGGCAAAGGCAATCTTTGTGAAGTTCAAAAGCGAGCGCCAGATGAAGGCCGTCAAGGACAAGCTCCAGCCGGTGATGAACTTCAATTACAGCAACGGAACATCCATCAATGTGTTGATGTCGGAGGCGGACGAGACATTCAAATATGTCCGCATCTTCAATCTACCTCCAGAGATTGAGGACAAGGAGATTCACCAGGTTCTGTCGGTGTATGGCGTTGTTCGCCAGCAGATCCGCGAGCGCTACCACGAGGACACGGGCTTCCCGGTTTTCTCGACCGTGCGCGGAGCATACATGGAAATTACCAAGGAACTACCAGCGCAAATCCGCGTGAGACATTTCCAGGCTCGCGTATATTACGACGGACTGGTGAACAAATGTTTCATCTGCAAAAGCACAGAGCACGTGAAGGCAAACTGTCCCCGGAAGTTTGCTAAGCCATCGGATGGGAACGGGAAGAGCTTTAGCTCGGTCTTGGCTGGAACGAACCTTCTCCCTGCCTTCGCTAAAGGTGATGGTGCTCCGCCCATGATTATGACGCTGCTGCAATCTAATCGGAACCAGCAACTTGTCAGCGACACGATGGACGTCGGGGTGCCTGGAACAGAACCGACTTTGGTACAGCTGACACCGCCGCCATCGTCGCCCGCGCCGGCTCAACCATCACTGCCGATCACGCCGGCTCAACCGTCACTGCCGATCTCGCCGGCACAACCATCACTGCCGATCAGTCCACCAGTGCCCATGGGGCCCCCTCAAGCGCCAGTGTTGCCGGAAGGTTCAGCACGCAAACCTCGGAACAAGTTCCGCAGAGGTACCGAAGGGAAAGGAGAAGCAATCCCGCAAGTTCCAGCCGGTGGCAGCGTAACCCTGGTGCAGAAGTTACGATCACGGAGTAGGAGTGAGCGGAGGCCACATGACAACGCCGGACAGGATCAGGCCGGCAAGGGCCGATCTGCTTCCAGATCGGATCAACAGGAAGTCACCGCTGAGAGCGACGCAGATTTCGTAGAAGTGCTACCGTAAGTAACTATTCAAAATGACGTTTTCGAAGAAGGTTGGTACGATCAATTTGAATGCCATCCAAACAAAAGTTAACAAGCAACTTCTTAATGATTTTGTACACTTGAATGATCTTGATATTGTATTCTGTCAGGAGGTTCATTTTGAGGATTTTAGTTTTATTTCGTCCCACAAAGCTTTTGTTAATATTAGTTGCCAGAACAAAGGAACTGCCATCTTGATCCGTAAAAATCAAGATTTTAGAAATTTGATCTATGATCCGAGCGGCAGGATCGTGTCTATTGTATGCAATGACGTCAACTACGTCAATGTATACGCTCATTCTGGGTCTGACAAGCGCAAAGAAAGAGATGATTTGTTCCGTAATAGTATCACGCCCCACGTGGTCAAACCCGGGTGTTCCCACACAGTCATTGGAGGTGATTTCAACTGTGTTTTGGCGAAAAGGACAGCCGAAATAGCTCGGCTAACATCGGAGCTGGTCTTAAGGACATGGTGAGCGCGCTGCAGTTGAAGGACGCTGGCCAAGAAAAGGGTTGCACCGGTTTCACCTTTCACCGATGCGATTCAGCATCAAGGTTAGATCGCTTCTACGTGTCACGAGATTTCCTCGATACGATACTTGAGGTGAAGAATGTAGCTGTTGCCTTCTCCGATCATCATGCCGTTGTTTTGAAGTTCGAGGTCGACCCACAACACCTGTGTAGGCGTGGAAGAGGGTACTGGAAGCTAAACCCAGCTCTCCTGAAGGACGACAGCATTAGCAACCGATTTTTGGTGGAGTACGAAGGGCTTAGAGCTAGACCAGTGCATTTGATGAATAGGAGTATTTGGTGGAATCACGTTGTGAAGAAGAAGATCACTTGGTTTTATCAAGAACAAGGTCGTTTGTTTAACCGCCGTATCAGCTCAGCTAAAAGTACTCAGTACCAGAAGTTGAATGAATTGGCCGTCGATCTAGGTAATGGTTTGGATGTTCGGGCAGAAATCGCCATCGTGAAATCACGGCTCATGGAAATGGAGTGTCAACGTTTGCAGTACCTCGGGAACAAACTTTCTGGGACGTCGCTGATCGAGAATGAGAAGATGAACATCTTCCACGTCTCCAACCAGGTCCACCGGCTCAGCGCGTCTTCGTCTTTCAAATTGCTGGATAACGGAGCTCTAACCGATGACCAGGATCGATTGAAGGCCATCATTCAAGGATTTTACTCGAACTGTTTCATGAACGATCCATTGCAGGCGGATGAAGGTGTTGTTGCTGAGGCTTTAGGAAGTGTGAGCAAGACTCTGTCCGTAGAACAAGCCAACCAGATGCTGCGACCGATCAGCGAAGATGAGTTGAAATCAACTTCGCTGGCTGCAGCAAAGAAAAAGTCTCCGGGGCCGGATGGACTTTCGTATGAGTTTTATCTGACTCATTTCGATATTGTTAAGGAGGACCTGCTGAAGCTTTTCAACGGGTATTTGGATGGATCTTTGAAGCCTCCAAAAGAGTTCTCGGCCGGAATTATAACATTGTTTCCAAAAGAAGCGGATGCGGCATCGCTGGACAAGTATCGCCCTATCTCAATGCTGAACACAGACTACAAGTTGTTTACCAAAATATTGGCCAACAGGTTGCATGCAGTACTTGGTGATTTGTTGGGAGAGGGACAATCTGCATGTCTGCAAAGCGGATCTTGTGCAGAAAACTTGAAAAAGCTGCGGAAAGTTATGCTCAGGACAGCTGAGTCCAAACGGTTTAAAGCATTTCTCCTGAGTACAGATTTGGAAAAAGCGTTCGATAAGGTGAACCACAAGTAATTATGGACAAGTTTGGAATCCCGCAGGCTTTCATTGACTGCATCAAGAATTTGTATGAACCGGCTACATCCAGAGTAATATTCAACGGGTTTATGACAAAGGAAATCGTTATTGGCAGCTCTGTCCGTCAGGGTTGCCCGCTCAGTATGGCACTTTTTGTACTATACATTGAGCCCCTGATCCGGCGAATCGCTGAAAACGTCCAGGGCGTTCTAATGGACAACCAGTTCATTAGAGTTATCGCGTACGCAGACGATTTGGCGATCCTAGTCAGGAATGACGCTGAATTTGATTTGGTCCTCCAAATTGTCAATTCCTACGCTCTATCTTCCTGTGTTAAGCTGAACAAACAGAAATCTTGCTTCCTTCGGCTGAATGGAGCAAAATGTGGACCTCAGCAGTTTCGAGAAGTTACACAGTTGAAAATCCTTGGAGTGATGTTTACTGAGCGCTGGAAAGACATCGTCAATATCAACTATGCCAAGCTGGTAAGGGATATTAAGTTTCGAATCAGTCTACATAGGGTTCGACAGTTGAATTTGTTGGAAAGGACATGGCTGCTGAACGTGTTTATTCTATCCAAGTTGTGGTACGTGTGTCAGGTGTTCCCCGAACAACAAGCATCTTGCTGAGATTCGAAAAGCTGTTGGCGCCTTTCTATGGCAGAGTCAGGTGTTCAAGTGCGAGAGGAATCAGTTGTACCTGGACCTAGCAAAAGGAGGCGTGTGTTTAGTAGACCATGAAGCCAAAGCGAAGGCACTGTTTCAGAAAAACGTGCTGTATGGAAAAGATGGCGAGGAGAAAAAGGATCTTTCGCTGCTGAAGTTTGGCAAGAAGGACGTGTTGGGACGAAACACCAAGGAATGGCTGGTGGAAGCTGAAGAGCTGGGAGTAGCTACACCTTAAACACTGTGCGACTACTCTATTGCTATCATGTGGATCAACGAAGAACTGTGCCTAAGATCGAAGAAAAGCTGACCGACCTGGACTGGGAGAATCTGTGGAACAATCTGAGCCACAATTTTCTCACAAGTGATAGCCGAAGCACTTTGTTCCTGTTGTACAACGATCTGCTGTTGAACAAGGACAAACTGTACGAGTACAAGATAGGACGAGTTGCGGACAACATTTGTGAAATCTGTGGGAAAAAGGACAACAACTTCCACCGGCTCAGGGAATGCGACGCATCGCAGGACGTGTGGAAATGGCTGAAAGAAACCGTAGCAAATCGTTTAAAAATCAATTGCGCAGACCCAGAAGACATTCTTGCTTGGAAAATACAAATCAATGACCAAAAGCAAAAAGCTGCTTTGTGGCTAGTTAGTTTTGCAGTTTCCTTTGTGTTAAAGAAATTTCCAAAAGGTAGCCTATTTGAATTAAAGAAAAGTATCAGTACAATTAGATGGAATAACAAACTTTGGTTCAAAGCCCAATTCGGAAAATGGCTCTATGTATGCTGAAGTTGCACCCAACTGAGATTCCACCACTGTCGCGCCCGGAGGACCCGGGGCCCCCCTGACCATACGTCTTGTCCGAGTGGAACAGGGACAACCCTCCGGCTCCTCCGGGGCGCCTGGATGAATCATCATGAGTGTGCACGATTGTGCAGAAACCCCGGGGCCCCCCTGACCACATGTCTGGACCGAGTGGAACAGGGACTACCCCCCGGGCTCTTTCGGACCGGGACTTGGAAAGAGAAAGGAATTGGGACTTAAATGCTTAGTTGTAGACGTAGGGTCGAGAATAGCTATAGGTATACAATGTACGACTGTTGTTAAATAAACTACCTGAAAAAAAAAAGTCCCAATAAAATTGGATAAACCCAGCATCCAACTTGGTTTTGATTCAAATATGTTCAGAGAACCCCAAAAATGAGTTTAGAAACATTAGTTGGTGAATTACGTTAAGAAAGCATGCCAGCATCCAGGATTTAAAATATTAAATTAGCCAAATATTGAGAAATCCAAATATCAAATATTCCAAGTCCCAATAAAATTAGATAAACCCAGCATCCAACGTGGTTTTGATTCAAATATGTTCAGAGAACCCCAAAAATGAGTTTAGAAACAATAGTTGGTGAATTAGGTTAAGAAAACATGCCAGCATCCAGGATTTAAAATATTAAATTAGCCAAATATTGAGAAATTCAAATATCAAATATTCCAAGTCCCAATAAAATTAGATAAACCCAGCATCCAACTTGGTTTTGATTCAAATATGTTCAGAGAACCCCAAAAATGAGTTTAGAAACATTAGTTGGTGAATTACGTTAAGAAAACATGCCAGCATCCAGGATTTAAAATATTAAATTAGCCAAATATTGAGAAATTCAAATATCAAATATTCCAAGTCCCAATAAAATTGAATAAACCCAGCATCCAACGTGGTTTTGATTGAAATATGTTCAGAGAACCCCAAAAATGAGTTTAGAAACATTAGTTGGTGAATTAGGTTAAGAAAACATGCCAGCATCCAGGATTTAAAATATTAAATTAGCCAAATATTGAGAAATTCAAATATCAAATATTCCAAGTCCCAATAAAATTGGATAAACCCATCATCCAACGTGGTTTTGATTAAAATATGTTCAGAAAACCCCAAAATGAGTTCATAAACATTGGTTGATGAATTACGTTAAAAAACATGCCAGCATCCGGGTTTTTTTATATTTTTGAAAGGATTTATTAATGTGGTTTTCGTCTCAGAATTCAATATTTTGACTGTTCTGAGCTAAATAGTAACTTAAAACAACTTTTTTAAGTACTTTAAACTTGGATGCTGGATCTGGATGCTAGCTAGCGGTTTTCGAAATTTGGATGCTGGATTTGGATGCTAGGTAGCGGTTTTCGAAATTTGGATGCTGGGTTTGGATGCTAACTAGCGTGAGCTTTATTGATGACGATCTTCAGCTTCTGATTCGTCTGAAAAATGTTCGCCGAAGACAGTACTGCCGTTTTACGGCGATATGATGTATACGCCATTGAGGTGATTTTGCTGTAAACACGATTTTCTGTTTTTGTTCATTTTTTCAATTTAAAATGACTAATTTAAGGTCTGCTCTGTAGAAACTGTTTAAAACTACTTTAAAAATGTGGCCCCTAAAAATTTCTTGTTTTTCCTATTCTCTACGATTTTAAACCACAAACATCATTTGGCCGAAAAATAGCAATAAAAATCACTACTTTTCCTGCCCAATGATGTATGTATACTAGGTGCCCAGAAAAATGACCCCTGCTCCACAAGCGGAAAACGGTTTATTGGGTTATTTTAAGCATCTGTGTAAATTTTGAGCGAAATTGGATGAGATTAACCAATTGATACTCGAGCCTAAAGTTGGTAAAAAAAAATGATTTTCATACAAAAATGACTTTTTTAAATCGCTAATAACTTTTCAGAATCGAGCTTTACAGCTTTGGTATGTTCTACAAAGTTGTAGAGCATTAAATTTCCAATAAGAATCTCACTTTTGAGAATATTTGGATGGAAGTAGCGCACCGTGCAGACTAAACCGTAAGAAAGTTGGGTTTTCCATACATTTTTTCGATTTTTCCAAACTTCACCTCCGAGTATCAATGGGTAAATGATGACCGATTTTGCTCATATTTGGCCCAGAGTCCTAAAATAGGTCAAGGAACAATATTCAGCTTGTGGAGCAAGGTTTTGAAAAAAAGTCCCGTATTCTGGGCACCCTAATGTATACATTGCTCGATCAAAGCTAACTTTATTTTTTGTGCCAGCTATTTTGATAGCTGAGCGGATTCCGTAATGCATTGTCCACGTGAATACTTTAAGAAGGGGGGAGGGTATTAGGGAGCGTTCTTTTATTACGTAACGCAGTTGGGGGAGGGGGTCGGAGGCCGTGTTACGCTCCATGCAAAAATTTTAAAATATGGAAATTTTGGTACGAGGGGAGGGGTCTAAAATCCGATGTTTTGCGTTACGTAATGAAAGAACGCTTACTTAGTGATTGACTACGCTCCATAAACACATTTTTTGCATGAACAATTGTCCGCAAGTGAGGTGGTTGGGTCTAGAATTTTCAAAAAAGTGTCTACGTGGATGTGGATAAGGTGTCATCCATTAAGTACGTCACATTAAAATCAGCCAAAATGTACTCCACCCCACTTTGTCATGATTTCCCTATGCTTTTAACACGCAACGTCACGCTTGCTCAAAACCCCCCTCTTCCCTCAGAACGTGACGTACTTTATGGATGATGCCTAATGGGCGTCCCCTTAAGAATTAAATCGAAATAATATAATAAAATATTGCCCAGTCTTGATTTGGTCCCAATACCTCAAATCAACATTCAAACAGTATTGTATTTGACTTCTATCAATTCTCAATGTATACATACATCATGATGAGTAAAATTGGCGTATACATCATAGTTTGTTTGCTTAATAAAATGGGCCCCAGAGCAGTTTTTTGAAAAATTCTTTCGTCAGGAGGTTGCTTTTAAGATTCTTTATCAGACTGTACAATAAAATCGAAAATGTCCAAAATGGCGTATACATCATATCGCCGTAAAACGGCAGAGTATCAACGTTCTCGTGATCCTGCACTGAAGCGAATTCAAAAGATTTGCAAAGGTTATTCACTCTCCTGCGAAATGAAAAGTTCGCAAGAGATGTTGAACAAATTAAACCTTATTCCAAACCTTTTGGAAACTTTCAAAGGTTCTTAAGAAACCTCAAAACCAATCCCTTCTTTAAAAGATGGTGATTATATTTTATTAACTAATGGGGAAAAAGCTCAAAAACTTGCTCAGCAGTTTGAGAGTGCTCATGATTTCAACTTACATAAATGTTTTGAGTCCTATTGAAGATCAAATTTCAATAGAATTTCAGAATATTGTTGAACGAGAATTTTCATCAGATGAAGTTTTTAATACGGATCTGAATGAAATAAAATCAAAGTAGTTCCGATTCTGAAACCGGATAAAAATCCTGCTGAAGCCTCAAGCTATCGGCCCATTAGTTTGCTTTCATCTATTAGTAAATTATTCGAAAGAATAATTCTTAATAGAATGATGACGCACATTAATGAAAATTCAATTTTCGCTGATGAGCAGTTTGGATTTCGCCTTGGGCATTCAACTACTCATCAGTTGTTGAGAGTTTCAAATTTGATTCGAAGCAACAAATCTGAGGGCTATTCTACTGGCGCTGCTCTTCTAGACATAGAAAAAGCATTTGACAGTGTTTGGCATAAAGGTTTGATTGCGAAATTGAAAAGGTTTAATTTTCCGATTTATATCGTGAAAATTATTCAAAATTATTTGACGGATCGTACTCTGCAGGTATGTTATCAGAATAGCAAATCGGATCAACTACCTGTACGTGCCGGCGTCCCTCAAGGAAGCATTTTGGGTCCAATTTTATACAATATTTTTACTTCTGACTTGCCTGATTTGCCCCCAGGATGTCAGAAATCACTTTTTGCTGATGATACAAGCATCTCCGCCAAAGGTGTCATCACAAGAAGATTACAAAAAAGCTGGGATATTTTCAATTCTTATTTGAAAGAATGGAAAATTACTCTAAATGCTGCAAAACTCAACTTATTATTTTCCTCACAAACCAAGGGCTGATTTTCTTAAACCAAAAGTCATCACATTATAAAGATGAATGAGGTAAATTTAAAGTGGGAGAATCAAGTGAAATATCTTGGACTTGCTTTTGACAAAAACCTTACTTACAAGGATCACATTGAAAGTATCCAGGTTAAATGTAACAAATATATTAAATGTTTGTATCCACTTATAAACAGGAATTCTAGACTTTGTCTCAAGAATAAACTGTTAATTTATAAACAAATTTTCAGACCTGCCATGCTTTATGCTGTGCCGATCTGGACAAGCTGTTGCTTAACCAGGAAGAAAAACTTCAGAGGATTCAGAACAAAATTCTGAAAATGATTCTGAAACTTCCTCCTGGTTCAGCACCAGTGATCTTCATCAATTAGCCGAAGTTGACACTTTGGATGTTATGTCCAATAAGATAATTGATGCATTTCGACAAAAATCATTGCAGTCTTCAGCTGCATTGATCCGCTCTTTATATAGTTTATAAGTTAGTTTTAAGATATCCCTTTCCTTCTTGTACATGTAGGACCTCCTACATTTGAAATCACTGAATAGCGAAAGCTACAATATTTCATGAATAAATGAAAGTTGCTAGTATTTAAAATTGAGGTGAAAAGTCATCGATTGTGATTGGACACTCAATAATATTTTAACTGAATGAATGTACATGGAAAAGAAAATCTAATTAAACATAAATTTAAAAAAAAAACAGAATGAATCGAAATGGCGGTGGAGTTGCAATAGTTATCCACCGTAGTATGACTTATAGCACGTTACGTGACTTTAAGTTAAAAGTTATTGAATGTTTGGGCATTGCACTTGAAACTGCTTTTGGGAAAATTATGATTGCAGCTGCATATTTGCCTTTCCAATGCACTGGGGAAAATAAAAAATTATTTCAAAGGGGATTTGAATAAACTTACTCGGCATAGATCTCGATTTTTGATTATCGGTGATTTTAATGCAGTTTGAGAGTGCTCATAATTTCAACTTAAATGTTCTGAGTCCTATTGAAAATCAAATTTCAATAGAATTTCAGAATATTGTTGAACAAGAATTTTCTTCAGATGAAGTTTTTAATACGGATCTGAATGAAATAAAATCTATTATCAAAAAATGTAAAAATACGAAAGCCCCTGGTGAGGATGGCATTTTTTACATTTTACTTAAAAAAATACAAGAGGCAACTTTAAGTAGCTTGGTCAAAATTTGCAACAAATGTTTTGATTTGGCATATTTTCCCAGTAGTTGGAAAAATGCCAAAGTAGTTCCGATTTTGAAACCGGATAAAAATCCTGCTGAAGCCTCCAGCTATCGGCCCATTAGTTTGCTTTCATCTATTAGTAAATTATTCGAAAGAATAATTCTTAATAGAATGATGACGCACATTAATGAAAATTCAATTTTCGCTTATGAGCAGTTTGGATTTCACCTTGGGCATTCAACTACTCATCAGTTGTTGAGAGTTTCAAATTTGATTCGAAGCAACAAATCTGAGGGCTATTCTACTGGCGCTGCTCTTCTAGACATAGAAAAAGCATTTGACAGTGTTTGGCATAAAGGTTTGATTGCGAAATTGAAAAGGTTTAATTTTCCGATTTATATCGTGAAAATTATTCAAAATTATTTGACGGATCGTACTCTGCAGGTATGTTATCAAAATAGCAAATCTGATCAACTACCTGTACGTGCCGGCGTCCCTCAAGGAAGCATTTTGGGTCCAATTTTATACAATATTTTTACTTCTGACTTGCCTGATTTGCCCCCAGGATGTCAGAAATCACTTTTTGCTGATGATACAAGCATCTCCGCCAAAGGTAGAAGCCTTCGTGTCATCAGAAGAAGATTACAAAAAAGCTTGGATATTTTCAATTCTTATTTGAAAGAATGGAAAATTACTCCAAATGCTGCAAAAACTCAACTTATTATTTTCCCTCACAAACCAAGGGCTGATTTTCTTAAACCAAAAAGTCATCACATTATAAAGATGAATGAGGTAAATTTAAAGTGGGAGAATCAAGTGAAATATCTTGGACTTGCTTTTGACAAAAACCTTACTTACAAGGATCACATTGAAAGTATCCAGGTTAAATGTAACAAATATATTAAATGTTTGTATCCACTTATAAACAGGAATTCTAGACTTTGTCTCAAGAATAAACTGTTAACTTTATAAACAAATTTTCAGACCTGCCATGCTTTATGCTGTGCCGATCTGGACAAGCTGTTGCTTAACCAGGAAGAAAAAACTTCAGAGGATTCAGAACAAAATTCTGAAAATGTTTCTGAAACTTCCTCCTGGTTCAGCACCAGTGAACTTCATCAATTAGCCGAAGTTGACACTTTGGATGTTATGTCCAATAAGATAATTGATGCATTTCGACAAAAATCATTGCAGTCTTCAGCTGCATTGATCCGCTCTTTATATAGTTTATAAGTTAGTTTTAAGATATCCCTTTCCCTTTTGTACATGTAGGACCTCCTACATTTAAAATCACTGAATAGCGAAAGCTACAATATTTCATGAATAAATAAAAGTTGCTAGTATTTAAAATTGAGGTGAAAAGTCATCGATTGTGATTGGAAACTCAATAATATTTTAACTGAATGAATGTACATGGAAGAAAAAATCTAAATAAACATAAATTAAAAAAAGTCGTCAGTTCGAATCCCGGGTTGCCTCAACAATTAAGCCTTCGGACACCTAGTTTTGAGTAGGAATCTCGCAATTGACAACTTCAAGGCAATGCTGTAGAGCGAACAATTTGATTTATTTAGGCCTGATTTTTCTAATGTTTTATATAAATAATGCACTTCTTGTACCTTATCCAGTAAAAACACAATGAACTTATTTTGCAGTGAAATTAGTCGAGCTAGGTATATGCAACTAACTGTGTAAGGATACCAAGGGTACTGGAAATAAAAAAATGAAAATTCAGGCTTAAAATATTTACAAAAGTTATTTGATGTTTGATAAGCTTAACTTATAAATCAAACATGATACAAGGCATTGATTAAACTCAGAACTAAAAAAGTAAAAATGTAAAAAAACAAATTACAAAACGTGCCGGACTTTTCAAGGAAGGGGGCGTGACAATGTGTGGCATAGGGTGGAGGGATTATTTTTGCTGATTTTAGTGTGCCATTTAGTACCGCATACTAAAAATAATGTTATTATCTTTGTTAAATAAATTAGGAGGATGGGGGTTGTAAGGGTGGGTGGGGCCTTAAATATTGTGAAATATTTCATGGACGACCCCTTTGATCAGTATCCATTGCAATTAAAAGCATTTGGGAGGTGCTGTGCAACCGCAAAGTAACCAAAAGTACCGTGCGCCTCCATTTATACAGTTAAAAAACTGAAAATGACAAAAAATCGAAAATCCCTAGGTGAAATATTTTCTAGGTCACAGATATCGAAAAGGGCCGCTTTTCCAAGAAAAAACATTTTAGGTACATTCAATTTCAATAATAATTACCTTCCGCCATGGCGTGCACCACTTTCTTCCGCCAAGTGTGCCTTGGGCTTGTTGTCACTTTTCTTCTTCTTCTTTCAATCACTCTCCTTCTTCGACGGGCAAGCGTCGGCCTTGTGCCCCTCCTGCTTGCACGCCCAGCACTGCAGCTTCTTCTTCGTTTTCGTCGATCCAGAAAAAGCAGCGACGTCACGATTCGATGACGTTCCAGCAGGCACCGATTCGATACCTATCTCCTTTTGTTTCACCTCCTCGTCGAGCAGCAGGCATTTCGCATACTCCAAGCTCAAATTTTCAGGCTTCATCGATTCGAGCGTTGTGATCACCATGGAAAATGCCGTACCGAACGTCAGGAACAAACTGCACACAGCGTCCAGCTCGTCCACCTTCGCCCCAGTCGCCCGGAGCTGCCGAAGAAGGCGATCGAAACGGAGGAAATGGGACTGCAGGCTGCCGCCGTCGAACTTCATCGAGTGCAACTGCCGTTGCAAGTGCATCCGCCTGGCAACACTTTCCCGCAAGAAAACACGGTGCAGCTTCTCCCACATCAGCTTGGGCGTCTTCTCGTCCTGGATGTGTTCCAGCTGGTCGTCGTTGATCCGGGAGACCAACTTCGACTTGCACTTGCGGTCCATCTTCCGCCGCCGGTCAAAAGCAGGCCAAGGCTTTTGCGCTTTCTCCTGCGCCGTGTCTTCGTCCTTCACTACCAGCTCGACCATTTCTTCGACCTCCTTCTCAATGCATTCCAGCAATTCGTGCTCCTCCAAGAACACCAGCATCCGGTATTTCCACGCATTGAAATTCGTCCCATCGAGCAGTGGAACGAAGAAACGCTCCTCTTGTCCGGATTCCGCCATCGTTCACCCGACTCACTCGCGATTCCCGTAGACTTTCGGAATACGACCGGGCCGATAACCTAAAGTGGGTTTCGGATTCTTGCGGAACGGAACACACGGAATAAAACGCGATTTATCTTTACACACGTGTTTATTCTATGCGATCAAAAAAGGTAATGGCTTCTCGTTTGTTGTGTAGTGACAGTTCGGTCACAGCTCTCTCTCTCTCGCGGTACACTTCCTGTGTACAGTGAAGGCGCACTACTCGGTACACCTAGACGACAGGGTTGTATCCTCAACAAAAACATTCCTTGATCATTATTACAACTGAACTGTTATGCATAATAAGAATTTTTTTTAATTAAATTAGTGAACTATTGCAAACCAAAGAAGATACACCAAAATGAAGGATGAGAGGCCAACAACGCGAAACCAACTATGGTCATCATCTCCACACCTGCTAAAGAGTTTGCAAGGCAATCCCAGAAGACGAGTTACTCACTGCGGAGGTACACGGACATCAGACGAAGCAGCCTACGAGTGGTACACAAAAATTACCAATATCAAAACACCAAGGATAGAAAAAAAAAGTTTAGCTATTTGATAAATCTCTCTCCACTTCCTAATTGTAGAACAGAAGAATAACTCTATTGTAACACATGTTGTTAACAGAAAAATAAGATCACAAAGAAACAAAACATTGCATCTTAAGAAACATTATATCGAACCATCCTTGAAACCAACAATCAACTGACAGTAGATGATCTAGATCCTATTCTAGATGTACATCTAGCTGGGAAGTGTGGGGGTATGTAGCGACCCACATCTTTTTCACCTTAGATGAAATCCCCGACGCAATAATGTGCGATTGGACTTTGATCCATGATGAGGAGATTTCATCTAGTTGAAAAAATTAAAGAGAACCGTGAAGTCGCTCAAATAATAATCAGCCAAATTAACCCAGAGGAACTTGGCCCAGTTAGCATAACTTCACAGTTCTCATTTCAAGATCAACGAAGGGCCGGCTGCGGCGATGTCGTTTGTGCGTTCGGGTTTTCACACGCGCAAATACAGATGGCCCATTAGGTGTAATATCAAAATCGATTTTCCAGCACAGCAATATTTCAGTTCCTTTTGGGGTCCTAAACAACTCCCAAAGTTTGGGAACGATTGGTTTAGTCCTCACTTTGCGCAAAGTGATTCAATTTTCCATATAAATTTGTATGGGAAAACCCATTTTTTGGATTTTGATATTTATAAAATCCACGTTTCACGCTGTACTAAAACCGGATTCATATTCGGATGCTCTGGAAGGTGCTCTACAACTTTCCCGAAGAGAGTATGGTGCTAACTTGCTCCTAAAAAAGATACAGCGTGTTCAAAACTCGTCTAAAACGTGTTTTTTGCGCCAAAATCACGTTTTAGACGAGTTTTGAGGACGCTGTATCTTCTTTCAGGGACAAGCTAGCACCAAACTCTCTTCGGGAAAGTTGTAGAGCACCTTCCAGAGCATCCGAATATGAATCCGGTTTTAGTACAGCGTGAAACGTGGATTTTATAAATATCAAAATCCAAAAAAATGTTTTTCCCATACAAATTTATATGGAAAATTGAATCGCTTTGCGCAAAGTGAGGACTAAACCAATCGTTCCCAAACTTTGGGGAGTTGTTTAGACCCCAAAAGGAACTGAAAATTGCTGTGCTCCTGAATTTGTACAACTTCATTTTTTTCCATATAACCATATTACACCCTAATGGCCCATGCGTGTGCCGATAGGAGATCGATTCTAATCCACTTAATTATGCCAGAGGGAGAGAGAGATAGAGAAAGGGAGAAGAAAGACAATATGCGACACTTCGGGTTTTGACTCGTTGACCAATCAATTAGGACATGGAGAGGATAATTACCTCACTCGCTAATTGATTGGTCAGAAGGTTTCTGCAAGAAATCCAAACACTTCTGAGTGTTTCCGAAACCTTCCGAACCCAAAGGATTTCCAGGAATTATGGGGATCTTCAAAGTCCTCAAATGAACCAAGAGGACACTATAAAAGGCGATTGAAAATCTCGATCGGGGTCAGTAGAGCTCAGTAGGTCTCAGTTAGTCACAGTTAGTTCTCAGTGGTCTCAGACGTCTCCAATCTCAGTTCAGTATGTAGTTCAGTACGTCTCAGTTTTTGGTCTCAGTTCAGTGGTTCAGTTCAGTTTTGTTTTTGGTGTGTAACTTTGTAATTCTTTAAACATTTAAATAAAACGATAGGATAAGTGATCGTGCCCGCGTTTCTACTCAACCCTAAAAGAAATTCCAGTGTTTGAAAAATATCGGGTGGACGGCGCGATACAATTGGACCTCGGGTTGCTGAGATAGAACCGCTTTAAAAAGAAACACGAAAATTGAAGTTTTCGAAGTCTCACCAAAACAACCCATCATTTTCTAATGTCGATATCTCAGCAACTAATGGTCCGATTTTCAATGTAAAAACATGAAACATTCGTGAAATTTTCCGATCTTTTCGAAAAAATATTTTGATTTTTTAATCAAGACTAACTTTTAAAAGGGCCAAACATTGAATATTACGCCCATTTAAAATGATAGTCTTGATTTAAAAAAATTCAAAATATTTGTTTCGTTTCATGTTTTAATATGAAAATCGGACCATTAGTTGCAGAGATATCGACATTAGAAAATGGTGGGTTGTTTTGGTGAGACTTAGAAAACTTCAATTTTCGTGTTTCTTTTTCTAAAAGCGGTTCTATCTCAGCAACCCGAGGTCCAATCTTCAATGTATCTTAGACAATTTTATAGCAAATTTTCTGGACTTTTCAAAAAAAAAAATTCAGGAATGGTCACTAATGGTCACTATTTTTAAAAATCGAAAAACTGCAAATATTTCGCTAAAATCAAACTTTCGGTGGCTATATCTTTAAAACGGAGCCCTTTATCAAAAAATCTGTGAAGTGGTTTTCGATTGCAAATTCAATATTGCATTAAAAAATAACGTCAAATTTGTTTTTGCATGAAACTTCGATTTTTTCCAAAAATCACTATTTTTTCAAAAATTCATAACTCAGCGGCAGATTTTTTGACCATGTTTCTCTATGGCTCAAAAGTTACGGATTTTTGTCCCCTAAAACATAACAAAAAATTTCGAAAATCAAAAAATAAGTATTTTGGTAAATTGAGTTTCAGTGTAAAAAAAGTTTATTAAAAAATCTGCAATTTTGTTTCCGTGTACCTGTTTTTTCTCAATTGTCCTCAACAATACCTACAACTTTGCCGAAGACACAAAATTGATCAGAAAATTCACTCAAAAGTTACAGCTGTTTGAATATTTACATACCATTTTTGTATGGACAGCAGCCAAAATTTTATGGAGACTTGTATGGGTGAACCAATGACACAAAATAGCTTCTTTGGTCATAAGGAAGGCCCCACAAAGTTTGGCCAAATCAAAAATACAAAAAAATCAAACCATCCACATTAAAGACCCCCGGGTCTCTATTGCAAGTTTCTGCTCGAACCTAGGAGTCCAAATAAAATCCATTTCCGGATTGGGTAGAGAATTGCTCAAGGGGGGAATTGAGATTTGTACGCACACACACTGACGAGGGTGCAATACACGTGTTAAAACATACATTTCGTGCTTGTGTTTTCTTCTTTTGAGCTCAAAGAGCAGCCGGGAAATCTCTAATTGTAACACAGTTACACATAACCATAGAATATTCTATGATATAACATACCTGTTCAGAATCCCATAATGCTGTGCCAGTTGCTTTTGGCAACGGTTGCGGAATATCAAGCCCGCCAAGTAATGCATTTGGTGCACTTACTTCATTCGATTCAAATAACCTCAATACAGAACGGTCACGAATTTCCCGTAAATGTAACCTAAATTTTAAAATAGATAGAGAATTGTTTACAATTTCTTAAACGAAATGTTGACTGATAGTCGAAATTTACGTACCGAACATCTTCTAACTCATAGAACATATCTTTACTTGAATCATGAATGTATATTTTCACATTAGGACCCTCCAAATACTGCATAGTCAATTGTCTAGGAAAGGATCTAACAAATAATGCACGTACAGTATCAATGGATGTTATTTCATTAGGAAGTAAGGCTCTTTTGTTTCTGATCTATATTGCAGAAATACTAGACCTAAAAAAAATGGTAGTAAAAATCTGTAGCAAACAATAGTAGAAAAAAATACCTAAGGGTCGCTCTAATGTCTTTGATGGAGTTCTAACTACTGGTAATGATGATCGCTGTTTTCCACCCCTTCTGAATCCAGTACTTGCAGTTTCAACTTCGGACATTATCCCTGGATCATCATCAAACAACGGCCCTTGATTAGAAGGTGTATATGTTCTCAAAGGAGCAGACTGTAATAAAAAAAACTTTTAAGTAAGAGTTGGCTGCTTTTAGTTAGAGAATCTAGAGTTTATTAGAGAACGAACAACTCAAATCAAAAGTACCAATCGAAGCACGAGAACTGTCACATCGACGTCGTCGTGCTATCTTGTCGCACCCGCCATTTCGACGTTCCGAGAAAAACGCGTTTTAATGTTTGACCTTGAATAAATGAAAACTTGAGCACGCAATGTAAACAATAACAAACATGTTTTGTTTGGCTGACCATTCTGTGCATTGTCCCGAAGTTTGGTTGTATTTGGTTGCTGGGGTCCCGAGTTATAATTACAAATGTTTACGGTAGTCTATCTTGTACGTGCGTCAAACCATAGATTATTAATTACCTAGATTTCTCACTTCGGGATTTTTCCATACATCCAGTTGGCGACACCCCTTTAGCGCTCCGAGCGCCACCACAGTCAAGTTACAGGTACTAAATTGTTAAACAAAATCGAAGTACTCTTTGTGTTTGCCTTTTCAATGTTTACTTCCTGTTTTGCCAAGTGTCACAAACGTTGATTCGAAGGGCGCTTTTATTTCGTATTTAATTTTTTTTTCTGGGATTAATTCCGAAACAAGAGGAAGATGCTCGGCCTCCAGCGTAAGCTAGTAACGCAAGCGGCAACGGCAGCTGCAGAGGCGATTCCGAGCCGCAGATCAAAACAAAGAAACCAAAGGAGGAGGATGTGACCCAACTTCATGCCAAGGTCAAACAGTGCCTACTAGGTGGCGAAATAGAAGCAGGTTCGCGCCGCTCCTAGGTGGTACGTCCCGTGTGGTACCGACGGTGAACGAACTAAGTGCAATCCGAGTTATAAGGTGATTTTTGCTGGTGAAGGTTGGTATAATAACTTCGTCGTGAGCCTTATCGTGTGGGAGGCTACATTTTATCTTCTTCCAGATAAATAAGAAGTGACCACAAAACTGATCCAGCCATATGCGTGTCGGATTGAGAGGGGTCACCGCTGCCTTCTGATCACCCGTCTGACCCGAAATGGCATGGAGCAAGAACAACCTTGAGCTTTCAAAGTGGCAGCTCCCAAGTTTAGACAATAAAAATTCAAAACAGATTCAGAACCGTTTTATTGTGCATCTTTAAATCACTACTACTTGAGTATTATTACAAATTAAAATTTGCAGAAAAATCATAGCATTTTCACTAGTTCTTGACACTTTTGCCAGCAGGGCACTTGATTCGTCGTGGTATTTTTGATTGTCCGAGTATTCTCGTTCAGTATCGCAATGAAATGCAGGAGAACACGACAGATTCTGGAGGAACCACGGAGGAACCGATGTTCGGCAAGAGATTGGTGGAGTTCACACAAAAGAAGACTGCGCTGCCGAAGACATGGCTGCTCACTTCCGGTGGATTGTCGCTGCATTTCGGAGAACAATAAAAAAAAGCGTTGTTGTGGCTGGAGAAGAATGTGTCTGCTGGATAAGGTTGTATCTGGAGGACAGATTCTGGATTGCGGTGCAGGTTCCACTTGCAGTGGGGATTTTGAACGTAACCTGAGGGGGTGTGAAAACAAAACTTTTCCTTAAGTTATTTTTGGCTAAACATCAATCTATTCACTTGTCGGCACTTATCCACGTCGAACAGTGGGCACCGTCGGATAAACCGGTTCCATTCATGGAATTTTAGTTAGGCGGAAGCATCTGGACCGTATTTTTCTAAGTGAACTCTAAAATCCCCAATGATGTGCTTTTTGGTTTGACAGAAAATAAATAAAGTTTGAAAAGCAGATGTTGCTACGATGCAACCGAACCAATTGAACTGAAACTGGGGAGAAAAAACTTTTTCAATATTCCCAAAGGGAGACGCCCAAAATTTTTACCTGTAAATTGCCACCAGGGGGAATTATGGCGTGGCGTTAGCGTCACCAGCCCCAACAGCGGAGTGGCGTATCTATATATAATTAGTCTATGACCCTTACCAAAAATCATGACTTTTTGAGTTCCAAATCCCACATTTCATACGAATTTTTCAGTTCAACCCATATAATCATTTTTATGGTTGTAGTACCTGAACTTCTTGTAGTACCTGAACTTTCTTTCAGAAGTATCTCTGAGTTCCATTGCTCTGCTATAATGAGTAACCGCTCAACTCGCTCTAACTCAGTGCCGTCACTGGCATCACTGTTTGAACTCGAGAATGGAAATCAAAACAAGCGATCCCGCAAAGAACTGATCAAGGAGTCTGTGCCAGCAACTGTGGAGTCCCTTAATAAACTCAAAGTGGCTCTAAATTCCTGTGTCAGATATGTTTACAACTTATCTCATTATCACCGAATATCACATTTACAGAAAAATTTAATCGGCTGCAGTTTCTCTGACTTTTACAAATAAAGGTAATATCTCACACTCTTTAGACTAATGCACACAGGTGAACCTAATTTACAATTTAATTCCTTTTAGATCATCAAGTTCTAAACAATTCCTAATACCTCAACATTATTCTGCATATTATAGTCAATCATCATGCGTTAGAGGCATTTAAACCTGGAATCTTGCCTGGAACCTTTTACCTTTAAATATCAAAACCAAATATGTCTATTAGGGTGTTTCAACCGAAACAAAAAGTTCTCAGATCACGGCAAACCAAGGTTCCCCTTGTAGTGGATACCCATAGGAACTCTCATGCCAAATATCAGCCCATTTGGTTGAGAATTGGCCTGTCCCCAGCGAGTTGAAATTTACATGGAAATTACCATGGGATTTTTGCGCTTTTCACATTCGCATTATTAACCCAAAATCATCATTTTACATTATTTAGAATAGTTGAAATTCTTCCAGGAACATCACTATTTATAATTTTATTACTTTAAAGAATGTTTCTGAGCCAAAACTCGAATGTATGCTCTGCCACGTGGTTGCCGTCTGACAGTTGGTGTCGTGGTTTACACAAAGCCGTCATAGCATACTAAGGAAATGCGATGGGTTTGAAGGATGAATTGTTGATTCTGGAGACACCGGACGTCGATTCAATGCGCACCTTGGGGACAGAACGGACAACCCTAATTCCTTCTGGAATATGTTCATTGGACCGTCCCCTACACACCTGTCTTTATTCCGAGTGAATCCATGTTGTCCCCTGACCTGTAGGATCGATTGAACGAAAAGCGCAGAAATCCCATAATAATTTCCATGTAAATTTCAACTCGCTGGGGACAGGCCAATTCTCAACCAAATGGGCTGATATTTGGCATGAGAGTTCCTATGGGTATCCTCTACAAGGGGAACCTCGGTTTGCCGTGATCTGAGAACTTTTTGTTTCGGTTGAAACACCCTAATGTCTATACAGTCGATTCTCTGGCTGTCGATCTTCTCGATATCAATATTGCTCCATGTACCGATGAATTCTTCAGTCCCTTCAAACTGCATACTTAGATTGTCTTTATTCTTCGAAATTTTCTCTTGCTTGAAGGATCTCTTCCTCGACGGTCCCTTAGATTCTATTTGCTTTAAACATCTATTCCGGTTGTCAATAATTTCACTTTCTCATGGTTGTATAGACATTTTTCTTAGAGAAACGAAGCTTTGAAGGGTGTTTGACATTTCTTTGTTTTTGTTTGCTGGACGTTGCCATGATTCTATTCTATAGCTGGTTAGCAAGAAAAAACAAATTTCAATCGAGTCTTCATTTTGAATCGTTCTGTAAACTGATGCTTCTCTTCCTCGACGGTCCCTTGGATATTGACAACCAGAGAGTCGACTGTATCTTATTTCAAGCGCAAACTCCTGGCCGAACTCAACAACCCGAATCAGTGATACATTTGAGAAAATGTGTAGTAAATTTGAGAAAATTAGCATTAATTTATTTAAGTTAAGTGACATTGAATTACTCCTTCAGTAAGTGAAGTCCCGCCACAATGTAATGAATTAAAATGCACGTGCCTTATATTACATTAATAAATAAACGAATAATAATAATAATAATAACACCACAGTGCTGATATGCTAACAATTGATGCTTGACGGAATAAAATGCTGTTCTCCTAGTTGTCCCCTAAGATTAATTGTAAAAAAGAAAATAACTAAAAAAAAGTTTTTATTTTTGTAATTTATGTCCGATGAGCATACGACATTTTCAAAAGCCACGCGCCAAAAACTTGGTTCGATTTTGACTTTACTCGCTTTATATGTGGATGACAGTCGTGACCTAGCCGTGTATTAAAGGGGTCATAAGCAGTTTGACAGTTCTAACAATTTATAATTTCATTTAAAAAAACGTTACTTAATCCACCAGAAGGCGGTTGCTGCCTTCCTCCTGAAAGCCTTGCAACCACACAATACGATAGCTTTTGCTAACGCTTACTTATGGTACGTTCGTTTGAGGGCTAGTTCCCGACTGAGTGCCGCACTCAGAGCTGTCAAAGTGTTTGTTTGAAGAAACTCGCGCTAGTTCCGCACGAGTTTCGCCGCCATCTTGGAACTGAAACTCTAGTGCCGCACTCGATATTTCTTCAGTTTCATGCGAGTTTCATGCACACTGAAAAAGAATGTTCGTTTGAACCAAAACTGGCACCGACGAGTGTGGCACTCAGTGCCGCACTGACTGTTCAAACGAACGTACCATTAGTAAAGACACTATACATCTGAGTGCTTCCATCTATGATGAATTTAATGATTCATTTGAAAGCACTGCACTGCCCATGATCGCATAAATGTCCCATATGCATTTTCATCACTTTTGAGTTATTGATGCAGTTTGGTTCAAAATTGTGTGCTCTTTCGAAAGAGCCTATAACATCCAGTACTTTGTTCTAGATATCAGGAAGAAATCCAGTTTTTTCGCGAAAATTTAACACGTAGCCTTATGTATGGGACAAACTTCAAATGCGTTTTTATTCAGCTTGCTGTTTTTGCATATGGGACATTTATGCGAACATGGGCAGTGCAGTGTTTGTGTGCGTGCACTGAGCGGAAAGTTCAGACAGCTATCCGCCGGAGCTTTCAAATTATGTAAATAATGACCCTTTTTTGTATCAACCAAAACAGTTTTTCGAACAAAACTTTGAAAGTACTGCACCAAACCGGATGAAATCAAAAAAAGACATAAAGGACCTGAAGGCGAATCCAAAAACATAGATCCGGACAAAATCGGTCGGGCCAGTTCCGAGAAAAATGAGTGAGAAAAAAAATTCTACGTCCATCCACACGCACAGACATTTGCTCAGAATTTGATTCTGAGCCGATATGTATACGTAAAGGTATATCTAGAAGGCTTATTTAAAATTTTTGAGTGATTTTATAGCCTTGCCTCAGTGAGGTGAGGAAGGCAAAAAGATGTTATTTCGAGAGCTTTGTGCAAAGTTCATTGTCATACTGGTAATGTGTAACATAACCACCTAAACCATTTTTAATTCTGAAAACTATTTAATGAGAAAAACATAAAATAAACGACTTACCTCCAAATCCAAAGAACGCTGCAGAGTGGAGAGACCACCTTGCTTTTGATAAAGCAGCATGTTACCATCTAACGTGTGGCGTCTAGGGTCGTCTCTGTTCCTCATACCACGTCTTCTTTCGTCAGCTGTTTTTTTTTAATTAAAAAAGACCAAAATATCAAATTCTTTAGTAACAAAAATAACCTAGAGGCGTTACATGGTTATATGGTATCTTTGCTTGATTCTAGCTGTCTCACCTCGATACGTACACTGAAAGAAACCAACATAGCAAAATCAAATGCTTTTTCACGTGAGTTGCTCCAAAATCCAACACAATAAATTCACATGCTTTTCCCACAGACAAACAGACGTGAAACTCTTTTCTATTCCATCGCCAACCAAAACGGTCAATTCAAATTCAAACAAGCAAAAAACATGGATGCCATAGTACCGCAACGAGACACGATCAAGAATGATGTCGCCACCGTACACTTTGACGTTTCTTGAATTGATTGGTTGTGTGTGTGAGCGCGGGATATTTCTGTTTATGCCGCTTGATTGCTGTTGCAGCAGAACAAAAAGCACGAGGTTTTGTGAAAATCAAAGGAAAAATTGCATAAGAACATCGTTTTGATCAAATTTGATTCAAATGTGCTATGAAATGATACAGGAGTTTTTGATAAACTAAAAGAACTGTTATTTTGGGAGATTTTTGAATCCACGTTGTTGTTTTTTGCATCATCAACTGCGAAAGCAAAATATTTCTATTGAGATTCCCGTTAATTTCGCCACTCCGTTTAAAATAAACACAAAAGGAGTCGTGTGGTGTTCGCGTTTCTGTTTCTGAAAGAAGTTTCTGGAATTCATTGAAAATTGTGTCGCGCCGTGGCCTTGGGTGTTTGGCCCTCAGTCGTGTGGTGTTCGCGGGGCAGATCGGTCGGAGAGTCGACGCGCGAGAATCCGCGAGAAAGTGCTAGAAGAAGTTTCTGGAATTCATTGAAAATTGTGTCGCGTCGTGGCCTTGGGTGTTTGGCCCTCAGTCGTGTGGTGTTCGCGGGGCAGATCGGTCGGAGAGTCGACGCGCGAGAATCCGCGAGAAAGTGCTAGAAGAAGTTTCTGGAATTCATTGAAAATTGTGTCGCGTCGTGGCCTTGGGTGTTTGGCCCTCAGTCGTGTGGTGTTCGCGGGGGAGATCGGTCGGAGAGTCGACGCGCGAGAATCCGCGAGAAAGTGCTAGAAGAAGTTTCTGGAAGAAGTTTCTGGAATTCATTGAAAATTGTGTCGCGTCGTGGCCTTGGGTGTTTGGCCCTCAGTCGTGTGGTGTTCGCGGGGCAGATCGGTCGGAGAGTCGACGCGCGAGAATCCGCGAGAAAGTGCTAGAAGAACTTTCTGGAATTCATTGAAAATTGTGTCGCGTCGTGGCCTTGGGTGTTTGGCCCTCAGTCGTGTGGTGTTCGCGGGGGAGATCGGCCGGAGAGTCGACGCGCGAGAATCCGCGAGAAAGTGCTAGAAGTTTCTGGCGTCGCGTCGTCGTGTTTATATTGACTTTCTGTTGTTGAGCCGGTTGTTCGCAGTCCGATCAAGAATTCGTGGTGAAGTTTGTTGCAAAGAAGTCATGCGCGAAGAATTTCATTAAATCGGTTAAAACAGTTCGGTGTATCAGCACTATTTGAGGTTTACATGATAACGAATAATACGTTGCTAAAAATTTAATTTTTTTTTGAAAGTCCTTCTCATAGCGTCGAAGCTCGGAAGGCAACTATTATGTTTCACTTTCTGGTCATATCATCTACCAATAATGAATCCGGATCTATTTTAAATTGTACGTCACCGAATAATGCGTTAATTCAAATTTAATTTCGTTTTGAAAGCCCATCCCAAAGCATCGTTGCTCGGATGGCACGCCGGCGGTAAGAAGTAAAAAAATACGCGAATGATAGGTCCTTCTCATAGCGTCGTAGCTCAGAAGGCAACGATTATGGTTCACATTCTGGTCATATCATCTACCAAGATGAATCCTGACCTTCCTTTTCTTCCCCTACTAACACAATTCCCCACTTCCCGTGATGCTTGAGGGAGATGCTGTGGATTCAACGGTCTCATGCGGTGTCAACAGGTATAGAGCGACAAACTCTGTGTCTGATGAGTCTGCGACTTCAACTATCGGACTAACATTCCTACCTTTGTTGAACTGCATCTCCTTGGGGGCGCCGGTATTGACTTAAAGCAGAGATCTTCAGGGGTTATACAGTGAGGATGATTAGCTCCCACTACTCATCTGTTGGTTCATTGTGTAACTTCAGCTGATCTGTCAATAACGGAGTAGCAGCTCATTGGCAGTCAACCATGCTCATGCTCATGCTCATGCTCATACTCATGCTGCTCATGCTCCGTTTAAAATAAACACAAAAGTATTCTTTCCTAGCTCCTCCTTGTTCACTTTAGCCAAGGCCTTTTGACCTGCCTTTGTCACCCTGTACAAATGATGGTTCATGTCTGTTCCGGACCGCGGAGTGGAATCTGCTGCGGAACGCCGTACGAAAGAGGATACCACAATGCAATGTTTCTGGTGCAGCAACTGTTTAATTTGCATTCTTTGACGCCATCGCGTGGAACTTTGGCAGCATTTTTCCCGATAATTTGTCTGATTCAAAAAAAACTTACCCTCGAACATAACAATGTTTAATTGCATAAACAACATACAAACGTCATTTTTCTTTTGTACACGCTTAATCGGATAAGGGGAAGAGGGTAGATTCCACTATTATTGAAACGATGAGGTTTCCGCAACAGGACTGCAGATCGCGCTAGTGTGCAGCCCAATTTTGAATTTTCTTGTGGGGACGATGGATTTTTTTGAAAAAATCAACTAGGATTCACGTCTGTTTGTCTGTGCTTTTCCTTTGACCTGCGCGTGTTTCACATGTCAATTGGATTTGAAAATCATTTGAAGCCAGCTGATTGATTGCGAAAAACCCTTCACGTTTGTTTCGAGTGGATTTCACGTGAGTTTCATAATAAAAGCACTTAGATTTGCCCCATTGGACTTATCCATTGGTTTCAACGTGAAAATCACGTTAGTTCCAAATGTTTAAGTATGTGGCAAAATTTTTTCCAGAAGTATGATGGCCACGGACGAAGATGGTTGTTTTTACTTGTCGGCTTAAAAAAGTCTGCGTTTTTTTAAATATTTGTTTATAAAAAGCTCTGAGAAGTGCAAAATCAACGGAGCAGTAAGTATAAACAAAAACGGACCAGTAAAGTTTCATAAAATTAAAAAAAAAAGATCATATTTCGTCTATTTTTTACAGGAATCAAATTCCAGCTCAAGGTCTGCATCAGAATCCGCTCATCCGACCCAATGATCCGAAAGCTCACCGGAACATTCGCTATGATTCGGCGGTCGGCGACAACAGCTCTACTCCGGCCAATGATTGCAAGCGGTGCTTCCCGGAGTCCGCCATGGGAAAACCATCAAGATATACGGATCGCGTGGACACGGTATTGCTCAAACCCGAGCATGGGTAAATAACAAGGGAAATGCGTAATAATACCTTTCTCTGGGATCAATACCAAATTTTGGTATTCATGGACCCTTTAAAATTTGTCTTAAGGATTATGCAAGAGCAAAATGTGCTATCATACTGTGGAGATCTTTATCGGTCGGACGGAATAAACGATTACTTAAGCGGTTTTAGTTAAACTAATTTTATTATTAATCCGAGAGCGATTATCGCGACGTGTGTAACGGTTCGTCGCTGCGACACTTCTTGTCCTGACAGCTCGTGCATCCTTGCGGTTGTGTTGGTGAGGCCGTCAAGGGGTGCGCCGATGCCACAGGTGCCCCCCAGTTACACCAGGAATCGCACACGATGACCGGATGGTGTAACTAGAGTTTTGGTGTCTGCTGGTATTCTTCGTCCGTGTTGTCTGCGACGTACGCGGGTTTCAGACGGTCGATTGAGATGCGTTGACTCTTACCCTTGACGTCGACGTCCATAAACTTGTCGTGTTTCTGCAGCACGGCGTAAGGGCCATCATACGGTCTCTGAAGAGGTTTCTTGACAGCGTCGAATCGTACGAACACGTGCGTGCAGTCCGTGAGGCGCTTGCTGACGAAAACTTTTTCCTTGGCGTGATGCTGCGTCTTCGTTGGTCGTATGCCGTCGAAAAATTTGTGCAGGTCCTTGGCAAAATCTGTACGATTCACGTCGTTATGGGCTGCGTCGAAAAATTCTCCCGGAACTCGCAACGCTTGGCCGTACACCAGGTCGGCCGGTGAACACTGCATGTCCTCCTTGATCGCCGTCCGCAGGCCTAGCAGTATCAGTGGCAGCCTGAACCACCAGGTTGCTGGATCACCGCACTTCAGGGCTTCCTTAAGTTTACGGTGGAAGCGCTCGACTAAGCCATTGGCTTGCGGGTGGTAAGCGGTAGTTCGGGTGTGCGAAGATCCGAGGATGGCGGCCAGCTCGCCGAACAGCTCCGACTCGAATTGGCGGCCTTGGTCCGACGAGATCGTTTCCGGGCAACCAAAGCGTGAAATCCATTGGGAGCAGAGTGCGGTGGCGACGGTCTTGGCTGTCATGTCCTCTAGGGGTATCGCCTCGGCCAGCGCGTGAAACGATCTACAACTGTGAGAAGATAGGTGCAGCCGTTAGAGGGTGGAAGCGGTCCGACGAAGTCAATGTGTATGTGACTGAAACGGCACTTCGGTAGATCGAACGAGCCCAGAGGTGCCACCGTGTGACGATGGATTTTCGAACTCTGACACGAGACGCAGCTTTTGACGAACTTGGCGATTTCTTTCTTCATGCTCGGCCACACAAATCGGGAAGCAATCAACTTCTGTGTAGCCCGTACCCCCAGGTGCGAAATTCCGTGCAGTTGTTCCAGGATAGCACGGCGGTGTGTTTTGGGTATGTACGGCCGCACTGAGTTCATCAGGGACGTGTCGCAATACAGCGCGCGGGAGCTCTTCCCAACCAACTTCTTTTCCAGTCGCAATGAAGTGGATTTCGATTTGAGCAGCATCTGTAGTTCTTCGTCGCTCTCCTGATCGGCAGCAACGACTTCGTAGTTGATTGGGGTTGGCAGGTTTATAGCATCTACTCGAAAGCGCGTCCGCCACCACGTTCTTGCTGCCGCTTATGTGACGAACGTCGGTCGTGAACTGCGAGATGTACTGTAAGGCACGGTCTTCGTGGGCAAGGCGACTTGGAGGGTTTGATGTGAAAGCGTGTGTTAGTGGGTTGTGATCCGTGTAAATTACGAACGTTCGCCCTTCCAGCAAATGCCTGAAGTACCTGACCGCCATTTTCATCGCCAGCAACTCCCGGCCGAAGGTTGAGTAGTTCCGTTGAGCGTGGTTGAACTTCTCCGAGAAGAATCCTAGAGGCTGCCAGGACCCCTCTGAGAATTGCTGTAACACTGCTCCGGCGGCCGTGTTCGAGGCGTCCACCATCAGTCCCAACGGCTTGGAAGAGTCTGGATAGTAGAGGAGTGCTGCTTCAGCTAAGGCCGTTTTGCAATCGTCGAATGCCCGTTCCAACTGCTCGTTCCAGGCAACGGGCGTTGTGTCGTTCTTCTTGTTCCCACTGATCAGTTCCCGTAGCGCTGCTTGCATATCCGTGGCTTGCCGTACGAAACGTTTGTACCCGTTCACGAGTGCCAAGAACCTTCGCAGCTCCCGAACGGTGTTTGGGCGCTGGTAGTTGAGAACTGCTTCGACGCGACTGGGGAGCGGCCGCACGCCGTCTTTTCCAATGACGTAGCCGAGAAACTCGACCTCACGCTGGGCGAACTTACATTTCGGTAGGTTGATGACCAGCCCATTTGCTTGGAGCCGTTCAAACACAGTTCGAACGTGGCTACGGTGCTCCTCGGGGGACGACGAAGCGATACAAATGTCGTCCATAAAAATCACCACAAATTCGAGGTCTCCGAATAGTTTGTGCATGAATCTCTGGAAGGTTTGTCCAGCGTTGCACAGCCCAAATTGCATCCTCGTAAACTCAAATAAGCCAAACGGGGTGATCACGGCCGTCTTGGCGACGCCCTCTTCGTGCACCGGGATCTGATGGTAAGCTCTTTCTAAATCGATAGCAGTGAAGATGCACTTACCATGGAACGAGTTCAGGAGGTCGTGGATGTGTGGAACAGGATACTTGTCGGGGACGGTGACGTGGTTCAGGCGGCGATAGTCCCCTACGAATCGGAGTTGTCCGTTCTTTTGGGAACGCAGTGCAACGGACTCGCCCAGCAGCTACTCGATCGACGGCAAATCCCAAGCTCCATCATTAGTTGAAACTCCCGCTTCGCCGCTTCGAACTTGTCCGGAGCTAACCTTCTTGCCTTGCTTGCAGCTGGCGGGCCTTTGGTCACGATGTGGTGTTGGACATCATGCCGGATGTCCGCTCGCAGTGTCGATGGTCGGGTGATCGCCTGAAACTCGGCAAGAAGCTCTTTGAACGTGTGGTCCGAGTTGATTGTTGTCACTCCGCACAAAGGCGAGCACTCAATGCCCCCCAAAGCCTTGAGGTTCGTTGTCGAATCGATGAGGTGCCGATTTTTAAGATCAACCACCAGCCCGAAGAACGAGAGGATGTCCGCTCCGATGATTGCCACACCAACGTCGGCAACTAGAAAGTTCCACGAAAAATTCCGACGCAAGCCCAAATTGGTATGCCAAAATTTGGTGGCAAACGTTCGAATGTTGGTGTTGTTTGCAGCGTGGAGCAGAAACGGGATCGGTTGCTGGGTCTTTTCCTTGGCGGTGGCGGGAATGATCGATACGTCCGAGCCTGTGTCGATCAAGAAGCGTATTTGGTTCGTTCGGTCCAGTATTGTGAGTCGGCGGCTTCCCTGTGCTGCGCCCACCTCTCCCGCAAGAGACGGGCGGCCACTTAGTTTTTTGAACCGGAAAACTTGCACGGTTCGCGGCATTGCCGGGCTCGGTCGCCGTACTTAAAGTGGTACCAGCACAGGTCGCGGGTTCGTTCCTCGCTGGTGGAACGGGCGCGCGAGGTCGATCGGCTCCGGCTGCCGCTGGACGTCTTGAGCTTCCGGATCTCGGCTTTTAGGTACGCCAGCTGCTCGCTGATGTTGTCACTGTTGGGAGCAGCAGCCTGCGTGGCCGCAACGTGGGAGTGGCCGGAGTCAACCATTTTGTCCCCCATCTCGGTTAACTTGGCGAGTGTACCGTCGTGGATAGACAGGATCGGTCGAATGTTCGGCGGCAGCCGGTTCAGGAACAGCATCTTCATGAGGTTTTCGTCCACCTTGAGCCCCGATGCCAGGTCTTGCATCTTGGCAAGCAGCAGGTGCGTTGGTTTCATGTCGCCCAAATCGCACGCGTTCAACAGCTTTTCCAGCTTCTCTTGCGCGGACATTTCGAAGCGGCTCAAGAGTCTGGCCTTGATGGCGTCGTATTTGCCGTTTACCGGAGGGTCCGCCACGATGTCCGAGACATGGCGCAAGACGGTTTGATCCACTTTGGCAATAATGTGATTGTACTTGGTGCCGTCCGTGGTCACCCTAGCCAGAGCGAACTGGGCCTCGGCTTGAGCAAACCACATTGCTGGATCGCTTCGCCAAAATTCCGGTAGCTTGACCGAAACGGATGCCACTGCCGCGTGGTTCTCTTCCGCGTCGAAAAAAGCATCTGCATCCGGGTTGGTGGCCATCTTGTTCGTTTCCAGAGCGTAAAAACAATATGGCGCCGGGAAGCGGTTTTGGTGTCGAACAAATGTTTGGAAAAACACCAAAAATACGCGATTCTCCACGAAATTCGCGCTTGGGGTCACCTTTGTGGAGATCTTTATCGGTCGGACGGAATAAACGATTACTTAAGCGGTTTTAGTTAAACTAATTTTATTATTAATCCGAGAGCGATTATCGCGACGTGTGTAACGGTTCGTCGCTGCGACACTTCTTGTCCTGACAGCTCGCGCATCCGTGCGGTTGTGTTGGTGAGGCCGTCAAGGGGTGCGCCGATGCCACAATACCAATTTAAGGTATTGTTTTGATATTGCAAAATTGCAGAATTTGTCAATGGTCGAACACCACATTTTGGTATTCTTTTGGTATTACAGTGTTTTATCAAATTCCTCTGAAACTATGAGAAAATTTTGACCAATTTTGACAAAATAATTAATTTTACGCTAAAATGATGTCTCAAAGCGGATGTTTTCATTGAAAACCGGAAATTGCAAATTTGATTTTAAACATTTTTGATATATTCCCTAAAGAAATGACTTGAAATTGTGGAAAATTTTCTAAGTCAGGATGACACATTTTGGTATTACAGTGTTTTATCAAATTCCTCTAAAACTATGAGAAAATGTTGACCAATTTTGACAAAATAATTAATTTTGCGCTAAATTGATGTCTCAAAGCGAATGCCCTCATTGAAAACCGGAAATTTCAAACTTGATTTTAAACATTTTTGATATACCCCCTAAAGAAATGACTTGAAATTGTGGAAAAAAATTCAAGTCAGGATGCCACATTTTGGTATTATTTTGGTATTTAAAGGTTTCATCAAATTCCTCTGAAACTATGGGATTTTTTTTTATAAATTTTGATGAGATAAATAATTTTGCGCTAAAATTACTTGAAACCCAAAAATATTAAAGCTGATTTTCAATTTTTTTTATATACCCACTAAGATTTAAAAAAAAACGTTGAAATTTCTCTAAGTTGGGATAACCAAATACTTCAAAAAACGAGTAAATCGACAGATTATTGAATTTTAATGAATTTCAATCCAGTTTCATTTTAATAACACTTATTTTTCAATCTTGTTATTTTTTAGAATCTTCAAGAACTTCAAGCACAGGCCGTCAATGACAAATGCATTCGATGTGATGAAGAATATCACTAAGAACAACATGGAATCATCATGTGAGTAGATTTGGCTGTTGCATATGGATCATTTCCGTTTTTTCACTAACTGCAACTGTTGCACTAAAAATGGTATGAAAATACCAAATTTTGGTGTTTCTTGTGCAAATACCAGCGACCGAAATGTGCTCTTGGTTGCCCAGTAATAGATGGTAAAATACCATGAAATCATACCAAAATCATGTATGTGGTGTGGAAATCTGCGCTGTCCACATCAAGTCTGCGCACATCCTGGCAACCACGATGACGACGACGACGAGCTCTCCTTCTTTGACGACTCGTCGATCGTCCTCAGAACCAGTTTTGCGATCAACTTGATCAGTCGTGTTTTTTACAACAAATAAACGTTAGTTAGTCTTAACTGTAAATTCTCGCGTTTTCCTTCTCACTTCCGACTTCTGTTTTTCCTCTGGTCGCCGATAGGTTATGGGCCCAGCAGAGTCGGAATAGAAGGTTCGGTTGTTAAAAAGAAAAACCGCGTGGTTTTCTTTGTTCCCGCGGTGGAAAAAAGTTTTTTTAAGAGACTATTGTTTGTCTGTGCCTTTGTGTTCCATACCGGAAGTGAACAAAATGGCGGAAAAGTTCGCCATCCAGAAGCTGAATGGCCGGAACTGGCAAACCTGGAACATCCGGATCGAAGCGCTGCTTTCCCGCGAAGACATGTGGTCCGTCGTGACGGACGCCATCCCGGTCGGGGACGCCCGGAAGCCGGAGTGGGTCGCACAGGACCGGAAGGCGCGGTCAACGATCCTGCTGTTAATTGAGGACAACCAGTTCCCGATCGTGAAGGGCAGCACCCACGCGAAGGAAGTGTACGACAAGCTGAAAGCGTACCACCTGAAAACGACTCGGTCGTTTCGAGTAAGCCTTTGAAGAGGTTATGTTCGACGAATCTCACCGAACGCGGTGACCTCGAACAGCACGTGTTGGAGTTGGACGATTTGTTCGATCGTTTGCAAGAGGCCGGCATGGACCTGGCCAGCGATGTCCGGGTGTGCATGCTGCTCCGCAGTCTGCCGTCATCGTTTGACCACCTGGTACCGGCGCTGGACCTGCAGTCGGACAAGGACCTGACGCTGGACACGGTCAAGTCCAAGCTGTCGGACGAGTACCATCGTCGGCAGGAGCGCGATGGCGGCGGTGAGCTGAAAGTGGAAAAGGCCATGCGGTCGGCCGAGCAGTGTGAAAAAGTGTGCTACCAGTGCAAGAAGTCCGGACATTTGATGCGCAATTGTCGATTGGGCAGAAGAAGAAGTGTCACGCCAGCGAAGAAAGAAGAACACGGCAGAGCCAAGGCGGCTCACAGTGACGCAAAAGCGGTCGCGTTCACGGCCGGTGACCCCGGTGACGAAAGGGCTGGCTGGGTGATCGATAGCGGCGCGAGTGCACACATGACGAGCGATCGGTCGATTTTCACCTCTCTCCGAGAGTTTGCCGGCGGCTGGATCACGCTCGCCGACGGGAAGAAGACGCAAATTCTAGGTGAAGGCAGTGTTGTGTTGTTTGGCCTAGACGGTGAAGAAGATGTGGTGAAAATAGAGGTGAAAGAGGTTAAGTTTGTGCCCGGCTTGTCAACGAACTTGATATCCGTGTCCAAGGCCTCAAAGTGTTCTTTGACGACGTCGGCTGCCAGATTTCGGACCCCAGCGGGCGTGTGGAGGCAACCGGAGATCGTCGCGGCGGGATGTACTTCCTGTGCCTGGCAGAAGCATCCGCACGGCAGCACACGGAGAGTTGCCAACACCTATGGCACCGGCGGCTGGGCCACCGTGACTTGGTAGCTGCCGAACGTATCAACAATGAACAACTGGCCACCGGGATGAAAGTGCGTGACTGTGGCAATCGGTTCGTTTGCGAATGTTGTCTGGAGGGGAAATCTGTCAAAGCCCCCTTCTCGCCAGTGACCGAAAGAAATTCGACGCAGATTTTGGACATCGTGCGTACAGACTTGTGCGGCCCGATACAAATGTCAACACAAACTGTAAAGCGTTACGTCATGCACCTCATCGACGACGTCAGTCGATGCACATCGGAGGCCGTGGACAGGATCAAGGTGCGGTGGACGGAGAACCGGACCTGCCGGAAGATGCAGATCAACCGTTTGGACGGAGGTAACGGATTCGACAGCAAAGAATTGAGAAAGTGCGACGCCAAGTTCATCGAGTTGAGCAACAGGAGTTCTCAAGTGGAGTTGCCAGCCGCGGGGCCGCCTGCCGTGGGGGAAACAGCCGCGGTGCCGCCTGCAGAGGAAGAACCAACCGTGGGGCCGCCCGCGGAACGACCTGCCGCGGAAACGCCAGCTGCTGAGGAGGAGATCGAGTTGCTGCCGTGTGGGGAAAAGCTGGAAGAAGAGCCTCAAGAAGAAAATGAAGGGGACGAAACAGTGAGTGATCTTCAAGACGCAGTTCCTGAAGAAGATCCCGAGGATTACCCGGCACCAACCGGGGGCGCGGACGGCGCCGGCGGCGGTCGACCGAAGCGGTCCATCCAGCTGCCGAAACATCTGGACGAGTACGAGGTCGGCGTGGCATCGTGTGCGGTCGAAGAGCCGGAGAACTACAAGGAAGCCATGAAGAAACCCGAGTGGCGGAAGGCGATGCAGGAGTTGGCAGCACTTCCCGGCCGTACAGCGCTGGGAAAGGAGGAGCTCGTGTACAGACTTCAGCGCAGCATTTACGGTTTGCGCCAATCCGCTCGGTGCTGGAACCGGAAACTCAACGAAGTGCTGACGAAGCAGGGGTTCAAGGCCGCGGACGCAGATCCATGTTTGTACCGGATGCAGCAAGGCGGAACAACTGTGTTGCTGCTTGTTTACGTCGACGACTTGCTCGTTGGCTCGACGCGGGAGGCTGACATCGACCGGATCTTCCGGTGCCTACAGAGAGAGTTCGAGCTGACCAACTTGGGGAGTGCCAAGCACTTCCTGGGCATGGAGGTGAAACGCGACGACGGGTGCTACAAGGTACGGGTGAAGAACCACATTGACAAATTGCTCACGAAGTTTGGGATGGAGCAAGCGAAAACCACGAAGTCACCCATGGACCCCGGGTACCTCAAAGCCGAAGAACCGAGTACGCCCTTTGGAGACCAGACGAAGTACCGGAGCTTGGTAGGTGGACTGATGTACATCGCCTGTACTGCTAGACCGGACGTTGCGGTCGGTGCGGCAATTCTTGGGCGCAAGTTCAGCGCGCCCAATGAAGCCGACTGGACCGCGGCAAAACGTGTGCTCCGGTATCTAAAAGCGACGAGGGAGTACTATCTTCGACTGGGCGGCGAGCCTGGGGAAGCACTAGTTGGGCACTCGGATGCAGACTGGGCTGGCGATCCAGGAAACAGACGCTCAACGTCCGGCTTTGTTTTCACCTTTGGAGGAGGAGCAATCTCGTGGGCAAGCCGTCAGCAATCGTGCGTCACGCTGTCGTCCATGGAGGCAGAGTATGTCGCCCTCAGCGAGGCCTGCCAGGAAGCGATCTGGTTGCGACAACTGCTGCGAGACTTCGGCGAACAACAACAGACTCCCACGCTGATGAAGGAGGACAATCAAGGTTGTCTAGCGTTCGTGAAGACGGAGCGGGCCAGCAGGAGATCGAAGCATATCGACACCAGACAGAAATTCGTGCAAAACTGTGCGTCACGAAGCAGATTGCGTTGGAGTACTGTCCGACGGACCGGATGGTAGCCGATCTATTCACCAAGCCCCTGGGACCGTTGAAGCTTGGGCAGTTCTGCGGAACGCTCGGGCTGCTGGCGTAGGCGTTGCTGCTGTCCATCGAGGAGGAGTGTTGAAATCTGCGCTGTCCACATCAAGTCTGCGCACATCCTAGGCCCTTCTGGCAACCACGATGACGACGACGACGAGCTCTCCTTCTTTGACGACTCGTCGATCGTCCTCAGAACCAGTTTTGCGATCAACTTGATCAGTCGTGTTTTTTACAACAAATAAACGTTAGTTAGTCTTAACTGTAAATTCTCGCGTTTTCCTTCTCACTTCCGACTTCTGTTATTCCTCTGGTCGCCGATATGTGGAAGACCACAGGAATACCAAAATCTGATTTTCAAGTGCGCGGGAATACCTAAAAATAAAACCATGGCAAAACCAAGTTTTGGTATTCAAGCAATGTTCAAAAATCCAGAAGACCTCAACTTGGTATTGAAATGGTTTTATTTTGTGGTATTATTTTACCTTTGGAATAACATGGTTCGATCGTTTTTCAAAGTATTTGGTTATCCCGACTTAGAGAAATTTCAACGTGTTTTGAAAAAAAAATATTAGTGGGTATATCACAAAAAAATTAAATCAGCTTTAACATTTTTGGGTTTCAAGTCCTTTTAGCGCAAAATTAATTATCCCGTCAAAAATTTTAAAAAATTTCCATAGTTTCAGAGAAAATTGATGAAACCTTTCAATACCAAAATAATACCAAAATGTGCCATCCTGACTTTTCCACAGTTTCAAGTAATTTCTATAGGGGGTATATCAAAAATGTTTAAAATCAAGTTTGAAATTTCTGGTTTTCAATAAAAGCATTCGCTTTGAGACATCATTTTAGCGCAAAATTAATTATTTTGTCAAAATTGGTCAAAATTTTCCCATAGTTTCAGAGGAATTTGATAAAACACTTTAATACCAAAATAATACCAAAATGTGCCATCCTGACTTAGAAAATTTTCCACAGTTTCAAGTAATTTCTTTAGGGGGTATATCAAAAATGTTTAAAATCAAGGTTGACATTTCCGGTTTTCAATGAAAGCATTCGCTTTGAGACATGATTTTAGCGCAAAATTAATTATTTTGTCAAAATTGGTCAAAATTTTCCCATAGTCTCAGAGGAATTTGATAAAATACTGTAATACCAAAAGAATACCAAAATGTGGTGCAATATTAAAACAATACCTTAAATTGGTATGATACCATATTTTGCTATTGCATAATCCTTAAGACAAATTTTAAAGGGTCCAGGAATACCAAAATTTGGTATCGATACCAGAGAAAGGTATTATTACGCATTTCCCTTGCTATTTACCCATGCTCGGGAACATACGGCGCAGCATGAAAGTGGCTTATGTGCGCTATATAAAAAAAATAGATTTGTGCGTGATAAATTTAACTGTTTTTTTCTAAATAAATCGGGTTGAAAAAAATACTAAAAACTAAACTCTTTAATTAAACATATGAAAGTCACTGAAAAAAACATTTGATTTTTACTACAAATTCATATCATATTCATGAGCCAAGCATTACAAGGTCATGTGAGCTTCCATGTAAAATTAACGTGTTTTGTACATGGATTCACAGTGTCGCGCGATTACATTTTTTCAAGTTCTTTACATATTGGGAGCGTTCTTTTATTACGTAACGCAGTTAGGGGGGGAGGGGGTGTCGGTGTCTGTTACGAAATGTTACGGAAATTGGGGAGGGGGTGTGTTCTGAAAAATTCTGATACGTAACGCAAAATTTTCATATAGGCACTCATAAAAATTTGCAAAAAGACCTTGCGGCCTTGCGTTACGCGTTACAGGGGGATGGCTCATCTGTTGTTGAATCTACCGCGTCGCGCGATGAATTTTGTTCAAGTGATTTGCACATGACATTCACAAGAAACGTCGTATGGGGCAGAATCACGTGTAAAACATGTGATATTGCTATATGTCTTTCTTTCAGTGGGGCATATTCATGTGTAAAACATGTGATATTACTATGTGCTTTTCTTTCAGTGTAAACAAAAAATGTAAATCGGGTAAGTTATCCTGGGTAAGTCATCCTGGATGCCATGAAAATGGCGGCCATAGGCCGTAGGATAACCATCCAGAATAACTTCCCATCTTTCTAAAATGGCCATTTTGCGGACACGGCGTAGGGCACCCTAATGGCCAAACAAAAAAATACGGGTCTAATTATTTCGTCAAGAGGGGAAGTTATCATATGAGCAACTCTCTACGAAATCGGCCGATTTCGACCATTTTTTTGTATTTTTTTTTTATTTGGCTAATATTTTGTGGGGGCCTTTCCTATGACCAAATTAGCTATTTTGCGTCATTGGTTCACCCATACAACCCAAGTAACCATTCAGCACTTAAACCCGGTCACTGTTTGGCCCTTAATGCGCTTTCACAGCTGCGAGTAAAAGCTAAACAGTTTTTACTTCAGCAATAACAGCTACTATAGTGCTGAATAGTGGCCGCTTTTGGACTTTACTCGGCTGGTTAAGTGCTGGCCTCGACTGTTTCTGTCCACCCCTGCGGTGTTTAAAAAAAAAAGCGAGAGCAAAAGTGTATCTATCTCGAGATCTATCTCCCTCTTCACCGCCTTTTCCGTACACACTCTCAATTCTATTTTTGGTTTGCCTACACAGCTGCTTTACCGATTGAATTATTTTTGTAATGTTGGTATTCCAGAAGTGATGAAGTTGACGTCGCCGATGTGGTGGTTGTTCCTGAGCCATGTACTTCATATGAATGGACATATACTTCTTTTTATTGAAATTTCTTGTCATCACATAAATGCTTATAAAACTAATGTCTCCATTTTAAATGAAAGTGAATTTATTTATTTTTACATTTATTTGCCAAGCACGTCACACGTAAACCAAAACAACTCCCTCCCGGTTTAGGGTAGCAACCTAGCTCATTCTCCGTTTTTGCTGATGACGTCATGCGGGTCATAGTCTTCGACAGTGCATCTGAATCTGTCCTGAAACTCGGTGCCACTGCCTCTTGCAAATTCCGGACTTCTTGTGGGCCAACCACTGAAGCAACACCCGAGCGGGACTCGCGGGGACGGCTGCTTGAAGTTCTCCGTCATTGAGACGATGGATTATTCTGTAAAAACTGAAAACGTATAATATAATAAATGAAAAATGGAAAAAATATCTGAAAATATCAGAAACTTATATGATAAAACACCTAAATACATATTAAAAAACAATTTCTGTACAAAAAAAATCCTGACTGTGTGACTGCAAGAGTGAGCAAGAAGTTTGTTTACTCTGGTACTCTCTCTTTCACACTTCACTCAAAATCAGAATCGTGTTGCCAGTTTGATGAAAATTTTTAGAAGTGCTGCAGAGAAGGTCCCAGTGAAGATCGTCCTTCAGGGATATCCGGATCGCCCGATCTCCGACCTGGAAGAACACCTGACGAGCGTCAAGGTAAAGCCTCGAGAGATAAATGTGCTCTCAAAATCGACTACGGTGACAGGTACGTACACCTTGTACCTCCTGTACTTCAATCGCGGGTCCGTCAAAATCCAGGACCTACGGCGGATCAAAGCACTGGACGGCTTCTTTGTGACGTGGCGATTCTATACGAAGAATTCGGCAGACGCAGCCCAATGCCACCGCTGTCAGAAATTCGGACACGGCTCAAGAAACTGCAATCTCCCACCCCGGTGCGTAAAGTGCGGTGAGACCCACTTCACCGAAAGGTGCAATCTTCCGCGGAAAGACCAGCTGGGGCAAAACGCCCAGCAGCGAAAAGCGCGCGTCAAGTGCGCGAACTGTGTTGAAATCACACAGCGAATTTCCGTGCCTTTGTCGCGCGGAAAAAGTACCTCGAGCAGGACTAGAAGAAGAAAGCGCCAGCGTCCCGCCAACCTCAGAAGACTTCGAGCTCGAACGCTGCAGCAGCTGGCGGCGGAGCGGTTCCATCGACCAACCCAGCGTTCCCTCCCGGTTGGGGAGGTTCGTACGCTAGAGTAGCCGCTTCAGGGAGCGGTACTTCACCGGGACAAGCAGACGTCACCGGAGATGACCTCTTCACGCTTCCCGAGTTTTTCGCTCTTGCTGGAGAGATGCTCACGCGCTTTCGTGCCTGCCGGAACAAAGCAGAACAATTCCAAGCTCTTAGTGAGCTGATGATGAAGTATATCTACAACGGATAAGCTGCCTTGTGCAGCGAAGTTTTTCGACGTTGTTTTTGCAAAAACAAATTTGACATTATTTTTTAATGCAAAATTGAATTTTCAATTGAAAACTACTTTACAAATTGTTTGATAAAGGGCTCCGTTTTCAAGATATAGCCACCGAAAGTTTGATTTTAGCGAAATATTTGCAGTTTTTCGATTTTTAAAAATAGTGACCATGAGTGACCACTTCTGAAAATATTTTTTTTTGAAAAGTTCAGAAAATTTGCTATAAAGTTGTCTAAGAGACATTGAAGATTGGACCTCTGGTTGCTGAGATAGAACCGCTTTAAGAAAAAGAAACAAGAAATTGTTTTCTAATTCTCACCAAAACAACCCACCATTTTCTAAAGTTGATATCTCAGCAACTAATGGTCCGATTTTCAATGTTAAAACATGAAACATTCGTAAAATTTTCCGATGTTTTCAAAAAAATTTTTTTTGAATTTTTTAAAATCAAGACTAGCATTTCAAATGGGCGTAATATCCAATGTTTTTTGCCCTTTTAAAATGTCAGTCTTGATTTAAAAAAATTTAAAATATTTTTTTTCTAAAAATCTGTAAAGTAGTTTTCGATTGCAAATTCAATTTTGCCTTTAAAAATTACGTCAAACTTGTTTTTGCATGAAATTTCGATTTTCCAAAAATCACATTTTTTTCAAAAAATCATAACTCGGCGGAAGATCTTTTGACCATGTTTTTCTATGGCTCAAAAGTTGCGGATTTTTGTCCCCTAAAACATATAAAAAAATCTCGAAAATCAAAAAATACGTATTTTGGGAAATTGAGTTTTAGTGAAAAAAAAGTTGATTAAAAAATCTGCAATTTTTTTTCCGCGTGCCTATTTTTTCTCAATAGTCCTCAACAATACCTACAACTTTGCCGAAGACACCAAATTGATCGGAAAATTCACTCAAAAGTTACAGCTGTTTGAATATATACATACCATTTTTGTATGGACAGCTGTCAAAATTGTATGGAGACTTGTATGGGTGAACCAATGACACAAAATAGCTTCTTTGGTCATAGGAAGGCCCCATAAAGTTTGAGCCAAATAAAAAAATATTAAAAAATCCATTTCCGGTTTTGGTAGAGAATTGCTCATATGACAGTTATCCTACGGCCAAAAACAATCCAAATAAATAAAAAAAATGAAGATAAAAAATGGGTAAATCAAAAAAAATCCTTCAAAATTCATAAGTATTTAAATAATCAGCAAAACACCTACCACCCCCAGAAATAAAAAAGATGATCAAAGTAAATCGTCAAAGATGAGTGATGGGAAAATTGTATCGAAGGCCTTCAAGCATGTTCTTCAATTTATTGAAGAAACAAATAATTTTAAAACAAATTTCAGAACACATTTCAATAAAATTTGGAATACCGGCTCCGTGGCTAAATTTTTTTTTAAATTTATTTTTATTCAGATTTTTTCTTCCATGTACATTCATTCAGTTGAAATAATATTGAGTGACCAATCACAATCGATGACTTTTCACCTCAATTTTAAATACTAGCAATTTTCATTTATTCATGAAATATTGTAGCTTTCGCTATTCAGTGATTTCAAATGTAGGAGGTCCTACATGTACAAAAGGGAAAGGGATATCTTAAAACTAACTTATAAACTATATAAAGAGCGGATCAATGCAGCTGAAGACTGCAATGATTTTTGTCGAAATGCATCAATTATCTTATTGGACATAACATCCAAAGTGTCAACTTCGGCTAATTGATGAAGTTCACTGGTGCTGAACCAGGAGGAAGTTTCAGAAACATTTTCAGAATTTTGTTCTGAATCCTCTGAAGTTTTTTCTTCCTGGTTAAGCAACAGCTTGTCCAGATCGGCACAGCATAAAGCATGGCAGGTCTGAAAATTTGTTTATAAAGTTAACAGTTTATTCTTGAGACAAAGTCTAGAATTTCTGTTTATAAGTGGATACAAACATTTAATATATTTGTTACATTTAACCTGGATACTTTCAATGTGATCCTTGTAAGTAAGGTTTTGTCAAAAGCAAGTCCAAGATATTTCACTTGATCCTCCCACTTTAAATTTACCTCATTCATCTTTATAATGAAATGACTTTTGGTTTAAGAAAATCAGCCCTTGGTTTGTGAGGGAAAATAATAAGTTGAGTTTTGCAGCATTTGGAGTAATTTTCCATTTTTTCAAATAAGAATTGAAAATATCCAAGCTTATTTGTAATCTTCTTGTGATGACACGAAGGCTTCTACCTTTGGCGGAGATGCTTGTATCATCAGCAAAAAGTGATTTCTGACATCCTGGGGGCAAATCAGGCAAGTCAGAAGTAAAAATATTGTATAAAATTGGACCCAAAATGCTTCCTTGAGGGACGCCGGCACGTACAGGTAGTTGATCAGATTTGCTATTCTGATAACATACCTGCAGAGTACGATCCGTCAAATAATTTTGAATAATTTTCACGATATAAATCGGAAAATTAAACCTTTTCAATTTCGCAATCAAACCTTTATGCCAAACACTGTCAAATGCTTTTTCTATGTCTAGAAGAGCAGCGCCAGTAGAATAGCCCTCAGATTTGTTGCTTCGAATCAAATTGAAACTCTCAACAACTGATGAGTAGTTGAATGCCCAAGGCGAAATCCAAACTGCTCATCAGCGAAAATTGAATTTTCATTAATGTGCGTCATCATTCTATTAAGAATTATTCTTTCGAATAATTTACTAATAGATGAAAGCAAACTAATGGGCCGATAGCTTGAGGCTTCAGCAGGATTTTTATCCGGTTTCAAAATCGGAACTACTTTGGCATTTTTCCAACTACTGGGAAAATATGCCAAATCAAAACATTTGTTGCAAATTTTGACCAAGCTACTTAAAGTTGCTTCAGGTAATTTTTTAATTAAAATGTAAAAAATGCCATCCTCACCAGGGGCTTTCATATTTTTAAATTTTTTGATAATAGATTTTATTTCATTCAGATCCGTATTAAAAACTTCATCTGATGAAAATTCTTGTTCAACAATATTCTGAAATTCTATTGAAATTTGATCTTCAATAGGACTCAAAACATTTAAGTTGAAATTATGAGCACTCTCAAACTGCTGAGCAAGTTTTTGAGCTTTTCCCCATTAGTTAATAGAATATTATCACCATCTTTTAAAGAAGGGATTGGTTTTGAGGTTTCTTAAGAACCTTTGAAAGTTTCCAAAAGGTTTGGAATAAGGTTTAATTTGTTCGACATCTCTTGCGAACTTTTCATTTCGCAGGAGAGTGAATCTGTGGTCAATAACCTTTTGCAAATCTTTTGAATTCGCTTCAGTGCAGGATCACGAGAACGTTGATACTGTCTTCGGCGAACATTTTTCAGACGAATCAAAAGTTGAAGATCGTCATCAATAATGGGAGAATCAAATTTGACTTGGACTTTAGGAATAGCAATATTCCTAGCATCAAAAATTGCATTAGTTAAAGATTCCAAGGCTGAATCAATATCAGCTTTGGTTTCTAAAACAAAATCATGATTTAAATTATTCTCAATATGATGCTGATACCTGTCCCAATTAGCTTTGTGGTAATTAAACACAGAACTATTGGGTCTGGTAACTGCTCCATGAGAAAGTGAAAAAGTTACTGGAAGGTGATCAGAATCAAAATCAGCATGAGTCACTAAAGGACCACAATACTGACTTTGATTTGTCAAAATCAAATCAATTGTTGATGGATTTCTAACAGAAGAAAAGCAAGTTGGCCCATTCGGGTATAAAACCGAATAAAGACCAGAAGTGCAATCTCTGAATAGAATTTTACCATTGGAATTTACTTTTGAATTATTCCAAGATTGGTGTTTGGCATTAAAATCACCGATGATCAAAAATCGAGATCTATGCCGAGTAAGTTTATTCAAATCCCCTTTGAAATAATTTTTATTTTCCCCAGTGCATTGGAAAGGCAAATATGCAGCTGCAATCATAATTTTCCCAAAAGAAGTTTCAAGTTCAATGCCCAAACTTTCAATAACTTTTAACTTAAAGTCACGTAACGTACTATAAGTCGTACTACGGTGGATAACTATTGCAACTCCACCGCAATTTCGATTCATTCTGTTATTGGTTATAACTTTATAATCTGGATCACTTTTCAAATAAGTGCCAGTTTTTAAAAATGTTTCGGTTATAACAGCAACATGCACGTTATGAACTCGTAAAAAGTTGAAAAATTCATTTTCTTTCGCTTTTAAAGAGCGAGCATTAAAATTCATAATATTGATGGAATTACTTAGATCCATGATTAAACTTCAGGGTAAGAACAACATCATTCGCAAATTTAAATCCAATCTGGATAGCTTCCATCATGGATGTAGCATTACTCATTGTTTGAATCAAACCAAACAGTGAGTTTTGCAAAAAAGAACCTGCCCAATTTCAGGAAGATTGGTAGAGGATTTAAAATTCGTGGAAGAACCCGAACCCGAAAGGACGTTGGCATAAGAAATACCATTAGTGTTACCTAATTTTTTTTTCTTTTTTTAAGGCAGGAAAAGCCACCAAAGCAGTGGCACCAAAAACCTACTTCTTTTGTAAACACATAATACAAAACATAAATACATGAGTAACAAAATACAAATAACACGGCTGGACCCAGAGCTCCATCTTCGCGAGGAGCTCGGTTGAGCTGGACTCCTACACTCCTGGCTGAATCATCTGAAAAGGAACAAAAGAAAGAAAAGGCAAAGCAGGATCAAATAATTCAACGATAAAAAAACAAGCAGAGCAACAGTATCAGTTCAATTGAGTTACGAAATGGAAGCAAGAAAAAGAAAAAAAAGAAATTATTAAATCTGGAAATCGTAGGATTTGAGAAGTTTCTCTAGGATAGCCGGTTCAGACAGGAAATTGGTTAGCTGTTTTTTGAAAATAGATAGGCTTAAGCAATCACCAAACTTGTTTGAAAAAAAGTTATACAATTGAGCACCTTTAAACGTAATACTTCGTTCGCCAGCTAAAGTTGAAACATTGGGACGCTGTAATGAATCGTGGTTTCTTGTAAAATGATTATGAGTGGAGGGTTTAAATTTTGTATTACTATGAGTTTGATTTGCTAAACATGAATAAATAAAACAGCATGATTGAATGATGTAAATGCCTCTTACAGGATAAATATTTTTGAATTTAGTGTACAAATCAACGGAATGACTACGGATCGGCAAGTTAAAGATTATTCTTAAGAATTTGTTCTGAGCAATTTGAACTTTGTTAATAAGAATGTTACATGCGTTACCCCAAACAGCAGTTATATACGAAAGATGAGAGCTAAACAATGAATGATATATTAACAAAAGGACACTTAAAGGTAGTTTGTGTTTGATTTTATAAATGATTCCAGTTATTTTGTTAAGCTTTAGTAATAATGAATTTATATAAGGTGACCAATTAATTCTGTTATCTAAGATGATTCCAAGATATTTGCATTCATCTATGACTTTAACATCAGGAAAACTGTTTTTTGTTAGTGTCAATCTGTTAGGAATGGAACGATTAGAGTTTTTAATATTTATTATATTTGATTTATTAATATTCAAAGTTAATTTGTTAATTCGGAAATATTCAACAAGAGTTTTGAGATCATCGTGCAAGTTTTTATCATTTTCGGAAGCGGACTTGTTATTATACAGAAAAGAAGAATCGTCAGCAAAAAGTTTCAATTTACCTTTAAGAGATAGGAATGCTAAATTATTTAAGTAAATTATGAAAAATAATGGTCCAAGTACCGAGCCTTGTGGAACACCTACATCAATAAATTTAATATTACTTTTAATACCATCAAAACTTACAAACTGGGATCTATTAGATAGATAACTTTTAAACAAATCTAGAGGAACACCACGAACACCAGCCCGTTCAAGTTTAGCTAACAAAATATTATGATCAACGGTGTCAAAAGCTTTAGATAAATCCAAAAACAGTCCAAGCACATCTTCCTTATCATCTAAGTGGCGTTGAATTTTATTAACTAAGTCAATTACTGCGTTAGTTGTAGAAGATTTCTGTCTAAACCCATACTGTTGAGTGCAAAAGAATTTTGTGCTAATTAAGAAGTGATTTAATCTTTGAAAAAGGATCTTTTCGAAAATTTTATTTATTGAGGAAAGAACAGATATTGGACGATAATTATTAAAAAGTGAATTGGATCCGGATTTAAATATAGGTGTAACTCTAGCTATTTTTAACTGATCAGGATAGAAACCATTAACCATAGATAAATTTAAAATGTTAGTGAGAATTGGGGCAATAATTAACTTTACTTTTTTTAAAATAAATGCAGAAATTTTATCATGTCCACAACTAGTGTTATTACTAAGAGAATCAATAAGATTAATTATTTCGTATTCATTAGTAGGCTCTAAGTTGAAAGATCGTTGGCTGTTTTTCAAAGTCCGAAATTTATTAATATCATCGTTCAAAGTTTTAGGAATGTTATTTGCTAATGATTTGCCAATTGAAGTAAAAAAAGAGTTAAATTCGTTTGCAATAGTTTGTTGGCTATCAATTGTTTCTTTCACACCTGAATCAGTTAATTTAGTCATAGTTTTAGGTATTTTATCTTTATGTTTTCGACCAAGAACATCGTTAATGTTATTCCAAATATCCTTAGTGGATTTTGATCCAGAAAATTTATCTTTATAGTAATTTTGATATAATATGCTTGAACAGTTTTTAATTTTATCAGAAAGAGCTTCAATTTTGATTTCGATGTGATCTACATTTTTACCTTGAGATAAAAGCTTATTTTTCTTTTTCTTTAGATTCCTAGATGAGTTGTATAAAGACTGTAAGTTATCATTGACCCATGGACAAGCAGAAGTTTTATTTTTAATTAAGTATTTAGTTGTACTCTCCGAAATAGATTTGGTCAAGGTATTAATGAAATAGTCATAAAAAGCGTTAGGATCTTCGTAGTTACCCATGTAAGCTGGGCTGAATCTCATTTCAAGATTTAGTATAGTTAGTTATATTCAAATATTTATCAAGTTTCCTTGAAGAGGAATTAGAGTCAATGTTTTTTTGTATCTCCCACAACTACATGTGCAGAATCACCGGAATCTAAAGTATTGTCTAAATGTTGCAAGAAATCAGTTAAAATTGTATCATCTGGGGGTCTATAGTACGCAGAAAAACGAAACGAAACTATTGGCACTACGCCCCCCGGGGCATGGCCTTCCTCTAACGTGGGATTTCTGCTCCAGCGCCTCTGACGAGACAGGAGAAACCGGGACCGACGTTTTACTTCACCATCCGATAGAAGCTCAGTGGATAAGGCGGGAATCGAACCCGCGTCTCATAGCATCATCGGGATCGGCAGCCGAAGCCGCTACCCCTGCGCCACGAGACCCGCAGAAATAATGAGTGATTTGTTAGAAGAACCAGTAACTATTAATTGCAAAAAATGAAAAGAGTTAGAATTAGAAAAGACCTCTTGATTTACAGTAACAGAAAAATTAAGTTTTTTGAGACAAAAACAGCTAATCCCCTCCCCGTCCATCGCGTCTACACGAGAAAAACGACTCATACCCATCAATATTGTAAAGTTGAATTAGATTAATAGGAACCCACGTTTCACTGACAACAATAATTTGAGGCTTAAAAATTAATTTTGAGATTTGAGTTTTAAGATTGTCAAATCGATCAATCTTGTTAATGCTTCTCGTGTTGACTTGTAAAATTGAGATACCGTTAAAGTTCTGAAATTCCCTGTCGTAATCGTCAATTTTGTCAAAATACTTGTTATTATGTTGAAAGTCTAAATATTGCTCAATATCTTCCATTTAGTCGTCTGATACCGTTACCTGATTGTCGAGGTTGGAGTTTGTGTTGACTTTCCCTTGCGTGACCAGAAGAAACTGGAGCTCGTCGACGTCCTTGGAATCAGCAACGCGGAGTCGTTTCTGGGTTTCGGGGTGGGTGACCCAGGTAGAACCCTTGTAGAACCAAGGCTTCTGGAGTCCAAGCTTGCAGAGCTCCCAAGTCAGCCGATGCACACGCTGCTTCTCCGGCGTCAGATGGTCCTGAATCAAGACGAACTTGTTCATCGATTTGATGTTCAAGTCGCCGGGTGTGATGGGCCTCTTGAGAGCCCGCACTCGCTGGATGAACTGGTGCTTGTCACCAACCCTCCAGAACTTCACCAGCACTGCGTCTGTCTTCCGGTTCTGCTTGAAGATCAGCGGACGAACCTCTTTCACGTTCTCCGCCACGTCAGCCCCGATCACCTCGCAGACCTTGTGAAAGACTTCCTGGTGGTGTTCCGGACCTTGCAGCTTGAAGCCCTTGATCAGCACCTCCTCCTGCAACCGCTCTTGCTTCAAGTCCTCGATCTCTTGCCTCAGGAGTCGATTTTCCACGGTGACCTCGGTCACTCTGTGCGACAGTTTGAGCAACTGCCCCAGCAGATCCCGGTTCAGCTTCTCCAGTTCGTCGAGCTTGGATAGCTTAGCTGAGATCGCTTCAAGTTGCTGGGCAACGTCACCGTTCGATTTCGACTCCTTCCCAGCCTTGGCAGTATTCGAGCGTCGGTTCGACATCCTAACCTCAACTCAGCTCGCCTACGCCGGAGAGGGGGAAGAGTCAATTTCCTCCGCAAATTAAGCAGCTCCGACCAGACTCCACAATCCCAGCGACGATCCAGCGGCCCCGAAGTCGTGGTTACCGGAAAAAGTAATGAAAAATTGAAATTGATTAATAAATTAACCGAAATCGCGGGAGCGTAAACAAAGCCGACCTTTCCGTAGCAGTGTTGCCAGTTCCACGGTAGGGGTATTTCTAGCATTGTTCGAGTGAGACAGCACGAACGTTTGATTTAAAGATGCAGGTACAACCTGACTTTGAGAAAATTTCGGTTTGGATTTCGGCTGATGCTTAGCACGAGAATCCAAAACCTTTTTTCTGATGGGACAATCCCAGAAATTTGATTTGTGATTTCCACCACAATTTGCACATTTAAATTGGGTGACTTCTTTCACGGGACAATTGTCCTTGTCGTGAGAAGAATCCCCGCAAACCATGCATTTTGGAACCATGGCGCAATGATCAGTACCGTGACCAAATGCCTGGCAACGCCGGCACTGGGTCAGATTCTGGCCATTACCGCCATGTTTCTTAAAATGCTCCCACTTTACCCGTACATGGAACAAAAACTGTACTTTGTCCAAAAGTTTCAAATTGTTGATTTCATTTCTGTTGAAATGAATCAGATAAAATTGTGAAGTCAAACCAAAGCGAGAAATATTCCCGTTTGATTTTTTCTTCATTGGTATCACTTGGGATGGGGCAAAGCCAAGCAACACCTTAAGTTCGTTTTTGATCTCATCCACCGACAAGTCGTTGGAGAGACCTTTCAGGACCGCTTTGAATGGACGAGCATTCTTGGTCTCATACGTGTAGAAATTGTGTTTGTGGTTTTCAAATAACCAACAAAAGTTTGGTGATCTTGTAAAGATTCCGTCAACAAGCGACATTCTCCTCTTCGACCAAGCTGGAACGAAACCTTCAAATTGCAAGTTTCCTTGCAATTCTTCAGTTGCGTTCGAAAGCTGGCCAAATCGGAGACGGAAGTCACTACAATTGGCGGAGCCTTTACTCGTTTCTCGACGGCAGAAGGCTCAGTACGAGGAGAAGGATCCTTGTCAACAGTTTCGGATAAAACACCGAAACTGTTTGCCAATGGAATTGGAGGATTGGCCTCACTTTCAGAATCAGAATCAGACCTCGGATGAGGCTGTTTTCTTTTTCTGTTTCCGTTAGCCGGTTTAGCGTTCAAACGCTTCACCGACGTAACGACCAAATCTTCAGAAGATTTGCGTTTACCTTTGTTTTGACGCATTTTGCAAGCAAAGTTCTCTAAAAAACCCGATTTAATCCCACCTGGGGTGAGACAGAGCCTTTCTTACTAAAGAATATAATAATGGTAGAACTTTTTTCAATTCATAACATCGACTTTGTTTATTTATAACGTCAGCACAAAAGAAAGTCTTATGATGAATGCAAAGTATTATAAATGATATGATTTCCAAAAGAAATAAAAAACGCAATTTTCACCAAAAGAAAATATTCAATCGTACAATATGCTTGTACGTTTGTAACCAAACAAGCGTTTATGCCAAACGCGATCATAGCAAGCTTCCCATGCGCCATTGACAATGCACACCGCGGTTTTGGTTTTTAGCTTCGGTGAAACGCGTGTGCCGCAGGAAGCTAGCCTAAGAAGCTTCTAAGAAAGTGACAGAGTCAGAGATAGCTATTTTCAACAACCGCACCACTACACACTCAATCGCGAGAACCTTAGGTAGAAAGCCATTGGCGTCGCCAGCATTGAAAACTTTGAAAACGATATAAACGATGAAAGCTTGGAAAGCACCTATTGGAATCCAATGAACCCTGTTAGATAAACTTACGACAAATGAAGTCTACATTTAGGCGTTTTTAAGAGCGCACGGGAAACAAATTGATTGTAGCCGGATGAATGTCCTATGTCACAAAAGTTTTTGTATAAACATTGGACAGATATGCAAAAACGGACAGTGCAAAAGAAACCGAAAAGCTACGATATCTTACATGTTGTAGAAAACATCGGTAGACAAGCTACTACAAACGAGTATAAATCGAGCCTCAAAATATATGCGCCAGCATTCTCGCGTCAGTATTCGAAGCTCAACTTGACAACTTGTCGACTTGGCGACGAAGCGTCGAAAATCGATGCAGTGTGATTTTTTGACGATTTTTCCGATTAAAATTCACGCTGAATCGACATATTTACGAAGATGGAAATGACGTCCTGGCTTAAAGTAAAACCTATACCTTTCTTTAGTAAGAAAGGCAAAAAGTAAATCGTTCTAAAAATTGATCGGGATTGCCGATCGATGTCAAATTTGTTTCAGATGCTCACTCATGGTCTGTACTATGAATGTAGCAAGAAATTTTGAATAAAATCAGAAATGAAAAACGTTGGTGAAGGTCACCAGGTGGGCTTTTACCTTTTTTTAGGGATTTTTTTTCTTTTGGTAGGTTAATCAAATGGCTCTAACTCCAGAACCAGATTATGGATCTGGATGAAAATTTGGGAGGTTGTAGAGCTCGAAAAATGCAATTTTTGAGATAAATAAAAAATATGAAAATGAAAAAAAATGACCATATTTTCATTTGAAAACTGTGTATTTTGTTGAAAAGTCTGGCCGCATCCGAAAACAGATGGATATTTCGAAATTTGCGTGGCAACTCGCCCAGGTTCAGCACACTAGCTTTCATCTGCACTCAGAAAAATCGAAATCGGATTTATGGGAGCTGAGATCGGTGCGACACAAAATTTTGCAAAATTTTACCACATACGAACATCACTCGACCTCCACGGAATTTATTTTCTCAAAATTCGAGGATTCGAGATAGACGAGTTCTGTCAAGGTGAATCGATAGAGCGTCGAAAATCGATGCAGTGTGATTTTTTGACGATTTTTCCGATTAAAATTCACGCTGAATCGACATATTTACGAAGATGGAAATGACGTCCTGGCTTAAAGTAAAACCTATACCTTTCTTTAGTAAGAAAGGCAAAAAGTAAATCGTTCTAAAAATTGATCGGGATTGCCGATCGATGTCAAATTTGTTTCAGATGCTCACTCATGGTCTGTACTATGAATGTAGCAAGAAATTTTGAATAAAATCAGAAATGAAAAACGTTGGTGAAGGTCACCAGGTGGGCTTTTACCTTTTTTTAGGGATTTTTTTTCTTTTGGTAGGTTAAGGTGTTCGTCGGGGGGATCGGTGTATGACGTCGCGCGCGAGAATCCGCGAGAAAGTGGTGGAAGATTCTGGAACCATTGAAATGAAGTTCGCGTCGAGGCCTTGGAATTTGGGCCATCAGTCGTGTGGTGTTCGTCGGGGATCGGTGTATGACGTCGCGCGCGAGAATCCGCGAGAAAGTGGTGGAAGATTCTAGAATCATTGAAAAGAAGTTCGCGTCAAGGCCTTGGAAGTTGGGCCATTAGTCGTGTGGTGTTCATCGGGGGGATCGGTGTGTGACGTCGCGCGCGAGAATCCGCGAGAAAGTGGTGGAGACTTCTGGATTTCATTGAAAAAGGGATTCACGTCGTCGTGTGTATATTCACTTTCATTTAGTTTTGGAAGCCCTTCCCATAGCATCGTTGCTCGGATGGCACGACGGCGGTAGAAGTGAAAAATCGCGATTGAGGAATTGATAAGTCCTTCTCATAGCGTCGTAGCTCGGAAGGCAACGATTATGTTTCCCTGATCTATTTAAAATTGCACGTCGCCGAATAAATCGATAAATACAATAACATTTAATTTTGAAAGTCCTTCCCATAGCATCGTTGCTCGGATGGCACGCCGACGGTAGAAGTGAAAAATCGCGATTGAGGAATTGATAAGTCCTTCTCATAGCGTCGTAGCTCGGAAGGCAACGATTATGTTTCCCTGATCTATTTAAAATTGCACGTCGCCGAATAAATCGATAAATACAATAACATTTAATTTTGAAAGTCCTTCCCATAGCATCGTTGCTCGGATGGCACGACGGCGGTAGATGTGAAAAATCGCGATTGAGGAATTGATAAGTCCTTCTCATAGCGTCGTAGCTCAGAAGGCAACGATTATGTTTCCTGATCTATTTAAAATTGCACGTCGCCGAATAAATCGATAAATACAATAACATTTAATTTTGAAAGTCCTTCCCATAGCATCGTTGCTCGGATGGCACGCCGGCGGTAAGATGTGAAAAGTCCTTCTTATAGCGTCGTAGCTCGGAAGGCAACGATTATGTTTCACTTTCTGGTCATATCATCTACCAAGATGAATCCTGACCTTCCCTTTCCTTCCCCTACTAACACAATTCCCCCACTTCCCGTGATGCTTGAAGGAGATGCTGTGGATTCAACGGTCTCATGCGGTGTCAACAGGTATAGAGCGTCAAACTCTGTGTCTGATGAGTCTGCAACTTCAACTATCGGACTAACATTCCTACCTTTGTTGAACTGCATCTCCTTGGGGGGGCGCCGGTATTGACTTGAAGCAGAGATCTTCAGGGGTTATACAGTGAGGATGATTAGCTCCCACTAATCATCTGTTGGTTCATTGTGTAACTTCAGCTGATCCGTCAATAACGGAGTAGCAGCTCATTGGCAGTCAACCATGCTCATGCTCATGCTCATGCTCATGCTCATTTTTTTCTTTTGGTAGGTTAATCAAATGGCTCTAACTCCAGAACCAGATTATGGATCTGGATGAAAATTTGGGAGGTTGTAGAGCTCGAAAAATGCAATTTTTGAGATAAATAAAAAATATGAAAATGAAAAAAATTGACCATATTTTCATTTGAAAACTGTGTATTTTGTTGAAAAGTCTGGCCGCATCCGAAAACAGATGGATATTTCGAAATTTGCGTGGCAACTCGCCCAGGTTCAGCACACTAGCTTTCATCTGCACTCAGAAAAATCGAAATCGGATTTATGGGAGCTGAGATCGGTGCGACACAAAATTTTGCAAAATTTTACCACATACGAACATCACTCGACCTCCACGGAATTTATTTTCTCAAAATTCGAGGATTCGAGATAGACGAGTTCTGTCAAGGTGAATCGATAGAGCGTCGAAAATCGATGCAGTGTGATTTTTTGACGATTTTTCCGATTAAAATTCACGCTGAATCGACATATTTACGAAGATGGAAATGACGTCCTGGCTTAAAGTAAAACCTATACCTTTCTTTAGTAAGAAAGGCAAAAGATGGCTTCGTTTGTAAAATACAACAAAATTTCAGGTGGGGTTAGTCTTGAAAAGACTGTTTAGAATTTTGGAAAGTAACTCAGGTAGTCTTTAAAAAGACTGTGAATTTTGTTTGAAATAACTCTGAGCTTAGGTAGTAAAAAATACCGCAGCTCTAGTGTCCGTTCACCTCGAAGGTTCGCAAGACACTGGCTCCGTGGCTTAATGGTTACGGCTTCTGCTTCACAAGCAGAAGGTTCAGGGATCAAATCCCGCTCGGTACCTTTGAAATTTGGAATCAGGAATTTGAACTTTGAATATGAACAAAAACGAAAAAGAATCAGGTGGAATTCGAACTCACACCTTTGGATTGGTGGTCTGGGACGCTAAGCAGTCGGCCATCAGAAGGTTCACACTCTACACTGAAATAAAAAAAATAGTACCAAATTCCTTTATTCTAGAAATTTTGCCTCTTTTCCTTATTTAGTAATCGGGTTTTTTGGATTACTTAATAAGGAAAGGAGCCAAAATTCCTAAAATTTAGGATTTTTTTACTTTTTTTTAGTGTAGCAGTGAATTGGGTCCATAAATGAAGCTTAGATTGCTGATATTATTGTTTACAGCGATTAAGCTTATTTTTCTGAGTACCCTTTGTACGAGCACAAAGAGTTTAAAATGGATTTTTAAATCAATTTTGAAAAATTAACCTCGCGGTCCTTCTTGAAAGAAAAGCTCCTACTTGACAGCTCGTTCCAAGGGGACCATAGTTGATCCATCGAAAAAATGTTGTCTTGTCAAAAAAAAAATTTGCATTAAAATGAAAAAAAAGTGATCAGAAATGGTTTTTAATCGTGTTTTTTACCGTTGTACATAATTGACATAGGACTTTAGTACCCAATTGATCGGTAGCGTTGAAACATGCTATCTTCTCATATTAAATACGCGCTGATCCCTGATTTGCCTGAGGGGATTGGAAGTCTAAATATAGATCGAGTTTCCTTCAGATGCTTGCTTCTATGTTTAGGCGGGGCCGAACAATGCCCAGCGACCTCGGAATTGGACCGCAAGGAGTTCTGTTATTCTGAATCGGGTCGTTGGAAGCAGCGCGAGGGCTATCACCACCTAATACCCGGGACTGAGATAAGTTGTATTAGCATTCGGCATATACAAAGTGGATTAGACACACACATTTCAATAAAATTTGGAATAAATTCAAAGAAATTCTCGTAAAACCTCGTAGGGCCAGGTATGAGGAGTTGTTAAAATTGGGTACAAAAGTCCTATGTCAATTTTTATGTACAACGGTAAAAAACACGATTAAAAACCATTTCTGATCACTTTTTTTTTCATTTTAACGCAAAACATTGTTTTGACAAGACAACATTTTCTCGATGGATCAACTATGGTCCCCTTGGAACGAGCTGTCAAGTAGGAGCTTTTCTGTCAAGAAGGACCGCGAGGTTAATTTTTCAAAATTGATTTAAAAATCCATTTTAAACTCTTTGTGGTCGTATAAAGGGTCATTGTGCTCAGAAAAATAAGCTTTATCGCTGTGAACAATAATATCAGCAACCTAAGCTTCATTTTAGGACCCAATTATTCTAATGACACAGAACAGATTTAACCCAAAAATGACGAACTTCTCGTACAGTGTCCTGATGTAAACACCCAGTCAGCGCGTTCCGTTTGAATTCCGTTTAGAATTCCACTTGAGCGAAAAAAGTTCAAATTGAATTCTAAACAGTGTTCCGTTCGAATTCGTAAACGTATTCCGTTTCAAACGCAACAACCGATTCCTTTTGTGCTTTCGCCGTAAATGTGTTCAATCGGAATTCAAACGGAATCGAAAAGGAATGGACGTATTGGTTTTGACGCTGCTTCTTCTTCATCTTGTTTTGTTCACTTGTTGTTTTTTCGTTTTGTTTTTAATTCAACCAGAATGATTAATTCAACTTAATTTCCTAATTTTAAAATTAATTTGATTTATTTTTCGTTAAACTAATCGTTCAATTAAAAACGTCCCAACCCCGAGTCCTCTTTATTTTAATTATTATTATTTTAGATAGACAGAAAACATTATGAAGTAGCGAAGCTTGAACTTGTCGATGTAGATTCCGTGCAGTGTATCAATCTCCGTCAGGTTGGAGATGGTCACTGCAATCAGCTTACACGTGCGGAAGGATCGCTTGGCATCAGTGTCATTCTGCACATCATTCAGAGAAACATCGAAAAGACCGTCGGAGGCAATCCGGGTCTCCTGGGTACGATTGCCACCTCTCTTGTATCGTCGCCTGTTCCTTCAGGATATTGGTCACCAGTCCTTCTTCACGGCGGGATTCTTGCGGATAAACTCGATCAGCTGCTGGTAATCAGCGAGAGTGAAGATGCCGTCGGAGATCCAAGTGTTCGCGCTTGTTGGTTCCGCTGGGTTCGTCGTCGCGTCGTCATCCCCCCGTGATTGTCCTCTCCGTCGTACGCGTTGTTGTTGACCGCGATGTGCATCCCCACCTGCTTGATCGAACCAAACTAGGCTAACAGATTCCGGACGCTTTCTTCCGTTTTATTGTCCATCTTGAAGCTCTTCGTTGCACACAATATTTTGATGTTCCGCCGCCGAAGATTCCCATCGCGCACCTCGCAAGTCCGAGCGACCCCCGCATTCCGTCCGCCGCCACCCTATTTTGACCCTGCATCCGGCTGAGCGCTCCAATCAAGGCCACCTGGTAAACAATGTTGAAATCGTCCTCGCCGCTGTACAGATTGTACTCCGGCGGGATGACAAAGGCCGACAGCTGCTTGGTCACCGCCGGCGTGGGCAACTCGGTGGCCTCGGCCACGGCCTCCGCGTCCGTTTCGGCGACACATTTTCCAGCCAGCAAAACTTATTTATCTGCAACAGTTCGTCCTGTTGTAACTTGGCACATCCGGGAGGTAGCCACTGGGTTGGACTGGGTTCGTCTGCTTGTTGAGTATATTGCGCTGACCAGGTCCTTAAAACTTCGTCAAATTAGTCAAGAATAAAAAAAAGTTGAATTTCTTAACCAATCTCACCGACAACAGCAGCACGCAGGGCAGATCCGGCCCCTCGGCTCATACATGCAGCAGTTGGCGTTGATAATCGTCGTCTAGTCCAGGTCGTTCCGCAAGTCCCAGACGTGGGGCACGTCTCCATCATGTTCTGCTAGGAGATGTACTTTGTTCGGATGAAATCGGACCGACCGATGATGCGTACTGAAAAAAAGGAAAAACGAGCGGATTTCAACAAGGAGACAATTTAGTTAGTCTTACAACGAAACGTCCGGCGGGAGTTTACTTCTTCCGAGAGCCAACTCGATTTCCTTGGCGATCAACAGCCAGTTCGTGACCAGTTCCCGATCCCGGTGGACGCCGGTTAATTGAATACATGATCCAATTAAAGTTACTTTTTGGCACTGATCGGCTGGAAACAAATTCACATTGGCAATCAAAAATCCAGCGACGACTTTGATTTAAAAAAAAATCCGAGAAAATCTTGAATCTCATCCGACCCTCGTGAAAATTTTCGAGATGAAACACGTTTGACATCTCACTCACACATTGACAACAAAACCGTTTCGGCGAGTTCCGGTGATGTGTCAACAAAGTTCCGCTTTATACCAGCAGATGTCGCACTTGTGCAAAAATGGCTCAAACAGAATCTAAACGAAATCCAAACGGATATTCTGTTTAGAAAATTTCGAAGCAATTTTCGAAGTGGAATTCGAAGTGGAATGAATCAGTCAAGCCGCGGATGATTTGACCGGGCAATGATCGAGCTAGAGCTGTCACAGCCCTGCGAAGTATGTTGGCTGACATATCGGGTGGTCAGCCAAAAAAACCAGCTAGAAGTCGCCTGACAAAAAACTTTTGCTAGAAAGAGATAGGAAACCTGATGCAAACAATCGTTCAGCTGTAATGTAAACATAAAGTATGAGTTACGGAAATTGCTTTCCGCATAATTGATCGACGCCACCAACATCGTCAGCACAGCCGACAACAGAAACCCAAACTGCGAACAAAGCTAAACTTCGTTTACCTCGCCGCGATTAAAGCAAGTAGCTCGATTAATGCTAAGTAAGCAAAACCTCAGTACCTCGTGTGTGAGGCACTGGGGGACTTTTCGATCACAATAAAATCAGAACGTTTTGGACAGTCTAACACAACGCGTCGGCGTTATTTATTTCGAAACTTCCCCCCTTTCATAATGGGATCTTTATAACTGGCGCAGTCGAGTCTTCGCCGGAAGGTGGCTGTGCCCAGTGATTGAAGTGGTCGTTCGCGAAAATCTCGGTAGTGAGACCGAAAGTGCAAGTTAATGCGAAAAACACGGCAGTTGTTTATTGTGTGTGTGTGTATGTGTGCAACCAACCAAACGGGACCACGCGGTCGCTTCTTACAAATTGAGTTGTTTTCATGTATATTAGATTTTGTTTTCTATACATGCAAATAACTCGCATAGGCATTTGGACGGTGTTAGCTCTGCCGAGCTTCGGTGACCCATTTCTACGCAGGCTAGCCATGCGCGAGGTACCTCAGCTTGAATCGACAAGCCCCGCCCTAAAGAACGATTGCATCAATCGGATTCAAACGTTATTTAGAACTTTCGAGCCCTTGTCAAATGGACAAAGGCCCAGCATGTATATAGTTTGTAGTAATAGTATTCCTAATTCAACCAATCCAAAGGACGGGGGATCGAACCCCAGTTCGAGCGACTTTGATTTTCGTTCATTTTTAGAGTTTCAAAATTCATATTTCCTTAATTTTCTTGTTAGGAGCAGATGGGAGCAGATGACAAGTCAGCCACGGCTGCTCCATAATAGGGACAACACTAGAACGCTCTCACCAAATTCTGGGATCATCCATCCAGCTCCGTAAACTCTTATATAAATCCCCGCTTCCTTTGCATCTCTTGCGTTGCCGGATGTTGCCGCCAAGTGATCCACACGACTGCCTCCGTCGGCCGTTGAACTGGTTTCCAGCTTCCACAGCCACCTGGCCCCGATTTTCTCCGGAGTAAGCTCCACCTCGAATTGCTTCTTCCTCGCCTGAGAAAATTCCACTTAACACAAAACCATTGTTTTCAGACTAAAACCCAAAGTCTGGCTTCAAAAACACTATTTGGTGACCGAGATTTCACGTCAAAATGTCACAACGCCCAATCCACGCGAACACCTCCGAAAAACCGTCGGAATTCTGGTTCCACTTTAACCCACCAAACTCAGGGAAGTCACGGGTGAAGTACAACACGGATTCTGTAAACCGGATAATCGAACCGCGAAATTGACCCATCCGGAACAATCTTGAATAACGCGTACCGGAACACACCACAAGCAAAGAATTTCGAACGAGAAGACATGAAAAAACGCGGAGCAAAACTTAAAAAAACACGGCAGTTGTTCATTCAGCAGAAATTCGTCACCAACGGCTCTGGAGATCAGGAGTGAAGCAGCCAAGGAAATTACCTGTTGAAGCAGCCACCGACCGAAGAAGATGAACCAACGTTATCCGCTGGATACTTCGGCAAGAGGCGTGATACCATCGTGTGCTCATCGCGAAAAACTCGGTCAGATTTCAGGAGCACAGCACGACGTGGACTTCAACACCTTCGACGAGGAGGACAAAAGAACAGCGTTACCCTGATTTTCAACAAGCAACAAAATTTAAAGTGAAAAAAAAATCTAAATTCAAAGTTCAAAAATATTTTTCTAAATTTGATAAGTTAAGTGAGTGTGTGTGAGTAAAAACAAAATCAGCAATTCGAAAATCAGATTAACTAATTTGACAAAAGGAAAATACACGATTCAAAATTTATTTTTTTAGAAGGTGTGTGAGTGATAAAAAAAACAAAGAAAATCATTTCAAAATTATGTAGCAAAAAAAATTTAAGTTAATCGAGTGTGTTTGAAATTGTTAAGAGGAAACATTACAATGAAATAATAGTTTGTTTGTAATAGCTAATTACAAGTCTCGATTTGTAATTCAGAGTTACAGAAATGTAACAAACGAAGATGTAATTAAGGATTACGTAATCTTTGATTACAAATATTTGTAACACTTAATTACAAAATAGCAACAACTATAATGTTTCAAACATCACCAAAGAAGCTTCTGATATTTCAAACTCGCTGAGTGACCTGTTTGGTAGTTCTTTCCGATGAAAAATTTCTGTGCAGTCGATACGGATCGAGACGATCCTTTCTTGGTGAGGAGTAGTTACGGAAATTGCTTTCCGCATAATTGATCGACGCCACCAACATCGTCAGCACAGCCGACAACAGAAACCCAAACTGCGAACAAAGCTAAACTTCGTTTACCTCGCCGCGATTAAAGCAAGTAGCTCGATTAATGCTAAGTAAGCAAAACCTCAGTACCTCGTGTGTGAGGCTCTGGGAGACTTTTCGATCACAATAAAATCAGAACGTTTTGGACAGTCTAACACAACGCGTCGGCGTTATTTATTTCGAAACTTCTCCCCTTTCATAATGGGATCTTTATAACTTATGTATTGGTAAATTTCTGACTAGAAAGCCTTATTAAAAGAAATCCTCACAAATTTTGAAATGTTTTCTAATTTTATTAAAATATGTTCTAAAAATAATTTCAAAGTTATTTTGCTTTTATGCCGAATTAAAGAATATGCTTGTAGGACTTGAAAATTTTGTTCTGCATCATAGAAATAATTTTATCAACTCCTCATAGCTGACCCTACGAGGTTTTTGACGAATTTATTTGAAATTATTCAAAATCTTATTTAAATATGTCCTTAAAACATTTTTAAAATTATTTGGCATGAATGCCGAATTGAAGAACATCCTTGTAGGACTTGGAGTTGTCACTGATTTCAAAATAACCCGCCTTTAATTAGGCAATAGTCACTATTTTGTAAATCAATCAAAACCCCTCGTCGTCAGCTTTCGCCCAGTTAACTCAATCCGAATTCTGAAACGGAATCTAATTAGAATCGTATACAAATTCCGTTTCAAACGCAACAACCGGTTCCGTGTTCGAACCGGTTGTTGCGTTTGAAACGGAATTTGTGTACTATTCTAATTAGATTCCGTTTCAGAATTCGGATTTGTTGCAATGTGCAACAACAAATGAAACACGCGAGTGTAGATAAATAATTAAGCATTTATTGCAGATAGTTAAATTTATTAAAAGTTATGCGTTTGTCTTCTTGAGCTCGCGGTTTATGACAACCGGTTTCCGGTCGTGGATGTCAACAGGATGACGACAACCCGAGCATGGGTAAATAACAAGGGAAATGCGTAATAATACCTTTCTCTGGTATCAATACCAAATATTGGTATTCCTGGACCCTTTAAAATTTGTCTTAAGGATTATGCAAGAGCAAAATGTGCTATCATACCAATTTAAGGTATTGTTTTGATATTGCAAAATTGCAGAATTTGTCAATGGTCGAACACCACATTTTGGTATTCTTTTGGTATTACAGTGTTTTATCAAATTCCTCTGAAACTATGAGAAAATTTTGACCAATTTTGACAAAATAATTAATTTTGCGCTAAAATGATGTCTCAAAGCGAATGCTTTCATTGAAAACCGGAAATGTCAAACTTGATTTTAAACATTATTGATATACCCCCTAAAGCAGGCCTGCCCAACGTCCGGCCCGCGGGCCGGATTCGGCCCGTGAAGCCATTTCATCCGGCCCGCGACGGCTTTTCAAAATGGTTCTATGACCGGCCCTTCATAAAATATTCAATAAATTAATTGAGTGTCTAAATAAAAAATATCTTGAGATCAATTTTTCAGATATTATAACAAAACAATTATTTGTTTATTTTGCTTTTGACATACAATGTTACTAATTCAACGTTTCTTAGGATTATGCCTTTGTATTTTTTGACATGATTTCAATTCACATCTAAACATTCTTTATGTTTGAATTTAATTCTTATTATTTCAATATTGATGTTATAAGAATTCATTATTAAACTTGAAAAATATGCAAAAAGATTGCAAAAGACACTGAATTCTAATTTCTTAAAGTTTTGGCTGATTTTATTTCTAATTCAATTTTATTTTTTTTTAGGATTTTGATTAATTATTATTATTTTTTCAGAGCAACTTTTCAATGATAAAATTTTGCTGAGAATTAGCTTAAAAAAGGCAAATTAATCATATTGAAAAAAGATCGCTGCAAATATTTAAAAAAAATAAAAAACAATCTAAAGAAGTCAAGAAATTAGATAGCATTTTTTATGATCCTCAATAATTCTAAGAAATTTGAAGAATGACGAATCAGATTTATATTTGTATAAACTTTTTTTTTTTATTTCATGTCTTTAAAATAATTTTAAAATGTTTTGTAAAATATTTGAATAAAGGTGCACAACAACTTAGACAACAACGCAAAAATTGTTTTTTCGTAGAGAAGATTTGTATCCAAATTTCGTTTTAATAAATTTTATCTTGTCTTGTTGATTTTTCAAACTTGAATAAAAACTTGCAACGACGCAATTTTGATATTTTTTTTAGTTTATGATGTCGGAATTCAATTTCAATCGACAAGAACAATTACAATACAATTTTGTCCAAAACAAAATAAAAGTAAATCAATTAAACACATCTTTGAAAGTAATCTTTGTATTTCTTTCTTAAAATCAAGTTATTTGAATCTTATTTGCAACACTTGTTTATGTATTTGTTTACTTAAATTAATCTATTAAAATAAATTTTATGAAAATAAATGTTAACTATTTTTTAGTTTCACCAACATTAGTTCCGGCCCGCCTCTGGTTTAGAAAAATCAGATCTGGCCCGCAGGGCCAAAAGGTTGGGCACCCCTGCCCTAAAGAAATTACTTGAAATTGTGGAAAACTTTCTAAGTCAGGATGGCACATTTTGGCATTAAAGTGTTTTATCAAATTCCTCTGAAACTATGGGAAAATTTTGACCAATTTTGACAAAATAATTAATTTTGCGCTAAAATAATGTCTCAAAGCGAATGCATTAATTGAAAACCAGAAATTTCAAACTTGATTTTAAACATTTTTGATATACCTCCTAAAGAAATGACTTGAAATTGTGGAAAATTTTCTAAGTCAGGATGGCACATTTTGGTATTATTTTGGTATTAAAGTGTTTTATCAAATTCCTCTGAAACTATGGGAAAATTTTGACCAATTTGATGTTTCAAAGCGAATGCTTTCATTGAAAACCGGAAATTTCAAACTTGATCTTAAACATTTTTGATATACCCCCTAAAGAAATGACTTGAAATTGTGGAAAATTTTCTAAGTTAGGATGGCACATTTTGGTATTATTTTGGTATTATAGTGTTTTATCAAATTCTTCTGAATTTTGATGAGATAATTAATTTTGCGCTAAAATGACTTGAAACCCAAAAATGTTAAAGCTGATTTTCATTTTTTTATATACTCAACCGACTCCGACTCCGACTCCAACTCCCGCCTACCAACTCTAGCCGACTCCGACTCCAGCTTTCAACAAATTGTTGGCTCCGACTACGACTCCGACTCCACATATTTTTTTTTTGATATTTAAAAAAATCGTAAATTATTATTTTGAAAACATTGATAAATAGGATTATTTAAATACTCTCTAAGTGTCAAGTTTTTCTCAAGGAAAATAAGTTCGAATCACAAAACGGAAAAAAAAATCTAGGTTACAAGTTGTATACGTTATTGAACCAAATACAGTTCAGGCTCGATTATCCGAAGGCCTCGGAAAAATTTCACTTCGGATATTCTTATTCGGTCTTATTTTTAATTGTCGGGCTTAAGTTTGACCCCTAAACTACGCTAAAGTGATTTAGAATTTTTAAATTCAAGATGGCGTCCAAAATGGCGGTGATAACATATTGAAAAAATGCATTTTGATATTTAATAGGCAATTTACTATTCAAATTTGACTAAAATGGGGTCGCAGAACTCGAATGCAAGAACGAAAATATTTTTTTTAGAATGTGATTCGATTATCCGAAGCCCATACAAATCGAAATTAGGATAATCGAGTCTTATAATAATCGAGTCTGGACAGTATCAAAAATATTTCCAGTTTTGAAGACATTTTAGGATGAACAATTTTAAAAAGTAAATTTGGACTCATTAACATAACCTCAAATTTCCACTTATTTTATTAAAAGCTTAAAAAATTAAATATTTATCTGTTATTTTTTTTGTAGTGAATCATTAAAAGTAACCTAGCCTTAATGATCGATTTAAATAACATATATATTTAATTTGCTCACTTTTAGGCTGACATTTATAAGAAGCACAGTGACAATTGAAGTCACTTTGGTTTTTTGAATAACAATTTTAAACGACACTATTTTTAAAGCTCCATTGATTTTTATTTAAGACGTACATGGACATCACGCCAAAGCTGGAGAAGAAGATTATTGCAAATCAATTTACCTAAAAAAAATATTTTTGGGAAAGGACGCTTTTGTGGTTCTTTTCAAATATCCGTGACCTAGAAAATATTGTACCAAGGGATTTTTTATTTATTTTAATTTAAGAATTTTCTATGTATAAGGCGGCGCGCAATACTTCTTGAATTTTCACCTAAAACGAAGCTTTATAAATGATCGTGCACCTCCATTAACATATATGAAAAAACATAAAATTGGGAAAAAAATAAAACTCCACTGGTAAAATATTTTCTAGGTCACGGATATTTCAAAAGGACCATATAAGCTACCTTTCCAAAAAGATTTTGTTAGGTATATTGGTTTGCAATGATTAATACCTTCTGTCATATTGGCTTGGGACATATATAATACATTATGAGAAAATTATTACTGGTTGAATAATATTTGAAAAATAAATAAAAATCCTATTATGTTATTTATACATTTTTTATTAAGTCCTTTTTGGTTCTGAAATATTGAGATTTGTTCAACAATAATTTGCAACGATATCAAAATAGCTTGCCTAAGGATCGACACTTTGGTCAAATTTGAATTGAAAGGGTTCAGACAAAAGGATGCAGTCAAGACTTAATTGAATATTTCTGAGTACAAAACCAATAATGTCTATTATTTTTTAATTAATTTAATCTTTTATGATACTTCAAACTTGGGTTAGAGATGATTAACAGGGTATCATATAGTGATCAAAGTGGAATAACACAATAAGAGCTTCCCAATCACAATAAAAATGCTCAAAAAACATAATGGCATCTAATAAATCTCCTGAAAAAAATTAAAAAAATGATAACGAATGCAACTTAAAAAAACTTTAAAATAGAAGAAGTTCTGTGAAACCTGCATTATAACAAATACTGAACAAGTAAAAAAAAATTTGTTGAATTTTAGATAACTCCGACTCCGACTCCGGGTTATCAGAAATTTTCGGCTCCGACTCCGACTACGACTCCAGCTCATAAAATCCAGTCGACTCCGGCTCCGACTCCGACTCCAGCTGTTCGAGTTTTGATGACTCCGACTACGACTCCAGGTCCCCGAAAAGACCCGACTCCACCGACTCCGGTACCAAAAGTTGCGTCTATTACGAAATTTTTGGTATCGTAACATGTATAGGTCATCGCTGAAATTTTAAAGTTATCGCAGTTTTAGTGAAAAAAGTCGTTTTTTCCCGTTTTCGTCATTTTCCCATTTTTGCGCGTGGTGCGTCGAAAAACCCAGCTTTTATTTTCAAAAAATCGTATCTCAGAGTATCGAAAACATAACTTCACCATTTTTTGATATGTTATGTGAAATTTTCCGAGGAATCAGATAAAAATATTTTCATACATAGGCTCTTTGGTCCCGAGACCTTCAAAACAGCATTTTATGTTTTCATTCAACCTTTTCAAATGTTAAGCTAGATTTTGAAACTTCTTACTATTTTTCCCAAATAGCCAAACTAATCACCTTTCTTTTGCGTCTAAGACAGCTAAAATCGGATGAAATGGCGCGGAGATATGATTTTTGAAAAAGTGGTATTTGCGAAAATCGACGAAAATTGCCATTTTCGAACCACCCTAACACGACGTATGTCACCCTAATGGCCAATCAAAAATACGGGTCTAATTATTTCGGCCAAGGATCCCCAGAAAAATTTTGAGCCCGATCGGAGAACTTTTTTCGAATCATGCTGTTTTAGAATACAGGTAATAAAATGGCAAATATCCATAGAGAGCATTTAGAGCTTAAAACTCTTCACTGATTTCCTTGCTTGTTATGGTACCAAAAGATGCGTCTTTTAATTACGAAAATTTTGGTATCGTAACATGTATAGGTCATCGCTCAAATTTTAAAGTTATCGCAGTTTTAGTGAAAAAAGTCGTTTTTTCCCGTTTTCGTCATTTTCCCATTTTTGCGCGTGGTGCGTCGAAAAACCCAGTTTTTATTTTCAAAAAATCGTATCTCAGAGTATCGAAAACATAACTTCACCATTTTTTGATATGTTATGTGAAATTTTCCGAGGAATCAGATAAAAATAATTTCAGACATAGGCTCTTTGGTCCCGAGACCTTCAAAACAGCATTTTATGTTTTCATTCAACCTTTTCAAATGTAAAGCTAGATTTTTGAAACTTCTTACTATTTTTCCCAAATAGCCAAACTAATCACCTTTCTTTTGCGTCTAAGACAGCTAAAATCGGATGAAATGGCGCGGAGATATGATTTTTTGAAAAAAGTGGTATTTGCGAAAATCGACGAAAATTGCCATTTTTCGAACCACCCTAACACGGCGTAGGTCACCCTAATGGCCAATCAAAAAAATACGGGTGTAATTATTTCGGCCAAGGATCCCCCAGAAAAATTTTGAGCCCGAACGGAGAACTTTTTTTTCGAATCATGCTGTTTTAGAATACAGGTAATAAAATGGTAAATTTCCATAGAGAGCATTAAGAGCTAAAAACTCTTCACTAATTTCCATTGTTTGAAAAAAAAAAATATTTAGAATACAGGTAATAAAATGGCAAATTTCCATAGAGTGCATTTAGATCTAAAAACTTTTCACTGCGTTCACTGTTTGAAAAATTAAAAAAAAAATTAGAATACAGGTAATAAAATGGCAAATATCCATAGAGAGCATTTAGAGCTTAAAACTCTTCACTGATTTCCTTGCTTGAGAAATAAAGAAAAAATGGTTTTTGCTATTTAATATCAATTTCTTATTTTGTTTAAAAAAGGTGACAAAATTTATAAAAAAAAATATCATAGAGATTATTTAGAGCTTAAAACTTTCTAATGGTTATCTTGCTTGAATATTATACCCAAGCAGCACACTTTGTCAGATAAACGTATTTCCTAACTGTTTGTATAACCAATCCGCCTCGTTGTCACAACTTGTTCTACAACTCCTGTGAACTGGAAAAAGCGCACTTTTTTCTGTTGTATAACTTGCCAGAAAAAGATGCAAGTTATCAGAGTAAGTTGTACAAATGTATTTGACAACACTGTGCCATCTAACAAGAGATTCAACGAAAAAAAGGGGCGTGGTTTACGGCTGTGCTGTCAAATCGAAGCGCACACTGGAAAGGAAAGTTAGATTGAAAACAGCTATCTAACCGTCGACTAACTTACATGTAAACAAACGTTTCTTATTAGAATTTTAGCTAACGAGGAAGCTAATTAAAAAAGTACGCTTGTTTCTGCAAGATTCATTTAAAATAATTCGAAATTGAATTAAAAAAAAGAAAGCAATCATGGCGCGCATGTGATTAGTGTGAAATTTCCTGCATGGCGAACTTTTAGATTTTCCTTTTTTGATGAACTTCCTCTTTTCCAAGATTCGATCCGATGACTTCGACGATTTGTTGTTATCTCCACGGCAGGTCCAGGCGCGCTTCCACATCTCTCCACGGGGCTTCATACTAAACAAGCTGGCCCAAGCGTCAATAAGAAGGCTGCTGTCTGTTTTGTTAGCTAAAGAACTCAACTCCAACGAAAGCTGTCATTGGAATTTAAGTTATATAAGTTTGTTTCAAGACAGGTTTTATAACACCACTACATAATTTTGTTATAACAAACCTTTTCAACTGTCATTTCGATTACCGTACCACGGAGTAATATTGAAATCGGTATGATTTTGATTTGTTGTTTTCTTTATCATAAACTCTATAAGCTGATAATTTTTGTAGCTTTTACCAGCGATATGTTCACAAATTAATCGGTCAACAATCAAAACTATTGCAATCTTCAATAAATAAACATTATTGAAACTCTAAATTCCTCATGTACAAATTTACACCGCCTAACAACACGCAATGTCAAGTTGAATATGTATGTTGAGCATCAGTTATATAATCTATTCTCCGAGAACATTTGTGTAACAAAGCGAGAAAACCTAAGGTTATTTATAGAATGGGCGTGGCCAACCCATTTTTCAGAAGATGCCGTCGCATGACAATGTTAGATAAGCAGTGAAACAAACAGTGCAATATTGTTTTTATTCAACAAACTGTTTTCGAGTAAACATTACAGATGCGGGAACAGCATCTTGGCAAATCAGCACTTTGACGTTCAATTACAGCTCATAAAAAGTGTTTTCAAGTGAAATAAAGTGATAAATAGCTCAATAGGAAGTGAGCAAGCAAGTTTCTATCAAAAGTGTTCCAAAATAAATTGTTTAAATAGTGAAAATCAGCAATTTGGATGGAGTTAGGAGTAAGTGTTTACCCTCCCAAACATGTGAAAATATTCCCTATGTTGTGTGTTAAAGTTGGAAAAGAGTGATGTTGACTGTGTTTTAACACTTGTGTGGCACAAATCTCAAGAGTTATATAAGTCAGTTATACAAGTAGTGAAACAAACAGTTATTTAACTAACGTTGACATTTTTTCTCGTATGTTGATCAAAAACAGCTGTCTAACTATTATACAACAGTCGACAAGTTATGAGTGCTACTTGGGTAGTTTATTTTCTGTTGAATTAAATAAAATGGCAATATTTCCTGAAATCTTTATAAGGTTAAACATATGTTAACTGATTTTCTTTTAATAAAATTAAAATAATTGTTAGAAGATTTAGTTTTATTTTTTCTTACTTGCGTATTTAAAATTGTTTTTTTTTCTTAATTTGTTGTACGAAACTTGTAATTTTGTTAAACATTTGTTTTGTCAAGACAAACATAAAAATAGCTGTAAAATAATTTTATTGCTTCTAAGCATAATTACTTACCAGTACAATAAAAATTATATAATTTTATAAATTTGTATAATTTTATCTGAAATTTCTTTCAACCATCCAGACGAGAGCATTTAACATAAAAACTCTCTATGAACACTAGGGTCGATCTTCCAGCACAGCATTTTTTCAGTTCCTTTTGGGGTCCTAAACAACTCCCCAAAGTTTGGGAACGATTGGTTTAGTCCTCACTTTGCGCAAAGCGATTCAATTTTCCATATAAATTTGTATGGGAAAACCCATTTTTTTGAGATTTGATATTTATAAAATCCACGTTTCACGCTGTACTAAAACCGGATTCATATTCGGATGCTCTGGAATGTGCTCTACAACTTTCCCGAAGAGAGTATGGTGCTAGCTTGTCCCTGAAAGAAGATACAGCGTCCTCAAAACTCGTCTAAAACGTGATTTTCGAGCAAAAAACACGTTTTAGACGAGTTTTGAACACGTTGTATCTTTTTACAGGAGCAAGTTAGCACCATACTCTCTTCGGGAAAGTTGTAGAGCACCTTCCATAGCATCCGAATATGAATCAGGTTTTAGTACAGCGTGAAACGTGGATTTTATAAATATCAAAATCCAAAAAAAATGCTTTTCCCATACAAATTTATATGGAAAATTGAATCGCTTTGCCCAAAGTGAGGACTAAACCAATCGTTCCCAAACTTTGGGGAGTAGTTTAGGACCCCAAATAGACTGAAAAATGGTTGTGCTCGCTAAATTTGGACAACTTTATTTTTTTCCATACAACCATATTACACCCAAATGAACACTCTGCTATACTAGTTTTCACTTCAGACGATCTCTACCAAACATGCCTCATTAGGGTGTAATATGGTTGTATGGAAAAAAATAAAGTTGTCCAAATTTAGCGAGCACAACCATTTTTCAGTTCCTTTTGGGGTCCTAAACTACTCCCCAAAGTTTGGGAACGATTGGTTTAGTCCTCACTTTGCGCAAAGCGATTCAATTTTCCATATAAATTTTTATGGGAAAAGCAATTTTTTGGATTTTGATATTTATAAACATTGGGGTCGCTACCCTGTTCGCAGCAACATCGCCTGTGTTGATGCTCCGCGAATTTTTTTCGATTTACGGTGAAAGTGCGTTGTTTTAATCGCGAGTTCTTCCCCGCACGATGGGCAGGAACACCCGCGGCCGTGGCAGCTCGAGTGCACCTCGAGGACGTGGCCGGGCCAGTTCCTGCAGCAACTTCGGAAAGACCTCCTCGTCTGGCTCCAAACGGTCAATAAACCTGCTGAAGCTGCCATCCAACTACGTACCTGCGCGTAGCCCCATACGTACGCGTGGACTAGCGGCACTTGCCAACCCGGATCAACCCGGAACCAGTGGATTGTCCACCAACAAGCCGGGAACTTCCTCGACGGCGGTTCCAACCTCAAACGGTTTCGCTGCGTTGTCTGATGACAACAAAGGAGACGACGACGACGACGTCAGTGGTGGCGATGGTGTTACTACTACACCGTCGCAGGCTAAGGGCACCTCCACCGCGGGGGAGCAAAAGGGTAAAAATCGAAAAAAATGCCACCGATTACAGTGCCTGGTCGCCCAGCTGTTGAAATCGAGGAGCATTGGCAGATGCCGACTGTCAATACCTGATGCGTATTAACAAGTCGTCCGTAAACATCATCACACGAGATCGCCCGCGTTTCGAGAAAGTGCTGAAAACGCTGAAAGATGCAAACATTCAGTACTACACGCATGATTCGCCGGAAAACCTTCCAGTAAAGGTAGTGGTGACTGGGTTCTCCATTCTAGTGCCACCCAAGGAATTCGTGGATGTAATTCTCGCGAAAAAAAATATTTATCCGCGAGAAGCTAAAGTGCTCTCGCATAAGGTAACCGAGGTCGGAGACCAGATTCTCTGGCTGCTGTACTTCGAACGCGGTTCCGTTAAGATCCAGGACCTGCGCAAAGTTAAATCGCTGGAAGGATTCATGGTGAGCTGGAGATACTTCAGTAAGCGGCCTTCCGATGCTGCCCAATGTCACCGATGCCAACGTTTTGGACACGGTTCCCGGAACTGCACTTTGGCGCCGAAGTGTGTCAAGTGCAGCGCAGCCCACCTCACGGCTGCATGCACGCTGCCCAAGAAAGCATCCCTGGGAAAGGACAACCAAGCCGAGCAGAACAAGCGGAACGTGAAGTGTGCTAACTGTGACGGTAACCACACTGCCAATTACCGCGGGTGCACCGCTAGGAAGACCTACCTCGAGGCGCTGGAGAAGAGGAAAAAGCCAGCACCACATTCCTCAAGGACTTCGACAGGTCAACCCTCGACCGAACCCCGTCAAACGAATCCTCCTGGATTCGGGCGTACTTACGCCAGCGTGGCGGCTACCGCAAACGGTCCAACCCCGGACAGCAACAGTGATGGTGATTTATTCACCCTCACCGAATTCCTCTCCCTTGCGAGGGACATGTTTACGCGACTCAACACTTGCCGAAACAAGCTGGAGCAGTTCTTCGCGCTGCAAGAGCTGATGGGGAAGTACCTATGCCCTGCATAGGTGCAAGCTCACACACTGTGGAACAGTCTTCGCCTTCAGTAACGAACTGATTTTTTTTCTGTGATATATATTTAAGCTTTCCTATCCTCCTTCTCTTTCCATAGTAATAGTAGCAGTTATTTTAGAAAGTTTTTTCTGCTCTCGCTTAACCGACTGAAACTGAATTTATTTCATCCAATTGATTATATTTGAATTTATTTGTAGTTGTAAGGATCTCCAAAACTCTGCATTCTGTTATTAGTTAAGCAAATTGTATTCTGATTAGTACAACAAATAAACATGAATTGAATTGAATTGAATTGATATTTATAAAATCCACGTTTCACGCTGTACTAAAACCTGATTCATATTCGGATGCTATGGAAGGTGCTCTACAACTTTCCCGAAGAGAGTATGGTGCTAACTTGCTCCTATAAAAAGATACAACGTGTTCAAAACTCGTCTAAAACGTGTTTTTTGCTCGAAAATCACGTTTTAGACGAGTTTTGAGGACGCTGTATCTTCTTTCAGGGACAAGCTAGCACCATACTCTCTTCGGGAAAGTTGTAGAGCACATTCCAGAGCATCCGAATATGAATCCGGTTTTAGTACAGCGTGAAACGTGGATTTTATAAATATCAAAACTCAAAAAATGGGTTTTCCCATACAAATTTATATGGAAAATTGAATCGCTTTGCGCAAAGTGATTTCATTCCCAAACTTTGGGGAGTTGTTTAGGACCCCAAAAGGAACTGAAAAATTGCTGTGCTGGAAGATCGATTTTGATATTACACCCTAATGCCTCATATTACCTGTGCCTACGACGCGGTCGCTTTGTGTTTGTCGCAAGCAGTATTTATTATAAAAATAGTTTTTATTTTTTATTTCGGTATCTATTGAAGATAGAGCTTTGGTGTCTTCGAGAGAGTTGTTCATTTTTGGTAGCTGAGCGACTTTGTCGAAAACAAGAATATTCTATACCTTATGCTGGACATTCGGCTTCTAGAGTTTTGTTTACTTTGACCAATCAGCTGCAAAAATGAATTGTGCTGCAATCATATGCTCTCTGGATGGATTGGATGAGGATTAACAAGGTATGTACGAGAATTATTATTTCAAAGTGAACCTATCACTTCAGTTTAGAAATTCTTTCAAACATTTCAATGTTTGGAGTTGCTTTGGAGAATTTGAACGTTGTGCGTCGCGGGCAACACGCCGGATTTTCGTTGCCGTTCCGTCTCTGTTTTCCCCCCGATTGTGTGTGTATTTCGACCCGGACGATTTCGCGATGTTGACAGTTGCTTTGGAGAATTTGAACGTTGTGCGTCGCGGGCAACACGCCGGATTTTCGTTGCCGTTTCCGTCTTTGTTTTCCCCCCGATTGTGTGTGTATTTCGACCCGGACGATTCCGCGATGTTGACAGTTGCTTTGGAGAATTTGAACGTTGTGCGTCGCGGGCAACACGCCGGATTTTCGTTGCCGTTCCGTCTCTGTTTTCCCCCCGATTGTGTGTGTATTTCGACCCGGACGATTTCGCGATGTTGACAGTTGCTTTGGAGAATTTGAACGTTGTGCGTCGCGGGCAACACGCCGGATTTTCGTTGCCGTTTCCGTCTTTGTTTTCCCCCCGATTGTGTGTGTATTTCGACCCGGACGATTCCGCGATGTTGACAGTTGCTTTGGAGAATTTGAACGTTGTGCGTCGCGGGCAACACGCCGGATTTTCGTTGCCGTTCCGTCTCTGTTTTCCCCCCGATTGTGTGTGTATTTCGACCCGGACGATTTCGCGATGTTGACAGTTGCTTTGGAGAATTTGAACGTTGCGCGTCGCGGGCAACACGCCGGATTTTCGTTGTCGATTCCGTCTTTGTTTCCCCCCCGATTGTGTGTGTATTTCGACCCGGACGATTCCGCGATGTTGACAGTTGCTTTGGAGAATTTGAACGTTGTGCGTCGCGGGCAACACGCCGGATTTTCGTTGCCGTTCCGTCTCTGTTTTCCCCCCGATTGTGTGTGTATTTCGACCCGGACGATTTCGCGATGTTGACAGTTGCTTTGGAGAATTTGAACGTTGTGCGTCGCGGGCAACACGCCGGATTTTCGTTGCCGTTTCCGTCTTTGTTTTCCCCCCGATTGTGTGTGTATTTCGACCCGGACGATTCCGCGATGTTGACAGTTGCTTTGGAGAATTTGAACGTTGTGCGTCGCGGGCAACACGCCGGATTTTCGTTGCCGTTTCCGTCTTTGTTTTCCCCCCGATTGTGTGTGTATTTCGACCCGGACGATTCCGCGATGTTGACAGTTGCTTTGGAGAATTTGAACGTTGTGCGTCGCGGGCAACACGCCGGATTTTCGTTGCCGTTCCGTCTCTGTTTTCCCCCCGATTGTGTGTGTATTTCGACCCGGACGATTTCGCGATGTTGACAGTTGCTTTGGAGAATTTGAACGTTGTGCGTCGCGGGCAACACGCCGGATTTTCGTTGCCGTTTCCGTCTTTGTTTTCCCCCCGATTGTGTGTGTATTTCGACCCGGACGATTCCGCGATGTTGACAGTTGCTTTGGAGAATTTGAACGTTGTGCGTCGCGGGCAACACGCCGGATTTTCGTTGCCGTTCCGTCTCTGTTTTCCCCCCGATTGTGTGTGTATTTCGACCCGGACGATTTCGCGATGTTGACAGTTGCTTTGGAGAATTTGAACGTTGCGCGTCGCGGGCAACACGCCGGATTTTCGTTGCCGTTTCCGTCTTTGTTTTCCCCCCGATTGTGTGTGTATTTCGACCCGGACGATTCCGCGATGTTGACAGTTGCTTTGGAGAATTTGAACGTTGTGCGTCGCGGGCAACACGCCGGATTTTCGTTGCCGTTCCGTCTCTGTTTTCCCCCCGATGTGTGTGTATTTCGACCCGGACGATTTCGCGATGTTGACAGTTGCTTTGGAGAATTTGAACGTTGTGCGTCGCGGGCAACACGCCGGATTTTCGTTGCCGTTTCCGTCTTTGTTTTCCCCCCGATTGTGTGTGTATTTCGACCCGGACGATTCCGCGATGTTGACAGTTGCTTTGGAGAATTTGAACGTTGTGCGTCGCGGGCAACACGCCGGATTTTCGTTGCCGTTCCGTCTCTGTTTTCCCCCCGATTGTGTGTGTATTTCGACCCGGACGATTTCGCGATGTTGACAGTTGCTTTGGAGAATTTGAACGTTGTGCGTCGCGGGCAACACGCCGGATTTTCGTTGCCGTTTCCGTCTTTGTTTTCCCCCCGATTGTGTGTGTATTTCGACCCGGACGATTCCGCGATGTTGACAGTTGCTTTGGAGAATTTGAACGTTGTGCGTCGCGGGCAACACGCCGGATTTTCGTTGCCGTTCCGTCTCTGTTTTCCCCCCGATTGTGTGTGTATTTCGACCCGGACGATTTCGCGATGTTGACAGTTGCTTTGGAGAATTTGAACGTTGCGCGTCGCGGGCAACACGCCGGATTTTCGTTGTCGATTCCGTCTTTGTTTTCCCCCCGATTGTGTGTGTATTTCGACCCGGACGATTCCGCGATGTTGACAGTTGCTTTGGAGAATTTGAACGTTGCGCGTCGCGGGCAACACGCCGGATTTTCGTTGCCGTTTCCGTCTTTGTTTTCCCCCCGAATGTGTGTGTTTTTCGGTCCGGGCGGTTTCGCGTTTTCGCATTTTAGTTGGTTTTATCTTTCCACAGCCGGCTGTCTAAGATTGAATCATTTATGCTAAACTCAACACCAAATAACCGGGAATAGTCTCTCAAATAGTGAGTGTGTGTGCGCGCTGGAGTGAAGAGTAGCTCCCGACCGTTCCGCCGGAATTCGTCGAAAAACCCGCGGTACCGTAGTGTCCCACGTCGCGAAGTGGCCGTATTTACCGTCGGAGCACTGAGTGATCCAGACGCCGGTGAAATCCGTGCTCGCCGGTCGTTAATTTGGCTGCAATTAGTGCGCGAATTTGTGATCGGCCACGGGCCAAAGCCAACAGCAGAAGAAAAAAAAACAATACACGCAGCCGGGCGCCTTTGAAAGAACGTCGTCGTCGTCGTCCCTCGACCACGTTGATCGTGGTGTACGGCAGTAGTGTAGTGTGGTAGAAAACGAACACAAGTGCGCGGCACGGAAAACGCGGAGTGTGCAAAATTTGTTTTTGAAAACGGAGAAAAGTTTTAAATTTTTTTTTTCTTGAGTATTATTTTGAATTGAAAAGTGAAGTGCCACCCCCCCTCCTCCGCCGCAACCAAGAACCCCCCCCCCCTCCAAGAGCGTCTGTTCCCCAGGTTAGGGGCGGCTCGAATCAAGAGGAGTTCGAGTGTTCGCAAGCTGTTAGCGTCTGTATCCCAGGTCAGGGGCGGCTGACAGCAGCGGGTGTTGGAACCCCCCCCCCCCCTTCGAGCGCCTGTTCCCCAGGTTAGGGGCGGCTCAAGGAAACCGGTGTCCTACTCCATCGTCGAGGTAAGCGTCTGTTCTCCATGTTAGGGGCGGCTTACAGCAGGTAGAGTTAGGACCCCCCCCCTCGAGCGTCTGTTCCCCAGGTTAGGGGCGGCTCGAAACAGCGTCTGTACCCCAGGTTAGGGGCGGCTGATTGAAAGTCCCTGTGTCGGCGTGGGACTCTAAACAGTACCGGCACGACGGTCCTCCGGCGAGACAGGGGGTTGGTGATGGCTACACGCACCCGCCGTAAAACCGTAGTGCAGAGAGCTCCAGATGCGAGCCGATCCAATCGCCGACCCGATTTTCGGGGATCCAGGGATTGGAAACTCGGGACGTGGAACTGCAGGTCCCTCAACTTCGATGGGAGCGACCGCATTCTTCACAACGAATTGCGGGTCCGCGGTCTCGAAGTCGTGGCGCTGCAGGAGGTGTGCTGGACGGGGAAGGACCACCGAGAATTCGGTGGGTATACTATGTATTGGAGCGGCGGCAATACACACGAGCTGGGGACAGCTTTTATCGTGCTGGGTGAAATGGCGAAGCGCGTGATTGGGTGGTGGCCAGTCAACGACAGAATGTGCCGGTTAAGAATCAAGGGCCGATTCTTCAACCTGAGCATCATCAACGTGCACAGCCCGCACATGGGAAGCGACGCCGATGACAAGGACGCTTTCTACGAGCTTCTTGACCGCGAGTACAGGAAGTGTCCAAAACACGACGTCAAGATTGTCATCGGCGACTTGAACGCTCAAGTTGGCCAGGAGGAGGAGTTTAGACCGGTTATTGGGAGGTTCAGCGCTCACCAGCAGACGAACGAGAACGGCCTACGACTCATCGATTTCGCTACCTCCCGAAACATGGCCATACGTAGTACCTTCTTCCAGCACACCTCCCTATACAAGTACACCTGGAGATCACCAAACGACACGGAGACGCAAATCGACCATGTTCTCATCGATGGTCGGCACTTCTCGGACATAATCGACGTCAGAACCTACCGTGGCGCGGACATCGACTCGGACCACTACCTGGTGGTGGCAAAGCTGCGCCAACGCCTGTCTGAGGTCAACAAGATCCGGTACCGTCGCCCGCAGCGGTATAATCTGGAGCGGCTCAAGGATCCTGAGGTCGCTACCCAGTACGCGCGGGAACTCGAAGCTGCGTTGCCTGACGAGGGTGAGCTTGCCGAAGCCCCTCTGGAGGCCTGCTGGAGCCATATGGAAGCAGCCATCAACGCAGCGGCATCGAGCGCCATCGGGTACGTGGACCGAGTTCGACGGAACGGCTGGTTCGACGAGGAATGTCAGGCGATTTGGGACGAGAAGAAAGCAGCGCGGGGCAAGTGGCTGCTGCACAACACCCGTGGGAACAAGGAGTCGTACAAACAGTTGCGAAGACAGCAAACCCATCTCTTTCGGGACAAGAAGCGCCGCCTGGAAGAGTTGGAGTGCCAGGACATGGAACAGCTGTATCGCTCCAACGAAACACGTAAGTTCTACAAGAAACTTAGTCAATCCCGGACTGGCTTCATGCCGCGAGCCGAAATGTGCCGGGATAAGGACGGAGGCATCTTGACGGACGAGCGTGAGGTGATCGAAAGGTGGAAGCAGCACTTCGACGAGCACCTGAACGGCCCAGAGGCGGAGTACCAGGGCGACGGGGGAAACGACGTCAGCGGTATGGTGGACGGCGAGGACGAGCCAGCACCCACGATGAGGGAAGTTAAGGATGCCATCAAGAAGCTGAAGAACAACAAAGCAGCGGGTAAGGATGGTATCGGTGCTGAACTCATCAAGATGGGCCCGGGCAAGCTGGCGGCCTGTCTACACCGGCTGATAGTCAAGGTCTGGGACACAGAACAGCTACCGGAGGAGTGGAAAGAGGGAGTAATATGCCCGATCTACAAGAAGGGGGACAAGTTGGAATGTGAGAACTATCGAGCCATCACTATTCTCAACGCGGCCTACAAAGTGCTGTCTCAGATCATCTTCTGTCGTCTGTCGGAGCGAGCAAAGGATTTCGTTGGGACGTACCAAGCCGGTTTCGTGGAGGGAAATCGACGACGGACCAAATCTTTTGCTACGCCAAATCCTCCAAAAATGTCGCGAGTACCAGATCCCGACGCACCACCTGTTCATCGATTTCAAAGCCGCGTACGACTCGGTCGATCGCGAAGAGCTATGGAAGATCATGTACGAGAACGGCTTTCCCGGGAAGCTGATCAGACTGGTGAAATCGACGATGGACGGGGCACGGTGCAGCGTGAAGATTTCGGGAGCGATGGGACTGCGACAAGGCGACGGTATCTCCGGCCTCTGTTTCAACATTGGGCTTGAAGGTGTTATGAGGCGGGCGGGCTTCAACATGCGGGGCACGATCATCAACCGGTCCAACCAGTTCATCTGCTATGCCGACGACATGGACATTGTCGGCAGAACGTTCGAGGATGTGGCCAGGCGGTACACCGAATTGAAGCGGGAAGCGGATAAGGTTGGATTGAAGGTGAATGTGGCGAAGACGAAGTATCTGCTGGCAGGAGGAACCGAGTCCCTTAGGGCTCGCATAGGACCGAGCGTGACGATCGACGGCGACGAGTTCGAGGTTGTGGAGGAGTTTGTGTACCTCGGATCGTTGGTTACGTCGGACAACAACTGCAGCAGAGAAATTCGGAGGCGTATCATCACCGGTAGTCGTGCCTACTACGGACTCCACAAGACCTTACGGTCTGGTCACCTTTCCCGGCGTACAAAGTGTACCATTGCGCCGCCGAGCGGTAAGGATTGGCGCATATGATGTGATATTAAAGTAATTTAAAGATCAAAGTTTATCTCTAACAACTATATTATGTTTCTAAATAATTATTGACATCGACGTTACCACTACCGCGGCCTAGCACTTAATAATGGAATCAATTCCCTGGTAAGACACTCGATGTCCCCAGGGGAAACCCAAAAGCCCACATCAGCAAAGCTGGCCGTGTGCTGCAAAAACTGCACCGCCGCGCGGAGCGCTCGTCTGTGCTGACGGTGTGAATAAAAGCACCTTTGGCCACTGTGCCCAACTCAAGTGAGGGTCTTTGCTATAATTTAAGTTAGGGTAGGTCGCACGGACTAAGTCCGGTGCATGTCCCCCCCCCCCCTTACCGAGCTTGAGCTTGGCCTTGAAGAGGCCGAGCTCAAGAGGTAAGACGCTGGAATAAAATAAGGTTTCGTGGATACTAAAGACATACTATCAACTATTTTTATTTTAAAGCTAATTATAGCCTAACCGTTATGATGGAGCTTCTTCGCGAACCGGCTTCTAAAATCGTGCAGATAGCCATTGGCGGGTCGGGCGTTTAGATAACTGGCTTAATTCCTGTTGTTTTCGGTGACACATCCATCGTCTACTATTCCTTTCGAACCCTCTGTACTAGATTTTGATTATTTTGCTCTTTCGTTGGGGCCTAGAACCAACTACGCCTTTTTTTTAATTGCTGTTATCGTTGATTGCGTAAGGTACTGTTTGCTAAAATACACTGCCACGAATCTTGATTATTTTGCTGTTTTGTTGGGGCCTAGAACCAACTACGCCTTTTTTTTGTTAAATAGTTTAGCAGTCTTAGCGTATTTGTATCTTCAGTAAAAGTCTTCGCTCTATCCATGGACCGACTTACGGGATGCTGTCCTTGCGTTTTAAGATTAAATTAAGATTGGCTCAAATTTTGCCATGCTCTTGTTTCTGGTGTCCGGGGTTCGAATTCTTCCTTTCGCTGTCTTGTAATAATGAATACTCCTTGGCGTCACAAATTCACCCGCTATCTAATGCCCGACAGTGCCATTTCGTGCTATCTGTCGCTCGAGCCCCTTGGCGAGCCCCCATCTGGTTCTGCGCGTGCCGTTTTATCCGTATGCTCAGGTGCAACTAAACCTATTCTGATTGATTCTTTTGTAAAAAACCATCCTAATGGCCTAATCGTTTTAAATCTACTCAAATTCCTCTTTGCTTTTAGTTTGAAATGTTCCGATTTACATATCATATTTAATTTTTTATATATTGAATTATTTTTGAAAAGAAGTCAGAAATGGCGTGGGTTCGTATCCCACCGCTGTCACCACATGCGCCGCCGAGCGGTAAGGATTGGCGCATATGATGTGATATTAAAGTAATTTAAAGATCAAAGTTTATCTCTAACAACTATATTATGTTTCTAAATAATTATTGACATCGACGTTACCACTACCGCGGCCTAGCACTTAATAATGGAATCAATTCCCTGGTAAGACACTCGATGTCCCCAGGGAAACCAAAAGCCCACATCAGCAAAGCTGGCCGTGTGCTGCAAAAACTGCACCGCCGCGCGGAGCGCTCGTCTGTGCTGACGGTGTGAATAAAAGCACCTTTGGCCACTGTGCCCAACTCAAGTGAGGGTCTTTGCTATAATTTAAGTTAGGGTAGGTCGCACGGACTAAGTCCGGTGCACCATGTACGAAACGCTGATAAGACCCGTCGTCCTCTACGGGCACGAGACGTGGACGATGCTCGAGGAGGACCTGCAAGCGCTTGAAGTTTTCGAACGGCGAGTGCTTAGGACGATCTTTGGCGGCGTGCGTGTGAACACTGTATGGAGGAGAAGGATGAACCACGAGCTGGCGCAACTCTACGGCAAGCCAAGTATTCGGAAGGTCGCCAAGGCTGGCCGAATCCGGTGGGCCGGACACGTCGCAAGAATGCCGGACGCGCTGGATGCGCGCCAACCGAACCAGACTATCAATCCGGTGAAGTTGGTGTTTAATTCGGAGCCGGTTGGAACGCGGCGGAGGGGGGCGCAACGTGCGAGGTGGTTAGACCAAGTGGAGGAAGATCTGAGAAGTGTGGGAGTTCCGAGTCGGAATTGGAGAATAGCAGCCCAAGACCGAGTTCAGTGGCAGCGCATCTGGAGACAGCTCATGACCCGGAGGTTGTACGAGCAGTAAAAGTAAAAGTAAGTAAGTCTCATCCGCATACTCCGACTGTTTGCCTTGAGAATGCATAATACATCACACCATTAAACAAAATTTATTGATTATTGGGTCGCATCATCATCCTCTATGTTGAATCCTGGCCATTACCCTTACCCACTAACAAAATCCCAAGTAGAAGTAGTTTTCCGGCACACGTGAGGGTGTGGATATCGTATAGAACCCACCCTTGGTAGCAACCTGTGCTAACTAACATTCCCGTCCCAATCCCCCGAGATCTACAAACTGACATGGCGGGCGCCGTTGGTGGCCAATGACTGTTACCTATTTGCTTCAGATCTAGTTTTAATGATCTTGATGTTTTATCTTTTCAACGCATTCATACATGCTGTTGATAAGGGAAACACCATTAGATCGTTGAAGCGTATGACCGGTTGTATTGATAGGATATTACGGTCCTGTTCAGCAACGGAGAAGGACAACCATGGGTGGTCTCTCATGCTCATGCTCATGCTCAACAAGAATATTCTATACCTTATATCTTAGAAAATAAATAGTTTTTTCTTGTTTTGCACAACTAAAATCAATCAAATTGTAATGACGTCTGAGAGAATAATATAGAACCTTTTGGTAACAGCAACTTTCTAGAACATGTCAACTTTCTTAAACTTATCGTTTTTGAGATATATGCAAATCAATATTATATCTGTTCGCTGCATACAGAGCACTATGGGCCATCCCCATACAAACAGGCGGCCAAATTATTTTTTTGCTTTTTAAATGTTTTTTTTTTTCATACAAATTTGGGTAAATGAATGGTATTGAAATGGTATACGTCGATTTTTATGACTTTTCATGTTTTTTCAATAGTTGATTGTTTATAATAAATAGTATTTTCATACATTTGCAAGTACAACAGAATTGCGTATATATTGTATTGCAAGTTTATATTATTAAATTATGGATAAGCTAATACATCCCAACTTCATGGACACAACCCCTCCTCCCTCTTTCTTTCACCCCACCCCCTCCTCCTCCTCTCCAACAAAATTTTGTTAAACGTAATAAATTCATTTTAAGTCAAATATTTGTTATTTACTGCTGTGTGTTTCTTTTTGTGAGTCCATGCCATATAACTTGACCCTTACGAGCATGAATTGCGAAAATTTTAATTGTTAAATCAAATAACAGAAAAATTAATTTTATTCACAATATTAATAATGAAATAAAACGATACAATACAAAACATGTTTTTACTAATCCTAATGTTCATGTTCATGAAAATTCATTTGATTATATAGTTTCTTACGGCTTCAGGATTTGTTAAAGGTACTTTTTATGACGTTTTGTACTAACTAACATAGAACTTAAATGTGGATCAGTTTCATGGATTGATCGCAGAAATTCATCATGCTAAGTCAATATTTTGCAAAATACTTTTTTCGGAGTCAAACGTAGATTCTCCATTCTCCAGTTTTGCTTGAGAAACTTCATTACGAATACATTATTTTGACTAAGGTACACAATTTTAAATGTAGGCAACAGAAAATTCTATTAAAGTCATTTCGAACTTCTTGAAGCGACGATGCCCACGAAGTAGGTAGCAAAGCAAGTAAAATAAACGGGCGCATATGTAGATTGCAGCAAATTTTGATAAAACGTAAATGTTTAAAATGGCATATCTCCGAAAACGCAAAAAATCGCAGGCTGGAAATTTCAGCAATGTTAGATTATGATCCAATCTTTCAAGTGATCTTAGTTTCATGATTAGCATCGGTTAGCAAAAAAAGTACTCGATTAACAAACACAAAAAAATAAGTTTTGTCAAAAAAATGCTCCAGTTATTCGATGAAAACTTCAGTTTTTGGTTTTGGAAACAACATTTATCTTCTAATAGTTTCAAAGCTTATCTCATTACCTTTCCAACGATTGTCCTAATAAAATATTTAAAATGGCTGAGCTATGTTAAAATTAAACAATCAGCCTTTTTTACGAAAACGCTAGTTTTTTACTCCAATTTTTGACTTTCAGCTTTCGTATCTCCGTAATGAACAAACTTAGAGCTTTGAAAATTTGGATTTTTCTTAGTTAGAATGTTTACTTTCGAGAAAAAAATACCAAAAAATATTACCATAGTGCAGAGCTTAGCTCTGTTCTACCATACAGAGCAAGTAAGGAGTTTTTATTGAGTCTGAAGAGCTCGATGCGTCTCTGGTTATTTGGTGTTGAGTTTAGCATAAATGATTAAATCTTAGACAGCCGGCTGCGGAAAGATAGAATCAAAATTATGTGTAATTAAAAGGTGAAATATTATACTCGGCGTAACATTGTAACCGTTGCTAGTCGATCTGGTGAGCGTGTGATTTATGCGCCACTCCCAAGGGGCGATCGCACGTTATGTTAGTTTGCCCGGTCGAGACTCTTTTAAAAGACGAGCCCATTTTGTACTGATCCTCATCGGAGGATTCAGGATCGAACCAGCTAGATCACCGAGAACTGCCACTAAACGAAACCGAGAATCCGTCACGCCAACCACAAGAAATTACTCAGACAACTTACTCCAGTGTGTTGCTTCCCATGCCTACCCAGTCAAATCAATCCGAATTCTGAATCGGAATCTAATTAAAATCGTATACAAATTCCGTTTCAAACGCAACAACCGGTTCGGTGTTCGAACCGATTGTTGCGTTTGAAACGGAATTTTTATACGATTCTAATTAGATTCCGTTTCAGAATTCGGATTGATTTGACTGGGTAAAAGCTCATCATCGGCAGTGCCGCCACCTGCCACCAGGCAGCGCTTCGATCGTGGCAGTGCATTCGACGCCAAGCTCTGTCATTCAGAAACAGAACGAAAAAAGACGACGAACAGTGACATAACTCCAAATTAAATCAACTAAAGAAACTCCACAAGTAGGTTTTAAATAACAGTTAAACGAACGTTTTATTCATCAGGAAAAGATCTAGGGTAGTTTTATTTCATAAACTCCAAAAACAAAGTCGAGTTCTCTTGGGTTCGTGGCCATCTTCAAGTTTTCTAACTTCTACCTACTTTGCGTGTGTGCGTATTATCTTTACTTCTGTCTGTTTCCCTAACCGTGCTCTTGTGCTCTCTCCATCTTCTTGCTAGCGATCAGCTGATCCAAATCGGCTTCTCTGCTTCGAAATTGCACGCGCGCGCGTTTAGATTTTGGGGGTCATCCACGTGTGACGTCGAAAACACGTGGGATTAAAGTTCGCTCCTCAAACTTTGGACGCGTCCGAGAAAGCGGACTCGCGTCTGCTGCCTCGGCACTAGGCCGGCAAAAACGTGCTACGTCAGCTAGGGACGTGCTTCTTCCACAAGTGCAAAAAAGAACGGACTCACCGATGGATGATCTTGTTGCTGCTGTTGTTCTCTGCTGCTTGTGGCTGGTTGCTCAGCTCAGGGACGACACGTGGCCGTCAGCTGGTGAACAGCTGACCGGAATGCGGGACTCGGCCTTACGGGGTGGCTCGGGCCGGTTTAAACGATTCCCGGTTCCGCGGCTGTCAGGTGCTCGCAACCGGACAGGAAGCTCCGGCCTTAGGGTTGACTCCGGCCGGGACTAACGATCTCCGCTGTCCTCGTGTGGTGGTTCAGGGACCCTCCCTTCTTCACCGGGGCGATGTGGTGACGGATCGCCGCCTAGCGTGCGCTCACGCTCTTCGTCCTCGTGCTTCGCCTGGTGACGTACGGCGACAATGAGAAGTGCGGTGCGCGGGGAACTTCGTCTCCGTTTTCCTTTGCTGCTTCTGCTACTCGTGTGTTCGCGCTGCTGCTGGGCTGGTGCTGCTGCGGGATGGTTAGCGCTGTTGCTAACTGGCGAACTTCTGTTCGAAGAAACTACATGAGCACATGCACGGGTTGGTAATGAGCACAATTACCTTAACTCCTGGTTCGCACACAATTCAAAAACTATTAGCTCTAGCGCACACACAATTCTAACTAACGGGAAACTACGAAAAACGGAAATTTAATTAGAAGACCAAATAAGGAACACGTCACTATACTACATTACATGTTGTACAAAAAGCCAAAAACTCGCGGTACAAAATGCGCACTTCCACTCTCGTTGATAGCTGGGGACAAAGTGAACGAGCCCTGGAGTCCTCAGAATAGGGAAGGTCGCAACGGACGCTCAAGCGGTTTGACCGGTTTGACGTCATTCCTTTTGATGCTCTCTGGGTAACTGCGTGCGACAGAAGTAGCGAACTCCCCATCCCTTTTTAGCAACTGTGTTCTCGGGTCTAGCTGTGGTGTTCTCTCACAGAGGTAGTTCAAGATCGGCTCATCTCTCTCAAGAGTCTCTCTCCGGGTCTTAACACAATCGGTCCAAAACAGGTTGAGTTACCGTGGTGAATACAACAGAGATATTACAGAAAAGTGCAAGCGGAGTTTGACTAAACGGATTTTATTGCAAAATGTTAATAAATAACATTTAACATTCAAACAAATAAATAAATAATTTTGCCAAACAGGCCAACTGTTACAACATATTTACGTAGAGTTGACTTTAGACTATTTATACTTTTAAATTTTTGTAAGATGAGCGACCAATTACTGATTACTGATGACTGATAAGTTATGATGTTATCTGAAGGGCTTGAACAATCGCGTTGAAACAAGATTTGTCACCGTGCTGTGCGAGCTAAAATGGTATAAGATAATTTCACGGAAAACAAATGATCGAATATAATTTATATTTTGCTAACGCAAATTAGAACGAATCGTACCATGAAACAATTGCAAATCATAGAGCAATGAAACCCGGCTATGACGTGTATCAAATACATGACTAACGAGAAAGACTATCGCGATTTTCGAACTTTACATTCTAACTGTATAGAAAAAAATAAATGCCGCGTCAATAAAATAGAATCGACAAACATACAAGTCACCGCAAAATGGACTGGCTCAGCTGTCATCGTGACAACCAGAACCAGCACCTTCACACACACGCACACGCACTCATCCGAATAACGCACCGACGACGAACGACGAAAACGAAACGCGAAAACACATGCGACTCGACTCAAGAACGAAAACACAGCAGAGCCAGCGAAAGAGCTGGACTTGTCACGACACGTTTCCTCGCAGAACTCAATATACCCCGAAAGATATAAGTTTGTTTTATGGTTTGGGGTTTTTGTGCAGTATCTGCATTAACATTTGAAAATTAAACTCAAACAGCCGGCTGTAGAGTGAAGTGGACCATTTATTGTGTAAATTTTAATAGAGTTTAATTTTATTCCCAGAAAACAATTTTCTATTTGGTAGTTTATTATAGAGTTTTATTTAATGTTTCATGTATTTAAATTTAGTTTTGAAAAACAGCGAAAATAATTATTGTTTTGATATGTTTTAAACGAGAATCTTATTACATATATCGAACAACCGACCGACGTAGATTTCACGAACATGTACATACCGATGTTAAGACCACTTTCGTTTATATTTTTTTAGGTTTTAAATGATTTGAAATTGTTAATCTTAGGCAGTCGGCTGCGGAAAGATGACCCATCATTTAATTTATTTGAGTTGTGTTTTATTGTTTTCAAGTTTTTCCACATATTTTTATATATTTTTGATTTGAGAGGAAAAAATCGAGAGTGCGCAATAAAACTAATTTTAAATTATCAATGACAACAAAAAGAAACAAAAACCCGAAACAAATTGAAATTATTGCTTAGAGGTTCGAAACTTATTGGAATGTTCCCAAGTAGCACTCATAACTTGTCGACTGTTGAATAACAGTTAGACAGCTGTTTTGGATCAACATACGTGAAAAAATGTCAACGTTAGTTAAATAACCGTTTGCTTCACTACTTGTATAACTGACCTATGTAACTCATGATATGTGTGCCATACAAGTGTTAAAACACAGTCAACTTCACTCTTTTCCAACTTTTACACACAACATAGGGAATATGCACTCGCTCCTAACTCCACCCAATTTGCTGATTTACACTGTTTAAACAACTTATTTTGGAACAACTTCGATAGAAACTTGCTTGCTCACTTCCGTTTGAGGTATTTATCACTTGATTTCAGTCAAAAACGCTTTTTATGAGCTGTAATTAAACGTCAAAATGCTGATATGCCAAGATGCTGTTCCCTCATCTGCAATGTTTTCCTCGAAAACAGTTTGTTGAATAAGAATAATATTGCACTGTTTGCCACACTGCTTATCTAACATTGTCATGTGACGGTATCTTCTGAAAAATGGGCGTGGCCAACCATTCTATAAATAACCTTAGGTTTTCTCGCTTTGTTACACAAATGTTCTCGGAGAATATATTTTATAACGGATGCTCAACATACATATTCAACTTGACATTGCGTGTTGTTGTACATGAGGTGGTGTGAATTTGTACATGAGGAATTCAGAGTTTCAATAATGATTATTTATTGAAGATTACAGCAGTTTTGATTGTTGACCGATTAATTTGTAAACATATCGCTGGTAAAGCTACAAAAAATATCAGCTTATAGAGTTAATGATAGAAAAAACAACAAATCAAAATCAATCCGATTTTCAATATTACTCCGTGGTACGGTAATCGAAATGACAGTTGAAACGGTTTGTTATAACAAAGTTATATAGTGGAGTTATATCAACTGACTTGAAACAAACTTATATAACTTCAACAGCCTTTGTTGGAGTTAAGTTCTTTAGCTAACAAAACAGACAGCAGCCTTCTTATTGACGCTTGGGCCAGCTTGTTTACTATGAAGCCCCGTGGAGAGATGTGGAAGCGCGCCTGGACCTGCCGTGGAGAACAACAAGTCGTCGAAGTCATCGGATCGAATCTTGAGAAAGAGGAAGTTCATCAAAAAAGGAAAATCTAAAAGTTCGCCATGCAAGGAATTTTCACACTTCACGTAGACTGCGCGCCACGATTGTTTTTTTTTACATTCAATTTCGAATTATTTTAAATAAATCAGGCAGAAACAAGCGTACTTTTTATTAGCTTCGTCGTTGATTGAAATTCTAATAAGAAATGTTTGTTTACATGTATGTTAGTCAACGGTTAGACAGCTGTTTTCAAACTAATTTTCCTTTTCAGTGTGCGCTTTGATTTGACAGCACAGCCGAAAACCACGCCCCATTTTTTTCGTTGAATCTCTTGTTAGCTAGCACAGTGTTGTCAAATACAATTGTACAACTTACTCTGATAACTTGCATCTTGTTCTGGCAAGTTATACAACAGAAAAAAGTGCGCTTTTTCCAGTTCACAGGAGTTGTAGAACAAGTTGTGACAACCAGACGGATTGGTTATACAACCAGTTAGGAAATACGTTTATCTGACAAAGTGTGTTGCTTGGGTTATTTAACGCCGTACAGAAAACCGCGCGCGTTCAAATGTAGGGGAATAGGGGGTAATATTAGGATGTAACAAAAATGACTTTTTGGCGGGCATTCAGGGGTTTGTTCCGGTGGGCATACTGAGCCCAAATCCCAAATATGAGCTTGATTGGACGTAACAGGAGCTGGCGCTCCGCCCTTCAATTTTAAATGGGATTTAACCCGTAAAAAAAGATTTTTTCAAAAATGTAAATTTTTGAGGCATTTTGGCCATTGAAGCGTTTACTAAAAACATCAATGGCATGTAGGCCAGATCATTGCGCATCTTTTGGTATATATAACATTGAAGTTTGGAGCACCCTGGAGCTCGGTACAGACCTTCAAAGTTTGGCATTTTTTCGAAAAATCGGTCCCAGCAAAATCAAATGGCGTCTCGGGCGTCGCGAGACGCGACACATATCTTTTTTGCCGGGGCCAGTTTTTCGAAAAAAATGCCAAACTTTGAAGGTCTGTACCGAGCTCCAGGGTGCTTCAAACATCAATGTTATATATACCAAAAGATGCGCAATGATCTGGCCTACATGCCATTGATGTTTTTAGTAAACGCTTCAATGGCCAAAATGCCTCAAAAATTGTCATTTTTGAAAAAATCTTTTTTTACGGGTTAAATCCCATTTAAAATTGAAGGGCTGAGCGCCAGCTCCTGTTACGTCCAATCGAGCTCATATTTGGGATTTGGGCTCAGTATGCCCACCGGAACAAACCCCTGAATGCCCGCCAAAAAGTCATTTTTGTTACACTCTAGGGTAATATGCACCCCCTGCTTTTCTCGGTATTTGGAAGAATTTTCCGGGGAAAAAGTCATAGAAATTGGAAGCTTAACATTGCTCAACCATGCTGGACAAATTTGAGCATCGCAGTATAGAAACAGCTCAAGTTATTTGCAAAACTTTAAAATGTTGTGTTTTCATCTAATTTTCATTGAACTTTCATTATGATTTTTGAACAATATAAAAAGCATTTATTGATAATGTAAGTGTTGAGGTATATAGTTTTTGTCATAATCTTCATTATTCTGTAGATAGATGAGTCCAAAAACATCGAAAAATGCATTTTTAATTAAATTTTCTGCATAAAGCGTGGTCGGGGCAAAATGCACCGCTGTGAAGCTCCTTTGTAAAAACAGCGGTGTCACCTAGTGGTGACTAGTGAAAACTGCTTTTACCCGGTGCATTTTGCCCCATTGTTGTGGTGCATTTTGCCCCGTTGTTGTAGTGCATTTTGCCCCAATGTTGCGGTGCATATTGCCCCGCATGGTTGTTTAAAATGAATCGAAAATGTTTTTAGAAATTTTATATTTTCGAACACTTTTGAAGTTTTTTTAGGACTTTTTTTACATGGATGATGAAGAATAATAGTTGTTTTAGAACATCGAACAACATTCTTCCACAGTAATGCTGTAATGGTTGAGAAATCACTGTTTTCCCTTAGGGGGTGCCTATTACCCCCTCTCCCCCTAAATAACTACAACCTTATGCATTCTTCAAAACACATATTTCTATTCAATTCTAAAAAGTCTGCAGCAGTGTTTGCATTTCCGCCATATGGCAACACTTCTGTGGAACGTTTACAATCCACATGATCCACAAATGTCAAACACTGCCGTTCAGCGCAATCTCACTCACACAGTCACACACACGCTAAGCAAACAACATGAAACGAGCTCACAAAATTCAGCTCCGGTTGATTCCGGTGAGATGATGGCCTCTTCGTCGGCAACGGCCAACAAGCCGATCCAACCCAGTCCTCCGGCCTTCCGGAGAATTTCACGCGATACCAGAGCCGAAAACTTTAATGTTTTGATGATTTTCACAAAATTACAAAAACCTCACTGCATCATTCTAATAATCACTGTCATTTTTGGCGGATCTTCTTTTTTATGTCCCAAAATACGACGCAAATTATCTTAAACAAAAAAAAACGATGCTGTCTACTGTTAAAACATAAGCATAAGCATAAGCATAGGTGCCCACCCGCAGTTGCTACTCCGTTATTGACCAGGACCTCCAGAAGTTACATCCACGAGCCGTGGAAGATGAGTGGGTGCTATCTTTCCTCGCTTCGCAACTTCTCAAAGGCCCCTATCATGCTGATCAATACCGGCGCCGGCCACGACCAGTGGTAGGGTCACGGGGAAGTGGATGGGAATGTTAGTCCGATACTTGAGTGATAGAGACCGCCCAATCGACTGCTTCTCCGACAAAGTATCACATGAGTTTTGAGGGGGTTAGTAGATGGGTATGAGGTCAGGATTCACGAGTGGCAGTGATGTGACCATGAGCATTTTGTTTATCGGTTGAAATTTTTTAAATCTTAGGCAGCCGGCTGCGGATAGATAGATAATTGATTATTTAAAATAGTTTATTTTTATCGTACGCGTGCCAGCCGAGCAGTAGTGCTATGGGCTGGACTTATCAGTATATTTTTACTGTTTTTACCATTTAGATAACGCGAGCAAATTTCAAAAATAGTAAATGAATTACGCTTTACTCTTCATAAAATCGATAGTTTGATGAGTTAATACTAAAACTGAATGTTGGAATAAATTTTTACGATCATTTACGACGAAAATTATCGCGAGAAAACAGGACTGCGCGTCCCCAGAAGCACTGCACTTATGAAGGCATTATTCGATTATTATGACCAATCACCCCATGCACACAAACAGCGACACAAAAGAGACGAAAATTATCGCGAGAAAACAAAACTGCGCGTCCCCAGAAGCACTGCACTTATGAAGGCATTATTCGATTATTATGACCAATCACCCCATGCACACAAAAAGCGACACAAAAGAGACGAAAATTATCGCGAGAAAACAGGACTGCGCGTCCCCAGAAACACTGCACTTGTAACGTTGTGTGTGATCCAAACCCCAACTCCAGCAGCTTCAGCTCCAGAGAGCAGCGCCACTCCTAGATCCTAGGAGGCTACTGGGGCACGTTTGATGACCCGGCAGAGTCTCTTACTTCAGGGCGGGTTTTAGGAAGCTCAAACACTCGCTCTCACAATGGCAATCCCAAACGGTAAGCTAAAAACTAACGGACCACAAACACCGAGCATCATAAACTGAAACCGAAATAGATCAACACTCGAAGAACGTTGGCGAAACTAAAACTAAAAGAATCGAATCGAGCATTTACTGAATCGGACCTTCAACCTCCGTTTAGCGAGTTTATTTTCTAATTTTCTGTACAGGTGTGGAAGCTTCCTGAATCTAACCCGAGCTCCTGAGCTGGGCAAGGTATCGGTTGACGTCAACGATCTACTCGCTTGTTTTCCTTCTTACAGGCTACTTATGGCTATCTGACCTGGACGCTGGAGGTGTATGGTGGACGGCGCACGTGCTGCGGCTTGAGGTGCGGTTGGCCGCACGTGGCTTCTGGAGTCGCGAGAGGCTTCGATCGCCTACGACCGACCCGCTGCTGGATGGTACTCGTGCTGCGGTTGGCCGCACGTGGCTTCTGGTATCGCTGGACACGTTGATCGGATGCTGCGAGCTGGTTCGTGTGCTGCGTTTAGCCGCACGTGGCTTCCGGAGTCGCTAGACGCGTCGATCGCCTTCGATCGGCCGGTTGCCTTACGGTTCGTGTGCTGCGTTTAGCCGCACGTGGCTTCTGGAGTCGCAGGACGCGAAGCTCGGCCGGCCGCTAGATGGTTCGCGTGCAGAAGTTCGAGGCTCGGTTGGCCGCACGTGGCTTCTTCTGACACGAGAGACGTTCTGGCCGATGGAACGCGTACCGTTCGCACACTTGCACACGCGAATGGGAGCCTTCTAGGGCAAACACAAACGAGCCGGGTCGCGGTTGTTCACCGCCGGGTATCTTCGGCCGGTTGTCGGCGTTTTCGATTTCGCGCGCGGATATTCAGTTTTTTTGACCACACACGCGTCACACTACACTCACTGTGCGTTTCACTACCGGTGGAATTGGCGGCGGCGGCGGCGGTTTGAGTCCTAGCTCGCACGAGGCTGGCAGTCAAAATGGCGCCGCGCGGATGTGACGTGCGATGACTTTCGGCACGGTGTAGCGTGGTGCAGCCCACACACAGGTGGCGACACGGGGGTTGCAGGAGGAAGAAGTTGCAACCGGCCAGTAACTCACGGGTTAGGCCACGCCCAGGAGGGGCGTTCAGCTGTCCCAAGCAACCGTACGACTTCCGCTTGATGATTGGAGCCGTGTTCACGCCCAATGGTGACGGAGGGGCGTATCGAGTCGCTGCGGTGAACTTGCGGTGCACGTAGAGTCGATGGAGGAACGGAATTACGGGTGGTTCCTGCTGGCGGGGTTCTGGAACCCTAGATTTGAACCCACGGTAAACGGTGGGTAGCTGTTTACCGGGACAAAGGATTTTAGCACGTGGTCACAATCTTACAATAGCCGCCATCTTACCTAACTCTACAAGAACTACTTGTTCAACGCCTTATTCGACCGGCAGTATAATTGGAATCGCCCGGTGGGCCAAATCTGTACAATAAAATTGATTTAGCTCCTGATTCGCCGCACTGGTTATTTTATTTTACCTTGTTGTACAATGGCTCGCTTTCCGTAGGCGTTTTGTTCTGGGCACCACTTATTCACTCGCGACTTACTTTTTTGACGGTCCGGACAGAAATGGCTCGAGGGAATGGGAATGATCGTGGGGAACCCGAAGCAACTATTTCGCATCACGTACACCAGTGAACATTCTACGCATGTAGTATCTCCATTGCGAAGACAGCCAATCAGAGCGTGCCAAGTGGTCCTCAGAATTGGCTCATTCGTAGTATTGAAAAATACTACAGATCAACTTCAATACATCCAAGTCATTTTAGCCCAACATTTGAGAGTGCCACTGTAAGCTGTTCGTGGAGCTATCGGATCTCGTGAGAGGGAGGGGTTGTGAGAGCACTCATTACAGTAGTCTGGCCTACCACCACCAACGGCGCTGTCGCTGTTAAAGGGGAGGAACGCTCACGCAAATTAGGCTGTTTCAATGATTGTTACATTCGCCCATGCTAAGTTATAAAAATTTTGAAATTTTGAAAAATTTCAAAATTTTTTGTGTTAGGTTTTGTTACTAATTTTTACGACTCAACCTCTCGAGAGGTCCACTCGCTATCTTGCCCTTGGCGTGTATTAAATTATATTTAAATTCAATCCAATTTAATATCTTTTCATTTACGGTCTCAGACCAACTTTTCTTATTGTATCTTTACTTAATATTAGAACATATTCAAAAGTAAACGGATGTTTAGTAATTGCTGTCTTTCAACTCATTTGTCATTCCATGTAGCGTGCTTTCACTATTCTTTCCTATTCATTGTCACTCATTCTTGTTCATTCATTCATCTTATTTCCTACAATTTTTTTTATTAACTTCAGAAATATCTGAAAGCCTGTATCTTTATATAATTCCAATGACTTCAGAAATGTCTGAAAATATTTTAATCCCAAAAACCAAATAACTGCAAATAAATATCTGCAAAACTTATTTATCCCAACATTTAACCAATTACTTCAGTAAAACTGAACAAACTTATTTTAAATATCCAATTCAGACTAATTATACACTTTCATTAAAGCTTGCACGCAACATTCACCCCAAATCGTTCTAGTACTGCAATTTCAAAACATCGCTTACAAACAACACAACCCTGCGAAAAAAAAAAACATGAATGCTGTCAGTTTTGGGATCTGTCAAATGAAATTTTGAAGGAGAATGAAATCAAATTTTATCAACAAATTCGAACTAATTCTACGGAAACTACTGGAGATTTTGAAGATAAGTATTGGGTGGCTTGTTTTTCTGTAACTATATTTAAACAGAGGTGAATTTACTTTATTTTTAGGTTAACGGGAAACTAAAGAGGATGGTTTGGATAAAACTATTGCTGATTTAAGGAAGAAGTGGTCAACAACGGAGGAAACAGCTAACTGACATCTCGACGTTGGACAATTTTGCCATAGAGCCTCGAAAGTGTTTTGTTTAGGCGTGATTTGCGAACTGGTTCGTGCTGAGGCATTCGCACATTCATAGCTGAAGGAATTTTCTCCGTTGATTTGAGGACAGTTCAATGGCTAGGCCTTTTTCAAAAAAGAGCCATGAAAGGTGCCGGAAATACGATTTCCACCCTCGTCTTCAAGCACATACGTGTTGGTTCCGAGTACGTCGCGGACTCGAGCGCGGGTAAATTTGGTTCCGAACTTCCCGACAAATTTCTTCGCTGCGTCGGAAAGGTGTACGTTCTTTTTGTAAACCCAGTCCCCTTTTTGGAATCGGTGTTTCTCGTTCGACCGTAGGTTGTATGGCTTGGAGTACCGCTGATAAGCTTTGTGGAGGTTTTCGCGGACGAGCTCGTAGAGCTTTCGAAGGTTTTCGCTCAGCTGTACCGGATCCGGATCCTTTCCGTCGCCGTGGTCACGCAGATGATCATATTCAGTGCCGGAACTAACCATGTTTCGGCCAAAGTTGATGAAGAAAGGCGTGAAACCGGTGCTGTCATGGACGCTGGTCCTGATTGCCTTCGCGATTTGCTGAACATTTTCGTCCCAATCCCGGTGGTCAGCCTGCCTGTTCAGCGCGCACCGGATAGCCGTAACGATGACCCTGTTTACCCTTTCCGACGGATTCGGCCCCGGATGATACACTGCTAGGTTCCAGTGCGAGACACCGTATCGATCCAAACATTTCCTGAATGCGTCCGATAGAAAAACCTTCGCGTTGTCGGTGATACAGATCGACGGAGCACCGAAAAGGTTGAACACCAGATTCTCGAGGGCCGTACAGACGGCCGGTGCTGTCGCGGTCTTCATACACTGTACTATTACGAATTTCGAGAAGAAATCGCAGATTACGAGAATCCAGATATTTCCGCGGCGCGATCTGGGGTATGGACCCAGAAAATCCATCGAGATCATCTCCCACGGCCTAGAGCACATTTTCTGTTTGCCACAGGGCGGTTGCACATTCTGATTCGGCACTTTCGACTCCTTGCAGACTTGGCAGCTGAAACAGACCCGTTTTACGTCACTTGCCATCCGTGGCCAGTAGAATCGTTCCCGTACTTTGCCGAGGGTCTTAAGGTAACCAAGGTGAGCTTCGTTATGGGCCGTTTCGACCAACTTCCGGCGTTCAGCCAGCGGCACTACGCGCTTCCAACGAAAGGTTGGATCTTCCAACAACGCTGAATTAGTGATGTACTTGAAGATGTCGCCGTCCACGATCTTAAAGTCACGGTAGCGATCCGGATGTTGTTCGATCATCTTCTTCAGCCCTTCGACGTAAGGATCTGGCAACTCCCAGTCAATTTTGAAGATACTTCGGCTGAGCGCATCGGCGGAGATGTTCTCTGAACCTTTCTTGTACTGTAGGACGAGGTCGTACTTCGATAGCTTTAGCGCCCACCGAGCAATTCGAGGACTTTTGGACTCAATCGACATGGTTTGTAGAAAGGTTAGGCTCATGGCGTCCGTTTGGACGATAAATCGACTTCCTTCTACAAAGTGCCGGAAGTTCTCGATACTGAGCAACACTGCGAGACATTCCCGCTCGGTGGCGCTGTATTTCTTCTGCGTACTTGACAGCTTCTTCGAGAAGTAGGCGATGCACTTTCGTTCGCCGTCCTGAATCTGGGTTAATACGGAACCTATTGCTAGGTCGGAACTGTCCGTCTCGATGATGAAAGCCTTGGAGAAATCAGGATTCGCTAAGATTGGGGCAGACACTAGGGCTTCTTTCAGTTTCCGGAGCGCTTCGTCAGCTTCTTGTGTCCAGGCGAACTTCTTACGCCCCTTCTTCAGCAGGTCGGTAATTGGTGTAGTGATCTCGGAGTAGTTGCGCACGAACTTCTGGTAGAAACCGGCCAGTCCTAGCAACCGTCGCACGTCCTTAACTGTCCGCGGAGCGGGATAGTCGAGTACGGGTTGGATCTTGGCGACGTCGGTGGCAAGGCCGTCTTCTGACAGCACGTATCCAAGATACTTAATACTTGTCTGGCAGAACTTGGACTTAAGGATGTTGATGGTCAGGCCTGCGGCGGCCAATCGTTCAGCTACGCACCGGATCAAGCGAACGTGCTCTTCGAAAGACTCGGAGGTGATAATTATATCATCCAAGTAAACATAGACGTATGGCTCCAAGTCGTGACCGAGCACTTTGGACATCAACCGGCACATGGTTGCTGGCGCGTTGGACAGGCCAAACGGCATAACCTTGAACCGATATAGCCCCTTGTTCGTCCGGAAGGCCGTCTTGTTTTTTGCCTCATCCTCAAGCTCAACCTGGTAGTATGATTCGGTAAGGTCGATTACCGAGAAGTACTTGACCCGCTGAATTCGCTGGAGGATGGTTGACATGTTTGGGATGGGAAACTCATCTCTCTTTGTCATCGAGTTGAGGCGGCGCGAATCCAAACAAATGCGCCACTTTCCCGTAGGCTTTTTGATCGGCAACAATGGGTTGAGGAAATCCGCTGACCCCTCGCACTCTTCAATAACGTCCAGGTTCAATAAACGATTCATTTCGGCATCGATGACCGTCTCCACAGCCGGAGACCATCGATAGGACGGTATGCGCTTCCCTGTCGCCCCCGGAATCAGCTCGATTGGATGTTTGATGAGATGGGTTCGGCCGAGTCGTCCCTCGCGGGTAACCGGAAGTTGTTGAATCGCCTCGAACAGCAGATTTTTTTGCTCTGTAGTGAGTTGATGCTGCGTTTCCACGTCAGTCGGCTTTTCGAATGCTACAGGAGGGATCTCAACTGTTGGCATGTCGAGACTGGGATCGGCCTCTATCGGTTCCGATAGGGCCATCGGTTCTACGCCGGGAATCAAGTGGAAACATACAGGTTGATCATCTTCCCCAAAGTGGTTTTCGGCAAATAGAAAGTTCAGCTCGTTGTCCATGAGAGTTGAAACGACTCCTTCAGAAGGAGCACTTTCAGGATCGGCGGTCAATTTAAAGTTGAAAGCACGAAGGAAATCGATTCCAAGTATAAGATCCTTGGCGATTTCCGGGACCACTAGGGTGGGGATGATTTTTGTAACGCTCTGGTACTTGAACGGAATATTTACGTATCCCAGACAGGAGTACGGAGTTCGATCAGCTGTTCGCACTTGCATGCTGCAGTTCTGAATCTTCAGACCTAGACGGTTGATTAGCGGTACTGAACTAATAATGGACACGTTTGCTCCCGTGTCTGCCAGTCCTTCGATCTCATGATTAAGAACCGACACAGTCAGATGTGGACAACGGTTGAAGCGGGTGTTGATGAGACAGGTTTCGTTGAAGTATTGAAAGTTAATGCTGGGAACCGGGCAGCTGGCCTCTTGGGGAGATTGGTTCCCGTTGATCTCCTCGCCTAATCGTTTTTTGATTTCGCAGCCGGTACCGCACGGATGTTGTGTCGCTGGGGGCATCGGAACGCTGTAGTGTCTTGGTGGCCACAAATGTGACAAAAAACAGACTTCGGCTGATCACATTCACGCCAGGTGTGCCCAACCTTACGACAGTTCCAGCAGGTCGCTTTACCATTCTCCGCCGGGTCCGATCCAGACTGACGGAATCGGTTCGTTCTTCCTCCAGCGGCGTTGATGGCATCGACTTCGCCGTCAGTCCCGAACTCTTCCTCCAGCAGAAGTCCTTCGTCGTCCAGGAGCACTTCGTTGACCAAGGGATTCTTGTTTTTGGCTTGAGGGTTGTACAACTGACCTTCGAGGGTATCGAACATGTAACACAACTGGGCCAGGTGCTCCAGGGAGACCACTGTATGGAGGGCCAGGCGACGTTTGTACGACATCTTCATGTTTTCAACCACGATCTCGAAAATCTCCGCCTCGCTCATGGGCCGTCTCAATCGTTGGGACATCAACTCGATGTCGGTCATAAACGCGCTGAAGAGTTCATTTGGTCTTTGCTTCCGAGCGCGCATCTCCTCCTTGGTGAACCGGTCGCGATTCGGGTTGTCGTACCTCAAACGCAGGTAGTATAGCAAGGTGTCCCAGCTGTCGAACTTCCTCTCGTATGCTGTGTACCACGTGTACGCGTCGTCCTTGAACAACAGATGCGCATGGGTCTTCAGCTCCTCCTTGCTGACCCGGTAGGACCGGCACCGAACATCAATCTGGTTTAGAAAGTCTATGACCGGAACGGAGCTACTATCTCCCGAGAACTTCGGCCACTTTTCGATCATGTTGCATGTCTGGTGCGGTAGTCGTCGACGCTCCCAGTAATTCCATTGGTTTGGATCTACATCGTAACCACGGTTGAAGGGTGGAGCGGGTTCTGATCTGGAATACTGTAATCCTGGCGCAGGAGTTTCACCGCGATTTCCGAGAGGAACTGGTTCCATGTGTGGAGACTGGAAACCACGCCGAGACACCTGCGGAAAATTCTCTGGAGGAGGGAGCTGAGAACCTAGTCCGGGATTTCCACTGCTAGTCACCGGTGGATGATGCTCCGGCAACGGATACTGGTAACTTTGAACCTGATAGCTCTGCGGTTGACTTCGCGGCACCGTTCCGAATGAAAACCCTGAAGAACCCCTGTTCTGACCACCGTAGAGGCTCGGATTGTGCATCGGGAACTCGGAACCGGGCATCAAGTTCCGCTGACCATCGAACCGTGTCGGCGTCGAATGGGCTCCCATACTCGGTTGCAAACTCTCTGCCCAATTGCTGTTTGTTCTTGGTAACTGGTCAATCGCTCCGACAGGTGTTACGTGTCGTCCCGGGCGGTCGATGTGCGACACTTCCTGGTCGTGAAGGCCTACGTTAGCAATTTGTCTTGCCAGATCGTTGACGATGGTGTCTCGCACGATGGGACGATCGGCCTGCTGGTTAAGAAGGTTTCCAACATAAGATTTTACGTAATCTTCGATTTCCGAGCGATGCACGAAATCCATCGGATTGGGGTTCTGTTGAGTCGTCTTCTTGTACAAGGGATCGGTCTGCACGTTTCTTCCTGGTTCGGTCAAAAGTGGTCCTGGAAACAGTGTTGATCCACGAATTACCTCAATTGCATTTGTGGGACCTTGCCAAGGGCTGTTAATATTCGGGAGCGACGGGTTGGCAAGCCGCGACAGTGGTGGACTCAAGGATCGCCGAGTGCTGAAAGGCGGCATTGTACTCGGTTGTTCTGAAGTTGTTGGCAAGACTGGCGCAACGACGTTCCGCGGATTACCCCTGTGTCCTGCGGAAGAGGTCACTTGTGTCTCTGCGTTCTGACGAGATTGGTTCACCATTGTCTGCGTCGCGTTCCGATAATCAGCAAGCGGACGATAGGGATCAAGACTCGGCTGCGGCTGCGGCTGCGGCTGCGAGATAATTCGCTTGGCTAGGTCCAGCCGTCTGACCTCAGCTTCCGATGTCTCGATCTCCAAGAAACTGAAGGGTTCGTCAATTATGCTGGTCTGCTGGGACTCAACTGGTTGAGCCACAACCGCATTCGGAGCGGGCGCAGAAGTCAGGCTTGGCCTCAACGAGGCAACTTCTGGGGCTCTCGCCGTCGCCGTGGCGGTCGTCACGGGGACAGTCGGGAACAGATTGACGTCGCTGGTAGTGGGTACATGCCCGCTGGAGTCTTCAATCTGCGATTCGACCGGATCGCTCCTTTGTTGCTCTGGAAGGTAAAGTGCACTAAGGTCCTCCTGGAAGTACTTCACCATGAGACTTTGTGCTTGGTCCATCAGCATGATTTTGTTGAGCGACTCCGACTGGTAGTTAGCCTTACAACGCCACAGTCGTCGATAGTAGTGAATCAGACGAGATTTGCACCTCGCTGTTCGTCCTGCGCGTAAGTTATCTTCAATCTCCTGTAGAGCTTTGAGCACCAACCAGTACTCATCCGCCATGGTCCGATCCGTAGGGTACTCGTCATCGCTGTCATGTTCCGTTCGAAGCCAGTTACGCAAGATTCGTCTTCCTTCATCAATACTCCGCTGCCCGTACGGACCACATCGTAGTTCCACTTCGTACTCCACTTCATCTTCCCGTAATTCATCAGCTCTAATCCTTAACTTCTCCATTTCACTTCAGTCAGAAAAAAAATTTACAAACCGAAACGAATTCACAACAATTACGCGTATGACAGAATAAAGCAATTAACTCTGAACAAACCAAACTTTGTTTACTGAAATATATTTTCCCAAAAAAAACAAACCAAAAACAAAACTAAAGATAAGTCTCGAACCAACTAATGAGACCTACCGACTAAATGAGCGCCTTTTCTTGGCTTAGCGATTTGGATCAATGTTTATGGAAGGAAAATTACTGTTTCAAACTATTGGTAGAGTACTGTTTTGTTACGGAACGTTAAAGCTTAAGCTCAACAAAGGTTTTCAGGATAAACCAACTAAATTTCCCAAACTGAACTCAAATGAACTAATGATACCAATGTGAGCTTTGGTTCTAACAATTATTGTAATTAATGAATGAAAATGAAACAAATCAATTTGTTTGATGCCCCACGTTGGGCGCCAAAATGTAACGTTGTGTGTGATCCAAACCCCAACTCCAGCAGCTTCAGCTCCAGAGAGCAGCGCCACTCCTAGATCCTAGGAGGCTACTGGGGCACGTTTGATGACCCGGCAGAGTCTCTTACTTCAGGGCGGGTTTTAGGAAGCTCAAACACTCGCTCTCACAATGGCAATCCCAAACGGTAAGCTAAAAACTAACGGACCACAAACACCGAGCATCATAAACTGAAACCGAAATAGATCAACACTCGAAGAACGTTGGCGAAACTAAAACTAAAAGAATCGAATCGAGCATTTACTGAATCGGACCTTCAACCTCCGTTTAGCGAGTTTATTTTCTAATTTTCTGTACAGGTGTGGAAGCTTCCTGAATCTAACCCGAGCTCCTGAGCTGGGCAAGGTATCGGTTGACGTCAACGATCTACTCGCTTGTTTTCCTTCTTACAGGCTACTTATGGCTATCTGACCTGGACGCTGGAGGTGTATGGTGGACGGCGCACGTGCTGCGGCTTGAGGTGCGGTTGGCCGCACGTGGCTTCTGGAGTCGCGAGAGGCTTCGATCGCCTACGACCGACCCGCTGCTGGATGGTACTCGTGCTGCGGTTGGCCGCACGTGGCTTCTGGTATCGCTGGACACGTTGATCGGATGCTGCGAGCTGGTTCGTGTGCTGCGTTTAGCCGCACGTGGCTTCCGGAGTCGCTAGACGCGTCGATCGCCTTCGATCGGCCGGTTGCCTTACGGTTCGTGTGCTGCGTTTAGCCGCACGTGGCTTCTGGAGTCGCAGGACGCGAAGCTCGGCCGGCCGCTAGATGGTTCGCGTGCAGAAGTTCGAGGCTCGGTTGGCCGCACGTGGCTTCTTCTGACACGAGAGACGTTCTGGCCGATGGAACGCGTACCGTTCGCACACTTGCACACGCGAATGGGAGCCTTCTAGGGCAAACACAAACGAGCCGGGTCGCGGTTGTTCACCGCCGGGTATCTTCGGCCGGTTGTCGGCGTTTTCGATTTCGCGCGCGGATATTCAGTTTTTTTGACCACACACGCGTCACACTACACTCACTGTGCGTTTCACTACCGGTGGAATTGGCGGCGGCGGCGGCGGTTTGAGTCCTAGCTCGCACGAGGCTGGCAGTCAAAATGGCGCCGCGCGGATGTGACGTGCGATGACTTTCGGCACGGTGTAGCGTGGTGCAGCCCACACACAGGTGGCGACACGGGGGTTGCAGGAGGAAGAAGTTGCAACCGGCCAGTAACTCACGGGTTAGGCCACGCCCAGGAGGGGCGTTCAGCTGTCCCAAGCAACCGTACGACTTCCGCTTGATGATTGGAGCCGTGTTCACGCCCAATGGTGACGGAGGGGCGTATCGAGTCGCTGCGGTGAACTTGCGGTGCACGTAGAGTCGATGGAGGAACGGAATTACGGGTGGTTCCTGCTGGCGGGGTTCTGGAACCCTAGATTTGAACCCACGGTAAACGGTGGGTAGCTGTTTACCGGGACAAAGGATTTTAGCACGTGGTCACAATCTTACAATAGCCGCCATCTTACCTAACTCTACAAGAACTACTTGTTCAACGCCTTATTCGACCGGCAGTATAATTGGAATCGCCCGGTGGGCCAAATCTGTACAATAAAATTGATTTAGCTCCTGATTCGCCGCACTGGTTATTTTATTTTACCTTGTTGTACAATGGCTCGCTTTCCGTAGGCGTTTTGTTCTGGGCACCACTTATTCACTCGCGACTTACTTTTTTGACGGTCCGGACAGAAATGGCTCGAGGGAATGGGAATGATCGTGGGGAACCCGAAGCAACTATTTCGCATCACGTACACCAGTGAACATTCTACGCATGTAGTATCTCCATTGCGAAGACAGCCAATCAGAGCGTGCCAAGTGGTCCTCAGAATTGGCTCATTCGTAGTATTGAAAAATACTACAGATCAACTTCAATACATCCAAGTCATTTTAGCCCAACATTTGAGAGTGCCACTGTAAGCTGTTCGTGGAGCTATCGGATCTCGTGAGAGGGAGGGGTTGTGAGAGCACTCATTACAGTAGTCTGGCCTACCACCACCAACGGCGCTGTCGCTGTTAAAGGGGAGGAACGCTCACGCAAATTAGGCTGTTTCAATGATTGTTACACACTTATGAAGGCATTATTCGATTATTATGACCAATCACCCCATGCACACAAACAGCGACACAAAAGAGACGAAAATTATCACGAGAAAACAGGACTGCGCGTCCTCAGAAGCACTTCACTTATGAAGGCATTATTCAATTATTATGACCAATCACCCCATGCACACGAACAGCGACACAAAAGAGACAAAAATTATCGCGAGAAAACAGGACTGCGCGTCCTCAGAAGCACTTCACTTATGAAGGCATTATTTAATTATTATGACCAATCACCCCATGCACACAAACAGCGACACAAAAGAGACGAAAATTATCGCGAGAAAACAGGACTGCGCGTCCCCAGAAGCACTTCACTTATGAAGGCATTATTTAATTATTATGACCAATCACCCCATGCACACGAACAGCGACACAAAAGAGACAAAAATTATCGCGAGAAAACAGGACTGCTCGTCCTCAGAAGCACTTCACTTATGAAGGCATTATTTAATTAATATGACCAATCACCCCATGCACACAAACAGCGACACAAAAGAGACGAAAATTATCGCGAGAAAACAGGACTGCGCGTCCTCAGAAGCACTTCACTTAGAGCATCATTACCGGTGCGTTGCGGAAATTGTTGCTATTTTATTAACCCGTAACGCTTCTATTTTAGATTAGTCACCCGGTCCCACACCGGTCGTTGCTAAATTGGGTTAGCAATTTACTACCCGGCAACCTTACCGGTGGTTGCTGTATGGCAGTTTCATGAAAATGATTCGAAATCATTGTTTGAAGAAAATATAAAAGCTTTCACCATTTTAAATTATTTTTTTTTATTGATACATAAAACATACTACAAAAACAGAAGGCGCCTTCCAGAACCACTTTGGATGCTTATTGACCAAATGGCCAGTTAGCATGGAAACGGATACCAGAAAAATGGCCAACTTGATTATTTTTATGAAACCTTGTCATGTTGGATATTAAACTTTATGGAATTGAAAGATATGTAAATCTACGGTTATGCCGATGTTTGCTGACCCATTCTGGCCAATCTGGAACCGGTTACAGGTGGCCCCTTGGGGACACTTCCGGAATTTGAGAGAAACCCTGTAATCCGACATATCAAACTTCATGAAATTGAAAGATATGTCAATCTACGGTCATGCCGTTGTTCACTGACCCATTCTGGCCAATCTGGAACAGGTTACCGGTGGCCCCTGGGGACACTTCCGGAATATGAGAGAAATCCTATCATCCGACATATCAAACTTCATGAAATTGATAGTTATGTCAATCTACGGTCATGCCGTTGTTCGCTGACCCATTCTGGCCATTCTGGAACCGGTTACCGGTGGCCTCTTGGGGACACTTCCAGAATATGAGAGAAATCCTATCATCCGACATATCAAACTTCATGAAATTGAAAGATACCCATTTTGAATGATCATGTGAAATGGCCCGTTGATCACTTGTAAAGTGATTTTATACTTTTTCAAACTTATGGTTTATTTTAAGCTTTTATATGCTAATCTTTTTTATTTTTTTTTGTTAGTAAAAAAAACTTATGATTTATCAATATTTTGATCCCCACTTTAGGATACAAATAATATGTTCAAAATATTTTATAATTAAAACAATTTCACACGTTTCAATGTGAGTGAAACTAGTAAATGTCGTCAAAACTTTCATCAAACATTTTTAGAAATATCAAAAAGACGTTCAAGTTTGCCTTTGGTAGAATTCTGTAATAGATGCAAAAAAAAGTTTTCTTTATTAATTTGCAAGTCACCCTCAATCTTACATTGCACTTCATTAGGGATTCGAACTCATTACAGTTAGATAACGAATCTGATTGACTATCAACTGATTCAGGCAGACAAAATGTGGAAATCGGAGGATCAAGTTTGCAGCAAATATTTTACAAAGCTTTCGTCGATCAACCCACCCCTCCACCATTATTAAAAAATTGACTCGAAAAACCAGGAGCAAAAATATATTTTCAAAAAACCAAAAAAAAAATAAATTTAAGAGCATTCAGCTGAAATTTATTAAATATGCACTCCTTTGCATTTAAAATCATTTGAGCATGTTTGGGTTTATTAAAATCAATATGAATTTTAGTGAATTTTCGATGAAATAAATAAATGTTGTTTCGCTTTTTTTTTTGAAAATAATGATTGCAGGTTAACTATACGGAAGCTTAAAACATTTTCCAAAAAAAAAAAATCATTGAAATATTCTGGAAGTGTTCCCAAGAGGCCACCGGGAACTAGTTCCAGAATTGCCAGAATGAATAAGCGTACAATGGCATGACCGTAGATTGACACATCCTTCCAGAAGTGTAGCCAGAATTTTGGTCCGGGGGCTTGAACATGATATTTTCTTCTTTTTCTTCTTCTTCCCTCTCTCCCATATGTCTGGGGGTTGCCGAAGCCCACCCCTTAGCTAGGTGCCTGCATCCTTCAATTCCATGAAGTTTGATATGTCAGATGATAGGATTTTTCTCATATTCCGGGATTGTCCCAAAGGGGCCACTGGTAACCGGTTCAGGATTGGCCAAGATTGGTCAACGATCAACGGCATGACCAAAGATTGGCATATCTATCAATTCCATGAAGTTTGATATGTCGGATAATGGGGTTTCTCTCATATTCCGAGAGTGTCCCCTAGGGGCCACCGGTAACCTGTTCCAGATTGGCAAGAATGGGTCACATCGGCGAACATCGGCAAGACCGTAGATTGACAAATCTTTCAATTTCATGAAGTTTGATATGTCGGATGGTAGGGTTACTTTCATATTCCAGGAGTGTACCCAAGGGGCCACCGGTAACCGGTTACAGAATGGCCAGAATGGGTCAGCGAACAACGGCATGACCGTAAATTGACATATCTTTCAATTGGGTCCTAAAATGAAGCTTAGATTGCTGATATTATTGTTTACAGCGATAAAGCTTATTTTTCTGAGTACAATGACCCTTTGTACGACCACAAAAAGTTTAAAATGGATTTTTAAATCAATTTTGAAAAATTTACCTCGCGGTCCTTCTTGACAGAAAAGCTCCTACTTGACAGCTCGTTCCAAGGGGAACATAGTTGATCCATCGAAAAAATGTTGTCATGTCAAAAAAAAAATTGCATTAAAATGAAAAAAAGTGATCAGAAATGTTTTTAAGCGTGTTTTTTACCGTTGTACATAAAAATTGACATAGGGCTGTACTACCCAATTTCATAAAGTTTGATATGTCGATGTTTATTTACATATCTATCAATTTCATGAAGTTTGATATGTAAGATGATAGGGTTTCTCTCATATTCCGGAAGTATCCCCAAGGGGCCACCGGGAACCGGTTCCAAAATGGCCAGAATGGGTCAGCGAACAACGGCAAGACCGTACATTGTCATATCTATCAATTTCATGAAGTTTGACATGTCGGATGATAGGATTTCTCTCATATTCCGGAAGGGTCCCCAAGGGGCCACCGGTAACCTGTTCCAGATTGGCCAGAATGGGTCAGTGAACAACGGCATGACCGTAGATTGACATATCTTTCAATTTTATGAAGTTTGATATATCGGATGATAGGGTTTCTCTCATATTTCGGAAGTGTCCCCAAGGGGCCACCGGCAACCGGTTCCAGATTGGCCAGGATGGCTCAGCTAATAACGGCATTACCAAAGATGAACATATCTTTCAATTTCATGGAGTTTGAAGTGCAACATGATGAGTTTTCACCAAAAAAGTCAAGTTGGCCGTTCATCGGGTATCCGGGAACCGGTTCCAGGATACCCGGAAGTGGCCACTTGCACTCCAGAGTGGTTCTGGCAATCGTGTATTGTATTTTTAGTAAGTTTTATGGATCAATTTCATCCATTGTGAGAGTATTTGTATCACATATATGTGTAAAACATTAAAACATGAACTTTTCGGATGTTCGGATGGTCAAAGTACAGGTAAATACCTGTCTAATGCAACCCGGAGCATCCTGATTGGCTGAAATTTACCGGAGATACAGGTCGTCAAAGTTGGGGTCTCAAAAAGGTCTTTTATCGGTTGTAGCCGATTACCGTGGCCACCGGTGTCCAAATCCGGTTTTCCATGTCGGTTTCGAAAAGGGGACGTCCTAAGCTTTCATTTGTGACCAAAAGAACCGGAATCGGTCAAAAACTGGATTTATGACGATTTTTTAAAGTTTGGGGTCGACGGACCCCAATACCTTATGTGGGAACCAGCAAAACAAAAAGAAGCATCCTCCCTGATGTAGAGGGAACTCCTTCCGGATGTTTTTGCCGGCTCTGACTATCGGAAGTCCAAACAGCATCCTCCCTCTTGCACAGGGAACTCGTTCCGGATGGTTACGAAACCAGCAAACATCATCCGGAAGGAGTTCCCTGCGCATGAGATAATGCTGCCGGATTTTTTGCCAGCTCCGTGACCATCCGGAAGGAGTTCCCTGCGCTAGAGGAAGGATGCTGTTTTCAGAAAACTGGGAAAACTATTCTCATGAACAGTCAATCCTTCAGTAGCCGGTTCCGTGGCCAGTAAACCCGGAATCCAGGCCATTTTTCACGATACTTACCGGATTTTATATTGCCGCAATCCAACTCCTTCTTAATTATTGCGCGGTTTGGTCACTTCGACCGACAAAAGACGAAAAAAAAACACATAAACAACATTCGAACATAAAAACTGAACAAACTTTGTTTTGAACTTTGACAGTTCCAAGTTTTAGTTGCGTTGCTAGCGCGTTGCTAGATTTGGTAACTCGCTCCCAACCGACGCGTTACGTTTTAGTTTAGCAACCCATTTAGCAACGACCGGTGTGGGAGCAAAGTTACTAACACGCGTTACAAAACGCTAAAACCGGCCTAATACTCACGCTGGTAAGGTTGCTCTTATGAAGGCATTATTTAATTATTATCGATGCTGTCTACTGTTAAAACATTGTCAAAATAACAATATATTTTATCGTTTTGTAACGTTAAAATTTACTGTAAGTTCATCAGAAATCTTTATGCGGGAATTGGTCTTCCCCATACAGTTTTTTGGTATGATTTCATGGTATTATACCATCTATTACGGGCACATTTTGGTATTTGTTATTATGCCAAGTAATACCAAAATATGGTATTCCCGTGTTATTTACCCCTGCTCGGGTAGTACGCGTACTGAAATACTTACCTTGCTCGTTTTGCTGTTCACGCATTCCTTTTTCATGCTGCCAGTGTTCATCTACAAAATAAATTATTGATAAAATATCGCAGTTTTCGTTTGGTCAATCTAAAATACAAACTGCCGAGCTACCCTGATAGCCTGGAGACCTACGGTCGTGTGATTCGAGCGTTATCTGCTCGATGTCGATTGAGTCCTGCCTGGTCCTACCACTTTCGAGGGTTTGTCGTGCGTTTTGATCGAATGCCTACAATGCTACATCTAGTGCATACAGAAATGGCAGGCGTTAATTAAAATTGATGACAGATAAATTTTCGTGGGTTTCCAAAAATGTGTTAATTATATATTTGATAAAACCAAGGGGAAGTCACTCCCAACAATATTCATCGATATAAAATTCGATGCCATTTAAATGCAAGCAATGCGCATCGAAATTAATGTTTACGCATCTCAATTCATCGATGTAGTCCGTTGGACATATTTGTCTGATGTTGTTGGACATATTTGTCTAGAAAGTCTGGGTTATAGACCCTCCACATCCTTAAACATGGCCCTCCCACGTTCCCTCCAAGCTTCATTGTCCGGTTCAACTATTACCAGTTGATATCGAAGGTTGCAAAGCCTTGGATCCGCGGCAGCACGAGCTGGCAGTGCTTATTCATGTCATGGGTATGCGTAGCCAACGCTACCTACTGTGGCCCCTCCCTCCAATCGCTTAAAGTTTGTATGGGAAAAATCGTCAAAATGTATGGAGAAAAGCAACTGTTTTACTTTTTTACCTGTGGAAGGCAACATAGTTATCCGATTCTTACCATTTCTCAAATGTAGAACCTTCATTAAATTTAGAAAAACTTTCCCGAAGACACCATATTTTAAGGATTTTTTCCCGCGAAGTTATTAGCGCCCAAAACTGACCTTTTTTGCGCAGCCAGCTGTAAGGGGCTACCTAACAACGATGTTTATTTCCGATTCGTACACGCACGTGCTCTCTCTCAGGTTCAAACTCTCTCACGAGCTTGCTCGCCTGCCTGTTTACCTGGGTCTAGCTCATTTCCCCGAATGACATTTCCCCGAATGCCATTTCCCCGAAAATCATTTCCCCTAATTGGCCACATCCCCGAATACCACTTCCCCTAATCAGCCACATCCCCGAATATCATTTCCCCTAATCGGCTATATCCCCGAATGCCATTTCCCCTAATCGGCCATTTCCCCGATGTGACACTTACGCTAATTGCCGTTTATTTAAATTTAAATTTTCCCGAATTTTCATATTCCCTAATCTTTATTTTCGCTAAAGCCTTTTTCCATGACTAACAGTTATTTTCTCTTTCAATTTTACCGAACAAACAGCTTTTTCGGGTATTCTGTTGATTAAATGTTGTAAATTGGGTAGTAAAGCCCTTTGTCAATTTTTTTGAACAACGGTAAGGAACACGATTAAAAACCATTTCTGATGACGTTTTTTATTTATGCAAAAAAAGTTATTAACAAGACAACATTTTTCGATGGATCAACTATGGTCCCCTTGGAACGAGCTGTCAAGTAGGAGCATTTCTGCCAAGAAGGGCCGGGAAGTGAATTTTTGAAAATTGAATTAAAAATCCATGTTAAATCCTTTGCGGTCGTTAAAAGGGTCATTGTACTTTAAAAATAAGCTTTATCATTGTGAACACTAATATCAGCTTAATTTTAGGACCCAATTACACAACAAAAACAAACCATCCACATTAACGACCCCCGGGTCTTTTGTGGTCTCTATTGCAAGTTTCTGCTCGAACCTGGGAGTCTGAAGGCTTGAATGGGGAGAGCACCCAAACCTCTTTCTACTCCAAGGAACCTTCCACCCCAGTGTTTGAACTGACGACCTTTGGATTGCGAGTCCAACCGCCGCCAGCGATTCCACCGGAGTAGGCTTGGTTTGGTGTGTTGTTTGTACTTATGGCATGGAGACGACTCCTAGGCGTCATCCATAAAGTACGTCACGCTCTTGGGGGGAGGGGGGGGGGTTGTCGCAAGTGTGACAAAGTGTGACAAGGGGGAGAGGGGGGGTACGTGAGACTGTGACGTCACGCTAGACTATTTCTTTAATATTGATTTTTTTTTAAATATAGCTTTAAAAATTTAATGTTTGATAACTTTTACTCATAAATCAAACACGATTCAAGGCTTTAAGAAACAGAGTTTTTGATGATAGATTTTATATGCTTCAAAAAACTGTGATGGTGATTTTTATCACTACAACATTGAACAAAATTTATAAAATCCCAACGCAACCTGTAAAAATTAAAAACATTCTCGAATGAATTCCGAATTTCAAAATCATCCTTTTTATAAATCATGCCACACAGTAAAAAAATGTGTTAATATCGAAGCTGTGATTTCTGAAGGTTGAATTTTACAGATTTATTGATGTAAATTTACCTCAATTTAGACTCAAAAAGTGTCATTACACCAGAAAAGTGGTGAAATTACTCATTTTCGGAGGTAAAATTACACATTTTTTCTGACATAAAAGAAATTGTACAAAACACAAGATAGTGCGGAAGGGGGGGGGGGGTCAGACAAAACGTGACGTACTTTCTGAGAGGGGGTCAGAGCCAGCGTGACAAAGTGTGACATAGGGGGGAGGGGGGGGGTTAATTTTGGCCGATTTTAGCGTGACATACTTTATGGATGACGCCCTACACCTGGAATGACTTAACGGCCTAACAACCAAGGCCGGGACCGACATTTTACTTCCTCATCCGATGGAAGGTTGGAGCAGATGGGAATCGAACCCAGAATCATCCGCTTACAAAGCGGACAGCGTAACCATTCGGCCACGCACTGCTACCAATTACAGTCCAGACTCGATTATCCGAAGCCTCGATTATCCGAAGTTTCGATTATCCGAAGTTCGATTATCCGAAGTGAAATTTTTCCGAGGCCTTCGGATAATCGAGTTGTTGTGTGTTCAAGAACCCAAAAATCGAACAAATAGGTTCAGGCTGGTACAAATTTTATTTAAAGTTTTTGTTGATTATACTTTTCGCCAAATCCAAAACTAGCAATGTGAATAAAATGATCAGTGTGAACGGGGTTCTGTACTACGAAAATCGTACGGTATGTTTTCTGAATCATAAAAAATAACAAAACTTCTATTACATTATTATTATGATGTCTATAAGTAAAAAGTATTTGGTTCGAGAATATATAACAAAAAGTCTGTAACAATATTCATTGTATATGAATGAATAGTACCAAACCTTTCAACACTCTTTCCCCCCTAAAATGCTACGTCTGTTCTGAGTGAATCCAAAAAGAATGTTGATCATTCAAGGCCAATACGAACCTTTCAAGAAATATTATATGTGGTTTGATGTGATAAAAATTGCCATCATTTTTTCTTATAAAATGCTATTTCGAACGGCGGAAATGCCCGGTGCCCAGGAGCGCGCGCGCTCCGGGGCACCGGGCATTTCCGCTTGACCGCGTTCGGGGAAATGGCATTCAGGGAAATGACTATTCAGGGATATGACTAATCGGGTAAGTGGCATTCGGGATTGTGGCCTATTCGGGAAAATGACTTTCGGGGATGTGGACGATTAGGGAAAATGGGAAATTCGGGTAAATGGAATCCGGGGAAATGACTATTAGGGGAAGTGTCTTTTCGGGGAAGTGGCAATCTGGGAAATGTCCCTTCGGTAATATGGGTTTCGGGGAAATGTCATAGATTCATGTAGAAGACCACAGGATTACCAAAAAATGATTTTCCAAGGGCGCGGGAATACCTAAATTTGAAACCATGGCAATACCAAGTTTTGGTATACAAGCAATGTTCAAAAATCCAGAAGACCTCAACTTGGTATTGAAATGGTTTTATTTTGAGATATTATTTTACCCTTGGAATAACATGGTTTGGTATTGTTGTACCTTTCCACATACAAGACTTTGGTATGATTTCATGGTATTTTACCATCTATTACTGGGCAACCAAGGGCACATTTTGGTCGCTGTTATTTGCCCAAGTAATACCAAAATTTGGTATTCCCGTGTTATTTACCCCTGCTCGGGGCAGTAATATTTTCGGCATATTAAAATATTTTGTATGGAATAAAAAATAGTCGTGATAATTGGGCTACGAAAAAACTTCAAATGTTTTCTTTTTAAGCTTGTTTGATAGTATACAAAAGTGGAAAAAAACAGTTCCCATAAACGATGAGTTGTCTAAGTGTATTGTTCTTCCTGAAATCTATACTTGACTAAGTTAAATAAAGTTTTTTATTTTTTATAGAATAGTTAAAATCCCAGTCTTGAGTTTGGTATGGTACCAGTATAAAAAAATAGAAATAAATTTCAATTGGGTACTAAAGCCCTATGTCAATTTTTATGTACAACGGTAAAAACACGATTAAAAACCATTTCTGATCACTTTTTTTCATTTTAATGCAAAAAAAAAAAAAATTGACAAGACAACATTTTTTCGATGGATCAACTATGGTCCCCTTGGAACGAGCTGTCAAGTAGGGGCTTTTCTGTCAAGAAGGACCGCGAGGATAATTTTTCAAAATTGATTTAAAAATCCATTTTAAATTCTTTGTGGTCGTACAAAGGGTCATTGTACTCAGAAAAATACGCTCTATCGCTATAAACAATAATATCAGCAATCTAAGCTTCATTTTAGGACCCAATTACAATATCCCTATTTAAAAATTTACTTAATAATAACAGATGACAATTCATGGAGGAACTAAAGCATAAGCATAAGCATAGCATAGCATAGGTGCCCACCCGCAGTTGCTACTCCGTTATTGACCAGGACCTCCAGAAGTTACATCCACGAGCCGTGGAAGATGAGTGGGCGCTATCTTTCCTTGCTTCGCAACTTCTCAAAGGCCCCTATCATGCTGATCAATACCGGCGCCGGCCACGACCAGTGGTAGAGTCACGGGGAAGTGGATGGGAATGTTAGTCCGATACTTGAGTGATAGAGACCGCCCAATCGACTGCTTCTCCGACAAAGTATCACATGAGTTTTGAGGGGGTTAGTAGATGGGTATGAGGTCAGGATTCACGAGTGGCAGTGATGTGACCATGATTTTTTTTTATCGGTTGCAAATTTTAAATCTTAGGCAGCCGGCTGCGGAAAGATTAATAATTGATTATTTAAAAAAATTAATCGAACGCGTGCCAACCGAGCAATAGTGCTATGGACTGGACTTTAGATTAACGCGGACAAATTTAAAAAAATAGTAAATAAAAGACGCTTTACGCTTCATAAAATCGATGGTTTGATGAGTTAATACTAAAGCTGCCAGTTGGAATAAATTATTACGATCAATGAATATAAACGTATAGAAAACAGGACACCACGTAACCGATTGTAATGAAATAAAAACAATAACTTAAACGAACTAAACCGGCGGCGTGCCTTCCAATCAACGGTGATAAAAGAGGGACTTATGAAAAATAAAATATCAAATAAAAGGCTCCGAAAACACGTTGCAGAGTAACCGCGAAGTCCCGCTACTCACAATCGAATCAACAAAATTCAAAACGCGCGCTAATGGTCTATCCTAAATGTCAGCGTGTCTTTCGATAAACGATTCTATAGAAATGAGTTTTTCACCGCGAAAATTTAACACATTATTTGGATTGTATCAATCTACTGGTACAGTTGACAAACTAACGAAACGACAGCAAAATGATCAAGAACGCGTATACTTAATTATTTAATAATGACCCTAGAACGATTACTTTCAATGAGATATGATTTGGATTTATCGACCGATTCTGTAGATTTTACGCGGTTTTAAATATTTATTGGGCTTAAAAAAAATATATAAACTCATTCACACTCTCATACACACATAAACTAATTTACATTTTTAGACTTCAACATTATAGCGAGTAAGATTTTTTAAATTAGACTTGAAATTATTTTTGAAAGGCATCAATATAATGAAAACAGCCTGTACTGCATAAAATAAAATAAAAACAACAAAGTACCCAAAATTGGGTAGAATTTCCAGATTTTCTTTAATTCCGGATAAGTGGCTGTCAAAGCTCACAACTCAGTGAGTGGCACTCACATGCTCAAACAGTTCTCACTCGCAAATGGTCTTTACTCTCACACTTATGATTCTTTCTTCTACACACATACACACACACACACATGCTTGAGATGTCATCAAGGAACGAGCTCACCGGGGTCTTGTAGACTGGAGACTGCTCGCCGTTCTACATCCGCCGCCGCAGCATCGACATCGGGTACAACCCGACCACACCGCCCGACGACTGCAGCACCGCACAAATCCGTTTGTCGTTGGCCTCACAGCTCCGTGTTTTCGTGTATCTAGAATCTCCTGCACACAACTCCAGAAATACTAGAATCGACACCGAGGTCTCCCGGACAGAAACATCCAATATTTTCCTCAATCGCGCAATCAACTGTAGCTTTTCATTGATCCCGTTTCAGTCATAAAGCACACGTTCTTCAAAAACAAATCATCAAATTGCAATTCATTTTGTACACAACACTCCCCTTTTTAATCAAAACAAACACAAAAAGCTTCACTTCAATCAGTGCCAAACTTGCGAGGACAGCTTTTAAACGTCTGATACGTCAGACGTTAAGATAATCACTGCTGGCGCCGCCTCGTTTCTTCGCTCAAAACATAAACAAAGCCGAAACATCGATTGGAAAAAACAATTATTTCACAGATAATTCGCATAATTCACTGTTACTCCACATAATCCTAATCAAACACTACAAAATCCAACTGCTAGACACCTTTTCAACATCAGACAACAAGTATTCACTGTAATAACCTCGATAAACCCCGGAGACTCTGGACGATCAACCTCTTCCGATCAGTGTTGCCAATCCGTTTCATTCATGGAGGAACTAAATTATCGAAATTTGTATTCTCTCACACACGCTCTGATGATATGATATCTATTGTTAATCACATATTACATTTAATTTTATATCTCGAAACAAATATCGAAATATATCTTGAAAATTATAATAAACATGCCAGGAACGCAGCGCAGAGGATAGCAAACGAAAACGCAGACGACAACAATCCAAGCAGAGAAACAGCGCGCGCTTGTAGGTAAACAGGCAGGCAGGCAGGCAGGCGAGTAAGCTCGTGAGAGAGTTTGAATCTGAGAGAGAGCACGTGCGTGTACGAATTGGAATTAAACATCGTTGTTAGGTAGCCCCTCAGTTTTGGGCGGTAATAACTTCGTGGGAAAAAATCCAAAAAATATGGTGTCTTCGAGAGAATTGTTCTAAATTTAATGAAGGTTCTACATTTGTGTAATGGTAAGAATCGGATAATTATGGCGCCTTCCACAGGTAAAAAAGTAAAACAGTTGCTTTTCTCCATATATTTTGACGATTTTTCCCATACAAACTTTAAGCGATTGGAGGGAGGGGTTCCCGTGGTCAGAATGAGCTCAAATTTAGAATTTAGCCTAGTAATGGGTCAATCTTTGATTTTAGGGGGTAGCCCCAAAAAAGTCCGGATTTGGAACACCCTAATGCACATGTTTACACCCTAGCAAAAAAAAGGTGGGAGAGTTGAATTTCGAAAATTTTGTAACTTTTTTTTTTGTTACAATGTTTTTCAATTGCCGGGACCGTGGTGTAGGGGTAAGCGTGATTGCCTCTCACCCAGTCGGTCTGGGTTCGATCCCAGACGGTCCCAGTGGCATTTTTCGAGACGAGATTTGTCTGATCACGCCTTCCGTCGGACGGGAAGTAAATGTTGGCCCCGGACTAACCTAAAAAGGTTAGGTCGTTAGCTCAGTCCAGGTGTAGGAGTCGTCTCCCTGGGTCCTGCCTCGGTGGAGTCATTGGTAGGCAGTTGGACTAATAATCCAAAGGTCGTCAGTTCGAATCCCGGGGTGGATGGAAGCTAAGGTGTAAAAGAGGTTTGCAATTGCCTCAACAATCAAGCCTTCGAACACCTAAGTTTCGAGTAGGAATCTCGCAAATCGAGAACGCCAAGGCAATGCTGTAGAGCGAATAATTTGATTTTGATTTTGTTTTTCAATTAAGAGATTACTGTAATATTATTATTTTTTAGTTGACAGAAAAATAATTTTCTCACACAGAATATCTAATAACAATATATTACAAAGAAAATTTTTTTGAAAAAATCCCAAAATAAAAATACAGTTACAAAATTACTAATAAATTTGTTAAAGAAAACAAAAAGTGATTTTTTTTAAAGTATTTTTTTGATACGACATCTTGCTCGGGTTGGGTATGAAAAACATAACTTAAACTGTTTTTATCGACTTGTTCCTAATTCCCAATGGAATATCAAACCAATAACAGTTTCTGTTATTTTACAATAAAATGGAAAAAACATAACTTAAATTGTTATTATCATCTTATTTCACATTTCCAATGGAATATCAAACTAATAACAGTTTCTGTTATTATGGAAGTAAATGGAAAAACATAACATAAATTGTTATTATTATCTTATTCCACATTTCCAATTGAATATCATCCCAATAACATTGTTTGTTAAAATAACAGAATCTGTTTTTATTTTTTCTTCCAAAATATATTTACAAGAATATTCAATAACAGTTTCTGTTATTTTAACAAAATCTGTTATTGAAATGACATGAATTTTGTTATTACCATCTGCCCGGGTGGGCTCCTAATGGTACGTTCGTTTGATGGCTAGTTCCACACTGAGTGCCGCACTCAGAGCTGTCAAAGTGTTTCTTTGAAGAAACTCGCGCTAGTTCCGCACGAGTTTCGCCGCCATCTTGGAACTGAAACTCTAGTGCCGCACTCGATATTTTTTCAGTTTCATGCGAGTTCCATGCACACTGAAAAATGACGTTCGATTGAACCAAAACTGGCACCGACGAGTGCGGAACTCAGTGCCGCACCGGCTGTTCAAACGATCGTACCATAAGTGTATGAAAGTATTGGTACGTTCGTTTGAACAGCTAGTGCGGCACTGAGTGCCGCACTCGTCGGTGTCAGTTTTGGTTCAATCGAACGTCATTTGTCAGTGTGCGTGGAAATCGCATGAAACTGAAAAAATATCGAGTGCGGCACTAGAGTTTCAGTTCCAAGATGGCGGCGAAACTCGTGCGAAACTAGCGCGAGTATCTTCAAAGAAACACTTTGACAGCTCTGAGTGCGGCACTCAGTGTGGAACTAGCCATCAAACGAACGTACCATATGGCACGGAACGACGGCGCCGAATACCCATATTTACACAAAGAATTTTTAGAGCGCCCGCCGCGGGATTCGAACCGGCGACCTCTGGATTGTGAGTCCAGTGCGCGTCTGATTGATCCACACGGGCGGGTTTTGCGGGTTAAATCCCATTTAAAATTCAAAAGCAAAGCGCTGTTACGTCCTGTTACGTCCAATCAAGCTCATATTTTGGATTTGGGCTCAATACGCCTACCGGAAAAAAAAACCCTTGAATGCCCGCCAAAAAGTCATTTTTGTTACATCGTAGTAGGTACTCCAACTCACGATTTTCAAAGAATGTTGTTCTATATGCACGTACGTTGTCTGTTTTTCTAACAAAGTTTCCTAAACGCTTACTAACACTTACCACCATCGCGTCCTTTTCGTTTTTTCTTTGAAGTGCTCGATTGAGTTGATGATGATCCTTTGTCTTTGCTTTTCCATCTAATCAACATTTTAAAATGGTTGTTCTGAACTGCCCAGTTATGAATGAAACATTTATTTTGCTTTTCAAATGGATTTAAAATTCGCATTTATTATCTGCAATCAATAGAAAAAAATACTAACGTAAACTTAAGAAGATGCAAGGTATTGTTATAATGGCAACACTGGCCATGCGGGCAGGGCTACCAGAAAAATATCTGGCAAAATAATCTGGAATAATGTGGCAAGCCCACGAAGTTGGGTACTCTTTTGATCCGTAGCGACTACGGAGCGCATCACATTTATATGGTAAATACAGGTAAATACACACAAAGATAAATTTAATTTTAAAAACATCATTCGTTGGATTAAGAGTTTGCGTTGGTGAATATTCGTAGAAAGTTAAAACTTTTTAATTTAAAAGTTGGAAAGTTTTTGTAGTATTGTAAGCAGGGGCGCCGACTCTGGGGGGGCACGGTACTTTTTGCCCCCCCTAAAATTTGGCTGGGGGGGCAGCCCATACAATTTGCCCCCCAGAAATTTTGGAAGAAAAATATTCTTATATCAAATATAAAAAAATCACAGAAATAATTGAAAATAATATCTAAAACTAAAATGGAACATTGTTTGTACACACGGATGGAATTCTTGTAAGCGAATCCGTAAAATAGTTCAAAAACATTTGTTGTTTTCGAAATCGCTGAAATTTTATGAACAAAATCGTTTACAATTTTCTGGATTTAGATGCATTTTTATTCTAAGTTGACAACATTTTATCTATACCACTGTGCTCTCTAGGAAAATCAATAAGCTTAGTACAAGATCACAGAGTCATCGGTAAATGATTTGAGAGATTTCGTCAACATAGATTTAACTGATTTGCTCATAAGATTTCTATCTGTGCATGTTGTTTCAAAAACAAAACCAATGTACTTTTTCCATAGCACTTCATCTACAATCAAACTTACGCAAATTCTTGTGAAAACAATCATCATGTTTTCAAACGCAACATTCTGTGATTTGCCATTGTAGATCAGGATTTAGCGAATATAAACTGAAAGAATTTTCAAAATGGTCATTTGTTGACTGCTTTACATTTACAAAAATGCTGATAAATTCGATAATTTTTGGGTAATTTTAGAAACGATTTGAAAAGATTTCAAATACATTTGTTAACCGCTAACCGTTCTATACCAATTTTAGCCCAAAAATACAATTGTTTCAAAAAAAGTAAATTTTTGAAAACTAGCGCACCGCTTTACTGAGAAACAGACAAATTAAAACCTAATCTGAGACAATTTCAAATTAATCTTAAAAACAAAAGTGTATTGCCTTCTGCCATTTATGTTCGATTTAAAAAAAATAAAAAGGCTGTAGAAATTTTAACTGCACCCTCAAAAAATACGCCAAAAAACAGGAAATCAGCATTATTGAGTATTGGGATTCCATTTTAAAACATTTTTGGTTAAATTCTTAAATTCTTAAATTCTTAAATTCTTAAATTCTTAAATTCTTAAATTCTTAAATTCTTAAATTCTTAAATTCTTAAATTCTTAAATTTTAAATTCTTAAATTCTTAAATTTAAATTCTTAAATTTTAAATTCTTAAATTCTTAAATTCTTAAATTCTTAAATTTTTAAATTCTTAAATTCTTAAATTCTTAAATTCTTAAATTCTTAAATTCTTAAATTCTTAAATTCTTAAATTCTTAAATTTTAAATTTTAAATTCTTAAATTTTAAATTCTTAAATTCTTAAATTCTTAAATTCTTAAATTCTTAAATTTTAAATTCTTAAATTCTTAAATTTTAAATTTAAATTCTTAAATTTAAATTCTTAAATTTAAATTCTTAAATTCTTAAATTCTTAAATTCTTAAATTTAAATTCTTAAATTCTTAAATTCTTAAATTCTTAAATTCTTAAATTCTTAAATTCTTAAATTCTTAAATTTTAAATTCTTGAATTCTTAAATTCTTAAATTCTTAAATTCTTAAATTCTAAATTCTTAAATTCTTAAATTTAAATTCTTAAATTCTTAAATTCTTAAATTCTTAAATTCTTAAATTCTTAAATTCTTAAATTTTAAATTCTTAAATTCTTAAATTCTTAAATTTAAATTCTTAAATTTTAAATTCTTAAATTCTTAAATTCTTAAATTCTTAAATTCTTAAATTCTTAAATTTAAATTCTTAAATTCTTAAATTTAAATTTTAAATTTTAAATTCTTAAATTCTTAAATTCTTAAATTCTTAAATTTTAAATTCTTAAATTCTTAAATTCTTAAATTCTTAAATTCTTAAATTCTTAAATTCTTAAATTCTTAAATTTTAAATTCTTAAATTTAAATTTAAATTCTTAAATTTAAATTCTTAAATTCTTAAATTCTTAAATTTTAAATTCTTAAATTCTTAAATTTAAATTCTTAAATTTTAAATTTAAATTCTTAAATTCTTAAATTCTTAAATTCTTAAATTCTTAAATTCTTAAATTTTAAATTCTTAAATTTTAAATTCTTAAATTTTAAATTCTTAAATTTTAAATTTTAAATTCTTAAATTCTTAAATTTAAATTCTTAAATTCTTAAATTTAAATTCTAAATTCTTAAATTTAAATTCTTAAATTTAAATTCTTAAATTCTTAAATTCTTAAATTCTTAAATTCTTAAATTCTTAAATTCTTAAATTCTTAAATTCTTAAATTTAAATTTTAAATTTTAAATTCTTAAATTCTTAAATTCTTAAATTTTAAATTCTTAAATTCTTAAATTCTTAAATTCTTAAATTCTAAATTCTTAAATTCTTAAATTCTTAAATTCTTAAATTTAAATTTAAATTTAAATTCTTAAATTCTTAAATTCTTAAATTCTTAAATTTAAATTTAAATTCTTAAATTCTTAAATTTTAAATTCTTAAATTCTTAAATTTAAATCTTAAATTTAAATTCTTAAATTCTTAAATTTAAATTTAAATTCTTAAATTCTTAAATTTTAAATTCTTAAATTCTTAAATTCTTAAATTCTTAAATTTTAAATTCTTAAATTTTAAATTCTTAAATTTTAAATTTTAAATTCTTAAATTCTTAAATTCTTAAATTTTAAATTTAAATTCTTAAATTCTTAAATTTAAATTCTTAAATTTAAATTCTTAAATTTAAATTCTTAAATTTTAAATTCTTAAATTTTAAATTCTTAAATTCTTAAATTCTTAAATTCTTAAATCTTAAATTCTTAAATTTAAATTCTTAAATTCTTAAATTTTAAATTCTTAAATTCTTAAATTCTTAAATTCTTAAATTCTTAAATTCTTAAATTCTTAATTCTTAAATTTAAATTTTAAATTTAAATTCTTAAATTCTTAAATTTAAATTTTAAATTTAAATTCTTAAATTCTTAAATTCTTAAATTTTAAATTCTTAAATTCTTAAATTTAAATTCTTAAATTCTTAAATTCTTAAATTTAAATTCTTAAATTCTTAAATCTTAAATTTTAAATTCTTAAATTCTTAAATTTTAAATTTAAATTCTTAAATTCTAAATTTTAAATTTAAATTCTTAAATTCTTAAATTCTTAAATTCTTAAATTCTTAAATTTAAATTCTTAAATTCTTAAATTCTTAAATTCTTAAATTCTTAAATTTTAAATTCTTAAATTCTTAAATTTAAATTCTTAAATTCTTAAATTTAAATTCTTAAATTCTTAAATTCTTAAATTTAAATTCTTAAATTCTTAAATTTAAATTCTTAAATTCTTAAATTTAAATTTAAATTTAAATTCTTAAATTCTTAAATTTTAAATTCTTAAATTTTAAATTCTTAAATTTTAAATTCTTAAATTTAAATTCTTAAATTCTTAAATTCTTAAATTCTTAAATTTTAAATTTAAATTTTAAATTCTTAAATTTTAAATTCTTAAATTCTTAAATTCTTAAATTCTTAAATTTAAATTCTTAAATTCTTAAATTTAAATTCTTAAATTCTTAAATTCTTAAATTTTAAATTCTTAAATTCTTAAATTTAAATTGTTAAATTCTTAAATTCTTAAATTCTTAAATTCTTAAATTCTTAAATTCTTAAATTCTTAAATTTAAATTCTTAAATTCTTAAATTCTTAAATTCTTAAATTCTTAAATTTAAATTCTTAAATTTAAATTCTTAAATTCTTAAATTCTTAAATTCTTAAATTCTTAAATTTTAAATTCTTAAATTTAAATTCTTAAATTCTTAAATTCTTAAATTTAAATTTAAATTCTTAAATTTTAAATTCTTAAATCTTAAATTCTTAAATTCTTAAATTTAAATTCTTAAATTTAAATTTTAAATTTTAAATTCTTAAATTCTTAAATTCTTAAATTCTTAAATTCTTAAATTTTAAATTCTTAAATTCTTAAATTCTTAAATTCTTAAATTCTTAAATTTAAATTCTTAAATTCTTAAATTCTTAAATTTAAATTTTAAATTTAAATTCTAAATTCTTAAATTCTTAAATTCTTAAATTTTAAATTCTTAAATTCTTAAATTTTAAATTTTAAATTCTTAAATTCTTAAATTCTTAAATTTTAAATTCTTAAATTCTTAAATTCTTAAATTTTAAATTCTTAAATTCTTAAATTCTTAAATTTTAAATTTTAAATTCTTAAATTCTTAAATTCTTAATTCTTAAATTTTAAATTTTAAATTCTTAAATTTAAATTTTAAATTTTAAATTTTAAATTCTTAAATTCTTAAATTTTAAATTCTTAAATTCTTAAATTCTTAAATTCTTAAATTCTTAAATTCTTAAATTCTTAAATTCTTAAATTTTATTCTTAAATTCTTAAATTCTTAAATTCTTAAATTCTTAAATTCTTAAATTTAAATTCTTAAATTCTTAAATTCTTAAATTCTTAAATTCTTAAATTAAATTTAAATTCTTAAATTCTTAAATTCTTAAATTTTAAATTCTTAAATTTAAATTTCTAAAATTTTAAATTCTTAAAAATTGATTGATATATCATAATTTTGAAATTTTCGATTTTATTTAAACATTGAATTTTATAGTTATTTCTTAATTTCTGGTTTTTTTTATTATTTTTTTTCTTAACATTTTTAAGCCTAGAATGTTTAACCCTAGAAGTAGTATTTTAGAATTTTTTTAAACTATTATTTTTTTGGAATATTGAATTTTGTTAATTTTTTTTTCTAAATTGCTGATTTGAAAAATTGATGTTTTTTTTTAATGTGTATTTGTATTTTAAAATTTCTGGAGTTCTAAATTTTTGCTGTTTACTTTGTTTTTTTTTTTATTTTAAGAATATTTGTATTGTTGAATTTCTAAATATCTGATTATTTTTATTATTGACTGTTACTTCTAGAAAATAAGTGAGAATATGCCAATGAGAAGGAATTCGCCTTCAAAACATGTTCAAAATTACCCCCAATTAACATTCTCAATCATGATTTAATAAATTATCTTTTTCTAAAAAAAAATGGATTCCGGATGATAAAAAAATCGTAATAAAATTATTAAAATTCGTGATATACAAGAAACTTTAACATCTAATCGCCACTCTTACCTATCGATTTCGGAAAACAACCGTGCCCCCCCAACATTTTGGACTAGTCGGCGCCCCTGATTGTAAGTATCGGTAAAAGTTTTGTACTTGTAATATAAGAAGAAACTTTTTATAGCAAGAATAAATAATAATAATATGGGATTGCCCCAAGTCGTATGGTTTGATAAATGTCCCCCCGGAAGAACCTTCCCCCTGGGCAATTGCCACTCTGGATGTAGACAATCCTGTAAAAATGGCCATTTTCATTACCACACGCAAAAAAATCCAGTGAACATTGGATGCGCATCCGGCTTTGACTATCCGATGTTCAAATTAATGATCACTTTTGGTAAACATTACTAACACTCACACTCAGTGTTGCAAATGAGTGATAAAAAAGTTATCAATAGATTATCTCTGCACCAAAAATATCCGAGAGTTTAGCGGCCGTCATTATAGCTTGTGAGATCTCTTCTTGTCCCTGTTTGAAAAATGTCGCACGTCGTACGAGTTGTCGCACGGTTTTGATTTTACCGTTTCGATATCGATTGGTCGAAAGGACGACAAACGTACGACAAACACTCGACATGCCCGACGTTGTTTTTTCCATCGATTTACCTTCAATTCGACGTCGATTATCGTCGACGCAAACAGTTTGACAGTTCTCTTCAGTTGAACTTGTTCGGACTTGATTGCAACCGAGTCGAACAAATTGTTGTTGGTTTTAGGCTTTGGGAGGATTTTGGCCAGTTTAAAGGTAAGTTGTGTTCTAGATTGAATTACTTTTTCTGCCGGAAAGTTCCGGCCGGAGTGGGCGACAACCGAATCAAATTGTCTTGTATTCCAGGTCTTCGTGGCGGTATAGGAGGAAGAGGAGGACGGGAAATATGGATTACTCGGCGAGCCATTCCGGAAGACGGGACGGGAAGGAACCAGTTTGCGATCGAGGAAGCCGTTAGTGTTTGGTGTTTTACTTTCCGCGGGAGGTTGCCTCCATATCTAATGGAACTGGTGAGTCATGTTTTAGAAACGATGGAGGAGGTGTGCTGGGAGTGCGATTGGACGATCGAAATTAAAATTAGATGAACATCACAAATTCTTAACTTTTAATCCAATAATGCTTAAAAAAAACTTCAACGCTGATTTGATTTGATAATTGTAAAATTAAATTATAAAGTTTTTCATTCTTAATTTAAAATTCTAGCATTCCAGAACTTAGGAATGCAAGAAATTGAAAATTCTAAATTCATTTAATTTCTTGATATTGTGCAAATTGTTAATATTCTTAAATTATACAATTCATTAATTTAAAATTCTCAAAGTCTTCAAATATTAAAAAAAATTAAACTCTAAAATATGAAAATTTTAAAATTGACAATAATTTAAATATTAAAATTCCCTAATTCTTAAATACAAAATTTTTCAATTCATAAATACTAAAAATCTAACATTATAAAGTTCATAAATTCCCAAAACGTTAGTCGCGCGAGTTGAAATTTTGAATTCTAAAATTCTAAAAATTATATGTTCTAAAATTCCAAAATTGTAAATTCTAAAAATGCTAAAATTCAAATAATTTATATTTTTAAATAAAAATTATCAAAAATTCTATTTGTTATAAATTCTACGCATTTTAAAAATTAGTAAGTTTCTTAAAATTCTAAAAATTAAAAAAATCTCTTTTTTTTTGCACATCTAAAATTTTTGATAATTTTAAATAAAACAAATTTAAAAAATTCTAAAAATTAAAAAAAAATACAAAAATTTTACAAAATATATTTTTTAAATTTTAAAAATGTTAAAGTTTTTATTTCTTTTAAATATTTTAAACTTTAAAAAATTCTTTTATGAAAATCTAAAAATTCTTAAATTTTAAAATTGGAAAAAATCTAAAATCTATTAACTTTTGAAATTTTTCAAGGACTTTACAATGTAGAAATTAAAAAAAATGGTCTAATGAAAAATGAAGAATTTTAGAATTTTAAAATTTTAGAATTTTAGAATTTTAGAATTTTAGAATTTTAGAATTTTAGAATTTTAGAATTTTAGAATTTTAGAATTTTAGAATTTTAGAATTTTAGAATTTTAGAATTTTAGAATTTTAGAATTTTAGAATTTTAGAATTTTAGAATTTTAGAATTTTAGAATTTTAGAATTTTAGAATTTTAAATTTTAGAATTTTAGAATTTTAGAATTTTAAATTTTTAATTTTAGAATTTTAGAATTTTAGAATTTTAATTTTAGAATTTTAGAATTTTAGAATTTTAGAATTTTAGAATTTTAGAATTTTAGAATTTTAGAATTTTAGAATTTTAAATTTTAGAATTTTAGAATTTTAGAATTTTAATTTTAGAATTTTAGAATTTTAGAATTTTAGAATTTTAGAATTTTAGAATTTTAGAATTTTAGAATTTTAGAATTTTAGAATTTTAGAATTTTAGAATTTTAGAATTTTAGAATTTTAGAATTTTAGAATTTTAGAATTTTAGAATTTTAGAATTTTAGAATGTTAGAATTTTAGAATTTTAGAATTTTAGAATTTTAGAATTTTAGAATTTTAGAATTTGATGATGAGATGATGATGCTGAAATTTGTAAACGTCTGATCATTAAATATTTTTAGAATTCTCAAATTTGGTACAATCTTTAAATAATAATAATATTGTCGGATTTTTTAATTATTTGCAGTAATTTGAGTTTTATACGTTTTTAAATTTAAATTTTTAAGATGTCTTCAATTAGAATTCTTTTAAAAAAAACCAATGCGCCATGGGTTTTCTATGTACATAGGACATTTTGTAAAAGTAAGCGAGAATAAATAAATTTAGTTTTTCTTTTATAGTTACAAAATATTTGAATATTACATATTTGAAATTGTATTGTTTTGAAATTTTATTATTATTATTATTGAATTCTGAATTTAATTTATAAATTCTTGCCAATTGTTGATTGTTGTTATATTTTTTCAGGCAACAAACATATTCTGATCTGATCCTGCCGGAAACCATGCGTCCCCGTGTGGTCCCGCGTGGCTTCCGTAGAACCCAAGGAAGCAGCCTCTCGTACTCCGGTAAACATCAATCCGTCGGAGGTTCAAGATCGTCGCCAAGGTGTCGCATCCGGGTTTTGATCAGCGCGTCGAGGAGCAAAAGTCCAACACGGCCAAGATGCTGCCACGGCCGCCTCCAACATCCAAGCCGGAAACTGCGGTCAAGGCAAATCCCGAAGGAAGCAAAGTTGGAGAAGAATCGGCGATCCGCGAGTGAAATTAAGTGAACAAGTAATATTTTTGTGAAATTTTGACAGTTGAAATAAAAAAAAAAACAATAAAAACAAAACAACAGTTTTTTTCAACTGCAACATAACCTAAAAATCCGAAATGACAGCACACGACAATAGCACGACATTCTAAATAACAAAACCGTGCGACGTCGGTCGAATGTCGTACGACAATGTCGTACAATTTCGATCATCGATCGCACGACAAATACGACATTTTGGTGCAAAAACGTATGACATTCGCGCGAAAGTCGCACGACATTGTCGAGCGACGTCGTACAATTGCACGGACGACAAACGACGGACGTCTGACGGACTTTTCAGTCAGGGTGTGTCTCGTGATTCCCAGCGATGTAATTCTCTCTCTATCACTCCTCCCCTTTTCCTCGACTATGCGCTCTCACCGCTGAGTCTCTCAATATCTCCGAAAACTGCAATGAGAGAACGCGAGATGGCGATAAGGAGCCGACCACGCATGACGTCCCGTAAAACTACGTTTGCGAAATTGGTTTTGTGGCGGCTATTGTGGTTAAACGTTGTTGCGGTGGGATGATCGTGGAAGCGGGAATTAGAGAGAAAAGGAAAATGTCAATCGCGACTGGGTAAACACGAAAACGTGTTCGGCTATGTTCGGCGCTGAGTATTCTGGCGGGATAATTGTAGTTGCTGAGAGCTGATATTTTGGTAGTTTAACAACCCTGATAACACTACTAAACCACCATCCTATGTATGTGTGATACGGGTGTACCCCATTTGGCATAAAGCCATTTGGCATAACGCCGTTTGGCATAATGCCATTTGGCATAATGGACGTTTGGCATAATGATCATTTGGCATAATGTCCATTTGGCATAATGGTCATTTGGCATAATGATATTAAATTTTCAGACTGATATCAATCGGGTCTGCAGTTTGAATGAGGACAGCATTGTTTAGTACATGTTACAGAATTTATAACACCACCGCTGAAAACTTCAGTTTTTTTGGCAGCTGTTTGCCCACTGTGAGTTTTGGCTCGAGCCTCGAATCAACCTGGTTCGAGATCGAGCCTGAATCGAGTTGAGTATTTCTCAGTGTTGCATGAGAGTCGCGACGCCTGCCTAAATCTTTTCTGCAGTAGCAGCAAGTGCTGCCAGAAGAGCTTAAAGAAAAAGTTGAAGTTTCAGCGGTGGTGTTATAAATTCTGTAACATTCTTAATATTTAACGAATCTTTTCGCACCCTTCGGCAAAGTTGTTCCCTGGAACACGAACTATGAGCTCGTGAGGTTGACGAAAAATTCAAAAATCATTAAGGGACTCAAAACATAAACGCACCGATTATACGGATTTAAATCCCATTTAAAGCGGTGTATGTACTTCGGAAGGAATCGGTCAAGAAAAATTTCAAATGGGCAGCAGCAGCAACGCAAGCAAGACAGAGAGGGTGAAAAAAAGCCCCAAGAAAACGCTCCCTCTCCTTTATTCTGCTGTTCGTAAAGCTGTTTCTTGACCCCTTTCCTTCCGATTTCCATACTGGCCTTAAATTTCAAAGTCAAAGCGGCAGGTCCTATCACAACCAATCAAGCTCATATTTGGGATTCGGGCTTAGTGCATCCAGGGGATCATGCCCTGAAATGTACGCAAAATTCACTCATTTTGTTACATCCTACCAACATATACTCATTTATATTACAGGGTGTATATTAATTGAGAAAATTTAAACAATAATAGTTTTGGAAACTAGTTTTTCTACGATTTTATCAGCATGTGGCACTACTTCCATTCGAATATAAAAGTGAGATTTTTATTTGAAATGTAAAGCATTCCACTTTGTCATATACGTAGGAACATATTAATTCACCGTCTTAAGCTTTGGATCCAACCCAAAAAAAACTGCGGGAGTTTTCCCTTCTTTAAAAATATTCACCAATATCAGCAGTCAAACAGTTTTCCCTTGTTTGTTTGTTTATTAAGTATCAACAGGCCACCAACGGCCCCAATGATACTGTGGCTATGCTATGTTATTCAAAGAAGGGAAAATTCTACTTGTATCAGCAGTAAAGACAGTTTTCCCTTCTTTAAAGAAGGGAAAATTCAGCTCATGTTAGTAGTTATCTCAAGTCAAAGATAGTTTTCACTTCTTTAAAGAAAGTTATGTTCAACCAGGCCGTGGTGTAGGGGTAAGCGTGATTGCCTCTCACCCAGTCGGCCTGGGTTCGATCCCAGAAGGTCCCGATGGCATTTCTCGAGACGAAATTTGTCTGATCACGCCTTCCGTCGGATGGGTTTTTTTTTATATTTATTCAGTTTTTCTTTTCCATGTACATTCATTCAGTTAAAATATTATTGAGTGTCCAATCACAATCGATGACTTTTCACCTCAATTTTAAATACTAGCAACTTTCATTTATTCATGAAATATTGTAGCTTTCGCTATTCAGTAATTTCAAATGTAGGAGGTCCTACATGTACAAGAAGGAAAGGGATATCTTAAAACTAACTTATAAACTAAATAAAGAGCGGATCAATGCAGCTGAAGACTGCAATGATTTTTGTCGAAATGCATCAATTATCTTATTGGACATAACATCCAAAGTGTCAACTTCGGCTAATTGATGAAGTTCACTGGTGCTGAACCAGGGAGGAAGTTTCAGAAACATTTTCAGAATTTTGTTCTGAATCCTCTGAAGTTTTTCTTCCTGGTTAAGCAACAGCTTGTCCAGATCGGCACAGCATAAAGCATGGCAGGTCTGAAAATTTGTTTATAAAGTTAACAGTTTATTCTTGAGACAAAGTCTAGAATTTCTGTTTATAAGTGGATACAAACATTTAATATATTTGTTACATTTAACCTGGATACTTTCAATGTGATCCTTGTAAGTAAGGTTTTTGTCAAAAGCAAGTCCAAGATATTTCACTTGATCCTCCCACTTTAAATTTACCTCATTCATCTTTATAATGAAATGAATTTTTGGTTTAAGAAAATCAGCCCTTGGTTTGTGAGGGAAAATAATAAGTTGAGTTTTTGCAGCATTTGGAGTAATTTTCCATTCTTTCAAATAAGAATTGAAAATATCCAAGCTTTTTTGTAATCTTCTTGTGATGACACGAAGGCTTCTACCTTTGGCGGAGATGCTTGTATCATCAGCAAAAAGTGATTTCTGACATCCTGGGGGCAAATCAGGCAAGTCAGAAGTAAAAATATTGTATAAAATTGGACCCAAAATGCTTCCTTGAGGGACGCCAGCACGTACAGGTAGTTGATCAGATTTGCTGTTCTGATAACATACCTGCAGAGTACGATCCGTCAAATAATTTTGAATAATTTTCACGATGTAAATCGGAAAATTAAACCTTTTCAATTTCGCAATCAAACCTTTATGCCAAACACTGTCAAATGCTTTTTCTATGTCTACCCTGACTGAAAAGTCCGTCGGATGTCCGTCGTTTGTCGTCCGTGCAACCGTACGACGTCGCACGACAATGTCGTGCGACATTCGCACGAATGTCATACGTTTTTGCACCAAAATGTCGTATTTGTCGTGCGATCGATCATCGAAATTGTTCGACATTGTCGTACGACATTCGACCGACGTCGCACGGTTTTGTTATTTAGGTTGTCGTGCCTTTGTCGTGTGCTGTTTTTTCGGCTTTTTAGGTTATGTTGCAGTAAAAATAAACTTTTTTTTTTTATTTTTAAATAGTTTTCAGATGTGTTTATTCTGTAAATTAATCTAAGTTGCGATCTTCACGTGGTTTTTGGCGTTGTCTTCCGGTTGGCCTTTTAGCTCGTCTCGTCGCTTCGGCATCTTGGCCGGATTTTGTCAGCCATCTTTTCGAACCGACGCCAGCGTGTAGATACGGCACTGAAGCGGCTCTTTCGTTTATTTCCCACGGTTTGATGGCCACCGGAGTACGGGACAACGTCGGTTTACGCACTTCCGGTGCGATCGTTACAGCTTTCGTTCCGTGGGACAACACGGAAACGCTGGGTTGTCAGCAGCAGGATTCGATTGGAATATTTTTGGTTACCTGAAAAAAGATTACTTCATTCGGCTAAATCATCCAAAACATAACTAGAAATATAAAATTTAACTTTCAATGTAAAATTTAAAAAATGTAGCCAATTTACACTTGTAAATTTATAGGAAAAAAGACAAAAAATGTTTAACACAACAAAAAATTTCGAACATTTTAAATTTCATGTAAAAAATCGTTGATGTTGATTTTTTATCAACACTTTGTATGGAGAATTTTGTTTTTTTTTTATTTAAACCGTGTGTTTCTTGGGATTCTGAAGCTTTAAAGAAGCAATGAACTTTAAAGTTTTTAAATTATTTTGAAATGTTTAGAATCGTAAAAATTTAAAATATCTAAATAATTAAAAAAAAGATTTAGAAAATATCAAGAATTTTCAGAATAATACAATTTAAAAATTCTAGAGTTTATGAATTTTAGAGTTTTTATAATTTTAGAGTTTTTATAAATTTATAATTTTATAATTTTAAAATTTTATAATTTTAAAATTTTAAAATTTTAAAATTTTAAAATTTTAAAATTTTAAAATTTTAAAATTTTATAATTTTATAATTTTATAATTTTATAATTTTATAATTTTATAATTTTATAATTTTATAATTTTATAATTTTATAATTTTATAATTTTATAATTTTATAATTTTATAATTTTATAATTTTATAATTTTATAATTTTATAATTTTATAATTTTATAATTTTATAATTTTATAATTTTATAATTTTATAATTTTATAATTTTATAATTTTATAATTTTATAATTTTATAATTTTATAATTTTATAATTTTATAATTTTATAATTTTATAATTTTATAATTTTATAATTTTATAATTTTATAATTTTATAATTTTATAATTTTATAATTTTATAATTTTATAATTTTATAATTTTATAATTTTATAATTTTATAATTTTATAATTTTATAATTTTATAATTTTATAATTTTATAATTTTATAATTTTATAATTTTATAATTTTATAATTTTATAATTTTATAATTTTATAATTTTATAATTTTATAATTTTATAATTTTATAATTTTATAATTTTATAATTTTATAATTTTATAATTTTATAATTTTATAATTTTATAATTTTATAATTTTATAATTTTATAATTTTATAATTTTATAATTTTATAATTTTATAATTTTATAATTTTATAATTTTATAATTTTATAATTTTATAATTTTATAATTTTATAATTTTATAATTTTATAATTTTATAATTTTATAATTTTATAATTTTATAATTTTATAATTTTATAATTTTATAATTTTATAATTTTATAATTTTATAATTTTATAATTTTATAATTTTATAATTTTATAATTTTATAATTTTATAATTTTATAATTTTATAATTTTATAATTTTATAATTTTATAATTTTATAATTTTATAATTTTATAATTTTATAATTTTATAATTTTATAATTTTATAATTTTATAATTTTATAATTTTATAATTTTATAATTTTATAATTTTATAATTTTATAATTTTATAATTTTATAATTTTATAATTTTATAATTTTATAATTTTATAATTTTATAATTTTATAATTTTATAATTTTATAATTTTATAATTTTATAATTTTATAATTTTATAATTTTATAATTTTATAATTTTATAATTTTATAATTTTATAATTTTATAATTTTATAATTTTATAATTTTATAATTTTATAATTTTATAATTTTATAATTTTATAATTTTATAATTTTATAATTTTATAATTTTATAATTTTATAATTTTATAATTTTATAATTTTATAATTTTATAATTTTATAATTTTATAATTTTATAATTTTATAATTTTATAATTTTATAATTTTATAATTTTATAATTTTATAATTTTATAATTTTATAATTTTATAATTTTATAATTTTATAATTTTATAATTTTATAATTTTATAATTTTATAATTTTATAATTTTATAATTTTATAATTTTATAATTTTATAATTTTATAATTTTATAATTTTATAATTTTATAATTTTATAATTTTATAATTTTATAATTTTATAATTTTATAATTTTATAATTTTATAATTTTATAATTTTATAATTTTATAATTTTATAATTTTATAATTTTATAATTTTATAATTTTATAATTTTATAATTTTATAATTTTATAATTTTATAATTTTATAATTTTATAATTTTATAATTTTATAATTTTATAATTTTATAATTTTATAATTTTATAATTTTATAATTTTATAATTTTATAATTTTATAATTTTATAATTTTATAATTTTATAATTTTATAATTTTATAATTTTATAATTTTATAATTTTATAATTTTATAATTTTATAATTTTATAATTTTATAATTTTATAATTTTATAATTTTATAATTTTATAATTTTATAATTTTATAATTTTATAATTTTATAATTTTATAATTTTATAATTTTATAATTTTATAATTTTATAATTTTATAATTTTATAATTTTATAATTTTATAATTTTATAATTTTATAATTTTATAATTTTATAATTTTATAATTTTATAATTTTATAATTTTATAATTTTATAATTTTATAATTTTATAATTTTATAATTTTATAATTTTATAATTTTATAATTTTATAATTTTATAATTTTATAATTTTATAATTTTATAATTTTATAATTTTATAATTTTATAATTTTATAATTTTATAATTTTATAATTTTATAATTTTATAATTTTATAATTTTATAATTTTATAATTTTATAATTTTATAATTTTATAATTTTATAATTTTATAATTTTATAATTTTATAATTTTATAATTTTATAATTTTATAATTTTATAATTTTATAATTTTATAATTTTATAATTTTATAATTTTATAATTTTATAATTTTATAATTTTATAATTTTATAATTTTATAATTTTATAATTTTATAATTTTATAATTTTATAATTTTATAATTTTATAATTTTATAATTTTATAATTTTATAATTTTATAATTTTATAATTTTATAATTTTATAATTTTATAATTTTATAATTTTATAATTTTATAATTTTATAATTTTATAATTTTATAATTTTATAATTTTATAATTTTATAATTTTATAATTTTATAATTTTATAATTTTATAATTTTATAATTTTATAATTTTATAATTTTATAATTTTATAATTTTATAATTTTATAATTTTATAATTTTATAATTTTATAATTTTATAATTTTATAATTTTATAATTTTATAATTTTATAATTTTATAATTTTATAATTTTATAATTTTATAATTTTATAATTTTATAATTTTATAATTTTATAATTTTATAATTTTATAATTTTATAATTTTATAATTTTATAATTTTATAATTTTATAATTTTATAATTTTATAATTTTATAATTTTATAATTTTATAATTTTATAATTTTATAATTTTATAATTTTATAATTTTATAATTTTATAATTTTATAATTTTATAATTTTATAATTTTATAATTTTATAATTTTATAATTTTATAATTTTATAATTTTATAATTTTATAATTTTATAATTTTATAATTTTATAATTTTATAATTTTATAATTTTATAATTTTATAATTTTATAATTTTATAATTTTATAATTTTATAATTTTATAATTTTATAATTTTATAATTTTATAATTTTATAATTTTATAATTTTATAATTTTATAATTTTATAATTTTATAATTTTATAATTTTATAATTTTATAATTTTATAATTTTATAATTTTATAATTTTATAATTTTATAATTTTATAATTTTATAATTTTATAATTTTATAATTTTATAATTTTATAATTTTATAATTTTATAATTTTATAATTTTATAATTTTATAATTTTATAATTTTATAATTTTATAATTTTATAATTTTATAATTTTATAATTTTATAATTTTATAATTTTATAATTTTATAATTTTATAATTTTATAATTTTATAATTTTATAATTTTATAATTTTATAATTTTATAATTTTATAATTTTATAATTTTATAATTTTATAATTTTATAATTTTATAATTTTATAATTTTATAATTTTATAATTTTATAATTTTATAATTTTATAATTTTATAATTTTATAATTTTATAATTTTATAATTTTATAATTTTATAATTTTATAATTTTATAATTTTATAATTTTATAATTTTATAATTTTATAATTTTATAATTTTATAATTTTATAATTTTATAATTTTATAATTTTATAATTTTATAATTTTATAATTTTATAATTTTATAATTTTATAATTTTATAATTTTATAATTTTATAATTTTATAATTTTATAATTTTATAATTTTATAATTTTATAATTTTATAATTTTATAATTTTATAATTTTATAATTTTATAATTTTATAATTTTATAATTTTATAATTTTATAATTTTATAATTTTATAATTTTATAATTTTATAATTTTATAATTTTATAATTTTATAATTTTATAATTTTATAATTTTATAATTTTATAATTTTATAATTTTATAATTTTATAATTTTATAATTTTATAATTTTATAATTTTATAATTTTATAATTTTATAATTTTATAATTTTATAATTTTATAATTTTATAATTTTATAATTTTATAATTTTATAATTTTATAATTTTATAATTTTATAATTTTATAATTTTATAATTTTATAATTTTATAATTTTATAATTTTATAATTTTATAATTTTATAATTTTATAATTTTATAATTTTATAATTTTATAATTTTATAATTTTATAATTTTATAATTTTATAATTTTATAATTTTATAATTTTATAATTTTATAATTTTATAATTTTATAATTTTATAATTTTATAATTTTATAATTTTATAATTTTATAATTTTATAATTTTATAATTTTATAATTTTATAATTTTATAATTTTATAATTTTATAATTTTATAATTTTATAATTTTATAATTTTATAATTTTATAATTTTATAATTTTATAATTTTATAATTTTATAATTTTATAATTTTATAATTTTATAATTTTATAATTTTATAATTTTATAATTTTATAATTTTATAATTTTATAATTTTATAATTTTATAATTTTATAATTTTATAATTTTATAATTTTATAATTTTATAATTTTATAATTTTATAATTTTATAATTTTATAATTTTATAATTTTATAATTTTATAATTTTATAATTTTATAATTTTATAATTTTATAATTTTATAATTTTATAATTTTATAATTTTATAATTTTATAATTTTATAATTTTATAATTTTATAATTTTATAATTTTATAATTTTATAATTTTATAATTTTATAATTTTATAATTTTATAATTTTATAATTTTATAATTTTATAATTTTATAATTTTATAATTTTATAATTTTATAATTTTATAATTTTATAATTTTATAATTTTATAATTTTATAATTTTATAATTTTATAATTTTATAATTTTATAATTTTATAATTTTATAATTTTATAATTTTATAATTTTATAATTTTATAATTTTATAATTTTATAATTTTATAATTTTATAATTTTATAATTTTATAATTTTATAATTTTATAATTTTATAATTTTATAATTTTATAATTTTATAATTTTATAATTTTATAATTTTATAATTTTATAATTTTATAATTTTATAATTTTATAATTTTATAATTTTATAATTTTATAATTTTATAATTTTATAATTTTATAATTTTATAATTTTATAATTTTATAATTTTATAATTTTATAATTTTATAATTTTATAATTTTATAATTTTATAATTTTATAATTTTATAATTTTATAATTTTATAATTTTATAATTTTATAATTTTATAATTTTATAATTTTATAATTTTATAATTTTATAATTTTATAATTTTATAATTTTATAATTTTATAATTTTATAATTTTATAATTTTATAATTTTATAATTTTATAATTTTATAATTTTATAATTTTATAATTTTATAATTTTATAATTTTATAATTTTATAATTTTATAATTTTATAATTTTATAATTTTATAATTTTATAATTTTATAATTTTATAATTTTATAATTTTATAATTTTATAATTTTATAATTTTATAATTTTATAATTTTATAATTTTATAATTTTATAATTTTATAATTTTATAATTTTATAATTTTATAATTTTATAATTTTATAATTTTATAATTTTATAATTTTATAATTTTATAATTTTATAATTTTATAATTTTATAATTTTATAATTTTATAATTTTATAATTTTATAATTTTATAATTTTATAATTTTATAATTTTATAATTTTATAATTTTATAATTTTATAATTTTATAATTTTATAATTTTATAATTTTATAATTTTATAATTTTATAATTTTATAATTTTATAATTTTATAATTTTATAATTTTATAATTTTATAATTTTATAATTTTATAATTTTATAATTTTATAATTTTATAATTTTATAATTTTATAATTTTATAATTTTATAATTTTATAATTTTATAATTTTATAATTTTATAATTTTATAATTTTATAATTTTATAATTTTATAATTTTATAATTTTATAATTTTATAATTTTATAATTTTATAATTTTATAATTTTATAATTTTATAATTTTATAATTTTATAATTTTATAATTTTATAATTTTATAATTTTATAATTTTATAATTTTATAATTTTATAATTTTATAATTTTATAATTTTATAATTTTATAATTTTATAATTTTATAATTTTATAATTTTATAATTTTATAATTTTATAATTTTATAATTTTATAATTTTATAATTTTATAATTTTATAATTTTATAATTTTATAATTTTATAATTTTATAATTTTATAATTTTATAATTTTATAATTTTATAATTTTATAATTTTATAATTTTATAATTTTATAATTTTATAATTTTATAATTTTATAATTTTATAATTTTATAATTTTATAATTTTATAATTTTATAATTTTATAATTTTATAATTTTATAATTTTATAATTTTATAATTTTATAATTTTATAATTTTATAATTTTATAATTTTATAATTTTATAATTTTATAATTTTATAATTTTATAATTTTATAATTTTATAATTTTATAATTTTATAATTTTATAATTTTATAATTTTATAATTTTATAATTTTATAATTTTATAATTTTATAATTTTATAATTTTATAATTTTATAATTTTATAATTTTATAATTTTATAATTTTATAATTTTATAATTTTATAATTTTATAATTTTATAATTTTATAATTTTATAATTTTATAATTTTATAATTTTATAATTTTATAATTTTATAATTTTATAATTTTATAATTTTATAATTTTATAATTTTATAATTTTATAATTTTATAATTTTATAATTTTATAATTTTATAATTTTATAATTTTATAATTTTATAATTTTATAATTTTATAATTTTATAATTTTATAATTTTATAATTTTATAATTTTATAATTTTATAATTTTATAATTTTATAATTTTATAATTTTATAATTTTATAATTTTATAATTTTATAATTTTATAATTTTATAATTTTATAATTTTATAATTTTATAATTTTATAATTTTATAATTTTATAATTTTATAATTTTATAATTTTATAATTTTATAATTTTATAATTTTATAATTTTATAATTTTATAATTTTATAATTTTATAATTTTATAATTTTATAATTTTATAATTTTATAATTTTATAATTTTATAATTTTATAATTTTATAATTTTATAATTTTATAATTTTATAATTTTATAATTTTATAATTTTATAATTTTATAATTTTATAATTTTATAATTTTATAATTTTATAATTTTATAATTTTATAATTTTATAATTTTATAATTTTATAATTTTATAATTTTATAATTTTATAATTTTATAATTTTATAATTTTATAATTTTATAATTTTATAATTTTATAATTTTATAATTTTATAATTTTATAATTTTATAATTTTATAATTTTATAATTTTATAATTTTATAATTTTATAATTTTATAATTTTATAATTTTATAATTTTATAATTTTATAATTTTATAATTTTATAATTTTATAATTTTATAATTTTATAATTTTATAATTTTATAATTTTATAATTTTATAATTTTATAATTTTATAATTTTATAATTTTATAATTTTATAATTTTATAATTTTATAATTTTATAATTTTATAATTTTATAATTTTATAATTTTATAATTTTATAATTTTATAATTTTATAATTTTATAATTTTATAATTTTATAATTTTATAATTTTATAATTTTATAATTTTATAATTTTATAATTTTATAATTTTATAATTTTATAATTTTATAATTTTATAATTTTATAATTTTATAATTTTATAATTTTATAATTTTATAATTTTATAATTTTATAATTTTATAATTTTATAATTTTATAATTTTATAATTTTATAATTTTATAATTTTATAATTTTATAATTTTATAATTTTATAATTTTATAATTTTATAATTTTATAATTTTATAATTTTATAATTTTATAATTTTATAATTTTATAATTTTATAATTTTATAATTTTATAATTTTATAATTTTATAATTTTATAATTTTATAATTTTATAATTTTATAATTTTATAATTTTATAATTTTATAATTTTATAATTTTATAATTTTATAATTTTATAATTTTATAATTTTATAATTTTATAATTTTATAATTTTATAATTTTATAATTTTATAATTTTATAATTTTATAATTTTATAATTTTATAATTTTATAATTTTATAATTTTATAATTTTATAATTTTATAATTTTATAATTTTATAATTTTATAATTTTATAATTTTATAATTTTATAATTTTATAATTTTATAATTTTATAATTTTATAATTTTATAATTTTATAATTTTATAATTTTATAATTTTATAATTTTATAATTTTATAATTTTATAATTTTATAATTTTATAATTTTATAATTTTATAATTTTATAATTTTATAATTTTATAATTTTATAATTTTATAATTTTATAATTTTATAATTTTATAATTTTATAATTTTATAATTTTATAATTTTATAATTTTATAATTTTATAATTTTATAATTTTATAATTTTATAATTTTATAATTTTATAATTTTATAATTTTATAATTTTATAATTTTATAATTTTATAATTTTATAATTTTATAATTTTATAATTTTATAATTTTATAATTTTATAATTTTATAATTTTATAATTTTATAATTTTATAATTTTATAATTTTATAATTTTATAATTTTATAATTTTATAATTTTATAATTTTATAATTTTATAATTTTATAATTTTATAATTTTATAATTTTATAATTTTATAATTTTATAATTTTATAATTTTATAATTTTATAATTTTATAATTTTATAATTTTATAATTTTATAATTTTATAATTTTATAATTTTATAATTTTATAATTTTATAATTTTATAATTTTATAATTTTATAATTTTATAATTTTATAATTTTATAATTTTATAATTTTATAATTTTATAATTTTATAATTTTATAATTTTATAATTTTATAATTTTATAATTTTATAATTTTATAATTTTATAATTTTATAATTTTATAATTTTATAATTTTATAATTTTATAATTTTATAATTTTATAATTTTATAATTTTATAATTTTATAATTTTATAATTTTATAATTTTATAATTTTATAATTTTATAATTTTATAATTTTATAATTTTATAATTTTATAATTTTATAATTTTATAATTTTATAATTTTATAATTTTATAATTTTATAATTTTATAATTTTATAATTTTATAATTTTATAATTTTATAATTTTATAATTTTATAATTTTATAATTTTATAATTTTATAATTTTATAATTTTATAATTTTATAATTTTATAATTTTATAATTTTATAATTTTATAATTTTATAATTTTATAATTTTATAATTTTATAATTTTATAATTTTATAATTTTATAATTTTATAATTTTATAATTTTATAATTTTATAATTTTATAATTTTATAATTTTATAATTTTATAATTTTATAATTTTATAATTTTATAATTTTATAATTTTATAATTTTATAATTTTATAATTTTATAATTTTATAATTTTATAATTTTATAATTTTATAATTTTATAATTTTATAATTTTATAATTTTATAATTTTATAATTTTATAATTTTATAATTTTATAATTTTATAATTTTATAATTTTATAATTTTATAATTTTATAATTTTATAATTTTATAATTTTATAATTTTATAATTTTATAATTTTATAATTTTATAATTTTATAATTTTATAATTTTATAATTTTATAATTTTATAATTTTATAATTTTATAATTTTATAATTTTATAATTTTATAATTTTATAATTTTATAATTTTATAATTTTATAATTTTATAATTTTATAATTTTATAATTTTATAATTTTATAATTTTATAATTTTATAATTTTATAATTTTATAATTTTATAATTTTATAATTTTATAATTTTATAATTTTATAATTTTATAATTTTATAATTTTATAATTTTATAATTTTATAATTTTATAATTTTATAATTTTATAATTTTATAATTTTATAATTTTATAATTTTATAATTTTATAATTTTATAATTTTATAATTTTATAATTTTATAATTTTATAATTTTATAATTTTATAATTTTATAATTTTATAATTTTATAATTTTATAATTTTATAATTTTATAATTTTATAATTTTATAATTTTATAATTTTATAATTTTATAATTTTATAATTTTATAATTTTATAATTTTATAATTTTATAATTTTATAATTTTATAATTTTATAATTTTATAATTTTATAATTTTATAATTTTATAATTTTATAATTTTATAATTTTATAATTTTATAATTTTATAATTTTATAATTTTATAATTTTATAATTTTATAATTTTATAATTTTATAATTTTATAATTTTATAATTTTATAATTTTATAATTTTATAATTTTATAATTTTATAATTTTATAATTTTATAATTTTATAATTTTATAATTTTATAATTTTATAATTTTATAATTTTATAATTTTATAATTTTATAATTTTATAATTTTATAATTTTATAATTTTATAATTTTATAATTTTATAATTTTATAATTTTATAATTTTATAATTTTATAATTTTATAATTTTATAATTTTATAATTTTATAATTTTATAATTTTATAATTTTATAATTTTATAATTTTATAATTTTATAATTTTATAATTTTATAATTTTATAATTTTATAATTTTATAATTTTATAATTTTATAATTTTATAATTTTATAATTTTATAATTTTATAATTTTATAATTTTATAATTTTATAATTTTATAATTTTATAATTTTATAATTTTATAATTTTATAATTTTATAATTTTATAATTTTATAATTTTATAATTTTATAATTTTATAATTTTATAATTTTATAATTTTATAATTTTATAATTTTATAATTTTATAATTTTATAATTTTATAATTTTATAATTTTATAATTTTATAATTTTATAATTTTAAAATTTTAAAATTTTATAATTTTATAATTTTATAATTTTATAATTTTATAATTTTATAATTTTATAATTTTATAATTTTATAATTTTATAATTTTATAATTTTATAATTTTATAATTTTATAATTTTAAAATTTTATAATTTTATAATTTCATAATTTTATAATATAGAAATTAAAAAATGTTATAATTCAGAAATTTTGAAAAAATATTTATATTTTTTTTTATTCATAAAAATAAATATTTTATATATTTTTTAAATCATAGAATTTTATTATTTAGAAATTAAGAAATTTTATAATTCAGAAATTTTTAAAAAATATTTAATTTTTTTATTTATAAAAGTAAATATTTTATATATTTTTTAAATCATAGATTTTTGAAATCATAATTTTTTTAAAAAATTTAAAAATTTTAGAAATAAAAAAAATATGAATTTGAAAAACTTCAATTTGATTTATTTTTATTTTTCAAATATTTTTTTTTAATTTTTGTGCTTATGGATTTATAAATATTTTTTATAAATTCTGAATGTTTGATTTTTTTTATTATTTCAAAAACATAACTCACCATTGATAATAACTTCTGACGAATCAGAAACGCCACCGGTAGTGTATTATTCCGTCCTCCTCCGCCTTTCCATTCACCCAGAACAGTGAACAACTCCCTGGGAATTGGAAGTTCCGTTTCCTTCTTTATGTTCCCTTGGCCGGAACTTGGTATTTATTTTTTTTTCTCCTTTGGAAATGCACCGCAACCTCCCGTGGAAAATAAAACATCCGCTTCCTCGACCGCAGACCGGTTCATTCCAATCCCGTCTTCCGACATGGCCGCCGGGTTATCGCTATTTCCCAACCTCCTTCGCCTCCACCACCTCGATGACCGAAATCAGGAAACCTGGAACACATGACACTATGATTTGGCCGCATGCCCACTCCGGCTGAATCTTTCCGGCAGAAAAAATAACACAACTCACCTATCAACCGGCCAAAATCCTTGCGAAGCTCAACAGCAATCAAGTTCAAACAAGTCCAACTGAAGAGAACTGTCAAACTGCTTGCGTCGACGAAAATCGTGACGTCAAATTGAAGGAAAATCGATAGAAAAAACAATGTCGGGCATGTCGAGTGTTTGTCGTACGTTTGTCGTCTTTTCGACCAATCGATATCGAAACGGTAAAATCCAAACCGTGCGACAACTCGTACGACGTGCGACATTTTTCAAACAGGGTTGTTGGATTCATTTTGATTTGTCAATTTTGACAGTTAACCGGCCGTGCCGAGTGGTCATACAAGGGTTGATTGTAGTTTTCTAATAGTCTATGATTAGACGATAAGGAAACTGTTCCGAATTTTCGGGATGACTGTGTTACAGAGTGCACTGAAAATATGCCACACTTTTTATTCAAGTGCCCAAACACTTGAATGATTGAATAAAGTCACATCGTAGATCTAATTGGTTTGTGTTTCAACATCAATCCAAACCACTATCAAATGCAAGTGTTTGGGCGGTTGACTTTTTGGTATTTTTTAACATGTTATTTTCATTCGGGTGGCTCAAGCTTTTCAATTGTTTTGCTCATGAATTTGTCCCACCTTCTTGAACTATTCAAAGTGATGAGCAAAACACTTGAAAATGATCTTAAGATCTACCCAAAACAGGCACTATTCAAAGTCAACTTGATTATCCACATGAATTTAATTTGTTTCACTGATTGATTTTTGCGCGACTTTCATCGAAGGCTAGAAGCGAGGCAAGAACCAATAGCACAAAAACTCTCCTGTCTTCAACTGGCCGGCCGGCGCAGTGGTAGCGTGCACGACTAGCAAGCGAGAACCTGTAAATCGCTTGTACGTAATTTTATTTTTCAACACCATTTAAAATTCAAGTGTTTGGCTATTGACATTATTTCATGGCCAATCACCGAAATTTCAAGTGTTTTGCGATTGATATTTGAGTGCTCTGTACAGCAGGGCCAGATCATGTGTAGAACACTTCGTTGAGCTGTGTAAGTTTTGCTCAGTGTGGATTCGTTGATTCTAATTTCGCTACTTCGAATGTCTGCTAATTCAAATGCTCGCTAATTCGATCGTATCCGAATTAAAAAGCACTCAACCGTCAAAACAAGTTTTCAAACTGATGTTGATCAACACTATTGTTCGACAATTTCAGAACACGTGATTTGAAGTTTTTGGCAGCTGTCAGTCGCTACAATTAGCGAATTTGGATTCGCTTATTCGAATGCAGTTCCATTCGAATTATCGAAACCACTTTGTACTAGTAAAACCGCTTCATCTAACACTTTGTTTTGATAATCTGATGACGTGGCACCGAATTTTACCTTAATAACTTTATTTTTTTGTTTTATATGTTAACATCAATTGTTAGTAAAATACCTAGTATTGTTTAATTTAAACTGTCCGAAATATTTTATCTCATAAATAATTCAGTGATTATACAATTTTAGATCCACCTGTGATAAGCTTTTCATAACTTTTATAAACACTTCACATAAAAACTTTATACAATGTTAATTGTACAAAACGTAATAATATGATATACGTTACCATAACTTTTCAAACACATTAATAAAAGCTTTATACACTTTCTAATATGTACGACTAGTTATCTGATTTAACACTAGTTGGACAGCAATAATGATCAAGTGGACAGTTAGAAGTACATCATAAACACAGATTGACTTATGCGAACGTTTGTTGTTTTTCACACGAGTATCCATTATATTAAAAAAAAAACTGAAAATGTAATGTTTCTTCAAAAAGTGACGATAGAAGTGTTTATTTTTAAACAAATCAAAAATGGTTTTACAAGTGTTATGCGTGCGCATAAGGTATTTACCCATCTTACAGGGGTGTGACTGCCAGTTATCACCGTTTTTTAGAGTGGTTCAAAATACCCCAGTCACCGACACCGACGTAACACTCCTTGTAAAAAATCTACTGAAACGGTCTCATCACCCAGTTACTTCCTTTAAATCACCTCTTGGTAATAAACATGCTTTTTGCAACACTGCTTGACTAATTGTTTGCAAACCGGCTCCGTGGCTTAATGGTTACGGCTTCTGCCTCACAAGCAGAAGGTTCAGGGATCAAATCTGATACAAATTATACTTTCCCATAATTTCGCTACCGGTTAGCGGGTATTGGATTGGCACACACACACACACACACACACACACACACACACACACACACACACACACACACACACACACACACACACACACACACACACACACACACACACTGCTTAACCAATTATTTGCAAACAAATCGTCTTTTATGAATGAATCATCTGTGTTTTATAAGCAAAATAAAAACAGGGTGGACCTGCACAGAAAAAAATGAACAATTTACCGGACACTGAAATCATGTTTTATTATGTCTAAATGCAATGTAGAACGTTAAATTCCATTTAAAGAGCCGTCATGTAAAATTAGATTCATTGTAATTCATGAATCTCATGTAAATGGAACTTTTGGTCTTGATAAATCGAAAATTTGAAATTATGAAAAGCATGTAAATTAATTTCTCCTGTAAATTTTTCGTAATGTAAACCAAAAAAGCATTTAAATTTAAGTTTCAACCTTATTTGGTGAATGACAGTTCAAGCGATGAATGAAAAACAGTTCAATGTTGTGATTATTGGAGAGCAAAAAAGTGTTTTTACTTTAAATGCTGGATCTTGCATCAAAAACAATCTCAGCTAATGTATTTAACAGCTACTGGCTGGCGAAAACAATCTTACACAAAAAAAAAATGTAAATTTACCCAACACTGAAACCATGTTTTAATGTAAACATGCTCAATGTAAATTTGAAATTAATTGTAAAACGTTGTATTGCATTTAAAGGGCCTTCATGTAAAATTAGTTTGAACGTATCTTATAAATCTCATGCGAATAGAATTTTTATTTCTGGCAAATGATGAATTTGAAAATATGAAAAGCATGTATTTGATTATAAAATGTAAAATTTGCTCAATGTAAATTTTATTAAAACGTAAATTTCAATTCAAAGAGATTGTTATTGCCAATGACAATTCATTATTCACGAAGCTTCCGAGGAAGAGTGCAGGAATGTTTTGAAGTTTTCCTAATTGTAAAAGTGGTGTGTTTAGTGATTGGAGATTGAAGTAAATGTCAAAAATTATGTCTGTATTTAGAAATTGTGATTGCACTTACGGAATAATAAATAAAAGCTGGTACTGCTGTTGTTGCTGCGGCGTCGCAACGATTTGGCGGGGCGAAATCTGAGATCGAACGTTGAGCGCCGCTACGTTGCTGGTCGCCGACTCCTGCGGCTGCGGCGGCGGGTACTTGGGAATGTCCGTTTGGCCAATCTCGACCGACTGGATGGTGGCGTTCGCCGGCGGATTGTACGGGAGCTTGGCATCCTTCGGCATCTTCGAATCCCCGTACGAATCGTAGTGATCGTCGTAGGACGATTGCTGTTGATGAAGCTGCTGCTGTTGGATCTGCTGCGGCTGCGGTTGAGCCTGCTGGATCGGGGCCTGCTGCTGGGGAAGCTGCGGCGGAGGCTGCTGCGGAATCCACTGAGCTTGATGCTGCTGCTGCTGAACCGGTCGCTGCTCCATCATTCGCTCCGGAACTCCACCTACAGGTGGGACCATTGCGTTGTTCATTCGTTGCTCTGACTTCTTCCGGACAGCGCTTTTCCGCTGTTGTTGTGCACGGCCTGACCTCCGGCCACACCTCCTGGACCAGCCATCGCACTATGGGCCATCTCCATACAAACAGGCGGCCAAATTATTATTTTTTGCTTTTTAAATGTTTTTTCATACAAATTTGGGTAATTGTATGGTATTGAAATGATATACGTAGATTTTTATGAGTTTTCATGTTTTTCAATAGTTGATTGTTTATAATAAATAGTCTTTTCATACATTTGCAAGTGCAACAGAATTGCGTACCTATATATTGTATTGCAAGTTTATGAGCATGAGCATGAGCATGAGAGACCACCCATGGTTGTCCTTCTCAGTTGCTGAACAGGACCGTAATATCCCATCAGCACAACTGGTCACACGCTTCAACGATCAAATGATGTTTCCCTTATCAACAGCATGCATGAATGCGCTGAAAAGATAAAACATCACGATCATCAAAACTAGAGCCGGTGCGAATAGGAAACAGTCGTTGGCCACCAACGGCGCCCGCCATGTCAGTTTGTAGATCTCGAGGGGATGGGACGGGAATGTTAGTTAGCACAGGCTGCTACCAAGGGTGGGTTCTATACGATATCCACACCCCGCGTGTGCCGGAAAACTACTTCTACTTGGGATTTTGTTAGTGGTGAAGGGTAATGGCCAGGATTCATCATAGAGGATGATGATGTGGCCCAATAATCAATGAATTTTGTTGAATAGGGTGATGTATTATGTATTCTCAAGGCAAACAATCGGATGATGCGGATGAGACCGTTCCCGGTTATTTGGTGTTGAGTTTAACATAAATGATTCAATCTTAGACAGCCGGCTGTGGAAAGATAGAATCAAAATTATGTGTGATTAAAAGGTGAAATATTAAACTCAGCGTAACATATTTACGTAGAGTTGCCCTGAGACTATTTATACTTTTAAATTATTATAAGATGAGCGACCAATTAATGACTGAAGAGTTATGATGTTATCTGAAGGACTTGAACAATCGCGTTGAAACAATATTTGTCGCCGTGATTCGCGGGAAACGAATGGTCGAATTGAATGATAATTTAAATAAAAAAAATGCGTCCCGACGGACAGGCACCTCGAAATGAACTGGCTCAGCTCTGCTGTCATCATGACAACCAGAGCTAGCCGCACCTTCACACACACACGCACGAACTCACCCGAAATACACACCGACGACAATCGACGAAAACGGAACGCGAAAAAAAAAAATGCGTCCCGACGGACAGGCACCGCGAAACGAACTGGCTCAGCTCTGCTGTCATCGTGACAACCAGAGCTAGCCGCACCTTCACACACACACGCACGAACTCACCCGAAATACACACCGACGACGATCGACGAAAACGGAACGCGAAAAAAAAGGCGTCCCGACGGACAGGCACCGCGAAACGAACTGGCTCAGCTCTGCTGTCATCGTGACAACCAGAGCTAGCCGCACCTTCACACACACACGCACGAACTCACCCGAAATACACACCGACGACGATCGACGAAAACGGAACGCGAAAAAATAGGCGTCCCGACGGACAGGCACCGCGAAACGAACTGGCTCAGCTCTGCTGTCATCGTGACAACCAGAGCTAGCCGCACCTTCACACACACACGCACGAACTCACCCGAAATACACACCGACGACAATCGACGAAAACGGAACGCGAAAAAAAAATGCGTCCCGACGGACAGGCACCGCGAAACGAACTGGCTCAGCTCTGCTGTCATCGTGACAACCAGAGCTAGCCGCACCTTCACACACACACGCACGAACTCACCCGAAATACACACCGACGACGATCGACGAAAACGGAACGCGAAAAAATGCGTCCCGACGGACAGGCACCGCGAAACGAACTGGCTCAGCTCTGCTGTCATCGTGACAACCAGAGCTAGCCGCACCTTCACACACACACACGCACGAACTCACCCGAAATACACACCGACGACGATCGACGAAAACGGAACGCGAAAAAAAAATGCGTCCCGACGGACAGGCACCGCGAAACGAACTGGCTCAGCTCTGCTGTCATCGTGACAACCAGAGCTAGCCGCACCTTCACACACACACGCACGAACTCACCCGAAATACACACCGACGACGATCGACGAAGACGGAACGCGAAAAAAAATGCGTCCCGACGGACAGGCACCGCGAAACGAACTCCTATATATTGTATTGCAAGTTTATATTATTAAATTATGGATAAGCTAATACATCCCCACTTTAAGGACACAACCCCTCCCTTTCTTTCACCCCCCCCCCCCTCCCCTCCTCCCCACCAACAAAATTTTGTTAAGCGTAATAAATTCATTTTTAGTCAAATATTTATTATTTACTGCTGTGTGTTTCTTTTTGTGAGTCCATGCCATATAACTTGAGACCCCCCCCCCAACCTTACGGGCATAAATTGCGAAAATTTTAATTGTTAAATCAAATAACAGAAAAATTGATTTTATTCTAAATATTAATTATTAAGTAGAACGATAAATTACAAACCATATTCTTACTAATCCTAATGTTCTTGTTCATGAAAATTCATTTGATTATAGAGTTTCTGACAGCTTCAGGATATGTTAAAGGTACTTTTTATGATGTTTTGTACTAACCAACATAGAACTTAAATTTGGATCAGTTTCATGGATTGATCGCAGAAATTCATCATGCTAAGTCAATATTTTGCTGAATACTTTTTTCGGTATCAAACTGAGATTCTCCAGTTTCGCTTGAGAAACTTCGGTACGAATACTTTATTTTGACTAGGTACTCAATTTTAAATGTAGGCAACAGAAAATCGATTTTTGAAGCGACGATGCCCACGAAGTAGGTAGCAAAGCAAGTGAAATAAACGGGCGCATATGTAGATTGCAGCAAATTTTGATAAAACGTAAATGTTCAAAATGGCATATCTCCGAAAACGCAAAAAATCGCAGGCTGGAAATTTCAGCAATGTTAGATTATGATCCAATCTTTCAAGTGATCTTAGTTTCATGTTTAGCATCGGTTAGCAAAAAAAGTACTCGATTAACAAACACAAAAAAATAAGTTTTGTCAAAAAAATGCTCCAGTTATTTGATGAAAACTTCAGTTTTTGGTTTGGAAACAACATTTTATCTATTAATAGTTTCAAAGCTTTTCTTATTACCTTTCCAACGATGTATAATTGTCCTAATAAAATATTTAAAATGGCTGAGCTATGTTAAAATTAAACAATCAGCCTTTTTTACAAAAAACGCCAGATTTTTACTCCTTTTTTTGACTTTCAGCTTCCGTATCTCCGTAATGAACAAACTTAGAGCTTTGAAAATTTGGATTTTTCTTAGTTAGAATGTTTACTTTCGAGAAAAAAATACCAAACAATATTTGGAGAAGGTCACTTTTTTGAAACTTGGCCACCCAATGTACCATAGTGCATCGGCAAACCACTCTCGTTGGTCTTGTTCCTGGTCTGGTTCTTGAACAGCGACGTGATCACCTTGTAGTCACTACCTCTGTCCGCACTGTACCGACTTCGCTCGTTACAACCATCCCGATACTGACCATCGTGCTGCTGCACCTGTGTTGTCGTACTCCCTCTCCCAATCCTAATTCCTCTCAGGACCTCCCTTTTGTCAGAATATTGCCCGAGAACCTGCTTCGGAAACATTTTCCAACTTTTCCAATTTTTTTCTAAAACCTTTCGCAACAAACACTTCAAAAGGGCGCTTCATGATGAAAGAAAAATGTTTATCTCACTCATTCAAATGGTTTTGCCTTGAGGTGTGAGCAAGATGCACGATTCTTTCGCAAGTAGCAGTGTCCATTTGAAATGTTCGTCACGTTTTCAGGTGGGCGTCAACTTGCCAAGGATGTAGACCTAGCAAGGTGCATGCATCAGAATGTCGGAGTTGCAAAGGCTTTTGAATTAGGGTGATCTCTCTAATTAAAATTAAAAGAATAAATCTCGGGTGAGTTTTCAAAAAGCCGTAAGAGTCACCGTGACCTCCGACACTAATATTCGTTTTTCTCTAAATTGTAACAAAATTTCATTTATTTTTAGTTTGGGGCTATTGAAAGCCGGGTCCCAGTCACGAAATATTCTAGCAGAGCTGGTTCTGCCAGAATCCTGCTATAACGGTGGAACATTTTTGCTAGAATGCTGTAAGAATATCCAGCTCTGTGAGAACTCTGCTAGAATCTTGCTAGAACGTCGTGACTGGGGTAGATGAACAATCTTAAGCATTTTTGAAATTGGTTTCTCGTAAGTTGCTCGAATACCGATGAAAAAAGGCTTTGTTTACCATTGGCTCCTACGTCTTTTTGAAAACAAATCCGAGAAATGGCTGATATTAAAGAGCGACTTAAAGAGTAGGGGAGAGTGGGGAGACTTGATCCCCTTTTTTTGTATCGCACATAACTCTGTCAATTTCTCACAAAACTATAAACTTTTTGCATGAATTGAAAGCCTTAACATTCATCTGTGTTTGGCTAATAAGGATATTTCATCAGATGAACTCTTCGAATCATGCCAAGCGTTTTAAAAAAATATTTTAAACCGGCATTTTAAAAATGTTAGGGGTAACTTGATCCCCCTTTCAACATTTTGAAGAAATCTTAAGCAAAATGTTTCTTATTCATCCAAACTTTTAATTTTCTATAAGTTACAGCAATTTCACATAAAACCTGTACGTTTGTGTTCAAAATATAACAAGTTTATTATGTTAAATATTTAAAAACTTAAAATATTATTTTTTAGACCAAAATTAAGCATGTTTACAAAAGCTGCAAATTTTTGTTTACGAAACTTTCGAAAAATGGTTCAAACTGCAGTAAGTTATATACAACTATACTAAAGGAAACTATGTATGAAAACCCAGCTCAATTAATTAATCTTGAGGCTGATTCCAGTGACTGTAAAAATGCAGGGATCAAGTCTCCCTAAACGCACTTTTTTAAACAATTGATTGTAAAAATAGTATGACGATAAATTTAACATCAAATGCGTAAGGGTTTTGGAGTTGATAAGTTTATCAAACAATTCATGTGTAAAAAATATTTTTTTAATAATTTTTGAGTGTTTTCTAGACATATCAATACAAAGAAAAAAAATCTCTTGGAAGTTTTTTGCAGCTCATTTTAGAAAAATGTGTGTAACTGAATCTAAACATTTTTGCCTTTCTTACTAAAGAAAGGTATAGGTTTTACTTTAAGCCAGGACGTCATTTTCATCTTCGTAAATATGTCGATTCAGCATGAATTTTAAGCGGAAAAATCGTCAAAAAATCACACTGCATCGAGTTTCGACGCTCTATCGATTCACCTTGACAGAACTCGTCTATCTCTAATCCTCGAATTTTGAGAAAATAAATTCCGTGGAGGCCGAGTGATGTTCGTATGTGGTAAAATTTTGCAAAATTTTGTGTCGCGCCGTTCTCAGCTCCCATAAATCCGATTTCGATTCTTCTGACTGCAGATGAAAGCTAGTGTGCTGAACCTGGGCGAGTTGCCGCGCAAATTTCGAAATATCCATCTGTTTTCGGATGCGGCCAGACTTTTCAACAAAATACACAGTTTTCAAATGAAAATATGGTAATTTTTTTTCATTTTCATATTTTTTATTTATCTCAAAAATTGCATTTTTCGAGTTCTACAACCTCCCAAATTTTCATCCAGATCCATAATCTGGTTCTGGAGTTAGAGCCGTTTGATTAACCTACCAAAAGAAAAAAAATCCCTAAAAAAAGGTAAAAGCCCACCTGGTGACCTTCGCCAACATTTTTCATTTCTGATTTTATTCAAAATTTCTTGCTACATTCATAGTACAGACCATGAGTGAGCATCTGAAACAAATTCGACATCGATCGGCAATCCCGATCAATTTTTAGAACGATTTACTTTTTGCCTTTCTTACTAAAGAAAGGTATAGGTTTTACTTTAAGCCAGGACGTCATTTTCATCTTCGTAAATATGTCGATTCAGCATGAATTTTAAGCGGAAAAATCGTCAAAAAATCACACTGCATCGAGTTTCGACGCTTCGTCGCCAAGTCGACAAGTTGTCAAGTTGAGCTTCGAATACTGGCGCGAGAATGCTGGCGCATATATTTGCTGGCTCGACTTATACTCGTTTGTAGTAGCTTGTCTACCGATGTTTTCTTTAACATGTAAGATATCGTAGCTTTTCGGTTTCTTTTGCCCTGTCCGTTTTTACATATCTGTCCAATGTTTATTTAAAAACTTTTGAGACATAGGACATTCATCCGGCTACAATCAATTTGTTTCCCGTGCGCTCCTAAAAACGCCTAAATGTAGACTTCATTTGTCGTAAGTTTATCTAACAGGGTTCATTGGATTCCAATAGGAGCTTTCCAAGCTTTCATCGTTTATATCGTTTTCAATGTTTTCAATGCTGGCGACGCCAATGGCTTTCTACCTAAGGTTCTCGCGATTGAGTGTGTAGTGGTGCGGTTGTTGAAAATAGCTATCTCTGACTCTGTCACTTTCTTAGAAGCTTCTTAGGCTAGCTTCCTGCACCGTGCGGCACACGCGGTTCACCGAAGCTAAAAAACCAAAACCGCGGTGTGCATTGTCACTGGCGCATGGGAAGCTTGCTATGATCGCGTTTGTCATAAACGTTTGTTTGATTTCAAACGTACAAGCATATTGTACGATAGAATTAATTCTTTTGGTGAAAATTGTGTTTTTTATTTCTTTTGGAAATCATATCATTTATAATACTTTGCTTTCATCATAAGACTTTCTTTTGTGCTGACGTTATAAATAAACAAAGTCGATGTTATGAATTGAAAAAAGTTCTACCATTGTTATATTCTTTAGTAAGAAAGGCTCTATCTCACCCCAGGTGGGATTAAATCGGGTTTTTAATTTTTTTCTTTGTTTTCTACAATGAGTTTTAGTTAATTTCGCACAACTTTCTAGAACAAAGCTAATTGTTTTACCCACATGCTGACCAGATACAGGCTTGGGATCAAGTGTCCCCGGGGATCAAGTCTCCCCACTCTCCCCTACTCATTACGCTTGTTTCAAACTTCATTGCTCTTTTTCATTTTTTTATTTAATAATAAAAAAAATGATTTTATTCAAATTTTAATTTAAAATAGGTTCAAATTAAATTAATTTCTATTAAATAAAATTTTAGCCCTTTGCTTGTATAATAAAAACGGAATACACATCAGATTTTTATTTGAACAATGAAAAACTTGCTCCAATTGAATGATGATTAATTTTTTATAATGTTTGTACAGTTCTTACCGCGGACCAGCTGGGGAGGACGCAGGCGGACGACGTCGTTCGGATCGGCGGAGACGTTCGTTTCCCAGCACACGCACGTGCTCACAATGAAGATGACGGTCTTCGGGGGGTTATCAACCCCAGTTTTCACCCTTTTCGGGCCAAAAAATCCAACACACGCGGCGTTTACGAAAAAATACGGTTTATTGCGCAAAACACTTTTAATTGGCGAAACTACACTTTATTTGGTGTCGAACGATCGAATTTTATTCCACTCCACCGATTTGATCGCAAATCGCGTGGACGTTGTCGCGCGCGTTGTCGGTACACTTCTGAAGCTGCTCTGATATTCTCGCGCTATCACGGGTCAAGCTAAGGTAGTGCCCTTGTAGACTGCTACTACGCGTGCTAACTTCCACTTGAGCGGGGGCAGATTGTCCTCCTTGAGTAGGACCATGGTTCCGATCTTGATGTTATCTCGCTGTTTCGTCCATCTGGTTCTGTTCTGCAGGTTCGACAAGTACTCAGGCTTCCACTTTCTCCAAATCTGCTGTACGAACGCTTGAGTTCTCTGCCACAGCGCTAGACGATTCTCTGGGATCTCTTGAAGATCGGGCTCTGGAACAGCAGCGAGCGGCCGTCCAGTCAAAAAGTGTCCGGGCGTTAAAGCGTCGAAATCGTCCGGATCGATACTCAGCGGAGTTAACGGACGCGAGTTGAGAATTGCTGCTATTTGCTGGACTACGGTGTGCAACTCGTCGTACGTCAACGTTCTGCTGCCTATCGTCTTGCGGAAATGTGCCTTGAATGATTTTACTGCCACCTCCCACAACCCACCAAAGTTGGGGGAGCGGGGCGGTATGAACTTGAATTCTATACCATCTTCCTCTGCGTACTATCGTGTGCTGTGCAAGCTGATCGAGCAACTGTTGAAGTAGCTTCTGCAGTTCTCGATTTGCTCCTACGAAGATGGTAGCGTTGTCACACATGACAAGCTGTGGTTTTCCTCGGGTGGCCACGAACCGCTTGAACGCGGCCAGGAACGCCTGGGTTGATAAATCTGCCACTACTTCCATGTGAACCGCCTTCGTGACCAAACAGACAAAAATTGCCACAAAGCACTTGACCGGTATACTGCGCCGAATTGGGTATCGGATGTAGAACGGTCCGCAAAAGTTCTGAAAAGCTGCTGCAGGACAGACGCGTACCGACGGCAAGTCAGCCATAAGCTGCTCGTGCACACGTGGCTTGGTCTTGAAGCAGTCTACGCACCGATGGATCGTCTGGCGGGCCAGACTTCGAATGTTTGTTGGCCAATACAATACTTCCCTCGGACTGCGGCGATCAGCAGCTGCTGACCGGCGTGATACAGCATCCAATGGTAGTACGACATCACAATCTTGGTGAATGGGTGTTGATGATGCAGGGTGATCAGGTGCTTGCGACTCTCAGGAACTGGTGCGTTCGTCAGCCGGCCGCCGACGCGCATTACTCCGTCTACCAGCCGAGGGTTGAGCGCAATCAGCTTCGACGAGGGTTGAATCGGCTTCTTCTTGGTCCAATCCGCTACTTCTTCGGGAAAACTTTCTGTTTGGGCCACCCGAATCAAAAACGTCAATGCTTCTCGTAGCTCCACGTGCGACAATTCTCCAGTTCTCCGGCAATCTCGATTTGTACGTCTGGCGTTATGCGCAAATCGACGAACCCACGCGACCAGACGGATGAGCTCGTGGTAGTTGGAACGCAGAGAAAAGAGTTCGTTCGGTGGACGAGCTCGAGCGGGCAACGAAACTGTAGATCTCTCCTCCTTCAAAGCGAGCTCTGACTCTGGTGCGCGGTTGCCGAGCTTTGGCCACTGTTCTTGTTCCAAAAGTAAATATTGCAGACGACCGTACTATTCTGGCTTGTACAGCAACTCGGCCGGGGTACAACCACGTGAAATGATATCAGCGGGATTGTCTACTCCGGCGATGTGAGACCACATGCCTTCTACGGTGACGTGTTGGATCTCCGAGACTCTGTTAGCGACAAACGGTTTCCAGCGAGACGGAAGTGAAGCTAACCAACAGAGCACTATCATCGAGTCCGTCCAGAAAAATGCTTGAATCTCCTGCTGAATGCTACGACGGACCAGGTCATAGAGATGACAAAGTAGTAGTGCTGCTGATAGTTCAAGTAGAGTGATGTCTGGACTTCGACGTGATCAAGTGCAACGTGATCAGTCCGTCGACCTAAAGTGCTCGCAGGTACAGACAAGCTCCGTAAGCTTGTTGTGAAGCATCACAGAAACCGTGAAACTGTACGCTTGCCAAGCATCCACTAAAACCAATCCAACGGGGAATACGGAGTGTATCCAGAGCCATCAGATTCCGACGATATTCCAACCAGTAGTTTCGATGGTCCTCTGCCAGGGTTTGATTCACAGGGATCATTTCCCGGGTCACAACATTAAATTGCCTTACAAAAGAAACATTCAGAAAGCGCGCTGGTATACTTTGTGTGCGTGAGGATGTTTGTAAAGGAGTTCAAAAATCGTGACTTCTCGAAGGTTATGGGCTGTATGCTAGAGGCGGATTAACGTAAGTCGAAGCTGGTTCAACATTTGGATATTGCCAACTGCACGCTTCCAGATCTAGATACTACGTTATGGGCTTGTAAGTAACTGTTTTACCTCATGTTACGCCATTTGTAACTTAATCATCAACTGTTTAATGTGTTCCTGCTTACTTTTTGTCAATTTGAGTAAGTTTTTCTGGTGCTTTATTTTTCCACATTTTTCCAACACAAGAATCCTGTCATCGTCAAATCACCAACGCAAGAGGGGACACTTCCGTCACCGTAGCACTGCTCAATCCACGGTTAAGCAGTCTGCTTCCTGAAGTTGAGCAAAATTTAGTTTGTTTTAATAAATATTAATAATCTCGAACTTACATAATAATGCAATAATGCGTCCCTCACAGTTTCCACAAGAGTTTAGTTTCCACCAGTTAAAACAAAAATATTTTGAAAGATGACAAGAGAACGAAAGCAATAAATATACGTTGCGGGGAAAGTGAGTTAAATGACAAAAATTAATCTCGATGATTTAAGATTACGCCCGTATCAATATTAGTGTTCTTCCATAAACGTGCTACATCTTTGGATTGAAAGTTTTCGTCTTAGCAGAGACACTCACCATATGCACACTGTTGAGAAAAAGTAGACATTGAATTCAAGTTTTTATGTTTTATTCTCGAGTTTAATATTGATTAACTCATCTTAATCGTGCAATGTTTGTTTTCATTCAATTTTTCCCTCTGAAGTTTTTACACCACCTGCTAAAATCGATAGTGAGAGGCGTGTTTATCATCCGGTGGCGGTAATTAGCGTGTTCAGAGCCGACTTCCGCTTCCTGAATTGGCCATTGTCGGTGAAGTAGACCCTTCTGCAGGCTTGCGAAAAACTCCTGTTCAAGACCAACAACATCCGGTTTGACGAGAATACTAAGGTGAGTGAGATGTTGATTCAAGAGTATACGGGATTAAATTGACTTTTATTTTGATCGACTGCAGGTTTTTTTGTCAATGGACCGATTGCCGCTGGTAAGTTCACTTTTGCAAGGAACTAGCCTGTGAGCTGGAGATGAAATCTGGAGCAACACGAGAAAAGGGCGGATAAGCATTTTGACAGCTGGAACGATTTTGCAAATTCCGAGCCAACAGGAAACTTTTTCACAAAACTCGGAATGTAAACCAATAGCTGGCCTTCCCAGCTACATTTTAACACTGCGGGTTTTGTTAAATAGTAACCTGTTGGCACGGAATTTGCAAAATAGTTCTGGCTGTTCAAATGCTTATGCGCCCTTTTCAAATGTTGCTCCAGAAATACATTCCGGAGGCCACAATGGACAGTTCTACATCAACTCGTACGGGTTCAACGAACGCAAGTTTGACCCGCAGATGCAACTGAAACGTGGTCACGAGCCAGCGGAGACTGCGAATCCAACGTTACTCCCGCAGTGACGCGTTGGCCCGTCTGTTTCAACTAGTAAAAGTGTCTCTATGGACCGCAACATGTGTTTGGATATAGTCATTGTTGAGAGCATTTGAACTTTTTGAAAAATGTCCGCTGAAAGATTGCACCAAGAAGCGTTACAGCTTGGCTAATGTCAAGACGCCGGCCTGCAGACAATCGAGCATGTCGCGCTGGTTCCACGCTGCACATGTCCCACTGAAATAAGTGTGCGAACAACGATGGCCAAAGAAGAAGATATGCCCTCGGTGGTAGCCGATTCCAGACCGTGAGATTTAAGCTGAACCTTTCATTTTATTGGGCTAATTGTTTTAAACTCATTTTTTCAGGTCCCTAAAGACCGTACATGGACGCGTTCATTTCGCTAATGTCGCCTCAAGCTGATTGCCGAAACAAAACTCCATCGGACGTTCCGTCGCTTATCACGGCAGTGCCGTCTGCTCAGAGGTGATATTATGAATGAGCAAAAAAACATTTCATCCCTTCTTCAAATCCCGTTGGATCTAGATTCTGATGTTTTCTCATAAGCTTTAACTTGTATTGCGTTTTGGAACTTACACGCTTTTGATTTGTATTAAACATAAACCTTTCAATCCAAAACCGTAAGCAATACTGATCGCAATTAGGGACCTACATAGGGAAATGAAATGTTCTGGGAGAAATTTCAAACACCCAAAGTCATTAAAATTTAAGGTTGAAAAACATGTGGTTTTTCTTTGGTGCTGGCACTTTTCTTGTACCGAACAAGCACAAACATAATAAAAACTACCAGATTATTGTCAACAACAGTTTTACAATACTTGTGATTGTTATAAGTCTCGTTTTTTTGCCAAAATTATTTTAATTTGATTCCAACCTTGTTCTAGCATGATCTTGTTGCTCGATTGGAACCCCGATTTGACAGTTCGATTGGAACCCTGAGAGTGACATTTCGCCTCTCCATATAGGCTCTCTAATCGCAATGCATTTGAAAATTACATCAGATTCTAGCAACGGGGAAAAATTTTTTGGACTTGGGTAAATTTACGTAGATTTCATCGGAAATTTACATGTTTTGTGGCACTTTTTGTTCTGAATGTTTACATCGGATGGCACTTAAATTAAAGTTGAAAGTGATGTAAATTCGCATCATTAATGACGTGCACTTTTGGTACATTATAAATTTACCGGAATTTTTTTTTCTGTGTACGTCTCATGCTTGACGTGCCACAGGTCTCAATAACAATAACAGGTTTCAATAAAATTATACTCCAACCACACCAAACCAGCTTGATACAAGGAAGATTGTAAAATATTGTCAGTAAATGTTTAAATGTGCAGTATTTGTTGTTCTGTGTTTACACTTTGAACATATAATATTTCATGTTTATTGAGCGTCCAGGTTGGCGTCTTTCAGATTTATGAGTTTTGTCAATTATTTATTTTTTTATTCATCTATTTGTTATCTGTTATTTATTACCTATTAGCATGCAATTAAATAATTCAAATAGTCGACTTTAGGGAAAAAGGCCTTTTGCATCTGAGACACAAACCCATATGAACTTTGTTATCCCCACCCCTGCGAACACCATCATCACCCCGTACGTCAGTGTCATCGAGCTGTCACCGATCCCTGAGGCAAAACAGGAAACAGTTCTGGAGGGAACAGCTAGGCGGCGCATAAATACGGGCGCAGACGATGGTGTCGGCCTCTTTTGCATTTTGGTCCGGAGTGGTGAAGAACAGTGATCGCCCCGAAGTTCGTCCGTCACCAAACGACACGGGAAGAAAAGTTCGCGTGTGTAATTGAAAAATCCTAATTAAAATTACACGAAAAAAAACATTGGTTACGAAACAGTGAAGTGCCACAAACAAATTAAAACCAATAAGTCTAAAGAGTACGGATCGGAGTGTGACAGCACCACGGACGGTTAGACGTACACCACAACACGTTAAAAATTCCTAACCGAGTTAGGTCCCTCCGGTCACCATCGTACGGATCCGAGCGAGCGTGGTGCAAGAACAAGAACCTGCAGTGAAGTGTAGTGAAGTGGTCTGGCCGCACGAAGTACCGCGGTGCTGAGTGCCAAGTGGCATACCGTCAAACCTGTTGGCCAGCCCCCGAGTCAAAGACTCCCCAGTGGTACCTCGCTCGGATCGACCACTTCCCCCCCCCCTTTCGCGCGTGCATCACCCTCCGGACCCGCGAACTCGACCCTCCGCTACAAATAGGGTCCGCGATCACGTTCTTTGGCGGTCTCCTTCTGAGGCCGTGCCGACACCAACCTGTGGCCCTCTGGGGCGAAGCCAAGAAGAAGACGCCCTCTCGGCGGTCCAACCGGACCCGCCGTTCGTTCCCTCCTGTTCCGGAACCCGACCAGCAGCAGCAGCCAAGACAGCGACGCAACAAGCCGGCCACCGAGCATCAGGATCCCAACGATAAAACGCATGCATGCAAGTAACGTACACAAATACACATTAAAACAAATCCCCCCGTCTTTCCCTTAATTTATTACCCTTAAAAGTTCTTAAAATTATTGAAAGTCTTAAAATCTAAATAAAAAGTTAAAATGTGGTATCAATCAAGCTGTGTTTGCCCTATTTATTTAAAATCCTAAATATTAGTCTTTGGTTGAAAATTAGTGTGGTTCACGTGAGTATGAAATGTTTGTCTTTGTGTGAGAAATCTCCGGGTAGATACGTGTGCCGCCCTATGGAGCAATCCCCCTAAGGGACTCCATGTGCTCGTCTCTTATATTTAACCCCAGAATAGTTAATTACTATCAGGTACAATAGAAAGATAAGAAAGCGCGCTTGTTAAAGGGAGACGACCTATATCACAAACGTGATCCACAATCCAGGGGTTCTAATTCTAATTAATATCTTAAGCCTAAACAATGTTTTAATATATTATTAGAGCAGTTGTTTTACAGCTAATTTGCAATCACCGTAGCTGTTTTGTGACTGATTAGCTGGTGAATGCTGTTTAGCAGCTCATTTATGATTTCTTTTAGTGCAGCGGGTAAACTGACACTTACCAAATCACAGAACGAAAAACGCAGCAGGCTCCTACCCAGTCAAATCAATCGGAATTCTGAAACGGAATTTAATTCGAATCGTTTACGTATTCCGTTTCAAACGCAACAACCGGTACGTACACGGAAAAGGTTGTTGCGTTTGAAATGGAATACGTAAACGATTCGAATTGAATTCCGTTTCAGAATTCCGATTGAGTTGACATTTGAGCTTCAACCAAGATAACACACTTCGTGTAACCATAGTAATATGTATAATACTGATTCCCAGTGTTTGTTTTCTGAACTTCCAAGATGGCGTCTTCTTCGCTACACTCAAAAAAACATTCACGTTGAAGTTACGTGAAAAGCTATGTGGTTTTTTCCACTAGAATTTTCACGTAACTTCTACGAGGTGGCCTTAGTAGAAACGGAATTTGCTCGGCCAGATCATTTCACGTTGTTTCTACGTGTTAACATGTAAAAGCCAAATGTCTTTTTTTTATAAATCATACGTGCTTATTCTAGTGAATGTTATAGGATAGTTTTAGTTTAGGATGGGTTTTTTTTTAAATTATTTTTTTTTTCATATCAAAATGAAAACAATGATGTTCGAAAATATAACATATTTTATTTGTTCACTTATAACATCTTTTACTATTCATTGGTTTTGGGTCGAAGTTAAGTTAAGGCAAGTCCCGTTCTTTTTGTTGAATTGCTCCTGGCCCTTCTGGTGATCAATCTGGAACAGCGGGTCTTCGAGGTTGGGCCGAGCATAGCCGGCTCTACAAGTCACTGACCCGGTTCTTGATGATGCTGCTGCTGCCGATGCAGAATGGTCAATTTCCCTGATTAACCATGATCCGTGACCAGTGTACCCAAAAAAGATCGCCGGACATAATCTTCCCGCCAGGGCACTGCCTCGACGATAAGCTTGACCGTGGTTTTCTCGCGGAACCATCATCCGAAGAAGTATTTTCGCAGAAAGGGGATCAGTCCGACGACGGGAAGTTTGCAGTGGCAATCCGAATTGCCCGGGCTCCGGCCGTGGCTAGTTGATTCTTTATATCCATGTTCAGATTTCAAACTCTGAAACAACAAAATAATTGAATACGAAGAAAACAACTTAAAATAAATTAAACATACCATTTGATAATCTTTCAACATCACTTTGTTAAAACGATTTCCGCAGCAGGTCTTTACAGTTTGCCATCATTTTTCATACTAAAATTATCACGTAGAAACTGGTCGAAATGGCGCACTCACAGAAAAACAGCTTCGTTAAAGTTATATTTCAAAACACGTTAAAGCTACATGAAAGAACCTAGTGGAAAAATATCATAACGTTTTTCACGTAACTTCAACGAGATTTTTTTTTTTCGCCAGAACACTTTCACATTATTTTTACATGTGTGTCACGTAAAACGGGCCTAGCGAGGGGGAAATCGGGGTTACGTGATTTTTCACGTAGCATGAACGTGTGGATTTTTTTGAGTGTACCCCCGTTTTCCACACAGACAATCAAAAAAATATTCACGTTGAAGTTACGTGAAAAACTATGTGTTTTTTTTCCACTGCAATTTTCACGTAACTTCTACGAGGTGGCCCTAGTAGAAATGGGATTTGTTTGACCAGATTATTTCACGTTGATTCTATTTGTTTTACACGTAAAAGCTAAGTGAATACACCGATGAGTTTTACTCATTTTTTTAGTAAACTTTATATGAACTTTTTTGTTGAAGGTTTTGGTGTTGGTCGCATTTTTTCAAAAAAAAATAATAAAAGGGATTTTTTTGCAGAAAACTATTTTATTTATTCATTCATCTTTAGAACAATAACGCCTTTAAAGTCCTGCAGCATAAATTAAAACATAATTTGTTGCCTCTTGCGGAAAACATTCAGATGAAACGCGTACGGCTAGATCACCCAAGGTCGCGGGACGTGTTGTTCCCCCAGGTCATCGCTCCTTCCAATGTGCTTGATCTCCTTGCCGCGGATCGCCACGATAGGTATATCTCCAGGCACCACGATAAAATGCTGCTCATGCTCGGCGGAATCGCTCTTGTAGTCGGGCCTGTTGGTCTGCATGGCCGCACGGCGGAACCAGTCGGAGACACACATTCGAGAATGACCCACTTGTTGGCTGTTTCATTTCCGGTGGCGCCAAGAACCACAGTGGCACGGACCGTTATTGCCATTCCGATGCATGATACCGACGTCAGGGAGACTACCAGGTTGTGGCTTTTCTGGTTACCTTCGAAAAGATCTTTGGGTCACCGCCTAAAACCAGTCAGAATTCCGATGGCCGTCGTATAAGAAGATGTTAGGTCCAGAAGTTGACTTCAGCGAAAGAATCATTTACATTTTGACGAGCACAAGTTCGGCTTCTGATCTTCACCGTTCGCCATCAATTTTCATACTAAAATAATCACGTAGAAATTTGGCCCACTCGAGTAAAAGAAGTTTCGTCGAAGTTACATTCCAAAACACATAGAAGCTACATGAAAAAACCTAGTGGAAAAATACTATAATGATTTTCACGTAACTTCACATTATTTTTACGTGTGTCACGTAAAACGAGCCTAGTAGTGCGTCCATCCCGGGAATTCCCGGGACAAAAATCCCGGGATTTTTCCAAAACCGGGAATTCCCGAATCCCGGGATTTTTTATGATTTGTCCCGGGAATTCCCGAAATTGAAAAAAAATCATATTTTATTCTAGAAATTCAGATTTTGTTGGGGAAACAAATAACAAGTTGAATACTTAGTAATCGATAAGAATTTGAAATCATTAAAATATTTATTCGGCATATATCAGCTTTCTTTTGGCTTATTAGGGAAAATTGTAAAAAATTTAGTTTACATATTGCCTGGCACTTTAAATATTTTCTATTGAATTTTATATATTTTTAAAAGACTGGGTATTATATTTACGTATATTTAATTTAGAAAAAAAACATATAAATTTATTTTTCATCGAATTAAGACAGCTGTTGTTGCAATTTTTTTTGCATAATGTTTCAATTGACTTCATTAAAACAGGAACAGAACAAAACAATAGGTATATCGATTTCCATTTTTTTTGCTATGCAATCTTCTGTAACTATTCGACTGTAATGTCGATTTTCCCAAGCTGGCAGTAGTAAATCATAGAAAAATTTTAAAATGAGTTTTATATGAAACATGAAATTCAAAACCTATCTAAAAATTTACATTGACCGGTATTATTTTATTTGTTTTCGCTTCTTGTTTTTTTAAACACATATTCAAAGAAATTTTTCTGGTTTTCTAGTCACGTCATATATATTCAATTTGAATCACAGTGTATTTAAAATTGTGGTTAATTCAAAATCCAAAGCACACCACAGATAATTTTTTTTTAATTTCTTTTAAGCTACCTAAAAACTGCTGTCCTTGTTTCGATTTAAGTGTAGATTATCACCAATTAATATTTTTGAGCTAATTCTACGATTTTATGCTTGAAAACATAATCAATATAATGAAAACATAGATTTTATTACTTTTTCAAAAATTTCCCGGGATCCCGGGAATTCCCGGGATTTCAAAAATATTTTTCCCGTTTCCCGGGAAATTCAAAACCCGGGAAATTTGGACGCCCTAGAGCCTAGCGAGAGGAAAATCGGGGTTACGTGATTTTTCAAGTAGCATCTACGTGTGGATTATTTTGAGTGGAGAGCTGTGCCTTCCATTTCGATGGTCCAACTACACAGAAAAAAAGGTACAGGTGGTTACCCAAGTAACCATCCAGCACTAGCAAAAAGTCAGAAATCGGCAACAGATTGGCATTCCATTGCTAATTAGTCAGGTAACAGCATTTACAAATGCGATTCAGCACTTATTCAACTGCACTGTACAAAGCTGAATAAATGCTGGTTTAGTGCAACCACTAACAACACTGTCATGTTTTTTTCCATCAAACTAGCAACTGTTACGACCGCTGAGATGGCCACACTGCCGAGCGGTGCAAAGCCGGCGGTGTAATCGGCCGACTCCACATACTGTCAACGCGCGCGAAGGGTAGAAGGAAAACAAAACAAAAAGAAGGATTCTCATTTTCAAAGTGCAGGGAAAAGTAAGTGTTTGGATTTGGTGGAAAATAAGTTCCTTTGTGCAATTTCGGGCCATTTCGACGTTTATTTTGAGCGTATCCCAAACTGCATCTTTTTAAAGCTGCTGCTGGAATCAGCTGCTACATAAAAATTAGTTTGACTTATAGTTCTTCCGAACAAACTTTAAAATCAATTAGTCTTCCTCCTCACAATAAACCTCCTTCCTTGACCTTCCTTCTGTCCTTCTCCTTCGCCTGTTCAAATATAGTCACCGTCCGAGGTGGCACCAAGTGACGGTACGTTGAACGGTGCTGTTCTTTAAACGTCGTGCGCAGAGGTTGCTTTTGGGATACGCTTTTGTAAAACGTTGATTCGACCCTAAAAGCACTAACTTTGCACAGATTAAACGATAATTTACCGCGAACTACTTTCGGTTACAACACCTCCAAAACGGGCTGGGGCAGCAGTGTTCCGGACTTGAAAAGCCACGACTGGCCGCGGGCGGGGGGCTCTCAAGACAGCCTTCTTGCTACCCGAACGACCCAGAAGTGTGGCCAAAGTCTTCAGGAACGCGAGAAGGATCCTCGAAAGCCTATGGAGTGACAGACGAACGGAACCTTGCGGGGCTTCGAGACTGGCTCAACGGTGCGGCGCGAGATACTGGACGGTCACTGGTGGATTGTCCGGAACTGCTACCACTAAGCCACCCGGAGAGTGTGCACGGACTTGAGCATCCGGAAGCGGACAAGCGTGTGAAGATCATATCGATCGAAAGCGCAGGGGAACAACTGTGCGAGCACATGGAGGCGACGGATCTCACGCTGTTGAATCCGTTCGCGAAGAAAGACCCAGGTAGCGTACCTCCGGACGGGGGTGAACGGCACTGGGCAACAAGGAAGGCGGAAGCGACGAACTTTCCGTCTCAAATCAAACCGGTCAAAATGGCCGGAGAAAGCAGAAGAAGGCAGCAAGAGAAACCGTTACTCTACTGCCAGAAGGAGGACAGCACGAGTCCGGACAGGGCTAACGAGAAGCAACAAGTAGCGTGCCACGACCACCAGTTGCGGTTCTGTGCGGAGATCGCGAAGCTTTCCGACGACGAACGGATCAAGATTATCGCAAGATGGGAACCCGGCGGCGACGTGCTATTCAACCAAAGCGACGCCGACGTTGAGTCTCACATCCTGGTAGCTCTTCCGGTCGCCAGCGCCGTCCTCATCGGCAACTTCAGCAGCGCGATTGCGCTCGTAGTCGGCTTGGCTCCTGATCAGCGACACCGAGGTAGCTCACCGACTTCGGACGTAGCTACAGCTGTCGCACTGATTGCCAGGTCGCCTGCAGTTCGACCGGGACTAGGAACCGTACAAGGGATACTCGCCGTGCAGCAAACGACAGAGGTGCATCGTACGTGGCAAAGATCCACGTTGTTAAATAGGTTGGACTTCGCGGTGAGCGCGACCTGCGGCAACGGTGTGGAGGCCAACGACGATCGGTTGGAAGGACGCTTCGGAGACCTGAGATGGATGCAGCCGGCAGGAATAGCTGCGTCAGGTCAACACCAAGCGCCTGTGAAAGATCCGGACAAACCGAACGATCACGGTCAACTGCAAGATTCGGTGGCAAGTGCTCAGCAAGGTCCGGCAGATACCTACCGGGTGGAATTCCGTCGGCAAGCGGAACACAATCTGTGGAGGCAGGCACAAGTTGACGATTTCCCGGAGAGGCAAAACCTGCATCAGAGTGGAAGCGAGCTGAGGGATGACACGAGAGATCATCAATGTGCCGGTCACGAAAAGGGTGGCGGAACACCACTGCGGCACCCCGACATCGGTCGGTTAGCAACCAAGAGCTGCAAAATGCGCGACAACGATGTGCACGAGAACGCAACGCATGGCGTGGCATATCCACGCATCTTGGTGGTCTCATCGACGGTGGATGCGCACAAGCAAATGGATCCGGAACGAGTTCTGGTAAGCACTGCAAAAGTAGGTGTTGGAAACGGAGGTGATGCTGGTTCGGCGTTTGTGGTCGACATCACTGCAGTGAACCGGATCGTCGAGGAGAACCTTCTAGGTCTGGGCGTGCAGAAGCTGACGGAGGAAAACGGCAGGACGACGACCGCGAGTGTCTCGGAGCGATTCGTGGTGGACATCAACAACAATCAACGAAGCGTCCACGAGCAATCGCATCGGACGGAGGAGGCTATCCAGTCGGAGCAGAAGAGCAGTGTAAACACAGCGGTACTGGAGGATCGTGGTAAATCCTACGAACCGGAAGGTCCGACGGATGTTACGGGCTGGGGTGTTACGACCGCTGAGATGGCCACACTGCCGAGCGGTGCAAAGCCGGCGGTGTAATCGGCCGACTCCACCTACACAGAAAAAAATCCGGTAAATTTACATCATTTATGATGTACCAAAAGTGCACGTCATTAATGATGCTAATTTACATCAAATTCATTGTAAATTTAAATGCCATTCGACGTAAATGTGCCGAACAAATGTCGCTACAGAAACATGTAATTTTCCGATGAAATCGATGTAATTTTACCGGAGCAAACATTTTTTTGCCCCGTTGAATTTTGAATTCGATGTAATTTTAATGCTTGTTGTGTTCCATTGTATTCTGGCGCTGCTTCAAAAGCTATGCCAATGGAGTACACGACGCGATTGGTAGTGAACAATGTTTATCATATGTATGAAGCGAATTGTCAATCTACCGTCATTAGGGGTGACATTGGGTCACACAAAAATGCCCAAATTTCTAAGACCTAATCTCATCCCTGATGATGGTACCACTCGAATCAAGTACTCCACTGTTTTGTAACACATACTTTTGAACAGCGTGAAGAAAAACAGTATGAAATACAAACATTCAGACTACATCGAACTAAAAATTCAACGGAGCGAGATTTTGATTTAAGTGAAAAAAATAATCCGTTTTCATACATTCATAAAAATAACTTACGGTCATCAATAAACCACAGCACAGAGACCTACCTCGCGTGTTCTGTGTACGGAGTGGACTCCTTGAGGGCAATCGTCCGCGATGCGATTTCAGGTTGCGGCGTCATAGTTCCAGAAGATTTGTCCTCAAGTTTGGTGGATACACAACAGCTCTCGGCGGCCGATTCCTTTTCGGGTTTCAGTTGCGCCTATTGATTCGCCCCTACGTCGCGCGTTTGCTGCTCGGTCTCAGTCTCGACGATGACCAACTGAACCGTTCAATGACCTCGGCAAGCCGCGCCACGCCACTTAAGAAGGCCGTCGTAAAGTTGCCGTCCACGTTGGCCAGATCGCCGAGTATGTATCTCACAGCCCTAACTTGTAGCACCGAACCTGCGCCTGCGCGTCTCTGGTAGGATTCGATTCAGAATCGTAGAAGACGACGGATTCTGTACTGATGCCTCCGGAACGGGTCGACCGGTTCAACACAAACATTCGCTTGTCCAGTTGAAGCGATTTATCAACAGTACTATCTGCTCGACCTTGGTTGTTCCGTCTAGCCGCAGGATTAGAGGGCCGGGGTAGTTGAAGACGCCTCCAGAACGTCCAGCATGTGAAGAGGCATCGGAGCACCCGATGCCAGTTCAGGAACTTTAACTACGTTTAAGCTTTGGTCCAAAAACGTAGCTTCCGGAGATTTCTCGCGATAGGGCTCGGAAACCGACGGATGGTGTGTCTTGCAAAACCCAGCCGCAGAAGTGCTTCGGAGTGAATGATTTTACGAGCGAATAATAAACCCCAAACAAATAAAAACCCGCCAATACTCACCTGCGTGGCTAATATTATCAGGTGCAGCACCGGGGCCATCCGTGATTTGCGTAATCTTGTCCTGTTGGATGTTTTAACGCGACGGGGTTGGATGCGAAACCCAGAGTGTCCGTGCTGAACGCCGCTTTGTTCTTTTGTTTTGGTTCTTTCGTTCTTTTGAACATTTTGACAGTTAAGTTCAATTTCAATGACCAGGTATGTTTGGTAGACTGGTTTGATAACTGTCGGAGTTAGGAACGGGATCACGCACTGGGAATCAGAATTACACATTCTGCAGTTCACTTTTACACACGTATGGATTTTTTTCAGTAGGTACAACTAGGATTAATCATTTTTGTGATACAAGCGTAGGGGGAGGGTGTCAATTTGTTAAGGAAGCGTTTTTTTGTAGTTTTTTGCTTGCAAAACAACTTTTGGAGAAACTGATTTAAGAAAGCATAACTTGATATCAGTTAATAAAGCTTGTTTAAAGCGATTGTTGCACACAAAAGTGCTGATAAGTCGACACGTCCCAGTGAGAATTTTGGCTCAAGGTAATATTCACCATACATAAATGCCAATGTGATCAACTGTGGTCCCTTTAGAACGCGCTGTATACTATATACTTTGGCGTCATCCATAAAGTATGTCGGCCAAAATTAACCCCCCTCCCCTCCCCCATTGTCACACTTTGTCACGCAAGTTTGAACCCCTCCTCAAAAAGTACGTCAAATTTTGCCAGACCCTCCCCCCCTTGTTTTCGATGGGATTTTTTATAGTTTCTTTAAACTCTCATAATTGATAATTTCTTTTCTTAAAACTCTCATAATTTCGGTATTTTTGCCAATTTCAATATGAAAAAAAATAAGTTGTTTAATTATTCATTTTTAAGAACAAACATTTCGATATAAAAAAAAGTTTTGTATCTTTTAAAAATTAGAAGACCTGGTACAACATTCAAGTATTACAAAATCTTGAAAACTGTTTTTCACAGCTTTGTATCAAATAAGTTCAAACCATTTATAGCATTTTTTTGAACACCCTGCTTTCAAAGCATTTAAGTTTATCATGCAAGAATTTGTTAAATATTGAAGTTCCACCTGAATAAAAAAAAGTGACTATAATCAATTATAATGTGATACTTCTAAATAATATAGTAAGCAAACAATTGTAGAAAAGAGGATTTAATTTTATTGTGTACATTTCGAATTATTATTATGCAATCATAAAAATCCTAACGTGACGTCACAGTCTCGAAACCCCCCCCCCCCCTCACCAACCCCTCTTCGTCACATCTTGTCACACTTACGGTAACACCCCCCCCCCCTAAGAGCGTACGTACTTTATGGATGACGCCTTCTGTAAAGAAAAGAAGTGAAATTGATTTGAAAATCCATTTCAAGAGTTTTTATTAAAAAGCATATGACAACATATGAAATACAATAGGTTAAAGGACCTTTAACCCACCGGAGGTCGCGTACGTGTACTTTGTACACAGTTTGTAAGGGCACTTGTATGAAAGGCGGAAACACGCGACTTCCCGAAGGTTAACAAAACTCTACATTTAAAACTTTTTTTGTCGTACAAATATCATTGTGCTTATAAAAATAAGCTTAATAATTGTGAACAATAATATCAAAAACCAACTTTGAAAATAATCTGTTTTAACCTTGGCAAAAATCGGGGGGACTATCTTACAGCTGTCTGGACAAAAATCAATCGGTTCAATCAGTTGTTGAAGCGGACACGACCAGTTGTTTGCATATTCGCCAGAAATAATGGCAGAAATCTGCCAAATGGCTGGCGCAAACCCCCAGACGCTCACCAGAAATGCGCCCGCCATTTCCGACCGGGAATTAATGCTTAATTTTAGTTAAATTGATTTTGAAAATTTAATTTATTTATCTTGAGTAAAACGTTATTAAAACACGAAAACCCGCTACTTTTCAATAATCTCCCGAGTAGTTTTCCACCTTTCATGCGCTTAATTTTATGGTACGTTCGTTTGAACAGCCAGTGCGGCACTGAGTGCCACACTCGTCGGTGCCAGTTTTGGTTCAAACGAACATTCTTTTTCAGTGTGCATGGAACTCGCATGAAACTGAAAAAATATCGAGTGCGGCACTAGAGTTTCAGTTCCAAGATGGCGGCGAAACTCGTGCGGAACTAGCGCGAGTTTCTTCAAACAAACACTTTGACAGCTCTGAGTGCGGCACTTAGTGCGGAACTAGCCCTCAAACGAACGTACCATTAGTTTACCCACTTTGGGTTAAAAATGAGCCTTACCCTCGGCCTTACCTTTTTATCGGAGTTTAAATTAATCACCATTCTTGGTGTGCTAAGATAAACGTGCTAACTCCGACACTTTTTACAACTCTCGCGTTGGCGTCCAGTTGTCAAGCGTATCCAATCAAAATACATAGTGGAAAAATTTTAAGTTCTGAAGATAAAAAAATATAAAATTAATAAAAAACACTGAGAACATGCTACATAGTCAAGCGAGTGCTACCTAACCGAGTTCGAGCAGCAATCTTCTGTGGGAAACAAGTGGGACGTGTATGTTTTCCTTTTTTCATCACCGAATCGGCCAACATCGGAGGGAACAAGACACGAATCTTTTCAAATCGCCTCCACGGACAGCAAGTGCTACTCCCAGTCCAAGTTTAACACACGGCACGCAGCGGCAGGTCGGCTCCAGGTGAAAAGTACGGTTGCCGTTCCGGAAGCACTTCAAAGATGATGAATGCTGTAAGCCTTAAACCTACAGCATCGGTGGCTGGTGGCTGCTGCTGCGTTTGTTAGTATTTGATTAGGTTAGTGTCAGCAAAAATCACTGGTCTACTGGCGGCCTTCTATCCGGGCATCGTTTGCCGCTCCGAAGTGGCCCAGTTAATCTCCCAGAACGTCTTGATAGAGTGTAGACCATTCCGGTGAGACCAGCTCTAATGTAAACAACAATTTCTTTTACCTAATTTGAATCAATTGAACAAATCAAAGTACATTGTTCGTACACATAATAGTCAAAATAATGTTTGTTTACATTACCTGAGTTCTGAATTGATGATTCGACTAATTTGCAAGCACTTTCAGCAAACTTCAAAACAACTCCACTTCCATTTCACTGCGCATCACAAATTGAACTGGTTTGTTTTTGTCATTCACTTGAGTTGTCATTCGCAAAAAAAATCAAGGCTTTATTAGTTTACGTTTCCAAAAATTCCATCAAAAGTACATTTACATGCTTTTCATATTTACAATTTATGATTTCTCTGAAACAAAATTTTCATTTAGATGAGATTCATGCATTAAGTTGAATCTCAATTTACATGCAGGTTCTTTAAATGCGATTCACCATTTTACATTAAATTTCGGATTTACATTGAGCACGTTTACGTTTTAAACATGGTTTCAGTGTCAGGTAAATTTACACTTTTTTTCTGTGTACTGTCAACGCGCGCGAAGGGTAGAAGGAAAACAAAACAAAAAGAAGGATTCTCATTTTCAAAGTGCAGGGAAAAGTAAGTGTTTGGATTTGGTGGAAAATAAGTTCCTTTGTGCAATTTCGGGCCATTTCGACGTTTATTTTGAGCGTATCCCAAACTGCATCTTTTTAAAGCTGCTGCTGGAATCAGCTGCTACATAAAAATTAGTTTGACTTATAGTTCTTCCGAACAAGCAACATTGTTCGCATTCTGAGAGGAGAGCCAAAGAGAGAGTGCGAGAAAACAACAAACTTCTCACTTTCTCGTTTCGCAAAAAAAAAAAAGATAACGAAAGCTGTCGAGAAACCATCCACACAAACCGTTTTCATTTTGGTTTTCATCATCCTCGTAAGTATTGAGAACAAGATTGAACAAGTATTTTATTAGAGAAATTAATATTTTACAGTTAATACGAACGAGAGCCAAACCGCAACAATGAGCCGCTGGCAGATATTGCGTTTTTATGACCTGCTGGTGGGGCCGCGGGATGCTGATGGAAACTAAGCGGGTGGTGGACAATTTATTAGCTTTCGTCAGGTCAGTTCAAGGCTTTTGAAGTTGTATGTACCTAGTGATTATATTATTTTAATATTATATTATATTTATATTATTATTAATGAATAAAAGACACTGAATCTATCGAACCGTATCAAAAACTGTTTTCTTTAGTGCCCATTCCAAGGAGGTGAAACCTGGGGAATCAGTAAACCCAAGAAGTTGTTTGGCATTCTACTGACATAAAGTGACTGCATATGTGCTTATAAAACCAAGCTCGGAAAGCCATATCTCATTTAGGTGAGAAGGCATGGGCTCAGGAACCAACAGCGACGGCAACTTCTATCATATTGGCATCACATCCCAATCTCTGCATATTCAGCCAAAAAAAACGACTTCGCAAACTTGGTCAGCTGAGTCGGTAATGTAGTAACTAGTAAGTAAACAAACCAAAATAGAATGGTGAGAAAGAGGAAGGCAGAGAGCGGAGAGGAAGCAATATTTTTGCCTCTCATTTTTTTTTTTTTGACATTCTCTGCAGGGGTGGACACCAACAGTAGAGGCCAGCACTAAACCGGCCGAGTAAAGTCCAAACTCGGTCATTGTTCAGTACTGAAGTAGCTGTTAGGGCTGATCTCAAAACTTCTTAGCATTTACTCGCAGCTGTAAAAGTGCTTTCAGTGCTGAACAGTGACCATGTTTTAGTGCTGGATGGTTACTTGGGTATGTTACACATGACCAGTATGACAAAGAACTTAGCAGAAAAGCTTTTAAAATTAGCCATTTTGTTGAATTATGCGTCAGATAAAATCAAAACATTATTAGATTTATATATTCGCTAAAAATATCTTTATGCTCCATATCAAAAACCAATATGGTTCGATGTTTTTCCCCTAATTGGAACAATCTGGCCTCTCCAGATTGTGGCCACCTTTTTCGAAATGGCCAGTATTGAGTTGTGATATCCATCGAGAAATTAAAAGTGTAACATGGAGTTAAACTTTCAGCCAAGCTGCTGTTAAGTTTTCCATGACACTTGCGAAAGTTTCACTCCATGTTACCGGCTCACATCTCTCATTTTGATTTCTCGAAATTGCCAAAACTCGTTGGTTCAGTAAATGTCTCCCCGGGAAAACCTTCCTTTAGGGCACCGGCCACTCCAGGTTGTGGCCACCTGTTTTTCGAAATTACTATTTTCATTACCAATATCAAAAACCATGAATATTGATACCCATATTGCCCAAAATCCTCCTCCCTGAGGGCACCGGCCACTCCAGGTTGTGGTCAATACTGTCAAAATGGCCATTTGCATTACCAGTATTGAAAACCATAAAATTGATACCCATATTGCCCAAAATCGTATGGTTCGCTAAATGTCCTCCCGGGAGAACCTCCCTGAGGGCACCGGCTACTCAAGGTTGTGGTCAATACTGTCAAAATGGCCATTTGCATTACCAGTATTGAAAACCATGAATTTTGATACCCATATTCCCCAAAATTGTATGGTTCGGTAAATGTCCTCCCGGGAGAACCTCCCTAAGGGTATCGGCCACTCCAGCTTGTGGCCCGAGTTGTGGCCAATACTGTCAAAATAGCCATTTTCATTACCAGTATTGAAAACCATGAATTTTGATACCCAAATTGCCCAAAATCGTATGGTTCGGTAAATGTCCACGCGGGACAACCTCCCTGAGGGCACCGGCCACTCCAGATTGTGGCCAATACTGTCATAATGGCCATTTTTATTACCAGTACCAAAATCCAAGAAGTTTGATACCCATATTGCACAGTCTTGTTAGCCTTTCATCGGAACACCCACTCTGGGTCTGGTGGCCAGAATATTCCGGTGGCTCTCAATAAATCCGGTTGGCCTGCCTCCGCTTGGGCTGCTCCTTGCTCCAGGCCAGCTGCTTTTCGACCAACTGCTTCTGGGCCTCCAGGCCGTCTGCTTCCAGGTCCAGGTTGTTGTTTACTCTTCAGCGTCCAACGATAGAATGATTTCCTAGGGTTGATCGAGCGGGGTTATATTGGCTCAGAATGGTGACGGATGCCCCGCCCCTTTGCGCCGTGTTGAATCTGGTAGAGCATCACCGGCTGCTCTTGAGGAAAGTAAAGCCCAGAGATCATGTTTCATGTTTGTTTCCCTTTTATTTTCCTCTTTCCTGCTATATCTTAGCCCTATTCATCTCCTACTCTTCTTTTCCTTTGAGTCACTCTACTCACTGTTCTTCTTCGTTTTCTTCGGGCCCATGATCTTCAGCTCCAGTCGTCCCAAACTGCACCGCACCTTGTCCGACGAATCTCGCCACGGCCCGACACATCGGGTTCGAGTCAGCCACCACCTTCGCACTGGGTTTGTCAGCACTGGGCCAGATCTCGCATACACCTTCCTGACGATCCGCTCGGCGTGTCAGGTTCCGTGCGCCCGATGTCAGGATTGACGTCGGTCGCGTTCTCTACCGGGTCGAGCTCCTCGGGTGTCGTTCCACCAAGATACGCTCCTCGTCGACCTCCCCGACGCGCGTAGCGCCGAATGTCGAGCTCCTGTCGACCGGGTGGCTCTTTCGGGGCAGTCCGCAGCATTCCAGCAATCCAAAACAACGCCCTGTAGGAATCGGCAATGATTACCGTAGGGGGGGGGGAATAAATGAAGATTGGCCGGTTTCTTACCCCAGTGGTGATCCGGGGGCGTTTTCTTAAACTTGTTGGCCGCTTGCGTCCGTCGCAAGTCCCGTCCGGCGTGTAGAAGCTCTCCCTTCTGTGGTGCCGTTCCGGCACTCCAATCAATCGAGGTGATCGGCTGGCAACGGCTTCGACGGTGGCCGCTCCAACGGTCAAGGAACCGTTCCGGCCCGTGGTGCAGACGAGCACCAGCCGCGGCAACGACGCGGACTTTCCTCTTCTTGGCGGCCAACTGGCCGAGCCCGTGACGACGCAACTTCACGTGGAACGATTTTGACGTTTCTTCCTTCTCTCTTCGCGTGACATTTCTACCGAGTCGTCGTTGACAGGCGTGCGAGCAGTCGAGTGAGGGGTGTTTTCCAGCAGTTTTGTTTTGTTTCGCACAGTGGGATTGATGATAATCTTAATTTACTAAAATCTTTGACAAAATTTATCCAAAAAGCATACAAAATAACCACTAACGTTACAGCCGGTTATCCCATTCCTACGTCATTCGCTTTTTGTTGGTGGGGATGGAAAGTCGTAAAGGCAGCATTTTTGGCAGTTTTGTTCATTCCACCGTCATTTTGTTATTTTTATTTTATTGTCCATCCGACATTTATCTGTCTTAATGGACTGGGTGGTAGAAGCCCGTTCGAGTTGGATCGCTAAATTCGCCACTCTCGAATAGGCATAAAACCTACCGTCTTTTAAACATGGTCAATACATTTCACGAGATACAATATAAACTTAGAGCTAAACAAAAATAGTACGGCGTAAGTTAGAAATAAAGGAATCTACAGCCATCCCAAGTAGCAAGAAAAACATCGCTCTTTATTTTTTTGTTGAACAATTGCTGCATAAGTGTTTTTATTCGTTAATTATTGAACAAGTGTCAACACATTTGGTCAATTGTTCACATTTTGATCAAAAAACCATTGTTCAACATGGCTGTGTAACACTAATGCCAAATCTAGCAACGGATTACGAATAGTTCATTTTGAAGTTTATTCTGACCTCAATGAAACATGCTTGTAGAACTCGTAAAGCAAAATGACATTTGCAGACATGATGTTTCATTTCAGTTTGCTGAACGTGATAACAAAGTAGATTTGACCTTTCTCTTCTGCTGGGATTTCTCGTAAACAAGTTGTTTATGTGAAGTTCGCGTTCATGTTCTAAAATCCGAGCAAGGACATGTTAACGAAACAAGCAAGGATAGTTCTAAAAATAGAAACAGCTTACGTTCGAAAGAAGTTTGGGCAAACTGTTAGTGAACTTGGTAAAACCTAGATGACCGCAAACTTCTTATTGACGTTTAGGCCTGCTCATCCAACATAACCCCTCGTGGAAAGAAGCAGACGCGCGCCCGGACTTGACATTTGAAGTGATCTTGGGTTCGATACTTGCCCTGAGCATTCTTCACCAAAAAGGAAAACTGAAAATGCAGCACCGGGAACCAGCAGCAGTAATAGAGTAGTAGTAGCAAGCGATGTTCATTAGCACTCAAACATAATTGAAAAAAAAAAATCCCCAAAGGCATAACTACACAGAAAAAAAATTCGGTAAATTTACATCATTTATAATGTACCAAAAGTGCACGTCAGGCCCGTAGCCAGGGGGGGGGGGCTACCGGGCTGCAGCCCCCCCCCCCGAAATTTTTCCCATTTTTTTAAATTGTACTACCTTTAACAAATCTCAAAATAATGATTGTATGTACTACCTTAAAAGTAATCTCAAAACAATGATTGTGTGTTCTCTCCACAGAAATAATTTGTAAGATAGAGAATCAAGAACAGATTGATAAAACGAAGTAATTTGCCTGTCCATTGCCGAGCTCAGTTTTTTAAGATTATGGATCCAATATTTAAAAGTTGAGCTGCAGATTTGAACATCGTTCCATTCAGTAACATTTCATTTATCCCATAGTTTTAGCATTACATTGGTTAGGGTGGGCCAAATCTGGGCTTTCTGAGGCTACCCCCTGAAATCAAAGATTGATCACTAGCCTATGTTCCAAATTTGAGCTTTTTATGACCACTGACCACCAAGTTTGGGAAAAATCGTCAAAATGTATGGAGAAAAGCAACTGTTTCAGTTTTTGACCTGTGGAAGGCGCAATAACTGTCCAGTTCTTACCAATTTTCTTAACTAATATCTTCTTTAAATTTGGAAAAACTTTCTCAAAGATACCTTATTTTTTGGGTTTTTTTGCTAAAAAGTTATTAGCCTTCGAAAATAGCAATATCCGGGGCTGCATAGAAATAATTAATTTTTAAACTCATGTCTGTGCTAGCTTGCCTGGCAATGCACCTGTTATGTTGCGCAAAAATGGCCATTTTCGGAAGCTAATAATTTTTTAGCAAAAATCCTTAAATTTCGTTGTCTTAATTATGGTAGTCGAACATAAGTAAAAAAAAAAGTAATCCACTTTAACGATCCCCGGGTCTTTTGTGGTCTCTGTTGCAAGTTTCTGCTCATTTCTAGGCGTCCGAAGGTTATGTGTGGTGAGCCACCCAAAATCTCTTTTACGCAAATGGACCGACGTTTAACTTCCCCATCCGATAGAAGGCTCGAACTTAAGTATGACCCCTGAAGAAACATAAAATAATTTAGAATTTTTAGATTCAAAGTGGCGGCCAAAATGGTGGCCAAGAAATATTGTTCAAATCTAACTCAAATGTGGTTGCAGATGCCGAATTTGATGTTAAAAACAAGCATATAAAAAAACGATTTCAATTTGTTCATGATTCGATTATCCGAAGTCTTTCGAACTTTTGGATAATCGGTTTGTCGAATTTGGACTGCAAAATTAATAACCCTTCTTTATTTGCATTAAAACCTCTTTTTGAGGACCTTCATACTATTAACAAATGATTTTTTCTACATTTTTCAAAATATGCCATAGTTTCTACAAAATTCAGATTTTGTTTTCAAAATTAATTTCGACTATTATCAGAAATACACTTCTAATATTATCTTTTTGGGTTTTAGAATATGGTTAGTTACATATCTGAGACCTTAAAGAAAAATGCTTTAGAAATATCTGTGTGTAATTTTTATTACTTTTTCGTAATCCTTTTTCCCGAAACCACTCGTCCAAAATGCTTACTTTTGGTCACATTTATTTGTTTCCACCGTGGCCACTCTCCAATTTTTATTTAATATATCATAAATCGAAAGATCAACTAAGTGAATCCTTATTATCAACTTATTTTTGCTTTGTGCATGAGCTTGCGATTTTTGAAGCAAGAAATAAAAAGATAAAAATATTCAAAGTGTAAAAAAAAGAAAATTAAAGCTTGGATTCAAAAACTCTGCAATTATATTAATTAAACATCATTTTCAAATTGTTAAATTTCTGATAAATAATTCATTTTTAAACTTTTTCATTTCAAATTTTTGATTTTATGGATTAGAATTTCCATTTTGAAGATTTTAAAATTTCTTCATTATTTTTTTTAAATTGTATTTCATTGTAAATATTTTCCAAAGTTTATGTTGCCTCCCTTTCAAAAGTGGCAGAGGGCAAATGCAATATTTTTTTAAAATAGCTTCACAGCTTCAATGGAAATGGAAGTCTAATCAACTGAAAACAGTTATTTCTGTATTCATAACTTATTTCGATTAAGTCCTTTTAGGAGCAGTGACAACAAATTTGAATTGTTTTTTTCTGCGTTGATAATCATGTACGACATGTTTCGTCTCGTTTAAAAATATTTAAAATTTTTGTAACATTTCGTTGAACCGCGGCAAGTTTTTTTCACGAAAAAAGCTTTTCGCCAGTAACTAGATATTTTGAAAACTAATGATGCAAAACAACTGTACTGATTTAAAGTGAGGTTTTGAAACACTTTTAAAATGATAAACCAATGGCTTGTAATTTAAATTTTTATATTTTTCATATATCAAAATTTTAAAAATACCATTATTTTCCTATTGATTATTGTAATGACTTTTCTCTTATTTCAAACTTAATTCTGAGCAAAAAACAAAATCCATTCTTAACATATTCGGCATTTTGAGATTCAGCATTTTGACATCCGGCTTCTTGTGGCAATTCTTCAATATTATTTTAGCGAATACATTTTTTTCACACGTTATTCTCAGTCGCATTCAAATAAACAAATCAAAATCTCATCAACACATAAAACGAAACTATTGGCACTACGCCCCCCGGGGCATGGCCTTCCTCTAACGTGGGATTTCTGCTCCAGCGCCTCTGACGAGACAGGAGAAACCGGGACCGACGTTTTACTTCACCATCCGATAGAAGCTCAGTGGATAAGGCGGGAATCGAACCCGCGTCTCATAGCATCATCGGGATCGGCAGCCGAAGCCGCTACCCCTGCGCCACGAGACCCACACATATTGCACCCGAATAAATATCCAAAGCCGTTGTTCTGTTCCTTTTCAGCTGCGTACCGCTAAAGCAAAATCTTTCCGTAAATCTTTTCTTGACTGTTTCTTGAGCATTTTTTGAATGGAGTTTTAAGAGTCTCCGTATACAGGACATTTTTTTTTAATTTTCATTTGAATGTAAAATATGATTCTTGTAGCAAAATTCATACTAAGATTAGATTTACAGGAATAATCTACTTGGTTGAGGAATTCTTACATAAAGTTTTCTTTACTTTTAAAACATCATAAATTTAAGATTACAATAAACACATGATAATTTAAAAAAATCAGAAATTGCAAAATAACAAAAACTATAAAAATAATAAAATAATTAATGCTAAAAATCCTGAATTTTAATAAAAATAAATTTTGATCATTTCAAAATAAAGATATTCAATAAAAAATATTCAAACATTTCAATAAATTATGTTTTTTTAATCTTAATTTTTTGATGCTTCAAATATTTTTATGTTTGAATTCTAGTGCAGACTAAGATTAGATTTACAGGAAAAATCTAATTGATTTATGAATTCTAAAATAAAGTTTTCTTTACTTTTAATTTAGCAAGGTTTCTCAAATATAAAATTTCTAAACCATAAAATGTGCAGGATTTTGTTCCCAGAGTCAAGATATTTCTTGAATAAACATCGATTCTAATAAATGGTTACAATTCTATATTATTCAATTATTATTCATTTCCCGGATAAACGAAAACTATATGAATTCTAGTGAGGACCTTTAAACAACCTTATGAGTTATGGTCACCATTTGTAATAATGTTATTTGGCGGACCTTGATAACTATTTGTCAAATGGTCACCATAAGTAATAGAGTTATTTGAATGTTTGTAATGGTCAACTATTTTCTTGATGACTTTAAAAAACTATTTGAGGATGTTTACTCAAATGGTTACCCTAAATCATAAGGTGATTTTTAAGTTCAAATGGTTCATATTTATTCACGATTACCATATAGAAACATTAAATACCCATTTGAAAAATAGTTAGAATTTGCAAAAAGCGTTTACCAAATTTGACTAAGTTTTGTTTTCAAATGAAAGAATCAAACTTTTTTGTCTGTAGCTTCATAAGGGGTTGGGTTTGTGCTGGAGTCAGATTTGGGCAACTTCCGGAACAAGATTTTGTCTGACTAAGTTGCCGGAAAAGTGTACGATCTACTCAACGATGGTGGGGCTGATAAAAGCGAAGAATTACAACTTTGGCGGAGAGTTTGTGAACCATATGGTAAAGGCATTCACTATACGGTGAAGTGTTCGTCGTGCAGCTGTACCAGTAGTACCAAGTTATGTGGACATCATTTGGCTTACTTGGCCCTGGATTTCACCCACATTTGAGCTTCCAAAGAAAGCCAATCCGAAGTTTACCAATTTTAATTGACAGAATCTAAACCAACAAAAAGAGAAAACAAACTGAGGAGCTCAAGAACAAAAAGGCTCGAAAATGTCGGTTCCTTTTGAGTTTCGTTGACGATTCAATTTTAAGCATATCATGTTTGTGATAATTGTTACTTTATTTCAATTGTATGAGCGAATCATTTTTCAACAGTTGATAATTTTGGATTCACGGCATATTTGCGAGAGCAGGTAACGAGCGTAGCGAGAGAAGAGAAACGAAAGAGCGCACCAGGCAGAATATTATTACTCTGCTTTTTCGCGCTCTCTCGTTTCTCTCCTCTCGCTATGCTCGTTACCTGCACTCGTTGCAGGCTGGCGCAGGCAAAAACAGTCTGAAGTGAAACGTTTGTGCGGCTGGTTGTTGTCTACGTTTTGTGCGCAGGTATAACTTTCAAACAAATCATTTGATTTACCAGACTTTGTTTACATTTTTCTTGTTGATCATTTCAGCGCCGTGGAGAACTTGAAACAACGGAACAGCTGGTGCTGGAGGATTCGGCGGCAGCCGACCGACAAAACAAAATCGAAGCGAACGCACGATTGGCATTAATCAAGGAAATCATTTGAATCATCAGATAAGTACACATATTTGAATGTTACATTCTACTCGATACTTTGTGATTGTTTTTCTTATTTTTTTCAGGTTTTGACGACTTTGGCAGTATGATCAACCGAACAGAATCGGCAATCAACTAGAATTAAAGCCAAAAAAGTTTTAATATTATTGTTGTGAACCATCCGTCATAAAGTGAACAATTCTTTAAAAATTAGGTAGGTAAAAAATGCTAGAAAAACTATTAAAAACCATTTGAAAACTATTTCTCAAATAGTGGAACTGGGAGAAAATTATAGAATTAACCTTAAATAACCGTGTGAAAACTATTTCTATAATAGTAGCGCTCGGTAAAAATAGCAAGAAAAACCCTAAAAAACCATTTACGAACCTGTTAACGCACATAAGAGCGTCTGGTGCTTGGTTCGTGGCATAATCGGATCTGGACAGAACTGAAACTCGCGGGTTAGCTAGTGCACAGTAATTTGTAATCAAAACTTTATTGCTCTTGGTTTCTGTCGGTTTATTGAACTGTACTGGACGGTAATTAGACAAGAAAACTGTAACTTTCTACATCTTGAGCTGTATTTCAGAACAGGACGGTTCTGTTCTGTCTGATCTGTTCTGTACTGTGTCTCGCGGAGCAATGGCCACTTCTAGAGAAGATTCCTGTGACCAAAGCTGGTAGTTCTAGCGGGAAATTCTATAACAATGCCAAGAACTCATTTGGAGATGCTTAGAATTATTCTGTAGTACTAGATCTAACTGAACTGATACAAATCTACAATCTGAACCTTTTGCATGCGCAAACATACCGCTCGCCTTAAATTACTTCGTATTTTAACACAAAACAATCTTCCTAAATCGTCAATCGATTTTCCTACTGTAGCTACTGAACAGATCTGATCTGAACAGTCTTCTTCTACGGTCAGTTTCTTACAAATGTTTAATTTTCTTTGTTTGCTTGATCTTCTTGTTGTTACTGCAGTTGTTGTTTGTTGCTGACGATCGTATCGTCCTTCATCTGTTGATTGCTCCCGCTGATGTTGTTGCACCTGACACGATGCTTTCTACCTCTGCGCTCGTTGTAGCTAGTTGTCCTTCGTTGAGCGTTCCAGCAACCTGTTCGGGGAAACGAGTAAATGTTCGACTGGGTTGTGTATTTCAGAATACTTAACTCCGGGTAGAGTTGGAGTGGCAGTTCCGACCCGTCCGATCGGAACGGCGCCACCCCTGCTTGCTTTTTGCTGGAACCTCGTGTCAGCTTCTGGCATGCTGACTTGCTGTACTGTTGCTGTAGCTCGTACGCGATTGTGTGCGACATAAAATTGCCGCCCGCCATTAGATACCACTGCTCGTGAGCAGCCTCCTGTTTTGCGACCTCAGAGCCGCCCGCCGTAGTTGACCTGCTGTTGTTTAACTTCTTGCTGCTGTAGATTCTGTAGTCTGCTGTCTGCTCTGAACTGTCTGTGCAGTTCCGTGCTGTCGTTTCTGCTGAACTGATCTGCTGATCCTGATTCTTCTCCTCACCGCTTGTTCAACACTGCTGATCTCGATGCTAGTTCCTGCGAACGACATAAGCGCCGCCCGCCATTGTGTGTTGTTGTTCGAAAACTCCACCAATGCTGCTGCTGTCTCTTCTTTTCCGTACTGATTGCCTTCAGTGTGCGCTGTGCTGAGATTGTTTCGTCGCTGTTTGCGTTCTGATCGGTTCTGTAGCTGAGATGTCACCCTGGTGGTCGACTTTCCTTCTTAAGAACGCTTCTTGCTGGTACTGCTGTTTCCTCACTGCTTCTGCAGATACAGTGAGCTTCTTCTTGACTGAACTGTTGCTGTAGACCTCTTCTGCTTCGGGTCGTCCGTAAATGACGAAACAATCTGTACTTCAAACCTCCGCCTTCTTCGTCCGTTCGTTCGATTCCAAAACTGTACTGTACTGAACTTCTTCGCTGTAAACTTCTGCCGGTTTCATTCCAGTCCGTGGTACACGGCTGTACCTTAATTTGGCTTTCGCCCCTTCACAGAGATCAGCGTCTCTACTGGAATGTCTGACGGGACCTGTGTGTCCCCTCCAAACGTGAGTCCTTTGCGCCTGTGGTCCGTTGCTCCACCACTGAACGTGGAGCGTGATTTCCCAAAGCTGGGCAAATCCATAGCAATCCTCCGGTCGGCGCACCGAAAGATTGTACCGCATCCTGCGGTCCGTACGACACATGTGTCTGCGAGCGACGACATGTTCGTCTTCACTCGGTTGAGTGGTCCGTATTTCCAAACTGCTGTTGGAGCTGACGTCACGTTGGACACCAACAACTTCGTTGCTGGTCCAATGGCTTGAGTTGTAGCGTTGAAGTTAACCTGGGATCGAATACGACGGCTGAATGGCTGGACTGTTAACTTAACTGAATGGCTACTTAACTGAGAGCCCTTTTGGAGTGGCTGGTCTGGCCCGTCCGACCACAACCGTGCCACCCCATAAGGCTTTGTGCTGGCACCAGGAACATCTGCTGTTGAAGTTGGATCGCAGCTTGAACGACGATCCTCCGACGATTGTCTCGCCGGTCTGAAGATGATGTTCTGGTCACCGCTGTTGCGCAGAGAACTGCGCTCTGCTCGTTGATCTGATGACACAGCGATTTGCCATCGCTGAGCTGAACTGGACAGTAAAAACTTTCAGCGATCTGGAACCGCTGAACTGCTGCTAGCGTAGACTTCGACCACGCTGACCGAACTGTTGAACTCTGAACTGTTCTATCCTCATGACGCCACAGAGCTGTACTCCGTGTGTAAACTGTTGATTGTTATCACCGCTTGGTTGAGCAGTGCGCAGCTTCTGACGTCATGAGTTGCTGATCTGCGTGCTTACTGTTGTTCTGGTCTGGACTGAACTGATTGAGGTTCCAGCGACGAGTACCTGAGACGGGAGAACGCCTGAGCGACTGTACGAAACGTAACTGAACAGGTACTTATCTGTGGGTGGTTTTGGGACGGCTGTTTGACCCGTCCGATCACAACGCACCGCCCCCGAAGGCTTTACTGCTGGACACCTCGATTCAGCGTTGAGCTTGCTGATCTGCTGCAGAACTGGACTGTGCAGTACTGCTGCTGTTTGTTTACGTCGACCCTTGGTGAAGTAGATGACCGATTCTTTCCACTTCCATTTTTTCCCGAGAGAAACAACACTTTTAGTTCAACAGTTTATTTTCGCAAGAATTTTTCTTCTTTTAATTCAGTTCATTTTTTCAGTCAGTCAGGTCAGTTCTTCTCTTTTTCATCTTCTTCAGTTCAGTTCAGGAGTTTCACGACTGCGTCGTGAAGCAGCAGGTGATGTTTGTGGAGCTTTGGGGTTGGTCGTTGATTTGCGCACTTTAAACAGCGCATCGGCTGCGGACAGCTCTCGCTCCGATGCTTCCGGCAGAAACAGTTGCGGCACAAGTTATTTGCCGACACAAACTTTTCCCGTATCTGGACCGAAACTCCTTGGAATTGTTCACACTCAAATAAAAACTCCTTCTTCCCGCAGTAGTAGCAGGTTGGTGGTAGGCAGGCTGGACGGTGGTGTATTTGTGGCGACACGTCAGATGATCCTACGCCTTCATATGGCACTACTTCCATTCTTGGTTCATCCAGAGTGCTGTCTGGAACGCTCGCTTCGCCGGCAAGCTCGGCCACCCGCTGAATTCTGCCTATTCCCAAGATTGCATCCTCTACCTTGACGAACGCCTCGGCCCTTTCTTCGTACGACTGCCCCTTGACCTTTTCCTCCACTCGATGACGCATTTCCACCAGCAACTTCTTTGTGGCAGCTAACCAGTCAAGTTCCACAGGACTCGGCCGCCGTCGGATCTCGAACAGTGCGAGGATGGAGTTGACGCTCTCCAAAATCACCGATTCGTTGGTTGCTGCATCTTCCACTGGGAGGGACATTTTCCACGCGATCGACTACGGTAACAAGGAATTGTTTTCTTCAGCTGAGCAGGACGGAACTGATCGGGTTGTTTTGACAGCCAAGGTTTTCTGACGTACGGGTAGCACAACTTTCGCTGACTTGGTTTTCGAACATTCGGCCTTAGGCTGATCCAAAATTCACCTTTGAACCCTTTTTTATCGTTGACCTTTCTGAACTGGACTGATTCTGACTGAACTGTTAACTGAATACCGCACTGAACTTTTGTTGCGAAACACTAGTGCTTCCACCACTATTTTACTGCCTTTTTACACAACTTTTCCTTTTACTTTGCCTCAGCTTTCTGCAGAATTTTGAACCAGTTGCGCAGACTTTAGCGAGCACACCTTCTTTTCACTGTTTCGCACAACTTTTCGAACTTGCTTGTCAGTCAGTGACGTTTCCCTTTTGCTGTCAACTCTCGAGATTTGTTTTGGTAAAACTTGCGGTGCAGTTCACGAGTGGAAAATTCACACGATTTCTTCGGTTTCTGTGAGTCTTCGTGCAGTGATTAAATCACAGAGTGACACACAACGCAGCTGCGATGCCGTGCGGTTATGGCAGCAGAATTATGGCACACGGCAGACATCTTCCTGGACTTAGCTGTTTGGAATGGCGACGACCAGATCCGCCATCGCGCCTGATTCCAGGTACACAACACTTGCACAACTGAACTGTCCGTTTTTTCTACTTTACAACCGATTAGCCAACTTCGACCCCAAGCGATCCAGGATTTCCTGGATCCGGTTCGAAGGACCATTTTATGTTAACGCACATAAGAGCGTCTGGTGCTGGACAGAACTGAAACTCGCGGGTTAGCTAGTGCACAGTAATTTGTAATCAAAACTTTATTGCTCTTGGTTTCTGTCGGTTTATTGAACTGTACTGGACGGTAATTAGACAAGAAAACTGTAACTTTCTACATCTTGAGCTGTATTTCAGAACAGGACGGTTCTGTTCTGTCTGATCTGTTCTGTACTGTGTCTCGCGGAGCAATGGCCACTTCTAGAGAAGATTCCTGTGACCAAAGCTGGTAGTTCTAGCGGGAAATTCTATAACAATGCCAAGAACTCATTTGGAGATGCTTAGAATTATTCTGTAGTACTAGATCTTACTGAACTGATACAAATCTACAATCTGAACCTTTTGCATGCGCAAACAGAACCATTTATAAAACAGTAGCAGCAAGGTTAAAAATTGTAAGAAAAACCTTAAAATACCATTTAAAAACCATTTCTGAAACAGTAAAAACCGGAGGAAAAAGGTCGCTTCCACCCCGGATAAACGAAAACTATATGAATTCTAGTGAGGACCTTAAAACAACCTTATGAGTTATAGTCACCATTTGTAATAATGTTATTTGTCGAACCTTGATAACTATTTGTCAAATGGTCACCATAAGTAATAGAGTTATTCTAATGTTTGTAATGGTAAACAATTATCTAGATGACTTTAAAAAACTATTTGAGGATGTTTACTCAAATGGTTACCCTAAATCATAAGGTGATTTTTAAGTTCAAATGGTTCATATTGATTCACGATTACCATATAGAAACATTAAATACCCATTTGAAAAATAGTTAGAATTTGCAAAAAGCGTTTATCAAATCAAGTTTTGTTTTCAAATGAAAGAATCAAACTTTTTTGTCTGTAGCTTCATAAGGGGTTGGGTTTGTGCTGGAGTCGGATTTGGGCAACTTCCGGAACAAGATTTTGTCTGACTAAGTTGCCGGAAAAGTGTACAATCTACTCAACGATGGTGGGGCTGATAAAATTTAAGAATTACACTTTTGGCGGAGATTTTGTGAACCATACGCACTCACTATACGGAGAAGTGAAGTGTCGTGCAGCTGCACCAGTAGTACCAAGTTATGTGGACATCATTTGGCTTACTTGGCCCTGGATTTTACCCACATTTGAGCTGCCAAAGAAAGCCAATCCGAATTTTACCAATTTTAGTTGACAGAATCTAAACCAACAAAATGAGAAAACAAACTGAGGAGCTCAAGAACAAAGAGGCTCGAAAATGTCGGTTCCTTTTGATGCGCTACAATTCCTTTGAGTTTCGTTGGCGATTCAATTTTAAGCATATCATGTTGTTACTTTATTTCAATTGTATGAGCGAATCATTTTTCAACAGTTGATAATTTTGGATTTACGGCATGCGAGAGCAGGTAACGAGCATAGCGAGAGAAGAGAAACGAAAGAGCGCGCCAGGCAGAGATTATTACTCTGCTTTGAGCGCTCTCTCGTTTCTCTTCTCTCGCTATGCTCGTTACCTACACTCGTTGCAGGCTGGCGCAGGCAAAAACAGTCTGAAGTGAAACGTTTGTGCGGCTGGTTGTTGTCTACGTTTTGTGCGCAGGTATAATTTTCAAACAAATCATTTGATTTACCAGATACTTTGTTTACATTTTTCTTGTTGATCATTTCAGCGCCGTGGAGAACTTGAAACAACGGAACAGCTGGTGCTGGAGGATTCGGCGGCAGCCGACCGACAAAACAAAATCGAAGCGAACGCACGATTGGCATTAATCAAGGAAATCATTTGAATCATCAGATAAGTACACATATTTGAATGTTACATTCTACTCGATACTTTGTGATTTTTTTCTTCTTATTTTTCAGGTTTGGACGACTTTGTCAGTATGATCAACCGAACAGAATCGGCAATCAACTAGAATTAAAGCCAAAAAAGTTTTAATACCGTAAACTGGGGTCAATCGGGACACATGGGGCGAATTGGGACCATGTTTTTACCATGTTGGAGCACAATATTTTGATTTTTCTTGTTGGTTTCGGTTAGAACAGACTCAGACCAACAAAATGTGTACATCCATTTCCAAATATAAAAGCTTTAAGTGCTCTAAAAACTGCTGTCCCTATTCATACTGTAGTCCCGATTCGCCCCAGATTACGGTATTATTGCTGTGAACCATCCGTCAAAAAGTGAACATTTCTGTATAAAATAGGTAGGTAAAAAATGCTAGAAAAACTATTAAAAACCATTTGAAAACTATTTCTCAAATAGTGGAACTGGGAGAAAATTATAGAATTAATCTTAAATAACCATGTGAAAACTATTTCTAAAATAGTAGCGCTCGGTAAAAATAGCAAGAAAAGCCCTAAAAAACCACTTACGAACCATTTGTAAAACAGTAGCAGCAAGGTTAAAAATTGTAAGAAAAACCTTAAAATACCATTTAAAAACCATTTCTGAAACAGTAAAAACCGGAGGAAAAAGGTCGCTTTTATGCAAAAATTAACTTTATTTTTACCATTACACAAATGGTAATCTGACGAAACGTTGTTCGGAGATTTTTAAGGTTACCGTTGCTAACCACCCTCATCTCAGATGGTCGAACTTTATGAAAAATGGTAAGGTACCATTTCCGATATGGTATTTTAAAGGTTTTCCCGGATGAACGAGGATGATTTAGTGACCATAAAGAAACATTAAATTACTTTTTGGGAAATGTTGACGATTTGTCAAATTGTTGGTTCGAAAATATGGAGTTATGTTTTCACAAATAGTCAGTATTTGGAAAATTGTTAATTTAAATTTTAAATGCTGCAAGACTTTGATCATATTCCTGATTATGAATTAATTATTTGACAGATCTTATGTTTTTAGGGTAAAATGCAAACATGTAAAATTTTAGTGTAACACGTTGTTTGTGTACGTAGGACCTTTTCAGATAAACTCTATTTATATATATATTTTTTAATTTTAATCAAAATTCTTTTAAAGAAGCTGTTTTTATAAAATTAGAAATTAATATATTGTTTCTACAAAATAAGAAATATTTATGTTTTTTTATTTAATCTACATGAAGTATAAACATAATTTTAGTTGTAACACATAGTTTCATAGCATCCAACTCGGGCAAAAATTTGTTGGTGACATCAACATTCAATTAGATGGCCTTTTAGTTTAATTATTGCACAAAGTGCAAAAAAAAACTATATAAGACACACACCCTAGTTTGAAATTCTAGAGTTTTTTTATTAGGTCCTATAAACATATGAAAGACAATAGTTTATTCGTCCTTTAAAAAAAAACTCTGCAAAGTTTGCAATATTTCTAACTAAACCGATTCCCAACTATTTGCACTGCATTTTCAAAAAAAAGTTTCATGCGTTTCAATGTCGTTGGTTGCATCCAAGTTTTAATGCATTCCACTTGTATCCAACATTGCATAATATAGATCGACTTAATTAATCAATCGACATGATCGACATAAATGGCCAAACCCCTTTTGAACGTCTGTCAAAACACAAAGTTCGCGAACAACCAAACATTCAGCACAGTTCGTGGAGGAGGAAAAAAACCTTGTGCGCTCCGTATCCTTGTTCCGGTGGGACCTTTGCGTTCCGTTCCGACCGTGGATCCGCGCGGAATTTGCGACGAGTGAAGATCCCTTTTGGGTACTTGCCAAAGTGCACATTTTTGTGATTGTTTTGTGCGAAAATTTTCTCTCCCCACTTAGGGTCAAGGTTGACTTGGCAAGATTGTCCGTATTTTGGTCGGAGTGTCTCGCGTAGACCGGAATTGGACTGTCGGCAGGACAGCGATGGCAAAGGGGTGCCGCAGGCGGAATGGGTGCCGGCGCTGAAGGACAACGAGCAGGCTGAGGTGCTGTACAATCTGTTTCAACGGCCGTAAGTTGGAACATGTTTCGTTTAATTATTTTGAGATGATCACAATCTTTCGTTTTCAGCGTAATCAAGTGCGAATCCTGGAGCACTGCGAAGCGTCCATTGTGCTGATCGCTGACGGCGTGATGCTGCTGTACGAAGATTTTGCATCGCTTCGATCTACCTGGTGTTGAACAAGGAATTGATCGAGCGGGTCAACGTGGACACGACCTACAGCCAAACTGCAAAGCACATGAGCCAGTTGCTGGAGCTGGGAATGCTCGCTCCGAAGCTTATCATTCCACATTTGTCCACGATGAGCGACGAACTGAGGAACCTGGAATCTTACGTGATGCGAAGATCCTCTGTAATTATTAAGTTTTTTGTAATTACAAAGCCGACTCGGTCCTAACCAGGTCCCAGTACCGAAAAGGACCTAATAAAAATAATTTTATGAAAAAAAAAATAAAATCTTACGTGATGCGCAACTATGTCCTGCATATCATGGGCGAAGCCATCGTGACCGAGCTGACCTAGGAGGAACTGGCCGATGAGCTGAAGGAAACACGCGATGACTTCCTGCATGATTTGTTCAACCACACGATGGACGTTTCGGCCCATGTCCGCTCGAAGGTGCTTCAGATTAGGCACTACATTCAGGGCCAGAACGCGGTTCCACTTAGCAGCTGGCAGCACCAGGTGCTGAAAGGTTCTGTCGAACGGCTCGAGGACAAGTCACTGCTGGTGCGCAAGAACTCGATCGCGTTGATCCTCGAGCATAATCCGTTCTCCGCTAAGCTCTCCCTGGCGAAACTTCGCAATGAAGAACGGGACGGAAGATGGTCAGCTGCAGGAAATTCGCAACAAGATGTTCGAGCAGGACCCGGCGCTCAAGAAAACCCAACAGCAGTGGGTGTACTACATGATGTTCTCGAAAGCGTATTACGTCAAGACCCAGCACGGCCCGAACCTGAACGAGGAGTTCCAGAAAAGGAAAACGAGGTCAACTTCCTGAAGGATTCGATCCGTTTCGCGGAAATCGTCTATGCTGCAGGGCATGGTGATGTCCAAGTCTCAAACGGATGTGTATGAAGCGATTGATTTCTTCACCTCGGCTTACCTTTTTGGGATCAAGGGAACCGAAAGTGGAATGCAGCAGAATGAGCAGTTCCAGTGCCGAGCGATGGAACTGTAAGACGCGCTGACGCGGCAGGACATGGTGCAGCATTTACGCGGGGTCACGTCAAGCTGGACCTGCCCAAAGAGAGAGTGAGTCGATTTCTTATGATGTCCCGTTTTTGATAAACTCACGGTTTGAAATTTGTCGCAATTTGTTCTTGCTGTTTGGTGGCAACGTAACCGGCCAGAACATTGAAACGATGTGATTTTGTTATATCTAAGTAACTTTGCGGAATTTAGAATTTTGCTTTGTATTTTACACCAAAAACTTGTATGTGGTGAAAGGCTATTCCACAAAGCGCGCTCTCTCTCTTGTGTTTATATTTCTGTTTTCGCCCGTCGCGCGCAGCGACAGTCAAAAGAGGTCTGCGCTGAAAGTTGACAAGTCAAAACTCCTCTTGTTTTGGTGCGTTTCGTCGTGGTCGTCACGGTTCGCGGTTGTTTATAAGCATCTTCACTATTTTCGCGTTCGTGTTTTGTTTTCAAAAGTGAGTGTAAAAGAACTGCCTTCCATCCTCACAGCAAGTATTGGCTGCGTTTGTTTACATCCGTGAGCAGCTAGAAAAAAGTTCCATCCTTCCGTCCAGCGGGATCGAAGTCGCCGAGGAGGAAAAACAATACAAAGGTGACAATTGAGTGGTTTTCCGGATCGTTTGTTTACAGAAGTGTTTGCTTCTAGAGTGCTACGTGAAAATCCACCAGGTTTGTTTACTTCCAAGAACCAACCAAAACAAATCAACCGGATAACCACGCAAATTTTTATTAAATTTTAATGCAAACAATCATGTTGTTTCAGATTTCGACGAAAAGTACCTTTTCAGATTTGTGATTCCGACCCCGGCTGCCACCAACAAGGACGCGTTTTTAGCGACAGATTCTCTCGGTGAATCCCGAATTGTGTGGACCTGTTCTTGTGCATTCTAGTCGACATTGTCGAGGATGGTCGTGGGCAAAGTTCGTCGCGGCCATTTAGATAGGTATATTTAGCTTATCTTCCCTCCTCCTCTTCGTCCTCCTCTTGAGTAAAACAGTCTTTTCGAGCGGCCAAGCAGCAGTTGATATTCTGTTGACGGAGCTGGCAATAGAACCAATGCAGCCCGAGAGTTTTCGGCCTAAATGGAAACATCACAAAGAATGTACTGGTATGTATGTCGAGAAGTTTCATTTCTTATTCCCATTTGCTTTTTTTTATGTGAATCTCGTTGTTTGCCCATCAAACATAATTCGAATAAATCAGAAGTACTCTGTTTGATTTGCACTTTCTCTAAATTCTCTCATTTCAAATGTGCAACTCGATTTATTTGCAGATTTTGTATTCAACGTAGAGTGGAATATCACCATGGGACTTGAATATTATATCGTAAATAAATACATTGTGGTTTATTTTGTTTTATTTTTCTAGGTTTGTACCTGAAGCATGCTTTGATCTTAAAATGAATTTCGTCAAGTGCGACAGGTCATCAGGGTGCGACACGCTCTCATCAACCAGCGGTGCCACTTTTATCTAAACTCGAAGCTTCCAAACTACGAATAACCGGCGTGATATAGCTGCGCCGTTTCCTATCGCAAGCGATTTCAAGTCAAGCAGAGTACCTAATTGACGACGTCCACAGGATGGCGAAGATGGAGCTGGCATCGAAAATGCTACAGTTGTGCTGGATGGGGCGTACGACTTTGATCAACATCCTGCTGTAGCGAAAGTTTCCTTCAGATTTGTTTAACTTAGAATTAGAAATGTCTTTTTTGACAAGTCAAACCTTTAGACACACGCAATACCTCTTCCTCCCTAAATTAAACACCAGTTAAAAGGAACCCCTTTTTAGCTTAGGATTTTTCGATCATTGTACTACTAAAATGACAAAATAAATTAAAACATTTGGACAAAGTAAAACTGCACTGTTTTTTTGCTCAAAATCCCGAAAACCCTTAAAAATTGATGTTAATTCGAATTGTTACAACTATTTCTCAAAATGTAACGCGCCATGGAAAATCACTCAAATAACTATTTAAAACCATAAAAATACCGTTTGAGAAATGGTGAAATCCCTAAAATATATACGCAAAAATGAACTTTCAAAAGAATTTGACAAAGTGTCGCTAGAAGAAAAAATCAAATAGTGAATATTGCTAACAACATATATGGGGAATAGTTCACTATTTGAGAGACAGTGAGGAATTAAAAAAAATATTTACCAAATAGTTGCTATACAATTTGGTAAAAGGTTGATTGAATATTTAACAAATGATTTTCAAACGGTTTTTTTCTATGCGGGAATTCCTATCATTTTTCAAATAGAGGTTACGATCTCTGAAATGGTGAGTAAACCATTTAACAAAAAGTTTTTTTAAGGTTCTCGTTTATGCGGGTAGGTAGCAAAGCAAGTGAAATAAACGGTCGCATATGGGTCATTCCATCTGAAGCGGAACAGCATTTGAAAATTACCCTCTCCGATCCTGCTCAAATTTGGCAGGGCTGTTGATACTATCAAAACATGCAAGAATCCCGAATTTCATCCAAATTGGACCACCTCCTCCATTTTTGTACCTCCCCAAAAATTCGACTTTTTGGCGATTTTTGAGCAAAACACCTATTTTCAAACGGCGATGGCTCAGGAACCACAAATCATAGAAGGTCGGTCTTAGACTCAATTTTGAAGGAAATTGGACGTAGAATCCATTTCCGCGATCAAAATTTTGATTATTTTATTTTGTCTACCTGTATTGCGCAATTGAAAACTTTAAACGGCCGTATCTCAAAACACCCCATGTTATTTTTTTAATTTGACCTTACTATGAATACAAAGAGACGAGTTGTTCCTTTTAATTCCGCTATATATGACCTTACCATCGTATTCCCCGGCCAAATTTACATAAGAATCACTTATCGACAGAAATGAATATGTTTCGTTCCAGAGATATCGAATTTTAAAGTTTTGAGTTTTTGAGTTTACCTACATCAGCTTCATTCGCCGCATCTGCTGGAAGCATACAGGCGGGCTGTTTAATAACTGCTACCTGGTGTTCTGGGAGATGATTAATTTAATTTTTATTTTTATAATTTTACGCAAATATTTTTTCAAATAGCTAATACCTTGATCAATCTTTTTTGTGTAAGGAATATTTATTGGGTTATTTTGAATGCACCGTTTTTTACGTGTTGCTAACCGTTTTAGAGTACCCCCGAGGCCATGGGCCTAGGGCCTCTGTCATGGGCGGTAGCAAAATAGTGCCATTAAGCAAAACCCCCAAAATCTGATTTATGGATTAAAAGTTTGATCATATTAAATCGATTTTTATATTGTGAGCCAGCTCCATTTGATGGAAAGATGATTTTGGTCAAGGTACATTTAATTAAAAAATCCTTATACGTGTGGACAGCAGCCGTATTGTGTTCCAAGAATCCAAGAATGATAGAAGAAAAAAACATTGTTGTTCGGATGGTGTCGAAATCATCGCAACTAAATTTGGGGAATCAGCCGCTTGGCGGCAGATCAAACTTTGTATTTTTCTCAAATTTTTCTAACATTTTTCAGTTTTATACTTTCCAGAAATCCTTTTCCTACTCCTTGTGGTCGTCCTTCACTAGAGTACAATGTATCAACAAATTTTATTCATTTTAATTAATATTTTTAGATTTTTACTAATCATGTATCGTGCACTTATTGTTCAGTGTTACTTTCAAGATCAATTGCATGTTACTGCTCGCTCCCTCGTAATCCAATTCTGCCCTTTACTGTGTGTCGTTATTGTTCTGTCCTGTGGGTTAGCACATAAATTCACCTAATTTTTTTGAGCAGATAAACATTCGCGATATTAAACTCGAGTTTCCTACAGTTATGCAGTTAATTTTTGCTCAATGTGATCAAGATTATTTATGACGAATTATTATTTCAATAAATGGCCAGGTAGCAGTTATTGATCAGCCCGCCTGTGTGCTTCCAGCAGATGCGGCGAATGAAGCTGATGTAGGTAATCTCAAAAACTCAAAACTTTAAAATTCGATATCTCTGGAACGAAACATATTCATTTCTGTCGATAAGTGATTCTTATGTAAAATTGGCCGGGGAATACGATGGTAAGGTCATAATAAAGAAATAACATGGGGTGTTTTGAGATACGGCCGCTTAAAGTTTTCAATTGTGCAATACAGGTAGAAAAAATAATAAGTCAAAATTTTGATCACGGAAATGGATTCTACGTCCAATTTCCTTTAAAGTTGAGTCTAAGACTGACCTTCTATGATTTGTGGTTCCTGAGCTATCGCCATTTGAAAATAGGGGTTTTGCTCAAAATTGCAAAAAAGTCGATTATTTGGGGAGGTACAAAAATGGAGGGGGTGGTCCGATTTGGATGAAATTCGGGATTCTTGCATGTTTTGATACTATCAACAGCCCTGCCAAATTTGAGCAGGATCGGAGAGGGTAATTTTCAAATTTGCACTTTTTCGTGCACAGTTGAGATGGAATGACCCATATGTAGATTGCAGCAAATTTTGATAAAACGTAAATGTTCAAAATGGCATATCTCCGAAAACGCAAAAAATCGCAGGCTGGAAATTTCAGCAATGATAGATTATGATCCAATCTTTCAAGTGATCTTAGTTTCATGTTTAGCATCGGTTAGCAAAAAAAAGTACTCGATTAACAAACACAAAAAAATAAGTTTTGTCGAAAAAATGCTCCAGTTATTCGATGAAAACTTCAGTTTTTGGTTTGGAAACACCATTTTATCTATTAATAGTTTCAAAGCTTATCTCATTACTGTTGTATTATGCAGATCCCTGAATCTGGCAACACGGTTAGGAAACACACCAACACACACACACACTCGTAGAGCACAGACGCCGTTCGGGCAGTTGAGAAAAGTACATTGTCGAGTTCAGACCGCTGTTAATAAACGCTAACTTAATCGTACTTTTTAAGTGTTTTAATAACACCAGAACATGGTTTCAGAAGTGCGTGAACTCTGAGAGACATTTCCGGCGTCGTCTATATCGCGGAAAGTGTTGATTTTTTCATAAAAAAGCGAAAAAGTTTTCGCGTCGAAGCTCGCGTCGTTTTTTGGTTTTCGTACCGCCATTTTGTTTTCGCGAAGTGAACATCCTCGTAAAATGGATGCTGATCAGTTGAAGCAGCTGATGGACCATCAGATGAAGATGGTGGAGGAGATGATTAAGGGAATGTCGACGGCGAATGCCCAAATGGTGGCCCTCGCCGTAACCAAAGCCACGGCCGCAGCGAACGTTCCAGCGCAATCATCTCAAGTTCCTCTGCCCTCACCGCTTGTGCTCGAGGGTGACATGGAGGAGAACATGGATTTTTTCGAGAAAAGCTGGAACAATTACGTAAAGGCAACACGGATGGATAAGTGGCCAACCACCGACAACCAGCAGAAGGTTAGTTTCCTGTTGTCGGTCATCGGTGAGCAAGCGAGGAAGAAATTCTTCAACTTCGAGCTCACGGCAGATCAAAGCGCCACACCAGAAGACGCTTTGACCGCGATTCGAGCCAAGGTAACTCCGAAGCGGAATATCATCCTGGACCGGCTTGAGTTCTTTTCCGCGACACAAACGTCACGGGAAACAACGGACGATTTTTTGACCCGACTCAAGACGCTGGCACAAATGTCCAAGCTCGGTGATCAAACCAACAGTCTTGTTACGTACAAACTTGTTACTGCCAACAAATGGCCCCAGATCCGCTCCAAGATGTTGGCCATCCCAGACATAACCCTCGACAAAGCAGTGGACATGTGCCGGGCGGAAGAGATCACCGCAAGGCGCAGCCTGGAGTTGGCGATGTTGCCGCCGGAATCCGACGTAAAGAAGATCGGCAGGAAGAAGGTCCAGTCCAAGGCGAAACAATTTCGGTGCAAATTCTGCGGTGACGCCCATGAGTTCGTGAAAGGTGCTTGTCCGGCCTTCGGCAAAAAGTGCAATCGTTGCAAGGGCCGCAACCATTTCGAGAAGGTGTGCAAGCAGAAGTCCAAGCCAAGCCGAAAGAGCTCGAAGCGCGTGAAGGAGATCAAGGATGACAGCAGCGGGACGGAGGAGTACAGTTCTCACGACGACGCCTCATCGGAGGACAGCGAGGAGGAAGAGTACGAGATCGGAAAAATTTTCGACGACTCCGACCGCGGAGGAAGTGTTTCGGCACGAGCTGGAAGTGAAGTTGAACAAAAAGTGGAAGAAAATCGTATGTGAACTAGACACCGGCGCAAACACGAGCCTTGTTGGATATGACTATCTAGTGAAACAAGTGAAAGAAGATAAACCAGTGTTGTTGCCATCAAAGTTGCGACTGCAGAGCTTCGGTGGGAATCCCATCAAAGTTCTGGGTCAAGTGAAAGTGCCAAGCCGTCGAAAAGGACGCAAATACAAAGTAGTGCTGCAAGTGGTTGAAGGAAGCCATCGACCACTGCTCTCGGCCAAGGCCTCGAGGGTGCTGGGATTCGTGCGTTTCTGCAAAGCCGTAACCTTCGGTGGTCCAAACCCGGCTTTCCCCCCTTCGGATTTGCTTAACATCTACCGCGTGGAAGCCCAAAGACTCGCAGACAGCCACAAAGACCTGTTCAACGGCTACGGCAAGTTCGACGGCGAGATTTCGCTGGAGGTTGATGACTTGGTAGCCCCGTCGATCCAGCCGCCACGCCGAGTCCCCATCGCATTGCGCGGTAAGTTGAAGCACGAGTTGGAAGTCATGGAGCGAGATGGAATCATCACCAAGGAGTCGGCCCACACGGACTGGGTCAGCAACATACTCATCGTGCAGCGCGGTGATCCAAACAAGCCGAGCGTTCGCGTGTGCCTGGACCCAGTGCCGTTGAACAAAGCTCTGAAGAGACCGCACTTGCAAGAGACCGTCACACTGGATGAAATCCTTCCGGAACTCGGAAAGGCCCGGGTTTTCTCGACGGTTGACGCCAAAAAAGGGTTTTGGCACATCGTGTTGGACGAGAAGAGCAGCAAGCTAACGACATTCTGGACGCCTTTTGGGCGCTATCGCTGGATACGCATGCCCTTTGGCATAGCACCGGCTCCGGAGATATTCCAAATGAAACTTCAAGGAACAATCCAGGGTCTGGACGGCGTCGAATGTATTGCGGACGACATTCTCGTCTATGGGACCGGAAACACGATGGAGGAGGCACTCATTAACCACAACGAACGCCTCAAGAAGCTCTTCCGCAGACTCGAGGAGCACCACGTTAAGCTTAACCGAGAAAAGCTGAAGCTGTGCCAAACGTCCGTTAAGTTCTACGGGCATGTTTTAACCGACCAGGGACTGAAGCCGGACGAGAGCAAGATTTCGACGATTCGCAAGTACCCAACGCCGACCAACAGGAAGGAGGTCCACAGGTTCGTCGGGATGGTGAACTATCTCAGCAAATTTATTCTGAACCTCAGCGCGAATCTCACCAACCTGCGAAAGCTTATCGTCGAGTCACAACCCTGGAAGTGGACAAGCGCAGAAGCGGACGAGTTCGATCGTGTGAAGTCGCTGGTTTCAGACATCGGCACGCTCTCGTACTACGACGTGAGCCAGCCGATCACCATCGAATGCGATGCAAGTTGTTTCGGGCTGGGTGCTGCCGTTTACCAAAACAACGGTGTCATCGCCTACGCGTCGCGCACGCTGACGGACACCGAACGGAATTACGCGCAGATTGAGAAGGAGCTGTTGGCTATCCTGTTTGCTTGCATCCGTTTCGACCAACTCATCGTAGGCAACCCGCAAGCAACAGTGAAAACGGACCACAAGCCGCTGATCACCATCTTCAACAAGCCGTTGCTCTCCGCGCCGAAACGACTCCAGCACATGCTGCTGAACCTGCAGCGTTACCGTCTCTCGATTGTCTTTGTCACGGGCAAAGAAAATGTAGTTGCTGATGCACTGTCACGCGCCCCGGAACCAAAGGATCGTTTGCAGTCGATGCAGCAGGTGATCGAATTTGTGCAGCGTGGATGGCCAGCATCTGCCGACCGAGTCTCGGAAAACGTTAAAGTTTATTACGGCTACCGCGAGGAACTTTCCACGCAGAACGGTCTTGTCTTCCGTGGTGACCGCATCCTCGTCCCGCACATTCTCCGTCGCAAGCTGGTGGACAGCTGTCACGTCAGCCATAACGGCGTCGAAGCCACCCTCAAGCTTGCCCGTGCTAACCTCTTCTGGCCGGGAATGAGCTCCCAGATCAAAGAGGTCGTAGCACGCTGCAACGTGTGTGCCAAATTCGCCGCTTCTCAGCAGAATCCGCCCATGAAGAGCCACAGCATTCCGGTCCACCCGTTCCAGATGATATCGATGGACGTATTCTTCGCGGAGTATCAAGGACACAAGCGAAATTTCCTGGTCACGGTGGATCACTACTCCGACTTCTTCGAGGTCGACTTGCTGAAGGACCTTACGCCGCAATCCGTCATTGCGGCCTGTCAGCAAAACTTCGCGCGGCACGGCACACCCCAAAGAGTGCTGCGTACAATGGTACCAACTTCGTCAACCGACAAGTGGTGAAATTTGCGAAAGACTGGGATTTTGAACTCGTGACTTCCGCACCACACCACCAGCAGGCGAACGGGAAGTCCGAAGCTGCAGTAAAAATCGCCAAACGCTTGCTGATGAAGGCCAACGAAACAGGGACAGATTTCTGGTACGCGCTGCTCCACTGGAGAAACATCCCTAACAAGATTGGGTCAAGCCCATCTGCGCGATTGTTTTTCCGTGCTACAAGGTGTGGCGTTCCCAGCTCGATCAATAATCTGCTGCCGAAGGTGGTGGAAAGCGTCCCGGAAGCTATCGAGCGAAACAGAAAGAAGATAAAGTTCCAGTACGACAAGAAGGCGCAGGTTTTACCTGAGTTGACGACCGGATCTCCAGTGTTCGTCCAGCTTAATCCGGAAACATCCAAGGTTTGGACACCTGGTACTATCGCCAACCGGATGAACGATCGCAGCTACTGTGTCGACGTTGCCGGCAAGGAGTACCGGCGCAGCCTCGTCCACATAAAACCACGTCAAAAACCTGCAACGACACCCGTCCGGAACGGAACACCTGTTCCTGAATCGCTACCGGAAAGTGGATCGAATTCTGCAGCACCAGACTTTCCTGCGATCACACCGAGTTGTCAAATGGATGAATTTACTGGAGAGAACTCGCCGCCTGCTGCGATGCCGCAATCGCCGCCGCTGATGGTTTCAGCGCCTGCCGCGACAACACGAGGAGCGGTGCGTGGAACGGAGAGCAAAGATAACCACGTGGGCACTCCAGGAGTTACACGACCGAGACGAGAGACCAGGATTCCAGCGAAGCTGAAGGATTTTATTTTGCACTAGCGTAACTTTTACTTTTCACTGTGGAGAGGATGTTGTATTATGCAGATCCCTGAATCTGGCAACACGGTTAGGAAACACACCAACACACACACACACTCGTAGAGCACAGACGCCGTTCGGGCAGTTGAGAAAAGTACATTGTCGAGTTCAGACCGCTGTTAATAAACGCTAACTTAATCGTACTTTTTAAGTGTTTTAATAACACCAGAACAATTACCTTTTCAACGATGTATAATTGTCCTAATCAAATATTTAAAATGGCTGAGCTATGTTAAAATTAAACAATCAGCCTTTTTTACGAAAAACGCTAGTTTTTTGCTCAATTTTTTTACTTTTAGCTTGCGTATCTCCGTAATAAACAAACTTAGAGCTTTGAAAATTTGGATTTTTCTTAGTTAGAATGTTTACTTTCGTGAAAAAAATATTTGGAGAATGTCACTTTTTTGAAACTTGGCCACCCAATGTACCATAGTGCAATCCTAAGGCGTGAGTTCGAATCCCGCCTGATTCATTCATTTCGTTTTTGTTCATATTCAAAGTTCAAATTCCTGATTCCAAATTTCAAAGGTACCGACCGAGATTTGATCCCTGAACCTTCTGCTTGTGAGACAGAAGCCGTAACCACTAAGCCACGGAGCCGGTTTTATTACAAACATTTAAGTGAGATCCGGCTTCAAAAAGTAAAAATAATGTGAAAGTGTTCTGGCAAAAAAATGTATTCACGTTGAATTTACGTGAAAAACCTTATAGTATTTTTCCACTAGGTTTTTTCATGTAGCTTTAATGTGTTTTGAAATGTAACTTCAACAACCCAAGTAACCATTCAGCACTAAATTTAGTCACTGTATAGCACTAACAGCGCATTTCCAGCTGCGGGTAAAAGCTAAAGTGTTTACACATCAGCATCAAAAGCGCTTTTACAGCGCATTTGCAGCTGGATTTGGACTTTATATTTCTGTTTTAGTGCAGGGCCCCTACTGTTAGTGTCCCACCCCTGCAAAATGTCAAAAATAGAGAGAGCAAAAAAATGCTCTCTCTCTTGCTTTTCTCCTTCTAGCCATTTCTATTTTCGGATTGTTTACATTCTACGTTGCCGACACAGCTGACTGACTGTGATTTTTTGTTCTGAGGTACATTGTTTGGGATATTGATCATGCTGTTTTCAGTAGATTTCGCTGGTTCCTGAGCCCGTTCCGTCTCGCCTGTTTGGGAAGTGCTTCACATACGTGATTGCACAACACGAGATGATGTTTCACCCGATCAAGAACATGGTCTAAATCCATTTTTTTCATGTTTCTGAAAAAATCTTCCACCGTCGAAGAAAAATAGACTTTGTACAACTCAAATCAATTTATTATTCGATAATTAATGCACTATTTAGAATCATCCAACACTAAATCAAAATGATGCTCGACGGCATAACTTTTTACGGCCAATACTTCTCCTGGACCTGCAACCTAGCGAAGCACAGAACTGGACATTCCAGACTTTAAATCCTTCCGCAATGTCCAACGCTGAAGGTATCCGGCATCGTCTCCGACAAAGTCTCGGTTCGACCTGTTCCGATTTTTTAGTCAAAACATGACCAAAACCTCGCCCGTTCTCGTCTGCACATCCTCCGAGGACCAGTTACACCAAGCCGGATGCTCCAGGATGAGCAAGGAAACTTCATTCCACATATTTTTGCACCGGATTGGTCCGCGGATCTGTTCGCCTTCGGAACGGTCTGGAAAGGAGGATTTTTCGTACATCCTAGCTATTTTGCCAACCTCCTGTGGCCGAATGGTTACGGGTTTCGCCTCATAAGCGGAAAGTCATGGGTTCTTCTCAGGGTGGCAGCCTTAGGTTTAAGTTCAGAGGTAGCAGCAACCGTATGAGTATAAAACGGTTGCTTCACGTGCTCTTCTAGCATGTGATCAATCTTGGGATATTCCTTTGCGCCTCTTCCCAAAATACTTTCCTCGTGTCTTCGCATGTAAATAATGCCCAGCCGATCGGTATTGCACTGCAGTCCAGTCGCATTGTCCAGATCAGAGCAAAGGGAACACCGCAAGAGTAGCGCCGCAAAAAGACAATTGTCTTTACAAGACCCCGCGTGGCAAAATAATAGCTGCTGGGAAGAGCTTGAAAAATGACACGAAAAAATTGTCACCGCGGTTCTAGCGATACATAGCGCACAAGGCACAAGGAATGGAGTTTACAGCATCTGGATGGTACAGCACTTTCCCTCTCAATAGGGACTGTGTTATAGATCTGGAAATGCTTAATAACAGTAAAAATGGGTAACACGATACAATAGTCCTTGTAATCAGGATTCCGTGTCTTAATACTCAAACAGAAAGAGTAGCTATTTTGTACATTTATTTTATTACTTCATTAATTAAACTTACCTATTTGGTAAAAGAACAGGTACAACACCAGTTCTTATAGTTTTCCAAGCACAAAATAAATCCTCAGATTTTTGCCATTCTTCTTCACCACTGGTTTGTTTTTGTTGAATGGATGAGAGAGTAAGAATTACTTTTGTTTCTGTTTTATAGTGCTCTCTCATTCGCTCTTGTGCAACTCAATCCCGTGTTGCCAGTTTGTGGATATAAAATTCTAGCAGTGTTGCTAGTAGCAGCAATTAATCAGCACTATTTCAGCTGCTTCCAGAGCAGTTCTTTTAGAGCTGATTTGCTCTGAGTATAGCTATTTTATGACTGATGTGCTGTTGAATGCTGATTACCAGCCAATATATGATTTATTTTAATGCTGGATGGTTACTTGGGAAGACTCGGGTGAGCCATTCGGCCAAATTTCTACGTGATTATTTTAGTATGAAAATTGTTGGCGTACGGAGAAGATCTGCTGCCGGACTTGCGCTCGCCAAATTTTATTAAACATGGAAAAGACAGTAAGTTAAATTTAGTATAATTAGATTTTGTTTAATAATTCATGTTTATTTTGCAGATCTTTTGAAGCAGTATCTTCTTTCCCGGTAACCATGGATATCTGGCCATACCCCTCGAAAGTATTCCCAGGCGCAACTCTGCGATTTGGTCCGTCGGAATGACATTCATGGTTGAAGCTACCGTGGAGCGCGAGGCCACCGGAAATGTCACGAACATGGCCAACGGGTCGTCGACCTTTTTCTAGTGTGCCCGGAGAAGTTCGAGTACGGATCCAACTCGTTTCAGGCCATGGAGCTAGTGTCCGGCCTCGGTCCGAGCATCCACTCCGGGTTTTTTTTGTGGCCACTCTCTCATCGTCCAACTAGTTTCGCTACAACCGTAAGTTAAATTCGTGCTAATGAGATTTTGACGATGATTTTAAGAAACATTATTCCTTTATTTATCAGGAAAAAATTCAAATCACGGTGACAGTACCAACGAGGACAAAACGGCAACGACGGGTCTAGACGGGGCCAATCATGTATGTCACTGCTCGTAACAAAGATGACCAGTCAGACCAGCTGTCAGTTCACTCCGCCGGAACGATCACCTTGTGGCCAACTTCGATTCGTCAAGCGGAAATCAAAACGGATGCCCAACTTCGTCACTGAACACTACAAAATCGTGAATTTGAATTATTTTCAAAATGTTATTAAAAGAAAAGTTCAATAAACCATTAAATTAGAATTGAAAATTGCATTATTTTGTTATTTTAAACAGAAAAAATAATCTGATATAAGATTACATAAGTACTAGGGACCATCCATAAACCACGTGGACACTTTAGGGGGTATGGCGATTGTCCACGCTCCATACAAAAAAGTTTTTTTTGTTGTCCACGAGGGGGGGGGTTAGGATTTTCAAAAGTGTGTCCACCTGGTTTGTGGATGGTCCCCTAGAAGGTTCCTATAAAGATCACTAAAACGTTCATGTAGAATTCATCAGCTGATACATTTAGCTTTCACGTGTGAAACACGAAAAATCAACGTGAAATGATCTGGCCAAGCATATTCCGCTTCCACTAGAACCACCTCGTAGAAGTTACGTAAGTCACGTAACTTCGACGTGAATATTTTTTTTAGTGAATCACTGGAACAATGTTCTACTGGAAAATGGTAAAACTCATCAAAGTGTTCAAAGTATATATGAAGAATCAAGATGAAGACTGTTCCTACCATAGTGATATTATCTTGAGTTAATGTCGTGTACAACCTGTAAACCATTCTAATACGATTACATGATTCAAAACTGTGAAATAAAAGGAATTTTCCTTTTTGATAAAAACAATTCTAAAAACAAGATTTATAACAGACACGGTTTAATTGATATAAATGCAAATTTATTGTGCTGGTATGAGTTACTGAGTAATAAAGCTTGATCAATCGTGTTGTTGTGCTTAATCCAAGCTGATACTAAAAATAAATTGTAACATAAACAGAAACTTATTCTTTGAAAATTGAGACAATTCATCATTGCTGCTTTTGATCAGGTAGGTATTCGCCTATTATGGAATGGTGTAGACTCACTGTAGAGTATTTAAAAAATGTAGTGGAAAAACATCGATTCATTTCTTTTTTGCTTAACTGATGTCTTGTTTATGACAACTGTTGAAACAACATAATGCATTTTTCCATAATATTATTTTCAATTCATTTTATTTACCGAAATAACAATTTTACAATTATTGTGAATGGCTGGTTCATAGAGATTTGGTGTTCCTTGCAAATGTTTCCTTTTCATTAAATTTGGCAAAAAAAACCTAGTGAGCATAATATTATTTAAAATTGATTATTGTTATATGTTTATAATTTCCTCTAAAATAAAAAAAAAAAATCATCAAGTTTATTTTTTAACGTGCTGCCATGTGACATACTTTAAAAAATGTGTCAATCAAATGAATAATTTGTTTTTTAAGTGCCTACCCAAGTAACCAATCAGCACTAAAAGTTGTAATTGTTCAGCACTAAGAGCGCTTTACATGCAATGAATAACAGCTGAAATGTTTCGGAAATTGCTGGAAATGCGCTTTTACAGCTGGTTTGCAGCTGAATTTGGACTTTATATTTCTGTTTTAGAGCTGAGCCCCTACTGTTCTTGATCCGGACCTGCAAAACGTAAAAAAATGAGATGCAAAAATGTTGTTATCTCTTTCGCTCTCGTCCTCCTACCCCAGTTCTATTTTCAGTTCGTTTACTTCTTTACCGATACAGCTTGATGGGCATTCGTGGAAATACAATGTCCCATCCCAGAGGGTTCCGGAGTACCAAACCTTCTTAGCATGGTGCTCCCATCGAATACAACCAAAAATCTCGGAGCGTATGGTGGTGTGTCCCCACGCTTCTTCCTCCCCTGTCGATTCAGAATTGTGTTGTTGTTCGAACACTCAGTGCTCAAACTTACGAGTCATCTCTGCGATACGGCTTTACGCAGTAGGCCTGGCCGCTTTAACGCTTGTGATGTTTCAATGCATTCTAATGCAATGGCGCACTACAAATGTTAATAAATGACAAGAAGATTGCTAGAGCCCACATTAACTCAGTGCGGACGTTACGCATCGGCGGCCGTTACTGATCGTGTGGTCCGCCCTAGAACCGCCCTGGCGGACCGAGGGCGGGCCGCCTGGGCGGTTGAAATTTGACATTTGAAATTTTTCAATTTTGTCCGCCCTCCATCCGCCTTGGCGTGCCATGGACGCATTGCCTGGGCGGTTCAAACTGATCACTGAAATGTTTCAATATCGTTCGCCCCTCAATCGCCGCGGCGAGCCAAAGGCTGATTGCCGTGGCGGTTTGCATCTGAAGGAATTTATTTCGAATTTGACAATTCAGTCAGTTTTCAACGAGCTTCGGTGGGTGTTGTTATTTGATCGGCGGCTGCTGATTTTCGTTGTTAAGTTTGTGTTGTGTTGTTTAGATTGTTTAATTATGTAAACAAACAGTTGAAAGTGCGTTTGAAATAGTGATTGAAGGTTGTTTTGCAAGAATAATCGTTATTGTTGGTGTAATTTATGTGACACCCCTTATAAATATTGTTGGCAGATGTGCAATCATTTGGATTACTCAGAATTTGATATGTTTCATTGTTGTTATGATTTGATTTATTCTTTTTTGTATGTGTGTATGGCAATTTGGTGTACATTTTGGTAAAAAGTATATCTTTCCCAGGGAAACCTCTTGAAGAGTATCGAGGTGGCATTTACAAAGCGGATTTTGTGCCAATGTTTACTCAATTAATGTTAATGTTTTTTTGTGTGAATGTTAACACTCCAAAGGTTGCGGCATAGACTAATAAAAGACTACACAGTGAGCTCTGAACCATGACTCAACCTTTTTATGACCCCTCGGCATGGCCGGTTCACTGTCAAAAATGACAGATCAAAATGTCAGAAACTGGCTCCACTGTCGATTTTCTGACGTTTCATTTTTTTGCTTTTGTTTTGATTCTTGAATCTTAACAAACACACGAATTCGTTTTACGGGGTGTGATTTTGCCATCCCAGAAGAATCGAAGAACCGGAACTATCGACAGCTTATCCATGATTATGGCCATGAAGTTTGCTTTAAAATTTATATTTCACTTCTGTTCCGTTTGCTTTCATCCCAGTGATGGAACGGTTGGCCACTAACGGCATCGGTTCCGGGTTGATTAGCAGCTGCCGGATTCGGTCATGTAACGTGTCCTGGGACTTCCGACTACCGGTCGCAAAATGAATGAAGCCAGCGAGAGCAAGTTTTATGTAGCCTGTCGAAATCGAACGTAACTAAACCGATTTGTGACGCAAACCGGGAGGCGAACGGAATAAATGAAAGGAATAACTCCGAAGAGGCTCGACGACTTCGATCCAGAAACTTCTCTTCGTAGCTAGTCCCAAATCGTCTCTTAGACCATCTCGACAAGCGATTTGGACTTCAACAAATTGCGGCTCAATATTACCGGTGGTCGCAACCTCGGATCGCATGCCAGTGAGCTGGCTACCTGCACCGATTCGCTTAGCGTTTTTCAGATTTAATGTTACTTTCTTCAAAAAAAAAAAAACTGATTTCATTATTATCAAATTTTATTTCAAACATTTAAATACATCATATTTTGTATGGATTTCTTGATGGATTTCATTTATTCGACAAGATTTCTTTCAGAACGTAATCTAAATTTTAGATTTGCTGCATAGTTGGTGCATTCAAACTCAATTCAGTTGACAATACTAATACGGATTCATCGCATTCTGGTACACAAACACTTCCGGTTCCGTCGTGAAAACGATCGCGAATGAAGTTCCCGTCCCTGCTGGCCGTGTACACCGACAAGATGCCATCCTTCCGCTACTCATCGCTGAACCATCGCACGTGCCAGGCGGAATCGACCGTCCCGGTGGATGTCCTCCAGATTGCCAAAAGTTTTACGCGTGGACATCAACCATCACCTCTCGTAACGCTGCAACGACCTGCGCCACGTCTCGCCGAACATGAAGCGCGAAATCGTGCTCACCGAGGTCCAGCTGGTCGATGGACATCCGCAAGACGAATCTGTTCGACGATCCGAAAGGCAGGATCATCGGCACGGCCACATTGTCCAGGTCGGAAAACGATGACGGCCAGATTCATCCTAAAGCGATTGTTCAATCATCGTTGTTAAAGCTGCGCTCAGCTTAGTGGTCGGGCCCGGGTGTTTGTTTGTTTTCTTGATGAAGTCGACCTTCCGCCACCGCACCTTTAGGTCTAGATTCGCACCCGACTGTGGTATGAAAAGTTGAACGTGGAACTGGAACATATTTAAATCCGTCGATGGCTCAGAACGCCATCCCGGTTGAACACACTTTTCGTCAGTTCGCTCCCGAAATGAACCGCAACTTGACCCTAACCCCGGTCCGAACTCCCAGCCGCAACAGCCTCCTCCCTTTTTCCGAGACCTGCAGCACTTCCTTCATGTAGACATCGATTGGGGTAACCAACTGGATCACGGCCACTTCATTTGCACTCAGATTCGAACGCCTCCAGCGACTACTGGCACAAATCGGACGTCATGGTGAAGGATTTCACGCGTGAGTTTCGATTAGCGGGAGCTCTTCGTGCAAACCTAGCTGATCCGTTCGGTGGGGTTCCATTGTTATCTTTGCCTTAATGGCACCGTACCAGGAATATCTAAAAAAGAGTTTCTTAGTTCACCTTCACAAGCAATAACGTATATACTCAAGAAAAATCAACTTACCCGCAGGATTTGCCGATCTCTCAAACGAAAAAACTCCCATTCTGGAACCTGACACCATATTAAATGTTCAATCTTTGGCGGTCACTCCGCAAATTTTTGATTCGTTTGTGATTCGTTTGCTGTTGTGATTACCAAAACAAAAACAAATAAGATGCGCGCGCAAAGTAGCTCAAAACAAAACGGAGAAGGCAGTGCTGCCAAGCTAATCTGTCATACGGGGGGCGCGCCGATGCGGTTCAGCGTGGTTCACGCGGTTCACAGCTTATGAGTCATATTTTTTTGAAAATTTTGTTCTAAGTGTTTAGTCTTTAATTAGTCTATGGTTGCGGGTTCAGTGAAAGCAGTGGAGGCAATTAGTGGTGCAGCAGCGATTTTTGTCTTTCTTTTGTTTGACGTTTTTTAGGTGTGCATGATGCAGGACGTGGGTCTCGTGGCGCAGGGGTAGCGGCTTCGGCTGCCGATCCCGATGATGCTATGAGACGCGGGTTCGATTCCCGCCTTATCCACTGAGCTTCTATCGGATGGTGAAGTAAAACGTCGGTCCCGGTTTCTCCTGTCTCGTCAGAGGCGCTGGAGCAGAAATCCCACGTTAGAGGAAGGCCATGCCCCGGGGGGCGTAGTGCCAATAGTTTCGTTTTTCGGGTAGGAAGTAATTTCAATTATTTTCATTTTTCTGTTCTGCGGCAACAATATCATTTAAAATTGTGTTTAATTTTTTTACAGCTTCCTGGATCATTTATAAATGAACTGCTTATATGTATTTATCTATTCTTCATTTGATTTATTTGAATGTTTATATCATTCCTATTCCTTTTCCTTTTTTCTACCATTCCTCCATACCATATATGATTAAATTTCATGAACTAACGACAGTTACTGAAATAGCAATGGAACCATCTGAAGAATTTTTCTTTAAAATATAATTATCTTTCTTCCAGCTTCCGGGAATCTTCTTCAATTATAATGCCTACATTTATCTATTCACTAGATGATTTATTTAAATGTTTATATCCTTCCTTATTATATTCCTTTTCTTTTAGCAATGGAACCATCTGGAGCATTTGTCTTTTTAATTATAGTTGGTTGTTTTGCAGCTTCCCGGAATCATCTTTAAAATTACTGCTTATTTGTATTTATCTTTTCACTGTAAGATTTATTTTTATATTCATATCTACCATTCCCCCATACAATATATGATCAAATTGAATGACAAGAAAGAACATGGGGTGTAATCTACTAGGATACTTTCTTCGGATTAGCTGCGCTTGTGTTTGATTAGATTAGAGTATGAATTGTTAACATTCAATACGTTGCCTGTTTATATGTAAGTACCAATAATACATGAACATTTTTAATAATTTAGTTTTTAAGAATTAGTTAAAGAATTATTTTTATTTGCAGGAAATGGAAAATCTTCGCAACAAGTTTGCTTATCAATATATTATTTTGTTTCTTTATTTTTTTCATCATTTCACCTCAGTGAACTAACAACGCACGTAAGATGTATTGAGAACAAAATTATGTTTTTTTTTCTTCATATTTTTGTTTTATTTCTAAATTTCAGAACACAAGAATCTACAAAGATATGCATTTCTATATAAGGCACTTTGTGTTTTTTTCAGTTTTAGATGAACTTGAAATAACACTATCAGAATCCTGAAGGAACCTGAACGGGTATTCTGCTTGGGCGGATGAAATATGTATGAAAGGCGAATCGAGGGTGGGCCAAGCCGGTTGGGGCATTTTGGGCGGATGAACTTTATATAGGGGGCGGATCGAGGGCGACCCACTGGCGGACCATCTTACAGGGGCGGACGAACCGTATATAAAAGGCGGGTCGAGGGCGAGCCACGGCGGTTGGGGCTTTTTAGGCGGATGAACTTTCTATGGGAGGCGTATCGAGGGCGACCCACTGGCGAACCAATCTACAGGGGCGGCTGAACCGTATATGAGAGGCGCATCAAGGGCGAGCCAAGGCGGTTGGGGCTTTTTGGGCGGATGAACTTTATATAGGGGGCGGATCGAGGGCGACCCACTGGCGGACCATCTTACAGGGGCGGACGAACCGTATATAAAAGGCGGGTCGAGGGCGAGCCACGGCGGTTGGGGCTTTTTAGGCGGATGAACTTTCTATGGGAGGCGTATCGAGGGCGACCCACTGGCGAACCAATCTACAGGGGCGGCTGAACCGTATATGAGAGGCAAATCAAGGGCGAGCCAAGGCGGTTGGGGCTTTTTGGGCGGATGAATTTTATATGGGGGGCGTATCAACGGCGACCCGCTGGCGAACCATCCTACAGGGGCGGCTGAACCGTATATGAAAGGCGCATCAAGGGCGAGCCAAGGCGGTTGGGGCTTTTTGGGCGGATGAACTTTATATAGGGGGCGGATCGGGGGCGACCCGCTGGCGGACCATCTTACAGGGGCGGCTGAACCGTATATGAGAGGCGCATCAAGGGCGAGCCAAGGCGGTTGGGGCATTTTGGGCGGATGAACTTTATATAGGGGGCGGATCGGGGGCGACCCGCTGGCGGACCAACCTACAGGGGCGGCTGAACCGTATATGAGAGGCGCATCAAGGGCGAGTCAAGGCGGTTGGGGCATTTTGGGCGGATGAACTTTATATAGGGGGCGGATCGAGGGCGACCCACTGGCGGACCATCTTACAGGGGCGGACGAACCGTATATGAAAGGCGGGTCGAGGGCGAGCCACGGCGGCTGGGGCTTTTTAGGCGGATGAATTTTTAAAAGGGGGGGCGTATCAAGGGCGACCCCCTGGCGAACCAACCTACAGGGGCGGCTGAACCGTATATGAAAGGCGCATCAAGGGCGAGCCAAGGCGGTTGGGGCATTTTGGGCGGATGAACTTTATATAGAGGCGGATCATCTTACAGGGGCGGACGAACCGTATATGAAAAGCGGGTCGAGGGCGAGCCACGGCGGTTGGGGCTTTTTAAGCGGATGAACTTTCTATGGGAGGCGTATCGAGGGCGACCCGCTGGCGGACCATCCTATAGGGGCGGTTGAACCATACAAAACGGCGTATGTGGGGCGGATGAACGGCGGGTGAAACATTTCAAGGCAAACCTGGGCGACCCCGGGGCGAGTCGCTGGCGGACCAACGTCACGATAAAAAAACTGATCGTGCGCCAAATTGTTGCAAATTTTATCCGCCTGCGGGTCGCCCGTGGTCCGCCAAATCAAATGCTGGCGGATCGCCAGAGCGGTTTGGCGGTCCGCCAGCGAACCGCCGGCGGGCTACCCAGTCAATGTGGGAGGCGTCATCTAACCTAAGGCACTCTCCAGGATCCCTTCGAAAGATTGGCTGCGCTAGGGTCTGATTAGATTAGATTAGATTAGATTACCGATACAGCTTGATGGGAGGAAATGGTTGAGAAGGGGAAGAGCAGGGGGACAATGGGGTACGGACAGGGGTTTTTCACTAAATTGCCGCCGGGTTCGCATGTGTTCTACGCTATATCCCACACTGACTGGGCAGCCCGCAGGCGGATAAAATTTGCAACAATTTGGCGCACGATCAGTTTTTTTTATCGTGACGTTGGTCCGCCAGCGACTCGCCCCGGGGTCGCCCAGGTTTGCCTTGAAATGTTTCACCCGCCGTTCATCCGCCCTACATACGCCGTTTTGTATGGTTCAACCGCCCCTATAGGATGGTCCGCCAGCGGGTCGCCCTCGATACGCCTCCCATAGAAAGTTCAACCGCCTAAAAAGCCCCAACCGCCGTGGCTCGCCCTCGACCCGCCTTTCATATACGGTTCGTCCGCCCCTGTAAGATGGTCCGCCAGCGGGTCGCCCCCGATCCGCCCCCTATATAAAGTTCATCCGCTCAAAAAGCCCCAACCGCCTTTTTTTTGTTCATAACTTATTTTTATTAGGTCCTTTTAGGTGCTGTGACCAGGTTAGGACCGAGGATCAATAGTACAAAAAATAATAAAAGAAAAGAAAAAAAAACCGTAATTGAATTAGATGATCATTTGCTCGTGCCATGTGTCAGCAAGTGTGCGATCACATCAATCTGTTCCTCGGGTGTCTTGCACTGCCTCAAGCGTACTCGGTATTCTCGGTAAATGGCCCACAGCTCCACCCCAACCGCCTTGGCTCGCCCTTGATGCGCCTCTCATATACGGTTCAGCCGCCCCTGTAGGTTGGTTCGCCAGCGGGTCGCCCTTGATACGCCCCCATATAAAATTCATCCGCCCAAAAAGCCCCAACCGCCTTGGCTCGCCTTGGCTCGCCTTTGATGCGCCTTTCATATACGGTTCAGCCGCCCCTGTAGGTTGGTTCGCCAGCGGGTCGCCCATGATACGCCTCCCATATAAAGTTCATCCGCCCAAAAAGCCCCAACCGCCTTGGCTCGCCCTTGATGCGCCTCTCATATACGGTTTAGCCGCCCCTGTAGGTTGGTTCGCCAGCGGGTCGCCCTTGATACGCTCCCCATATAAAATTCATCCGCCCAAAAAGCCCCAACCACCTTGGCTCGCCCTTGTTGCGCCTCTCATATACGGTTCAGCCGCCCCTGTAGGTTGGTTCGCCAGCGGGTCGCCCTTGATACGCTCCCCATATAAAGTTCATCCGCCCAAAATGCCCCAACCGCCTTGGCTCGCCCTTGATGCGCCTTTCATATACGGTTCAGCCGCTCTTGATACGCCCCCCATATAAAATTAATCCGCCCAAAAAGCCCCAACCACCTTGGCTCGCCCTTGTTGCGCCTCTCATACACGGTTCAGCTGCCCCTATAGGTTGTTCCGCCAGCGGCTCGCCCCGATCCGCCCCCTATATAAAGTTCATCCGCCCAAAAAGCCCCAACCGCCTTGGCCCGCCCTCGATTCGCCTTTCATACATATTTCATCCGCCCACGCAGAATACCCGTTCAGGTTCCTTCAGGATTCTGATAGTGTTTTTTCAAGTTCATCTAAAACTGAAAAAAAAAAACACAAAGTAGAGTTTGTAGATTCTTGTGTGCTAAAATTTGGAAATAAAACAAAATTATGAAAAAAAAAAACATAATTTTCAAAATAATTTTGTTCTCAATACATCTTACGTGCGTTGTTAGTTCACTGAGTTGATGAAATGATGAAAAAAATAAAGAAACAAAATAATATATTGATAAGCAAACTTGTTGCGAAGATTTTCCATTTCCTGCAAATAAAAATAATTCTTTAACTAATCCTTAAAAACTAAATTATTTAAAATGTTCATGTATTATTGGTACTTACATATAAACAGTCAACGTATTGAATGTTAACAATTCATACTCTAATCTAATAAAACACAAGCGCAGCTAATCCGAAGAAAGTATCCTAGTAGATTACACCCCATGTTCTTTCTTGTCATTCAATTTGATCATATATTGTATGGGGGAATGGTAGATATGAATATAAAAATAAATCTTACAGTGATAAATACAAATAAGCAGTAATTTTAAAGATGATTCCGGGAAGCTGCAAAACAAACAACTATAATTAAAAAGACAAATGCTCCAGATGGTTCCATTGCTGAAAGAAAAGGAATATAACCCGCAACCTTTGGAGTGTTAACATTCACACAAAAAAAACATTAACATTAATTGAGTAAACATTGGCACAAAATCCGCTTTGTAAATGCCACTTCGATACTCTTCAAGAGGTTTCCCTGGGAAAGGTAAACAACAGGTAAACAATGAAACATATCAAATTCAAAGTATTCCAAATGATTGCACATCTGCCAACAATATTTATAAGGGGTGTCACATAAATTACACCAACAATAACGATTATTCTTGCAAAACAACCTTCAATCACTATTTCAAACGCACTTTCAACTGTTTGTTTACATAAGTAAACAATCTAAACAACACAACACTTCTCCCAACACGAACTTAACAACGAAAATCAGCAGCCGCCGATTAAATAACAACACCCACCGAAGCTCGTTGAAAACTGACTGAAATGTCAAATTCGAAATAAATTCCTTCAGATGCAAACCGCCACGGCAATCAGCCTTTGGCTCGCCGCGGAGATTGAGGGGCGAACGATATTGAAACATTTCAGCGATCAGTTTGAACCGCCCAGGCGATGCGCCCATGGCACGCCAAGGCGGATGGAGGGCGGACGAAATTGAAAGTGGAATCCCTCTAGTGGTAGTTTAGGAGAACTAAATTTAAACCAACAGATGGCAGCACCTTGATGTAAACAGTTACCGTATCGGGTAGTAACACTGGGTTTAATAAATTTTATTTGAAATTACCCATTTTTCAATGAAATGTTTAACAAAAAAGGGAATAAATAACAAATGTGTAATAACAATATTTCATTTTATATTGACTTAGCTTTGGATAGTAAAATATAGCCGAAAATTCAAATATTAAATATATTAATAAATTTAAGATTAGATTTACAGTTTGCGACGGTAGGACTTGTTGTTATTTTTGTTTATGTTTGTAGTATTTATCGGGGCTAGGACGGCGTTGCCCACGACCGTAGAGAATCTGTACGAGTGCCAGAAGGAGCGCGAGGTGGACAACCGGGAATCTAACATTCGGAGATTCCGACTCTATAGGCGATGGAGACGTTTGAAGTGTTGGCACGAAATAACGGACCGTAGGCTCGGGGTGGCAGTGCGTGGCCGAATGGTTACGCTGTCCGCTTTGTAAGCGGATGATTCTGGGTTCGATTCCCATCTGCTCCAACCTTCCATCGGATGAGGAAGTAAAATGTCGGTCCCGGCCTTGGTTGTTAGGCCGTTAAGTCATTCCAGGTGTAGGAGTCGTCTCCATGCCATAAGTACAAACAACACACCAAACCAAGCCTACTCCGGTGGAATCGCTGGCGGCGGTTGGACTCGCAATCCAAAGGTCGTCAGTTCAAACACTGGGGTGGAAGGTTCCTTGGAGTAGAAAGAGGTTTGGGTGCTCTCCCCATTCAAGCCTTCGGACTCCTAGGTTCGAGCAGAAACTTGCAATAGAGACCACAAAAGACCCGGGGGTCGTTGGTTTGATTTTTGAGGCTCGGGGTCAACGATTGCCTTCCCCGGTAGCAGGTCTCATTTGTTGGAGTTGGTCAGGTCGAAGCGGCTATGAAGACGCAGATCAAGGGGAGACGATTTAAGGAGGAGCTGACCCAACTGCAACAAGATCCGCTCCGATAATTTTGCCACGTTGATGGTCGCTTGCGTGTCCCCGGTGGATTACTTCTGTAAAAAGGTGTATCAGAAGTGGGTCGGTTGTTCCGTGAAAAAAACGGAGGAATCCGGCGGACAACCGACCGGAGAACCATCCAAGCATCGGCAACTGCACCGACGGACAGGACTCCGTAGCACCTTCCAGAAGAGAAAGAGGAACGATTGGGCAGAGAAAATTGCCAGCCTGGTACCAGTAGCGGAATCGTTGAAGTGCTTAACCGAAAGTCCAGAAGAAAAATAAATGGAAGAGATTCAGGCGGAGCGATGACTGGAAAAAAAATCGGGCGTAGAGGAGAAACTGGAAGGCAAGAAAGGGATCAGCTGAAGAGGACAGGCATCTGGCCGAGAAGAACTGCTGCAGCTTTGGGAGGCAGCGAAGAACATGATCGAGCTGACGGGAGTGTGTCCGTCTCCGCGGAACAGGTTGAAGTGTCGGATCACGCGGTGGCCGGACGAAGCGGACAAGAATCATCCCGAACAAGCGAAGGGTCATCCGGAAGATTTGTCAAAAAAACGCAGCTTTGGAAGCTAACGGAGAGGAACAGTGCGACGGGGCTGTCCTCATGAAGTGGGAGTCATCCTCAGGGAATCCAACCGGCGTTAGGTTTTTCGGACGCCGAGGACGTGACAGTTTAGTGGAAAGCAGCGCCAAGGAAAAGATCGCCAGATAGAGTAACGGGAAAGAAAGTTCAATTAAAAGCCCACGGAAACTGCAGCTGTTGTACTCGCTGGCCAATGATCTTGCGATGACCTAAACCCTCTAACACCCATGCTGATGCTGGTAGCATCAGCACACCACTAAATCCCTTATCTTTATTGAAACGTTCTTTCATAAATCTTTTTTTTTTTTTCATTTCATTATTTATTTATACATGTAGAGTAAGGACTGCTCCTTTTCAATTACTACAATTAGAGTTCGAGAGTGTGTAGTTCTTCTTATTATTATATGGCTTTGCCAACTTAACCACTAACAGCGCTTGTTAATTTCTCATGCCAAACCAGTTTATGCATTCTTTTCGGAACTCAATCGGTGAATGTATATTTTTAATAGAGACAGGAAGCTGGTTCCAATTAGCAACGCCCCTAACAAAAAAGCTTTCATTGTAATGTGATGATCTGTGCTGTGGTATTATATAATTTCTTGTTCGTGTACTGCGAGAATTTAAAAGTTTATCAACTAGATATCTAGGGGTAGAAGTATTAATTATTTTAAACAGAGTAAGACATGACCTAAGCTCATAAAAGTTATTAAAAGAACAGCCAAGTAAATTATGCTGGAGGTGAGAAACCCTGTCATATCTTGATAGATTATAGATATAACGTACGCACGCGTTTAAGGCAACACGTAATTTATTAATAGAATTAGCTGCAGCATTAAGAAAAAGTACATCACCATACATAAAATGCGGAAGTAGGAGAGATTTGAACAGTTTGAGCTTTGTTTGTATTGGCAACATACTTGAAGTCATTCTTAGATGCCTGAGGCCGTTGTAGATTTTTCTACATTGCCCATTTATATGACAATCCCATTCAAGATTATTTTGCATTATTATTCCAAGATTAGACGCATCAGTTACATATTCAATAATATTTTGTTCAAGAAAAATCTCTGGTAGGGTAGAAACTCGTCTGTTCCGAGAAATGAACATGACTTTGGTTTTAGAAGGATTGATCGGCAACAAATTACGGGTAGACCAGCGGAGAATTTCGCATAAATCTTCATTAAAAAGCCTTGCCATTTCAGTGACGGGCAGAGAATTTGAAGCTAAATGCAGTTGAACGTCGTCAGCAAATATATGAATCATGCAATTCTTGAGAACGGTTGGAAGATCGTTTATAAAAAGTGAGAATAAAATTGGACCAAGAATTGAACCTTGAGGTACTCCAGAAATGATATCAACGGGAACAGATAAAGTGCCGCCAGACAAAACAGATTGAGATCTTCCTGTTAAATAAGACTGAATTAGTTTAGCAGCTTCTACAGAAAAGTTATATTTTAATGATAGTTTGTTAATTAATTTAGAGTGAGAAATGCGATCAAACGCTTTGGAAAAATCTATAAACAATAAAAGTGCTACTCCTTTGCGATCTATAACTTTAAGTATATCATCATGCACTTTAAGTAACGCTGTAGTTGTACTGTGTTTAGATCTAAATCCAGATTAAAATCTATGTAAATAATCAAAGTTATTTAGATAAGTTTGTATTTGAGCTTTCAAAATTTTTTCAAAAACTTTTGAAAGAGCAGGTAAAATACTAATGGGGCGCAAATTGTCCAAGGCTAGACTTCTTGGTTTCTTCTTAACTGGTATAATTTTTGCTGACTTCCAAGCTCTTGGAAATTTTGAAGTTGAAATGGCTAAATTAAAAATATATGTTATTTTATCTACAATTAAAGGTAATATTAGCTTAATAAATTTAAGTGATTGGGGTTGCTACCCTGTTCACGGCAACATCAACTGTTTTGATGCTCCGCGATATTTTTTTCAATTTACGGTGAAAGTGCGTTCAATTAATCGCGAGTTCTTCCCCGCACGATGGGCAGGAACACCCGCGGCCGTGGCAGCTCGAGTGCATCTCGAGGACGTGGCCGGGCCAGTTCCTGCAGCAGCATCGGGAAAACCTCCTCGTCCGGCTCCAAACGGTCATCACACCTGCTGAAGCTGCCATCTAACTACGTACCTGCTCGTAGCCCCATACGTACGCGTGGATCGGTAGCACTTGTTAAACCGGATCAACCTGGACCCAGTGGAATGTCCACTATCAAGCCGGGAACTTCCTCGACGGTTCCAACCTCAAATGGATTCGCTGTGTTGTCTGATGACAACAATGAAGACGACGACGACGACGTCAGTGGTGGCGATGGTGTTACTACTACACCGTCGCAGGCTAAGGGCACCTCCACCGCGGGGGAGCAAAAGAGTAAAAAATCGAACAAAAAAATGCCACCGATTACAGAGCCTGGTCACCCGGCTGTTGTAATCGAGGAAGCATTGGCGGAAACATTGGACGACTGTGAATACGTCATGCGTATTAATAAGTCGTCTGTAAGCATCATCACAAGCGATCGTCCGCGTTTCGAAAAAGTGCTGAAAACGCTGAAAGATGCGAATATTCAGTACTATACGCATGATTCGCCGGAAAACCTTCCGGTCAAGGTAGTACTTTCTGGGTTCCCGATCCAAGTGCCGCCCAAGGAGTTCGTGGATGTAATTCTAGCGAAAAAAAAATTCATCCCCGTGAAGCTAAAGTGCTCTCGCATAAAGTTACAGTGACCGGAGACCAGATTCTCTGGCTGCTGTACTTCGAACGCGGTTCAATCAAGATTCAGGACCTGCGCAAAGTCAAGTCGCTGGAAGGATTCATGGTGAGCTGGAGATACTTCAGCAAGCGGTCTTCCGATGCTGCCCAATGCCACCGATGCCAACGTTTTGGACACGGTTCCCGGAACTGCACTTTGGCGCCGAAGTGTGTCAAGTGCAGCGCAGCCCACCTCACGGCCGCATGCACGCTGCCCAAGAAAGCATCCCTTGGAAAGGACAACCAAGCCGAGCAGAACAAGCGGAACTTGAAGTGTGCTAACTGTGAGGGTAATCACACGGCCAATTACCGCGGGTGCACCGCTAGGAAGACCTACCTCGAGGCGCTGGAGAAGAGGAAAAAGCCAGCACCACATTCCTCAAGGACTTCGACAGGTCAACCCTCGACCGAACCCCGTCAAACGAATCCTCCTGGATTCGGGCGTACTTACGCCAGCGTGGCGGCTACCGCAAACGGTCCAACCCCGGACAGCAACAGTGATGGTGATTTATTCACCCTCACCGAATTCCTCTCCCTTGCAAGGGACATGTATACGCGACTCAACACTTGCCGAAACAAGCTGGAGCAGTTCTTCGCGCTGCAAGAGCTGATGGGGAAATACCTATGCCCTGCATAGGTGCAAGCTCACACACTGTAGAACAGTCTTCGCCTTCAGTAACGAACTGATTTTTTTCTGTGATATATATTTAAGTTTTTCTATCCTCCTTCTCTTTCCATAGTAATAGCAGCAGTTATTTTAGAAAGTTTTTTCTGCTCTCGCTTATTCGAAATTTACGGAATTTATTTCATCAAATGATTGTATCTGAATTAATTTGTAGCTGTAAGAATCTCCAAAACTCTGCATCCTGTAATAAGTTAAGCATATTGTATTCTGATAAGTACAACAAATAAACATGAATTGAATTGAATTGAATAAATTTAAGTGGTATTTGGTCAAGACCGATAGCATCGGACTTCATAGAACTAAGCGCTAGGATAACATCATTTATATCTACCGTTGAAAATTTAAAGCCATTGTTATTTGGCAGCAAGGTATGAGGAGGCGTACTATCTTGCGTAAAATTAGAACTAAAATGGTCATTTATTTCATTGTTTGAATTCAAAAATTGCTCTACACGAGGTTGTTTACTTTTGACATTAATAACTTTAAGTTTCTTCCAGAGTACTTTACTGGATTCTGCAGTTGTTGTTGTTGTTAATTCATTTATTTCTGGCAGCTTTAACCTTCTTGGTCATTCGCTGCCCTGGATTCTGCAGTGTTTAATCGATTAGCGACGTATTTTGATTTGGCAATATTGATTAAGTTGGTAACCCTATTCCGAAGCCTTTTAAACTCATCGAACCTTAAAGTACTTCTATCCGCTTTCCATAAACCATAAGCCAGATCCCTTTCAATCATAGCTTTGAGTATGGCATTGTTGAACCATGGGTTTTTTCTTGGTATATATTTGCATAAAGGAACAAAATTTTCAAAAAGTTGTTTAATATTTACATTAAAGAAATCAAGAGCAATTTCAGAATCAGTGATTGAATACAATAGATTCCAATTTATAGAAGCCACAGCATGATCTAAGGCTTGAAAATTAATTTTGTTATAATTTCTAAATAAACTAAAGTTTGATGTATTTGATGTGTTCAGATTTAAAGTTGAGAATATTATGTCATGTCTCGAAAAACACGAAGCAGAAACTTGATTGAATTTAAGAACAAAATCTGGATCATTTGTTAGAAGGAGATCAATTGAACTTCCTCCATAATGAAAATGAGTAGGTTGAGTATTTATGCAACTTAATCCATAGGTATCAGTAACATTTAGAAAATTGTCTGTAATAGTACAAGATTTTCTGATATCAGTATTGAAATCACCTATAAAAATTATTTTGTTGTAATGTAGAGAATGATCTGCTAGCTTTTGAGAAAGAACAGTTGAACAATCAACTCTCGGGGGATTATAGAAAACACCAAGTAAAACTTTTTCACCTGCAATTTCCATCTCAAAAAGCATGAATTCAGTTATATTATTTGATTCATTTTTGGAACATGACAAAATTTTGCAGTTAATACCCGTTTTAAAATACACACAAATACCACCTCCACGAGTTTGCTTGTTTCTATCATGTCTTACTAATTTGTATCCATCAAGGGATATTAATTCATCTTCAATTTTTTCAGTAAGCCAAGATTCAGTAACACAAATAATGTTCGCTTTACTATTAGTAAAACATTGCTTAAATTCTTCAAGCTTGCTCAAACCAGGAAGGTGCTGTGTCCTATCCCTCGCCTAGACCAGACCAAAATCCATGATAAAGCTGTCAGACCAAATCTGTCAGACCAAGACTGTCAGACCAAAGAGCAAAAAGTAAACAATCTTGGTCTTCGACGTAGGTGCACACAAATCAAGAAAAGAAAATTTGAAAAAGAATTTTATTTTTTTAATTCAATGACTGGTTTTGGACTGCAAAATTGAATGTACGTCAGAAAATGATTATACCGTGCGGCGGCCTGTACACCGGCAATGAAATAAGCAGTTAAAAGCCTTATTCTTCCACTTTAATTTTTGATCGTGTTTTCGGTTTACACCTGAACAATCTTGAAATTATTTATACGGATTTGTGATTCCTCTCTTTCCATCATTCCCTTGGCTCAAACCTCTCGCACATAAACTTTGGACATTTAAATGACATATGTTGAGCTTATTAGATTCCATTGCACAGTTCATCACAATACGAGGAATGGACGAGCTTTGATTTGTATTCGGAGCTAAACCATTATTAGCCAACATCGCGAACAAATGACGGAATTAACGGTAAATGCATATTCCAGGTTGGCATTTTGAAATTAACAAAGCAAAACAATAAAGAGTGATCGTCAATCATTATTATAATCATTATATAAGCCAATTATTACAACTTCTACCAAGGTGTGATTCATGAAGAATAGCGCAAAATGAATAGGGTAGAATAGAGAAGGGTAGTGTTGAAAGGGATAGACGGAAGAATTATACTTAAGGGCAGTCCTCAGCGGGTCAGAATTGCAAAAAAAAACCGCCGCAAGCAGCAGCAGGGTTCAACAGCACTCGTACAGCAACAGCATCCAAAACAGCAGCAGCGTTCCCAGCACACCAACAGCACGTTCACAGCATCCAGAAATAGTACAGCAACGTAAGACTTGCACGAAGGAAGGAGTCATGGACTAACTAAGGATAGGAGTCACGGATTAACTTGGAAGGAAAAAAGAAAAGCTTATTCAGGAGAGGTTTAACTTTCAGGAAGGATGAAAACACCGGGATTAAGGATGGGAGTCATGGATGTTGTAGGAAGGAAGAGAGAGCGCTTTAAGGAAAGGGTTAGTTGGTCAGCTGCTCCATTGAGAGTACTGGCCGAGCTTCATCCTCCGCACGGGTTTTCACTTGCACGAATCCATCCTTGGTGAAAACACTGTGCAGTTTGCCATCCTTCTTCAGCTTAAGAGCACTCCCTTTGATTGCTCTTGCCAGTTCCGTCAGATTTTCGTTTAGGTAGATCCGCTTGTTGATCGTGAAGCCCAGGTGTGACAGCGACAGGTTGCGCGATGAGAGATATCGTCGGTAAAATTCATCTCGTGCAGCTCTGAAGGTAAACTGGAGCAGCAACGGGGGAGCAGCGCCGTCAGCGATTGGAAGACGAGCCAGCCTTTTTGTGTATATCAACGGACGATCTTGATCGCTGTAACCCAGGGCAAGCGAAACACTCCTAACGTAATTTGAGATGTTTTCCGATGACTGGTACGGCACACCAGACAGCAGCAGATCGTTTAGTTTACCGCAAATGAGGATCCGTTCATAATTGAGGCTGACGTTGTCCTGGGTTTTGGATAGTTCAGCAGACAGCTTGTTGACATTGTTGGTGCATTCGTCTTTGAACTGCTGCATGTCGTCGCGAAGAACAGCAAATTCAGACTGCAGATCCGTCTTACAGCATTCAATCCTCTCGTTGGTTTCCTCAAACATAGATTTCATTCGAGAAAAGAGCTGGTCCAGGGATTGAACCGGCTCATCCTCCGATTCTGATTTGGTCAAGTCTTCCCTCGATCGCTTGAAGCTCATCGTTGGTTTTGTTTTGATTCTGATCAAAGTAGTGTGTGTATCAGCGGGTGAACGAGAGATGAACCGTGAGTGCCACTAGAAGATTTATCGTAGCAAAATGGCGTGGCCTGGGGTAGAAGATGATGGCTCGTTTCGGCAAAACTTTATCGCCCACAACTCCACAACTAGTAGACGATCAGCGCGTACTCCAGGAACCACAGCTGCTTCGGATAGAACTTCACAACTCCAAAACACGATACGGTCAGAAATCCGGTTTAAACTCGGTTAAATCTTCATCCGAATCACAGACAATAAAGTCACTCTTTATCTGAGCACATCCCTTCAGAAATGATCTATAAGAAATATTACATAATAATTAAATAGTCGTTCTTAAACATGCAGATACTGTTGAGAATCATGGTTGTGGTATTGATAGGCCGCGGATCCGAATCCTGTTCAACATCTCGTAACCTGGATCGTGACTTTCCGATAAACTTTCGTAGCCCGAGTCTCAACCCGTGGTAAATCTCCAGCTCCTCGAGACGCCTGTCCAACTTCTGAATCTGCGCATAATCCGCCGACCGTCGCATCTTCACCATCTTCTTCAATCACCGCACCAGTTATCTTCTCGCCGGAGAACCGTACAGCGAGCTTCCACTAACGCTAGGATGAGTTGCCGGGCCAGCTTCGGATCAGACAGAAGCTGTTCACCGTCCTTCAGCATGGCATCTTTGCGCAGTGGAACCGTACTAGAGTTCTGCGACGATGTCTTGGACAATTCGTTCTCCTTCATGACCTTTGCGTACATTCCCTCCAGATCCTTCGAAAGACTCTTATCGGATTGATCGCGTTTCCGTTGGCCAACTGTATTTGCTGCCCAGATCCATCCAACGGAGTCAATATTCTCCCATGATGTTTTGTACTCAATGACCAACGCAGCCGAAATGCGCCCGGACGAGTTTGTCAAGCCAATCACCATTTACGAGTAGTTATTTGAGCTAATCTAGTTAATAAACTGGAAGCTGGAACCTGCATCGGGACCACCTCCTGCCACCGAAAACGTCAAATGGTGCTTGAGGGTCTTTGGAGTCGGCAGAAGAAGCTAGTTGGATTGTCGCCTTTCCGGTTTGTTCGCCCCGGAACTGGAACAGCTCGTGCTGGACGATTAGCGGGAGAAAGGTACGCGCCGAATGAGGCTTATGAGCAAGCAGGCTGTCGTTGGGTGAAGGCAGTGGTTGGCAAGACGGATACGGATCAATGGAAAGGCCACCCTGAATTACCCTGCTCGTCGCCGATAGAGTTTAGTTCGTCTGGGCGACGTGGCATGAACTTGTAGGAAGCGGCTGCGGGGCGCCGAGTCTTTCTGGTGGATTGCCGGAGGTCAACTCAAAACGCCCGTGTTGATCTCGACCGACACCGTGACTATTCGAAGGTTAATAAATTCTAAGCGTACGTCTCCGAACCACCCTGTTTGAAAAATGTCGCACGTCGTACGAGTTGTCGCACGGTTTTGATTTTACCGTTTCGATATCGATTGGTCGAAAGGACGACAAACGTACGACAAACACTCGACATGCCCGACATTGTTTTTTCCATCGATTTACCTTCAATTCGACGTCGATTCTCTTTAGTTGATTTTGTTCGGACTTGATTGCAACCGAGTCGAACCAGTTGTTGTTGGTTTTAGGCTTTGGGAGGATTTTGATCAGTTTAAAGGTAAGTTGTGTTCTAGGTTGAAATACTTTTTCTGCCGGAAAGTTCCGGCCGGAGTAGGCGAGCGACCGAATCAAATGGTCTTGTATTCCAGATTGCGGTCTTCGTGGCGGTATAGGAGGAAGAGGAGGAGGAGGAGGACGTGAAATATGGTTTACTCGGCGGGCCATTCCGGAAGACGGAACGGGAAGGAACCAGTTTGCGATCGAGGAAGCAGTTAGTGTTTGGTGTTTTACTTTCCGTGGGAGGTTGCTTCGCATATCTTATGGAACTGGTGAGTCATGTTTTAGAAACGATGGAGGAGGTGTGCTGGGAGTGCGATTGGACGATCGAAATAAAAAATAGGATGAACATCACAAGTTCTTAACTTTTCAATCCAATAATTCCAAACTGAAAATTTAAAAAAATCTAAAATACTAAAGCTTAGAAAAACTTTAACGCTGATTTGATTTGATAATTGTAAAATTAAATTATAAAGTTTTTCATTCTTAATTTCAAATTCTAGCATTCCATAACTTAAGAATGCAAGAAATTGAAAATTCTAAATTTATTTAATTTCTTGATATTGTGCAAATTGTTAATATTCTTAAATTCTAGAATTTATTAATTTAAAATTCTCAAAGTCTTCAAACATTTAAAAAAATTAAATTCTTAAATGTGAAAATTTTGAAATTGACGAAAAATTAAATACTAAAATTTCCTAATTCTTAAATACTAAAATTCTAATACTTAAATACTAAAATACTAAAAATCTAATATTATAAAATTCTTAAATTCCCAAAACGTAGGTCGCGCGAGTTGGAATTTTGAACTCGAAAATTCAAAAAATTATAAGTTCTAAAATTCCAAAATTGGAAATTCTAAAAATGCTAAAATTCAAATAATTTTTATTATTAAATAAAAAAAATCGAAGCTTCTATTAAAAATTGGTAAGTTTCTAAAAATTCTAAAAATTAAAAAAAAATTGCACATTGTTGATAATTTTAAATAAAATACAAATTTTAAAAATTCTAAAAATTTAAAAAATTGCAAAATACAAATTATTCAAAATTCCAAAATTTTACAAAATATATTTTTTTAGTTTTAAAAATTTTTGAAGTTTTTAATTTCTTTTGAATATTTTAAACTTTTAAAAATTCTTTTAAAAAAAATCTAAAAATTCCTAAATTTTAAAATTATATATTGGAAAAAAACTAAAATCTATTAACTTTTGAAAATTGTCAAGGACTTTACAATGTAAAAATTAAAAAAATTTCTAATGAAAAATAGAAGTTAAAAAAATATCACGAATTGAATTAAATGATTCTGGTATTGAGGTACTCTCAAATTTTAAAATTCAAAATCAGATAATTAGAGTTTTAGAATATTAGGATTTTAGAATTTTAGAATTTTAGAATTTTAGAATTTTAGAATTTTAGAATTTTAGAATTTTAGAATTTTAGAATTTTAGAATTTTAGAATTTTAGAATTTTAGAATTTTAGAATTTTAGAATTTTAGAATTTTAGAATTTTAGAATTTTAGAATTTTAGAATTTTAGAATTTTAGAATTTTAAATTTTAAATTTTAGAATTTTAGAATTTTAGAATTTTAGAATTTTAAATTTTAGAATTTTAAATTTTAGAATTTTAGAATTTTAGAATTTTAGAATTTTAGAATTTTGAATTTTTGAATTTTGAATTTTTGAATTTTTGAATTTTGAATTTTTGAATTTTAGAATTTTAAATTTTAAATTTTAAATTTTAGAATTTTAAATTTTAAATTTTAAATTTTAAATTTTAAATTTTAAATTTTAAATTTTAAATTTTAAATTTTAGAATTTTAAATTTTAAATTTTAAATTTTAGAATTTTAGAATTTTAAATTTTAAATTTTAAATTTTAAATTTTAAATTTTAAATTTTAAATTTTAGAATTTTAGAATTTTAAATTTTAAATTTTAAATTTTAAATTTTAGAATTTTAGAATTTTAAATTTTAGAATTTTAAATTTAAATTTTAAATTTTAAATTTTAAATTTTAGAATTTTAAATTTTAAATTTTAGAATTTTAAATTTTAAATTTTAGAATTTTAAATTTTAGAATTTTAAATTTTAAATTTTAAATTTTAGAATTTTAGAATTTTAGAATTTTAGAATTTTAGAATTTTAAATTTTAAATTTTAAATTTTAAATTTTAGAATTTTAGAATTTTAAATTTTAAATTTTAAATTTTAAATTTTAGAATTTTAGAATTTTAGAATTTTAAATTTTAAATTTTAAATTTTAGAATTTTAGAATTTTAAATTTTAAATTTTAAATTTTAGAATTTTAAATTTTAAATTTTAAATTTTAGAATTTTAGAATTTTAAATTTTAGAATTTTAAATTTTAAATTTTAAATTTTAGAATTTTAAATTTTAAATTTTAAATTTTAAATTTTAAATTTTAAATTTTAGAATTTTAGAATTTTAGAATTTTAGAATTTTAGAATTTTAGAATTTTAAATTTTAAATTTTAAATTTTAGAATTTTAAATTTTAAATTTTAGAATTTTAAATTTTAGAATTTTAAATTTTAGAATTTTAGAATTTTAAATTTTAGAATTTTAAATTTTAGAATTTTAAATTTTAAATTTTAAATTTTAGAATTTTAAATTTTAGAATTTTAGAATTTTAAATTTTAGAATTTTAAATTTTAAATTTTAAATTTTAAATTTTAGAATTTTAAATTTTAAATTTTAAATTTTAGAATTTTAGAATTTTAAATTTTAGAATTTTAAATTTTAAATTTTAGAATTTTAAATTTTAGAATTTTAAATTTTAAATTTTAAATTTTAGAATTTTAGAATTTTAGAATTTTAAATTTTAAATTTTAGAATTTTAAATTTTAAATTTTAGAATTTTAAATTTTAGAATTTTAAATTTTAGAATTTTAAATTTTAAATTTTAGAATTTTAGAATTTTAAATTTTAAATTTTAAATTTTAGAATTTTAGAATTTTAAATTTTAAATTTTAAATTTTAAATTTTAGAATTTTAAATTTTAGAATTTTAAATTTTAAATTTTAAATTTTAAATTTTAGAATTTTAAATTTTAAATTTTAAATTTTAGAATTTTAGAATTTTAAATTTTAAATTTTAAATTTTAAATTTTAAATTTTAGAATTTTAAATTTTAGAATTTTAAATTTTAGAATTTTAAATTTTAGAATTTTAAATTTTAAATTTTAGAATTTTAAATTTTAGAATTTTAGAATTTTAAATTTTAAATTTTAAATTTTAAATTTTAAATTTTAGAATTTTAAATTTTAAATTTTAGAATTTTAAATTTTAAATTTTAAATTTTAGAATTTTAAATTTTAAATTTTAAATTTTAAATTTTAGAATTTTAGAATTTTAGAATTTTAAATTTTAAATTTTAGAATTTTAGAATTTTAGAATTTTAGAATTTTAGAATTTTAGAATTTTAGAATTTTAGAATTTTAGAATTTTAAAATTTTAAAATTTTAAATTTTAGAATTTTTGAATTTTAAATTTTAAATTTTGAATTTTAAATTTTTGAATTTTAAATTTTAGAATTTTAGAATTTTAGAATTTTAGAATTTTAAATTTTAAATTTTAGAATTTTAAATTTTAAATTTTAAATTTTAGAATTTTAGAATTTTAGAATTTTAAATTTTAAATTTTAGAATTTTAGAATTTTAAATTTTAGAATTTTAAATTTTAAATTTTAGAATTTTAAATTTTAAATTTTAAATTTTAAATTTTAAATTTTAAATTTTAAATTTTAAATTTTAAATTTTAAATTTTAAATTTTAAATTTTAAATTTTAGAATTTTAGAATTTTAAATTTTAAATTTTAAATTTTAAATTTTAGAATTTTAAATTTTAAATTTTAGAATTTTAAATTTTAGAATTTTAAATTTTAAATTTTAAATTTTAAATTTTAAATTTTAGAATTTTAGAATTTTAGAATTTTAAATTTTAGAATTTTAAATTTTAGAATTTTAAATTTTAAATTTTAAATTTTAAATTTTAGAATTTTAAATTTTAAATTTTAGAATTTTAAATTTTAGAATTTTAGAATTTTAGAATTTTAGAATTTTAAATTTTAAATTTTAAATTTTAAATTTTAAATTTTAGAATTTTAAATTTTAGAATTTTAAATTTTAAATTTTAAATTTTAAATTTTAAATTTTAGAATTTTAAATTTTAAATTTTAGAATTTTAAATTTTAAATTTTAAATTTTAGAATTTTAAATTTTAAATTTTAGAATTTTAGAATTTTAGAATTTTAAATTTTAAATTTTAAATTTTAGAATTTTAAATTTTAAATTTTAAATTTTAGAATTTTAGAATTTTAAATTTTAGAATTTTAGAATTTTAAATTTTAGAATTTTAGAATTTTAAATTTTAGAATTTTAGAATTTTAAATTTTAAATTTTAGAATTTTAGAATTTTAGAATTTTAAATTTTAAATTTTAGAATTTTAGAATTTTAGAATTTTAGAATTTTAGAATTTTAAATTTTAGAATTTTAAATTTTAAATTTTTGAATTTTAAATTTTAGAATTTTAAATTTTAAATTTTAGAATTTTAGAATTTTAGAATTTTAGAATTTTAAATTTTAAATTTTAAATTTTAAATTTTAGAATTTTAAATTTTAGAATTTTAGAATTTTAGAATTTTAGAATTTTAAATTTTAAATTTTAAATTTTAGAATTTTAGAATTTTAAATTTTAAATTTTAAATTTTAGAATTTTAAATTTTAAATTTTAAATTTTAAATTTTAAATTTTAAATTTTAAATTTTAAATTTTAGAATTTTAAATTTTAAATTTTGAATTTTAGAATTTTAGAATTTTAGAATTTTAGAATTTTAGAATTTTAAATTTTAGAATTTTAGAATTTTAAATTTTAGAATTTTAAATTTTAAATTTTAAATTTTAAATTTTAAATTTTAGAATTTTAAATTTTAAATTTTAAATTTTAAATTTTAAATTTTAAATTTTAGAATTTTAAATTTTAAATTTTAAATTTTAAATTTTAGAATTTTAAATTTTAAATTTTAAATTTTAAATTTTAGAATTTTAAATTTTAGAATTTTAAATTTTAGAATTTTAGAATTTTAGAATTTTAGAATTTTAAATTTTAAATTTTAAATTTTAAATTTTAGAATTTTAAATTTTAGAATTTTAGAATTTTAAATTTTAGAATTTTAGAATTTTAGAATTTTAGAATTTTAAATTTTAAATTTTAAATTTTAAATTTTAAATTTTAGAATTTTAGAATTTTAGAATTTTAGAATTTTAGAATTTTAGAATTTTAGAATTTTAAATTTTAAATTTTAAATTTTAAATTTTGAATTTTTGAATTTTAAATTTTAGAATTTTAAATTTTAAATTTTAGAATTTTAAATTTTAAATTTTAAATTTTAGAATTTTAGAATTTTAGAATTTTAAATTTTGAATTTTAAATTTTAAATTTTAGAATTTTAGAATTTTAGAATTTTAAATTTTAGAATTTTAAATTTTAGAATTTTAAATTTTAGAATTTTAAATTTTAAATTTTAAATTTTAGAATTTTAGAATTTTAAATTTTAAATTTTAGAATTTTAAATTTTAAATTTTAAATTTTAAATTTTAAATTTTAGAATTTTAAATTTTAAATTTTAAATTTTAAATTTTAAATTTTAAATTTTAAATTTTAAATTTTAAATTTTAAATTTTAAATTTTAGAATTTTAAATTTTAAATTTTAGAATTTTAGAATTTTAAATTTTAAATTTTAGAATTTTAGAATTTTAAATTTTAGAATTTTAAATTTTAAATTTTAAATTTTAAATTTTAGAATTTTAGAATTTTAAATTTTAAATTTTAAATTTTAAATTTTAAATTTTAAATTTTAAATTTTAAATTTTAGAATTTTAAATTTTAAATTTTAAATTTTAAATTTTAGAATTTTAGAATTTTAAATTTTAAATTTTAGAATTTTAAATTTTAAATTTTAGAATTTTAAATTTTAAATTTTAAATTTTAGAATTTTAAATTTTAAATTTTAGAATTTTAGAATTTTAAATTTTAAATTTTAAATTTTAAATTTTAGAATTTTAAATTTTAAATTTTAAATTTTAAATTTTAAATTTTAAATTTTAAATTTTAGAATTTTAAATTTTAAATTTTAAATTTTAAATTTTAAATTTTAGAATTTTAAATTTTAAATTTTAGAATTTTAAATTTTAGAATTTTAAATTTTAAATTTTAGAATTTTAAATTTTAAATTTTAAATTTTAGAATTTTAAATTTTAGAATTTTAGAATTTTAGAATTTTAGAATTTTAGAATTTTAGAATTTTAAATTTTAAATTTTAGAATTTTAAATTTTAAATTTTAGAATTTTAAATTTTAGAATTTTAAATTTTGAATTTTAGAATTTTAAATTTTAAATTTTAGAATTTTAAATTTTAAATTTTAGAATTTTAAATTTTAGAATTTTAAATTTTAGAATTTTAGAATTTTAAATTTTAGAATTTTAAATTTTAGAATTTTAAATTTTAAATTTTAGAATTTTAGAATTTTAAATTTTAAATTTTAGAATTTTAAATTTTAGAATTTTAAATTTTAAATTTTAAATTTTAAATTTTAAATTTTAGAATTTTAAATTTTAAATTTTAAATTTTAAATTTTAGAATTTTAAATTTTAAATTTTAAATTTTAGAATTTTAAATTTTAGAATTTTAAATTTTAAATTTTAAATTTTAAATTTTAAATTTTAAATTTTAGAATTTTAGAATTTTAAATTTTAGAATTTTAAATTTTAAATTTTAAATTTTAAATTTTAAATTTTAGAATTTTAAATTTTAAATTTTAAATTTTAAATTTTAAATTTTAGAATTTTAGAATTTTAAATTTTAAATTTTAGAATTTTAAATTTTAGAATTTTAGAATTTTAGAATTTTAAATTTTAAATTTTAAATTTTAAATTTTAGAATTTTAGAATTTTAGAATTTTAAATTTTAGAATTTTAGAATTTTAGAATTTTAGAATTTTAGAATTTTAAATTTTAAATTTTAAATTTTAGAATTTTAGAATTTTAAATTTTAAATTTTAAATTTTAAATTTTAAATTTTAGAATTTTAAATTTTAAATTTTAAATTTTAAATTTTAAATTTTAGAATTTTAGAATTTTAGAATTTTAGAATTTTAGAATTTTAAAATTTTAAATTTTTGAATTTTAGAATTTTAAATTTTTGAATTTTGAATTTTGAATTTTTGAATTTTGAATTTTGAATTTTGAATTTTTGAATTTTAGAATTTTAGAATTTTGAATTTTGAATTTTGAATTTTAAATTTTGAATTTTTGAATTTTGAATTTTGAATTTTGAATTTTAGATTTTAAATTTTAGAATTTTAAATTTTGAATTTTGAATTTTGAATTTTGAATTTTGAATTTTGAATTTTTGAATTTTGAATTTTGAATTTTGAATTTTTGAATTTTGAATTTTGAATTTTTGAATTTTGAATTTTAGAATTTTGAATTTTGAATTTTGAATTTTGAATTTTGAATTTTAATTTTTGAATTTTGAATTTTGAATTTTGAATTTTTGAATTTTGAATTTTGAATTTTGAATTTTAAATTTTGAATTTTAAATTTTGAATTTTGAATTTTTGAATTTTAAATTTTAAATTTTGAATTTTGAATTTTAGAATTTTAGAATTTTAAATTTTTGAATTTTTGAATTTTTGAATTTTTGAATTTTGAATTTTTGAATTTTTGAATTTTGAATTTTTGAATTTTGAATTTTGAATTTTGAATTTTGAATTTTGAATTTTGAATTTTGAATTTTGAATTTTGAATTTTTGAATTTTTGAATTTTTGAATTTTGAATTTTGAATTTTTGAATTTTAGAATTTTGAATTTTAGAATTTTGAATTTTGAATTTTGAATTTTGAATTTTGAATTTTGAATTTTGAATTTTGAATTTTTGAATTTTGAATTTTGAATTTTGAATTTTGAATTTTTGAATTTTTGAATTTTTGAATTTTTGAATTTTAGAATTTTTGAATTTTTGAATTTTTGAATTTTTGAATTTTTGAATTTTTGAATTTTTGAATTTTTGAATTTTTGAATTTTTGAATTTTTGAATTTTTGAATTTTTGAATTTTTGAATTTTTGAATTTTTGAATTTTTGAATTTTTGAATTTTTGAATTTTGAATTTTTGAATTTTGAATTTTGAATTTTGAATTTTGAATTTTTGAATTTTTGAATTTTTGAATTTTTGAATTTTTGAATTTTTGAATTTTTGAATTTTTGAATTTTTGAATTTTTGAATTTTTGAATTTTTGAATTTTTGAATTTTAGAATTTTTGAATTTTAGAATTTTTGAATTTTTGAATTTTTGAATTTTTGAATTTTTGAATTTTTGAATTTTTGAATTTTTGAATTTTTGAATTTTTGAATTTTTGAATTTTTGAATTTTTGAATTTTGAATTTTTGAATTTTGAATTTTTTGAATTTTAAATTTTAAATTTTTGAATTTTGAATTTTGAATTTTGAATTTTGAATTTTGAATTTTGAATTTTGAATTTTTGAATTTTAGAATTTTGAATTTTGAATTTTAGAATTTTGAATTTTTGAATTTTGAATTTTTGAATTTTGAATTTTGAATTTTAGAATTTTGAATTTTGAATTTTTGAATTTTTGAATTTTTGAATTTTGAATTTTAGAATTTTGAATTTTTGAATTTTGAATTTTAGAATTTTAGAATTTTAGAATTTTAGAATTTTAGAATTTTAAATTTTAAATTTTAAATTTTAGAATTTTAAATTTTAGAATTTTAAATTTTAAATTTTAGAATTTTAGAATTTTAGAATTTTAAATTTTAAATTTTAAATTTTAAATTTTAGAATTTTGAATTTTAGAATTTTAAATTTTAGAATTTTAGAATTTTAGAATTTTGAATTTTAGAATTTTAGAATTTTAGAATTTTAAATTTTAAATTTTAAATTTTAAATTTTAAATTTTAGAATTTTAGAATTTTAAATTTTAAATTTTAAATTTTAAATTTTAAATTTTAAATTTTAAATTTTAAATTTTAGAATTTTAAATTTTAAATTTTAAATTTTAGAATTTTAAATTTTAAATTTTAAATTTTAAATTTTAGAATTTTAGAATTTTAAATTTTAAATTTTAAATTTTAAATTTTAGAATTTTAAATTTTAGAATTTTAGAATTTTAGAATTTTAAATTTTAAATTTTAGAATTTTAGAATTTTAAATTTTAAATTTTAAATTTTAAATTTTAAATTTTAAATTTTAGAATTTTAAATTTTAGAATTTTAAATTTTAAATTTTAAATTTTAAATTTTAGAATTTTAGAATTTTAAATTTTAAATTTTAAATTTTAAATTTTAAATTTTAGAATTTTAGAATTTTAGAATTTTAAATTTTAGAATTTTAAATTTTAAATTTTAAATTTTAAATTTTAGAATTTTAGAATTTTAGAATTTTAAATTTTAAATTTTAAATTTTAAATTTTAAATTTTAGAATTTTAAATTTTAAATTTTAAATTTTAGAATTTTAAATTTTAAATTTTAAATTTTAAATTTTAGAATTTTAAATTTTAAATTTTAAATTTTAGAATTTTAAATTTTAAATTTTAAATTTTAAATTTTAAATTTTAGAATTTTAAATTTTAAATTTTAAATTTTAAATTTTAGAATTTTAGAATTTTAAATTTTAAATTTTAGAATTTTAAATTTTAAATTTTAAATTTTAAATTTTAAATTTTAAATTTTAAATTTTAAATTTTAAATTTTAGAATTTTAAATTTTAAATTTTAAATTTTAAATTTTAAATTTTAAATTTTAATTTTAAATTTTGAATTTTGAATTTTGAATTTTAGAATTTTGAATTTTGAATTTTAAATTTTTGAATTTTGAATTTTGAATTTTTGAATTTTTGAATTTTGAATTTTGAATTTTTGAATTTTGAATTTTGAATTTTTGAATTTTTGAATTTTGAATTTTGAATTTTGAATTTTTGAATTTTGAATTTTGAATTTTGAATTTTTGAATTTTTGAATTTTTGAATTTTGAATTTTTGAATTTTTGAATTTTGAATTTTTGAATTTTGAATTTTGAATTTTAGAATTTTAGAATTTTAGAATTTTAGAATTTTAAATTTTAAATTTTAGAATTTTAGAATTTTAAATTTTAGAATTTTAAATTTTAGAATTTTAGAATTTTTGAATTTTGAATTTTGAATTTTGAATTTTGAATTTTTGAATTTTAGAATTTTAGAATTTTAGAATTTTAGAATTTTAGAATTTTAGAATTTTAAATTTTAGAATTTTAGAATTTTAAATTTTAAATTTTAAATTTTAGAATTTTAAATTTTAAATTTTAAATTTTAAATTTTAAATTTTAAATTTTAAATTTTAGAATTTTAAATTTTAGAATTTTAGAATTTTAGAATTTTAAATTTTAGAATTTTAGAATTTTAGAATTTTAGAATTTTAGAATTTTAGAATTTTAAATTTTAAATTTTAAATTTTAAATTTTAAATTTTAAATTTTAAATTTTAGAATTTTAAATTTTAAATTTTAGAATTTTAAATTTTAGAATTTTAAATTTTAAATTTTAAATTTTAAATTTTAAATTTTAAATTTTAGAATTTTAGAATTTTAAATTTTAAATTTTAGAATTTTAAATTTTAAATTTTAAATTTTAAATTTTAGAATTTTAGAATTTTAAATTTTAAATTTTAAATTTTAAATTTTAGAATTTTAAATTTTAAATTTTAGAATTTTAGAATTTTAAATTTTAGAATTTTAGAATTTTAGAATTTTAAATTTTAAATTTTAAATTTTAAATTTTAAATTTTAGAATTTTAGAATTTTAAATTTTAAATTTTAGAATTTTAGAATTTTAGAATTTTAGAATTTTAAATTTTAGAATTTTAAATTTTAAATTTTAAATTTTAAATTTTAAATTTTAAATTTTAAATTTTAAATTTTAGAATTTTAAATTTTAAATTTTAGAATTTTAAATTTTAAATTTTAAATTTTAAATTTTAAATTTTAGAATTTTAAATTTTAGAATTTTAAATTTTAAATTTTAAATTTTAAATTTTAGAATTTTAGAATTTTAAATTTTAGAATTTTAGAATTTTAAATTTTAAATTTTAGAATTTTAAATTTTAAATTTTAAATTTTAAATTTTAAATTTTAGAATTTTAGAATTTTAGAATTTTAGAATTTTAGAATTTTAGAATTTTAGAATTTTAGAATTTTAGAATTTTAGAATTTTAGAATTTTTGAATTTTTGAATTTTTGGATTTTTGAATTTTTGAATTTTTGAATTTTTGAATTTGAGTAATTCTTGCTGAAAGTGGACCACTATTTACACAAGGTGCTCAAAAATCAAAAGCAATGTATTTTTCAATAGCCCCCACCAAGTTATGAAAGAAACCATGTTTGGTTGGTTAAATTTATCCTCACCTCGCCACGAAGCTAAATATTTTTTTTTTAATTGGTAATTTTTTGACTTAGGCGCGCCTACAAAATTGCTAATAACTTTGCAAAACTTCAACAAACCTTTGATGTTTAGAGGTGTTTTGAAAAGGAAATGAGCAGAGCTTTCGAATGCACTTGTCAGAAAAATACCGTTCCATACATTTTTTAGCCACAAAACACCAATGTATTTTTAAAAGTCATTTTTGAAGGCCGGCGCCCCGCTTTATCGAAAAACTGACAAATCCATTCGAAAGCTGAGACGATTTCACATAAAGGACCAATAAATCTAAGGTGTATGTTCCTCCTATCTTTTTTAGTCTAATTTTGATTCTGCGAGCGCAGCGCTCCGTTCGCATTTCGGGCACCCAAAATGTCGCAATTGGCTTGCCCCATTTTAAGGTTTTGTCAAAAAATAAAGGTGCTCACTTTTTAAATGATAGTTTATTGTCCAAGGATCAAAATGCACTTTCGATAATTGACCAATATTTATGGTTTCGGGTTCTTCCAGGCAATTTAATCTTGAAAAAATGTTTTTTTCACTCTTTTTTTGTAAAATGCCCACTTACAATTGGGTGGACTTTTTTTCAGTAGGACTAATGAATGTAGCATGTAGGAAATTTCACCACGAACATTTTCATTCCTTTGTGGAACACCAATCAGTGAGGTACTCCTGGATATTAGCTCCTGAAAAGTGCTTAAAAAGTGCAAAAATGCCTCACGGCAAGAAAAAGAGACGGTCCTCACCAGCAGGATCGGCAGATTTGAAGAAGCTAAAGAATGCCGAAGCGCTACCTGCAAAGCCAGGCAGTTTGAGCAAGGACGCTCAAAATTCGTCTGGAAACCAGTTCGCTACCCTCCCTGTGGACGTGAGCGAGAAGGAAGAATTTGAACGACGGGAAAAGTTGCCACCCATTTTTGTGAAAACATCGTCATCGGATTCGGTGCGAAAGTGGCTGACCGGGTTTATCAAATCTGGTGCTTTACGAGCTTCCATTCGCTTGTGTGCTGATGGACTCAAAATTCTGCTACCTACCATAACTACGTTCAGGATTTCCTGAACAACACCAAGATTGAATACTACAGCCATGACGATCCAGGTAAACGGCCCATGAAACAGGTCCTCCGCGGCCTGTACGACATGGATGTGAGTGTGCTGAAAGAAGAGCTCAAAACTCTTAAGTTGAACGTGATCGAAGTCTTCAAGATGACGAGACACAACAAGGACATCTAGTATCGTGATCAACTGTACCTGGTTCATCTCGAGAGAGGATCGACAACGCCGTCTGAGCTGAAAGCAGTTCGGGCAATTTTCAACATCATCGTGACTTGGGAACGTTATCGTCCAGTGCACCGTGACGTGACACAGTGTTCGAACTGCTTGCAGTTTGGACATGGTGGAAGGAACTGTTTCATCAAGAGTCGTTGTGCAACCTGCGGAGGTGAGCACAAAACACAAGCTTGCGAAACAATCAACGAGAACATCGAAGCGAAATGCTTCAATTGCGGCGGCGACCATTCTACCAAGAATCGAAGCTGCCCAAAACGAGCTGAGTTTGTAAAAATTCGGCAGCAAGCGACGACGAGGCACCAACCAAATCGGCGCAGAACACCATCAGCATTCACGGACGTGGATTTTCCTGCTTTGGCGTCACCAGGAGCAGGATCTGTTCGAGTGGTTCCAAATCTGCAGCCATTGCCGTTGAATCAGCGGCAAAGAGTTGCAGAGAATACAACACCTCCAGGCTTCAGTCAGCAACCGAGGAAAACCAACCAGCATCAACGGGTGAAGGCAGTAGTGACCTGTTTTCACCACAAGAATTTTTGAACATTTTCATCGAGATGACAACAACACTGCGTGGTTGCAAAACTCGCCAGGAACAAGTAAGAACTTTTTGAGCATTCATCTTAAAATACAGTTCGTAGTTTACTCGTTCTAGTGATTTTGAATATTTCAATAAATTTATTTTTTTAGTTTTAAGTTGATAAAGTGATTTTTTTTCTTTTTTATCCAAATGTATTCGATTCAATGCAATAATGTAAAACAATTTGAAGTAAATAAAATAAATGTGATCAGTTAATAATCAAACGAAAAATACAACAAAGATGAAGAGCATTAGGCCATACCACTTAGCATGTAATTATTATAAGAATGTTCAATAAAGACATATTTAATTTCCAAAAAAAAAAACCACGAACATTTGTCTCTAAAAGAAAACGTATTTTCGATACTCCAGTGCCAAGATATTTTAGTTTTAGTGAGAAAAAAAAGTGCCAATTTTACAAATTTCTCAGAATTAACAAGCACAGCCTATTATTTACATGTGGCATATGTTTTGGAGGCCAGAGTATGGTTTCTTATAGTTATTTTGGTCGCTGAATTCGGATCCGGAATCAAATTTCAGATTAACAGTTAAACTTGGAGCCACGCCCAAAAGTTATTTGTGGTAATATGCTGTAATTTTAATCGCTAGTGAATTCGGTCAATTTTTTCGACATTAAATTGCCTGGAAGAACCCGAAAACATAAATATTGGTCAATTATCGAAAGTGCATTTTGATCCTTGGACAATAAACTATCATTTAAAAAGTGAGCACCTTTATTTTTTGACAAAACTTTAAAATGGGGCAAGCTAATTGCGACATTTTGGGTGCCCTAAATGCGAACGGAGCGCTGCGCTCGCAGAATCAAAATTAGATTAAAAAAGATAGGAGGAACATACACCTTAGATTTATTGGTCCTTTATGTGAAATCGTCTCAGCTTTCGAATGGATTTGTCAGTTTTTCGATAAAGCGGGGCGCCGGCCTTCAAAAATTACTTTTAAAAATACATTGGTGTTTTGAAGCTAAAAAATGTATGGAACGGTATTTTTCTGACAAGTGCATTCGAAAGCTCTGCTCATTTCCTTTCCAAAACACCTCTAAACATCAAGGGTTCGTTGAAGTTTTGAAAAGTTATTAGCAATTTTGTAGGCGCGCCTAATTCAAAAAATACCAATTAAAAAAAATATTTAGCTTCGTGGAGCCGAGGTGAGGACAAATTTAACCAACCAAACATGGTTTCTTTCATAACTTGGTGGGGGCTATTGGAAAAGTACATTGCTTTTGATTTTTGAGCACCTTGTGTAAATAGTGGTCCACTTTCAGCGAGAATTACTCATTTTTGAATTTTTGATTTTTTGAATTTTTGAATTTTTGAATTTTTGAATTTTTGAATTTTTGAATTTTTGAATTTTTGAATTTTTGAATTTTTGAATTTTTGAATTTTTGAATTTTTGAATTTTTGAATTTTTGAATTTTTGAATTTTGAATTTTGAATTTTTGAATTTTTGAATTTTGAATTTTTGAATTTTTGAATTTTGAATTTTGAATTTTGAATTTTTGAATTTTGAATTTTGAATTTTGAATTTTGAATTTTTGAATTTTGAATTTTGAATTTTTGAATTTTGAATTTTGAATTTTGAATTTTGAATTTTTGAATTTTGAATTTTGAATTTTTGAATTTTGAATTTTGAATTTTGAATTTTTGAATTTTGAATTTTTGAATTTTGAATTTTGAATTTTGAATTTTTGAATTTTGAATTTTTGAATTTTGAATTTTGAATTTTGAATTTTTGAATTTTTGAATTTTGAATTTTGAATTTTTGAATTTTGAATTTTTGAATTTTGAATTTTGAATTTTGAATTTTGAATTTTGAATTTTGAATTTTGAATTTTGAATTTTGAATTTTTGAATTTTTGAATTTTTGAATTTTTGAATTTTTGAATTTTTGAATTTTTGAATTTTTGAATTTTTGAATTTTAGAATTTTAGAATTTTAGAATTTTAGAATTTTAGAATTTTAGAATTTTAGAATTTTAGAATTTTAGAATTTTAGAATTTTAGAATTTTAGAATTTTAGAATTTTAGAATTTTAGAATTTTAGAATTTTAGAATTTTAGAATTTTAGAATTTTAAATTTTAAATTTTAAATTTTAGAATTTTAGAATTTTAAATTTTAAATTTTAGAATTTTAGAATTTTAGAATTTTAAATTTAGAATTTTAGAATTTTAGAATTTTAGAATTTTAGAATTTTAGAATTTTAGAATTTTAGAATTTTAGAATTTTAGAATTTTAGAATTTTAGAATTTTAGAATTTTAGAGTTTTAGAATTTTAGAATTTTAGAATTCTAGAATTTTAGAATTTTAGAATTTTAGAATTTTTGAATTTTTGAATTTTTGAATTTTTGAATTTTAGAGTGTAAGAATTTGATGATTGAAGTTTGACCATTATTTTTTCTTTAAATTCTCAAATTTGGTACAATTTTTAAATAATAATAATAATATTTTCGGATTTTTTTACTATTTGTAGTTATTTGAGTTTTATACGTTCTTAATTTTTTATTTTTTTGATATCTTCATTTATAATTCTTTTTAAATGTTTAAATTTTGATTATTCTAGATTCCTTTTTCAAAAAAAAACCAATGCGCCATAGGTTTCCTATGTGCATAGGACATTTTGTAAAAGTAAGCGAGAATAAATAAATTTAGTTTTTCTTTTATAGTTACACAATATTTGAAATTTTATTATTATTATTATTGAAATCTGAATTTAATTTATAAATTCTTGCCAAGTGTTGATTGATGTTATATTTTTTCAGGTAACAAACATATTCTGATCTGATCCTGCCGGAAACCATGCGTCCCCGTGTGTTCCCGCGTGGCTTCCGTAGAACCCACGGAAGCAGCCACGTTTTCTCGTACTCGTACTCCACAAACCCACGTTGTCTCGTACTCGGGTAAACATCAATCCGTCGGAGGTCCAAGATCGTCGCCAAGGTGTCACATCCGGGTTTTGATCAGCTCGTCGAGGAGCAAAAGTCCAACACGGCAAAGATGCTGCCACGGCCACCTCAGAAGAATACCAACATTCAAGCCGGAAGCTGCGGTCAAGGCAAATCCCGAAGGAAGCCAAGTTGGAGAAGAACCGGCGATCCGCAAGTTAAATTAAGTGAACAAGTAAATATTTTTTTGAAATTTTGACAGTTTGAATAAACAAAAAACAATAAAAACAAAACAACCGTTTTGCAACATAACCTAAAAATCCGAAATGACAGCACACGACAATAGCACGACATTCTAAATAACAAAACCGTGCGACGTCGGTCGAATGTCGTACGAAAATGTCGTACAATTTCGATCATCGTTCGCACGACAAATACGACATTTTGGTGCAAAAACGTATGACATTCGCGCGAAAGTCGCACGACATTGTCGTGCGACGTCGTACGATTGCACGGACGACAAACGACGGACGTCTGACGGACTTTTCAGTCAGGGCACTCGTGTACACGTCAACCTGGCTGTTTGAGGTTTCTATCACTGCGTACATTTCCTCTGTAGAAGGAAAGAACCTTTTTAAAATTGAACTAATTACAATCTACAGATCTTACCTGAATCATCCAACACGGTGAAGTAGTTGAAGTCGCCCTGAATCTGTCGTTGCGCTGGTCTCCCACCAGCCCTGACTGAAAAGTCCGTCGGACGTCCGTCGTTTGTCGTCCGTGCAACCGTACGACGTCGCACGACAATGTCGTGCGACATTCGCACGAATGTCATACGTTTTTGCACCAAAATGTCGTATTTGTCGTGCGATCGATCATCGAAATTGTTCGACATTGTCGTACGACATTCGACCGACGTCGCACGGTTTTGTTATTTAGGTTGTCGTGGCTTTGTCGTGTGCTGTTTTTTCAGGTTTTTAGGTTATGTTGCAGTTAAAAAATAGATGATTGTTTATTTTTAATTTATTTTATTTTTTCATGTAATTTGCACATTTCCCCACAGTAAACAATCAATTATTTCATTATACTTGTTGTGTCGCGGATCTTCACGTACATCTTGGTGTCGTCTTCCGGTTGGTCATCCAGTTCTCCTCGTCGCTCGGCCATCTTGGCCGGAATTTTTTGGCGTTGTCTTCCGGGTCCGGATTTTGTCAGCCATCTTTTCGAGCCGACGCCAGCGTGCGGGGCAGCATCTTGATCAAGAAGGACTATTGCTCCTCGACCAGCCGCAGATACGGCGGGGTGCGGCGCCACCGTTTATGTCCCATGGATTGATGGCCACCGGAGTACGGGACAACGTCGGTTTACGAACTTCTGGAGCAGGTGTTTTTGCGGTCGTTACAGCTTCCGTTCAACAAGCTGCGTGGAACAACACGGAGACGCTGGGTTGTTAGCAGGATCAGATTGGAATATGTTTGGTTACCTGAAAAAAGATAACGTCATTCGGCTGAATAATCATATCCAAATCATATCTAGAGTTTTGTTGTTGAAACAAAGGGAATCTCATGACAGATATCATACTCAAAAAATCTGTGAAAATTCATAAAATAATTAATTGTGGAATATTCAAAAGTTTAACTTTCAATGTAAAATTTTGAAAACAAATTAATTAAAAAGTAGTTAATTAAACCTTATTTTTTCAGAAAATAAAGATTAAAGCAAATTTAAGACAACAAAATATTCTAACATTTTAAATTTCAAATTAAAAATCATTATTAACGCAAGTTTTATAGAGAAACCCCATCTGGACCTGTTTAAATATTTTTGATTTTTTTAAATTAAAATGCATGTGTTTCTGAAGACCCCAAAGTCCATGCTTTGAAGAAGCTAAGAACTTAAAAGACTTTAAGTAATTTTAAAATGTTCGAATGTTTAAATTAATCGTAAAAATTCAAAATATCTGAATAATTTAAAAATGAAATTTAATGTTTGATATTTTTGAAATTTACAAATATCAAGAATTAAAAGAATACACTCAAAACCCGATGGTTTGACACAAACTGTTGTCAAAAAGGGGTCACTTTTAGTTTGACACCCATTTTACAAACGAAAAAGTGACCAACCACCGGGGCTGAGTGTAATACAACATACAAATTTAAGAGATTAAAATTGTAGAACCTAAGAATTCAAAATTATTGAATTTTTTTTAGAATTTAGAGTTTTAAAACTTTAAAATTCTGAAATACTAAAATTCTTAATTTCTATAAATCTTTAATTCTAAAATTTTAAGATCACATAATTCTAAAATTAAAAAAAAATAATCCTAAAATTCTAAAAAAATCTAAAAATTTCTAAAATTTTAGAATTTTAGAATTTTAGAATTTTAAAAATTTTAGAATTTTAGAATTTTAAAATTTTAGAATTTTAGAATTTTAGAATTTTAGAATTTTAGAATTTTAGAATTTTAGAATTTTAGAATTTTAGAATTTTAGAATTTTAGAATTTTAGAATTTTAGAATTTTAGAATTTTAGAATTTTAGAATTTTAGAATTTTAGAATTTTAGAATTTTAGAATTTTAGAATTTTAGAATTTTAGAATTTTAGAATTTTAGAATTTTAGAATTTTAGAATTTTGGAATATTAGAATTTTAGAATGTAGGATTTGAATAATTTAAGATTGTTTTATAAACATTCAAATGTTAATATTACTTATTTTAAATTTTAAACTTTTAGAACTTGACAATGTTAAAATTTTAGAAAGTGAAGAATTTGAGGATTGTACAATCTTATAACTGTAGCATTTTAGAAATTAAAGAATTTTTGATTTATGGCATATTGGATGCTTAGAATTCTTGAAATTTCGTCATCCAAATCACTCCTGGCACAACTCCGCCAAAAAACACTACTCACCAGTTCCATTGATAACATTTTTTGGCGGATCAGGATCGCTGCCGGGAGTTTTTTTTCGTCCTCCTCCACCTTTTTATTACTTGACGTTTCATTCTCTTCTGCAAGGAGGATTGCTTCCACGATCGCTCACCGGTTACTTGCCCTCCATTTTCCGGCATAGCCCGCCGGGTTCATGACATTTTCCGTCCGCCTTCTAATCCACCCACCGAAATCTGGAACAGCAGAAACTTTGATTAGATCCCTTGCTCATTCCGGCCGTAATCGGATGACGTGGACTAATGGCACTGACCGGATGATAAATGTGATTGCTAGTATTTACAATGACAAGATCGGTGCCATGCCTGGCATCGAACCATGTTTCCACTGCTGGGCCGGTACTCGGCGTATGGCATCTGAAAAATAAACAATGAACAGTGCCCAATGCTCTTGAATTAAAATAGAAAACAACTAACTACTCAAACAAACTTACTTTGTTTTGCTCCTATTTGATTTTGTATTTTTTCAACACTTTTAACTAATTCTTGGATCCAGTCAGAACATGTTTTTGCTTGTCAGAGTACTTTCGTCGACATCGCCAAATCGTCAATCTGTCAAAAAATTGATGCGAAAAAAAATGTCATGCATGTCGAGCGTTTGTCGTCCGTTTGTCGTACTTTCGACCAATCGATATCGAAACGGTAAAATCAAAAGCGTGCGACAACTCGTACGACGTGCGACATTTTTCAAACAGGGAGCCAGCGCACTTGGTACATTGGGTGGCTAAGTTTCAAAAAAGTGACCTTCTCCAAATATTTTTTGGTATTTTTTTCTCGAAAGTAAACATTCTAACTAAGAAAAATCCAAATTTTCAAAGCTCTAAGTTTGTTTATTACACAGATACGCAAGCTGGAAGTCAATAAATGGAGTAAAAAACTAGCGTTTTTCGTAAAAAGGCTGATTGTTTAATTTTAACATAGCTCAGCCATTTTAAATATTTTATTAGGACAATTATACATCGCTGGAAAGGTAATGAGATAAGCTTTAAAACTATTAAAAAAAAATTTCATCGAATAACTGGAGCATTTTGTTGACAACACTTATTTTTTGTGTTTGTTAATCGAGTACTTTTTTTGCTAACCGATGCTAAACATGAAACTATGATCACTTGAAAGATTGGATCATAATCTAACATTGCTGAAATTTCCAGCCTGCGATTTTTTTGCGTTTTCGGAGATATGCCATTTTGAACATTTACGTTTTATCAAAATTTGCTTCAATCTACATATGCGCCCGTTTATTTCACTTGCTTTGCTACCTACTTCGTAAGCATCGTCGCTTCAAAAATCAATACCTGGTTTCAAGAAGTTCGTAATGACTTTATTGGAATTTTTTGTTGCCTACATTTAAAATTGAGTACCTTAGTCAAAATAAGGTATTCGTACCGAAGTTTCTCAAGCGAAACTGGAGAATCTCAGTTTGATACCGAAAAAAGTATTCAGCAAAATATTGACTTAGCATGATGAATTTCTGCGATCAATCCATGAAACTGATCCACATTTAAGTTCTATGTTGGTTAGTACAAAACATCATAAAAAGTACCTTTGACATAGGGTATTTTAACCATTAGTGGACCCCCTAGTAGAGCCGAAACTTATTTTTTACAATTTTTTAATATTTTAAGCACTTTTTCATAACCCGCTGTACAAAACAATGAAATCTGAAGTCTTTTGAACAATTTTGACTATTATTCAGTTATTCGTTTTTGAGCAGAAAAATAGCCATTTGAAAAAAAGTTTTTTTTTGCCTGTTATGGACCCCCTTTTCCTATAGTGGACCCGGGTCCATAATCCGATTGTGGACCCGGGTCCACTATAGGCAAACTGTTATTTTTATACCAAATTTAAACGATTTTGGATGTTTTGATGCATGGTGTAGGTCTAATGATAGATATAACGAATAAAAGATGGATTTTGCTCACTTTTCATCATAAGAAAATATGTTTTGTTAACAAATTTGGCTTTAAACAACGGAAAAATCTAACAGACATTTAAACACATTTATTTCCGTAAAAGATCAGAGAAAACTTTTCAAAAACTACTGTAAAAATAAAAATAAATTTAAAAATGTTTTTTTGATTCAAATTTTTGTATATTTATTACATAAATGGTGGACCGAAACTAAACAATACAGTTGCTTTACAGTTGGTGATAAAACCACGCACGTTTATTTAAAAAAAATGTTTTGTTATTGATTTATTATTATAAAATATCATTTCAAACTACATTGCTTCAGTTAAGTACAATTAACTATAGTTTCGATAAATTTTAAATTCTTACGGCTTCAGAATTGTTGGTACTTTTAACATGAAAACAGCTATATTTATACTCATAATTGAAAAAATATGCGTTTAGGTTGATTACAACAAGCATTTATTGTATGTTTAAGACAAACTTTTGCTTAAATACAACGTTTTCTTCATTTTTGAAGGTTAAATTTACAGGGGTCTACTTTTGGAAAAGTTTGGATTTTCGTTGTCCTATATTGGACCCCCCTAATTTTTGCTCGAAAATGAGCAGTTCTTCGCTTTATTTTAGTAAAGTTCCTTAAACTTACATTATTTCGACTTACTGAAGTTAAATGATCAGTCAAAAATGATTGGATAGTTAATTCAATAATAAAATATAAATGCTGTTTTGTTGTGAAAATGCTAGTGGCCATGGCTGATTTCAGATGTCGAACTCAAAACACTTATTTTGGTGAAAAGGACGATTCAATGTCAGTCAACATTGTTTTAAATGATGCTGAACATGCCAAATAAAAGATTTGTAGACAACAACACGAGGGTCCACTATAGGAAAGGGGTCCACTAATGATTAACGTACCCTATCCTGAAGCCGTCAGAAACTCTATAATCAAATGAATTTTCATGGACAAGAACATTAGGATTAGTAAGAATATGTTTTGTATATTATCGTTTTACTTCATAATTAATATTTTGAATAAAATTATTTTTTCTGTTATTTGATTTAACAATTCAAATTTTCGCAATTTATGCCCGTAAGGGTGGGAGGGGTCTCAAGTTATATGGCATGGACTCACAAAAAGAAACACACAGCAGTAAATAATAAATATTTGACTTAAAATGATTTATTACGCTTAACAAAATTTTGTTGGAGGAGAGGGGGGGGGGGGTGAAAGAAAGAGGAGGGAGGGGTTGTGTCCTTAAAGTGGGGATGTATTAGCTTATCCATAATTTAATAATATAAACTTGCAATACAATATATACGCAATTCTGTTGCACTTGCAAATGTATGAAAAGACTATTTATTGGAAACAATCAACTATTGAAAAACATGAAAAGTCATAAAAATCGACGTATATCATTTCGATACCATACAATCACCCAAATTTGTATGAAAAAACATTTAAAAAGCAAAAAAAATAATAAAATTAAATATGTTGTGGTTTGGTTGAGCGTTTTAGCAGAATGCATTACTATGAATACAAAGAGACGAGTTGTTCCTTTTAATTTCGCTGTGTGTGTGTGTGTGTGTGTGTGTGTGTGTGTGTGTGTGTGTGTGTGTGTGTGTGTGTGTGTGTGTGTGTGTGTGTGTGTGTTCCAATCCAATACCCGCTAACCGGTAGCGATATTATGGGAAAGTATAATTTGTATCAGACTTTGTATATGCCGAATGCTGATACAACTTATCTCAGTCCCGGGTATTAGGTGGTGATAGCCCTCGCGCTGCTTCCAACGACCCATTTCAGAATGACAGAGCTCCTTGCGGTCCAATTCCGAGGTCGCTGGGCATTGTTCGGCCCCGCCTAAACATAGAAGCAAGCATCTGAAGGAAATTCGATCTATATTTAGACTTCCAATCCTCTCAGGCAAATCAGGGATCAGCGCGTATTTAGTATGAAAAGATAACATGTTTCAACACTACGGATCAATTCACTGCTAGAGTGTAAACCTTCTGATGGCCGATTGCTTAGCGTCCCAGACCACCAATCCAGAGGTGTGAGTTCGAATCCCACCTGATTCAATTTCGTTTTTTGTTCATATTCAAAGTTCAAATTCCTGCAGGCCAAGGATTGATACCTAAGAGCATGCAATGGCACTGACCTTGTTGCGTGCTCTTCGGTTGACGTCCACGTAAAGAACATCCTGGAAGGAGCGTAACTAACTACATCCGTAGTACTGTTAGATCATCCGAATTATCTTGATCAGAACAGTATAGCTCTGGTTTCTTGCGAGTGTCCTATTTTCTTACCTCCACGTTGGCTTGGTTTTCATGATGACCTAGCTGGTGGCCTGTGGAAACGGATCGTAAACCTTTGACCACAGCGGGTCAGAGTCGAGACGGCTAAAAGAAAGGGGCGCGACAATGTGGGAAAGGGAAGTAATTTGTGATTGTAGACGGTATTGTTTTGATTCGCAGTATGTTGAGTCAACTGTACCCGAAACATCGCACAACGGGGTTTTCTCTTCTATTCATTCTCAGCTACCACCTATCTCCTATTTTTATTTTGCTCTACTGATTCTCAATTCTTCACTGATTCTTCTGTTTAATATCCATCATTTGATTTTGATTTTACTAACTTTTAATTCTCTTATCTCTCAAAGCGTTTCCACTCTTTTTTACCAATTGATACTGCTGTAAAAAACTTTGTTTTGTTTTTTTTTTCCTTAAAAATATACTTTTCCTTAGTGTACTAGTAATATCAAGTCTATTTATCATTTGCCTAACTTTTTTGATTTTATTGCGAATTTATTTATTTGAATAATTCTTTATCTGTCCTATAAATTATCATTACTAATCTAAGCTTGTTTGTTACCTCTTTTTATTAACTATTGTTAATTTCTATATCTACTTCATAAATTACTATCTTCCTTTTAATATTGATTCTTTACATAGTATATTTCCTTCACTGTCTATTGTTTTGAAACTTCACCTTTTTCTTAAGCAAGTGAGGTTCGAGCCCTTACTCAATTTATGGAATGATTTAAGGATTAACACAAATATTACTATTGTACTTTTGGTAAACTTTTATAACATGCTTAGGACCAAAAATTGTAACAAAACACCGCGACAAAAGAAATAGCAACATATAAATACGACTCAACACTAGGAAAGGTTTCAAGAGAAAGCAATACACAGTAAAATAACAACTAGTTTTTAAATTCAAACTAAAAATAAAACAGTTTTTGCTTTAATGAAAGTTGATAGGCACACTATAAATGGTTAGGCGCTTATACTTACATCAAACCCTACGTAATGTACCACCCCCGGCCGAGTTAAAATGCGTAACCGGAAAAGAAGGTGTGCATGCCTGGCACGAACACTCAAAGCGTGTTCTAGCGTGTTGCTCGTACTGACTCAGAGCAAGGGTGAGATGTAGGTGTAAGGGCAGTGCGTGTTCGTCGGGACCCTGGTGCATAAGATCGGTCAAGGCCTGTTCTTACACTGAAAATTGCGAATTGCGAATATTCAAAGTTCAAATTCCTGATTCCAAATTTCAAAGGTACCGACCGGGATTTGATCTCTGAACCTTCTGCTTGTGAGACAGAAGCCGTAACCATTAAGCCACGGAGCCGGTTATTCCTTTTAATTCCGCTATATATTTTTAATATCTTGACAGATACGTATTTCGTCTACTACTTGCAGACTTCATCAGTGTTCTGTTCTCGACTGAAGGTTCATCGCTGGTGTATCCGGATCTGTAGTTACTGTAGGTACTACCTCCTTGTTCTTCTTTGGTGCCTGTATAGGTATCAGCTTAAACAGCCACGTTGAGCCGTTACCTGAATCCTTGTTGAGTAAGCGTTGCCTGCCTTGAAGATTTCCAAACTTTCGACGATGCTTCGATGGGTTCGTGATGTGTCTTAAGATGACCGCGTCGCTAGTTATGATGTTATGTTTCTCGTTGATGATGTGTTCGGCTACTGCTGACCTGAAATGGGGGACAAATCCTTTCCGTTTTTCCTCCTTGGCAATTCTGACATCTGTGTCTATATGCTCGTCCAACCTGGTTTGCAGCAATCTCTTGATTTGTCCAATGTAGTTCATATCACAGTGGCCGCAGGATACCTCGTAGATGCCGGGTTTGCCTAAAGTCGGTATTGGGTCTTTCGTTGAACCTAAGATGGATTCCAACTGGCTGTGTCTACTGCTGAACAATAAATCGATGCCAAATTTAGCCAGTTTTTGTCGTAATGGGTGTGTTATCCTGTAGTCAAATTCTACTGCTGCTTTTTGTAGTGACTCTACTGGTGACGTAAGGGTTGTGAGTGACGTTCTGTGGAGTTTTCTTTCCTTCTTATCGATGATTGCTTGGATAGTTATTCTGCTGTAACCTTGATTTCCGCTGTTTCAAATATGTACTCCAATTCTTTTTGTTTTCCTGCTTCGCTGAGGGGTAAAGTTGTCATCCTATGTATGAAATAATGATATGCTGCCATCTTATGTTGGAATGAACGGTTTGACGTGGCTGGGATTGTTCTTCTGGTCTTTGTTGGCTTCCTGTAGATCTCGAAAGAAAACGAAGATGGGCAACCTAGTTCTCTCCTCGTCTCTTTGTATTCATATTAAATATGTCTTTATTGAACTTTCTTATAATAATTACATTTCTTTTACATGCTAAGTGGTATGGCTAAATGCTCTTCATCTTTATTGTATTTTTCGTTTTTATTATTAACTGTTCACATTCATTTATTTACTTCAAATTGTTTTACATTTTTGCATTGAATCAAATACTGTTGAGACGTCGCGCTCGGTTGAAATACTCTGCACGAACACCCCTCGTACGAACCGTAAGTAACCCAAAAGTGGGTAAGGATCAGTCAAGCTTTGAGTCTATCTGACTGACAGGGCGGAATAAACAAACGCAAACAAACACAAGAAAACGAATTGAACAGTTGGTCCTTTGGAGAAGGTGAAATTTATTGCCAGCGTTTGTAGATTCAGTTCTAATTATTTAAAGCGTTTCGTTGTGCGAAAGTGTGGTTGACGGCGTACCTTGTTGGCCAAGGTGACAGTGTTGTAGATCGAGTCCTGGAAAGAGAAAGAAAAATGTTAGGTTAGGAAATTAAAAACAATGAATTGATTAGTAACAGCTACTTACTTACCTATAGTGTTTGCGGCTGGTACGGCTCACGACGTTGGGTGATTTAGGAGTCGAACGGGAAACCAATCGTGAGTAACTTTACCTGTGAAGAAAATACTAGTGAATTAATAAAACTTATTAGCTTTTAGCGATTACTTAACAACTACATCCCGGTGTGATCCGCTCAAGAGAAGGTGTCCGAAATCCTCCCCAACAAATCTAAAAGGATTGCCCAATTATGATACCAAGCACTACCAGCCGGAGCTGCTACAAACAAGATCTTTACCGCTATCTGTACCGGTCGGGGTTGACCAGCGAATGCATTGGAACAGAGCGACCGGAACAGACTCCCGGTGGCCCGCACAGACATCAATTACTCGAGGAAAATATCGATAGTGGTGCGATGGGTGATACAAAACCAAAAGCAACCAACAGGAGTTCCAGCGGACGCCTAGCCAGACTACGGCAGCAGAAACTGGCCGTTCAGGAAGCTTTGCTGAAGAAGCGGCAGGAGCTGACCGACTTGCAGGCAAGGATTGAGCAGGATTACGAAGAGGATCGCAGAAAGTTTGAGATGGAGTGGGAGATGCGCTACAACAACCTGCGATTGCGGGATGAAGGCGTAGCCGGGAACAATATCAAGGCTGGAGAGGAGCAGGGAGAGGAGAAGAAGGATGAGTTGCTGGATAGGGTACGGAGGTACGAGGTCGGAAGTACGATGGCGGAACTAGCGGAGACGACGAACGTTGTTCTGGAGAAACTTTTCGTGACGGAATCAGGGTCAGGTGCTAGGGTGGTCGACATGGAGTCACCAGCTGGCACATCCGGTTCAGTTTGCGCGTTGGCAAGTTTTTCTCGAGAATGCGAATCTGAGGAGCTCTCGTTAGAAGTTCACCTTGAGGAAACGGCGGTACCAACTCGATCTGGAAGTAGTCTCAATCCTGCATCTGCCACAAACGCTCTAACTGCTGAGATACCAACGTCCCCGAATGGCATTTCCGGGAATTCATTTGCTAACGATCTGGTGTATCAGGACGCTTCACTGCAAAAGCCAAAAGACTCCTGCTGTCCGGAACAAGCGGAATCGTGCATATTGCTGGACGGACATGATGAGGATGTGGACGAGTTTCGGTTGAAATCAGGGCGACTAAAGTTGAAGGAAGAAGAACTCGTAGGGCAAGGAAAAGGAACGCTACTACAGAGGACTTCTTCAGGGCAACAAGCTGTAGACCAGAAGCGACAACTTCCACAGAAGCCTAGGTGTCAGCCGTTGCAGAGCAATGCGTTGCAAGATTCCGGAGAAGACAGTCTCCCGACGACCGAAAAAGGATCTAGGCAACTTCTGAGCTGTGGAACGACAGTGAAGGAAGAAATCAATCGCTTTGGCCAGACACAGATCGACAGCGCGTTTGTCGACACCAGTCGAAGGTGTGGATATTCAGGTGCAGCGAAGAAGGTGGTCTGGTCGAAAGCGAATAAGAAGAAGCTGATCGTGCGCACGGATGAGCGCGAAAGGAGTTTGCTGCTGAAAGAGCGGTGGTTGATGATGGGTAGGAAACCAGCGTCACTCACAACAAAAACTCGTCGAAGCAATCCGTGGCGCGGAACAGTTGGGTGGAGGTACACCGATGGATGGAGAAAGATAGGGCCTGTAGCAGGTCGTGGCAGCACGGTGTGGGACTGGTACGAAAAGGTGCCGCATCGACGCTGTAAGCGAAAGTACGAGTACGTGCCGAAATTGGATCAGCAGCAGTTAGGACTGCGGATGCTGGAGGAAGAGGAAGCTGCTTTAGATCCGGAGTTGGTTGCCAAAGGTGCTCGCAAGAACAACAGCTCGGCAACGATCTACGCATTCTGTGTTGATACGTCGCCACAGATGACGGAGAACGAGAGATTCCCGAGGAGTTGGACACTGCAGTTGGCGTTGGGGGAACGGCCAAGCAGGATCCAGATCTGCAAGGGGCAGGACAATCACCTGCTGCATGAGCTGTTGAAGCATCTTCCTGAGGAAGTGGACTCGGCATCGGAAAGCGTCGAACGGATCCCCAAGAAGGAAACGATCGATGGACGAGATAAGGCAATGCAGCTGGCTGTACGACGAGCGCGCTTTGGTAGTAGGCGTGTAAGCCTGGACCGGAAGTTCCGGACCATCTTAACGGGTCGGGGTATGTTGAGACGTCGCGCTCGGTTGAAATACTCTGCACGAACACCCCTCGTACGAACCGTAAGTAACCCAAAAGTGGGTAAGGATCAGTCAAGCTTTGAGTCTATCTGACTGACAGGGCGGAATAAACAAACGCAAACAAACACAAGAAAACGAATTGAACAGTTGGTCCTTTGGAGAAGGTGAAATTTATTGCCAGCGTTTGTAGATTCAGTTCTAATTATTTAAAGCGTTTCGTTGTGCGAAAGTGTGGTTGACGGCGTACCTTGTTGGCCAAGGTGACAGTGTTGTAGATCGAGTCCTGGAAAGAGAAAGAAAAATGTTAGGTTAGGAAATTAAAAACAATGAATTGATTAGTAACAGCTACTTACTTACCTATAGTGTTTGCGGCTGGTACGGCTCACGACGTTGGGTGATTTAGGAGTCGAACGGGAAACCAATCGTGAGTAACTTTACCTGTGAAGAAAATACTAGTGAATTAATAAAACTTATTAGCTTTTAGCGATTACTTAACAACTACATCCCGGTGTGATCCGCTCAAGAGAAGGTGTCCGAAATCCTCCCCAACAAATACATTTGGGTAAAAAAGAAAAAATCACTTTAACAACTAATCCTAACTTAAAACTAAAAATAGTAAATTCATTGAAATATTCAAAATCATTAGAACGAGTAAACTACGAACTGTATTTTAAGAAAAATCCTCCAAGGGTTCTTACTTGTTCCTGGCGAGTTTTTCAACCACGCAGTGTTGTTGTCATCTCGATGAAAATGTTCAGATGTTCTTGAGGTGAAAACAGGTTACTACTGCCTTCATCCGTGGATGCTGGTTGGTTCTCCCTCGGTTGCTGACTGAAGCCAGGAGGTGTTGTATTCTCTGCAACTTTTTGCCGCTGATTCAATGGCAATGGCTGCAGATTTGGAACCACTCGAACAGATCCCGCTCTTGGTGACGGCAAAGCTGGAAAATCCACGTCCGTGAATGCTGGTGGTGTTTTGCGACGATTTGGTTGGTGCCTGGTCGTCGCTTGCTGCCAAACTTTTACGAACTCAGCTCGTTTTGGGCAGCTCCGATTCTTGGTCGAATGGTCGCCACCGCAATTGAAGCATTTGGCTTCGATGTTCTCGTTGATTGCTTCGCAAGCTTGAGTTTTGTGCTCACCTCCGCATGTTGCACAACGACTCTTGATAAAACAAGTCCTTCCACAATGTCCAAATTGCAAGCAGTTCGAACATTGTGTCACGTCACGGTGCACTGGACGATAACGTTCTCAAGTCAAGATGATGTTGAAAATTGCCCGAACTGCTTTCAGCTCAGACGGCGTTGTCGATCCTTTCTCGAGATGAACCAGGTACAGTTGATCACGGTACTTGATGTCCTTGTTGTGTCTCGTCATCTTGAAGACTTCGATCACGTTCAACTCAAGAGTTTTGAGCTCTTCTTTAGCACACTCACATCCATGTCGTACAGGCCACGGAGGACCTGTTTCATGGGGCGTTTACCTGGGTCGTGATGGCTGTAGTATTCAATCTTTGTGTTGTTCAGGAATTCCCGAACGTAGTTGTAATCCTTTCTGGTAGGTAGCAGAATTTTGAGTCCATCAGCACACAAGCGAATGGAAGCTCGTAGAGTACCAGATTTGATAAACCCGGCCAGCCACTTTCGCACCGAATCCGATGACGATGTTTTCACAAAAATGGGTGGTAACTTTTCCCGTCGTTCAAATTCTTCCTTCTCGCTCACGTCCACAGGGAGGGTAGCGAACTGGTTTCCAGACGAATTTTGAGCGTCCTTGCTCAAACTGCCTGACATTGCAGGTAGCGCTTCGGCATTCTTTAGCTTCTTCAAATCTGCCGATCCTGCTGGTTAGGACCGCCTCTTTTTCTTGCCGTGAGCAGTGTTGCGTTCCTCACGCGCTCGTAAGCGCACACTTTTCGCTCATTCGTGAGGAGGAGCGCTGCGCGAGCTAGCTTACGTTTGCTCCGATTTTTTTAGCTCACGTTTGCTCCACGCTCGCTCTCGCGCTCATTTTGCACTCACGGAGCGCTAGTCGTTTAACTTTTTGAGAAAGTTTTTTTTTCAATTCTAGATGAATTTTTTGCTTGATGCGCAGCAGGGCTGTGGAAATATCACTTTGTGAATAAATTTTATGATATATTGATTGGAATATCTTATTTTTTATCAACCATTTTTTGAATAATAGGTTGCATTCGCAAGGGTCAAATCATTACAGAGACATACAGTTAAATGTAGGGGAGAGTGGGGAGACTTGATCCCCTTTTTTTGTATCGCACATAACTCTGTCAATTTCTCACAAAACTATAAACTTTTTGCATGAATTGAAAGCTTAAACATTCATCTGTGTTTGGCTAATAAGGATATTTCATCAGATGAACTCTTCGAATCATGCCAAGTGTTTTAAAAAAATATTTTAAACCGGCATTTTAAAAATGTTAGGGGTAACTTGATCCCCCTTTCAACATTTTGAAGAAATCTTAAGCAAAATGTTTCTTATTCATCCAAACTTTAGATTTTCTATAAGTTACAGCAATTTCACATAAAACCTGTACGTTTGTGTTCAAAATATAACAAGTTTATTATGTTAAATATTTAAAAACTTAAAATATTATTTTTTAGACCAAAATTAAGCATTAGGGTGGGTACGTTTTTCAAAAAGTTCTCGGATCAAGTTTTAGTATGGTTCTCCTTGTAGGGCATGCCCATAGGGACTTTCATGCCAAATATCAGCTCATTTGGTTGTAAACTGGCTGCGCGCATCAGGGTTAAAGTTTACATGGGAATTACTATGGGAAATTGGATCTTTTTGTTCAAACGCTCCTACAGGTCTGGGGAAATCACGCGCCAACTTCTGGTATGGTCAGGCCTATGGGGAATGGTCTGGAGAACACTTTTCCCGAAGAGAGCATATGGATTCGTTGTCCCTAGACCTGGCGCATCGGCAAACAATCCGATGTCTCCGGAATCAACGGTTTTCTCTCAAAAAGCATCAAATTTTCCTTAGCATGCTATGAAAGCTCGATGAACACCGCGACGCCATACGTCAGGCAGCGACCACGTGGTTGAAATATTTGAAAACAAATACAAAATTGCTATGCAAAGATTCTGAATTCGACTAAATAATGGCAGGATTACTCGAAATGTTCATTTTCTAGTTAAAAGAAGGTTTGCAATTGAATATTCCAGCCGTTTCTCACCCACGTGGTAGCTGCCTGACGGATGGCGTCGCGGTGTTCATCGAGCTTTCATAGCATGCTAAGGAAAATTTGATGCTTTTTGAGAGAAAACCGTTGATTCCGGAGACATCGGATTGTTTGCCGATGCGCCAGGTCTAGGGACAACGAATCCATATGCTCTCTTCGGGAAAAGTGTTCTCCAGACCATTCCCCATAGGCCTGACCATACCAGAAGTTGGCGCGTGATTTCCCCAGACCTGTAGGAGCGTTTGAACAAAAAGATCCAATTTCCCATAGTAATTCCCATGTAAACTTTAACCCTGATGCGCGCAGCCAGTTTACAACCAAATGAGCTGATATTTGGCATGAAAGTCCCTATGGGCATGCCCTACAAGGGGAACCATACTAAAACTTGATCCGAGAACTTTTTGAAAAACGTACCCACCCTATTAAGCATGTTTACAAAAGCTGCAAATTTTTGTTTACGAAACTTTTGAAAAATGGTTCAAACTGCAGTAAGTTATGTACAACTATACTAAAGGAAACTATGTATGAAAACCCAGCTCAATTAATTAATCTTGAGGCTGATTCCAGTGACTGTAAAAATGCAGGGATCAAGTCTCCCTAAACGCACTTTTTTAAACAATTGATTGTAAAAATAGTATGACGATAAATTTAACATCAAATGCGTAAGGGTTTTGGAGTTGATAAGTTTATCAAACAATTCATGTGTAAAAAATAATTTTTTGAATAATTTTTGAGTGTTTTCTATACATATCAATACAAAGAAAAAAAAATCTCTTGGAAGTTTTTGCAGCTCGTTTTAGAAAAATGTGTGTAACTGAATCTAAACATTTTTTAATTTTTTTCTTTGTTTTCTACAATGAGTTTTAGTTAATTTCGCACAACTTTCTAGAACAAAGCTAATTGTTTTACCCACATGCTGACGAGATACAGGCTTGGGATCAAGTGTCCCCGGGGATCAAGACTCCCCACTCTCCCCTATACATATTTTTGAATTGAAAGGCCATATTTAATAAAGGTAAGCAGCGACAGGTGCGGGAGGAAGGGTATAGACGCCTAAATAAAAAGGGCTGTAACCCTTAGAAAAAATTACAAAACAATTAATTGTTTCAAGAGGATTTATATTATGCTCTGTTAAGTTCGATGCAATGTTATGTGCTTGGTTGATTAAAATATATAATTAAACTGTTTTATGTACCGTAAACCGGGGTGACTTTGATAGGATTTCAATTTGATTTTGGAATATTTTCCAACAGGTAAGGTTATTCTCAAGATTATTATTTTTTAATATGTACTGGGGTAGGCCACACAAAGTCCATGCACTATTTTGGAAAAAATAAGTTTTTTCAATAGTGTTTAGAAAAATAGTTACGTTAAAAATTCTTAGTTTAAATTCCGGGGTGACTTTGATAGTCATAGTTTTTCTTGTTAAAATCATATTATTTAAGATGTTCAAATTTTATTTGTACGTTAAATATATCATCACTAAAGTAGTTGATAAAGTTTTAAGGAAAAAAAACAATATTAATACTTAGTTAGCTAAGTTTATAAGCTTTTTAGCAAAATACATATAAATTTTGGGCTAAATTGGTAAAAAGTCGGAACTTTGCCTAAAATTTGTTAGAACAAGTTTTGTTTATAAAATGATCGATTTATATTGCATTATATACTGAATTCAAAGCACGAACGAATCACAAGTTTTCACATTTTACATAAAATTTGTTCAACTGAAATTGCCTATAAATTTGGAAATTTATTTTTAATTGTGTTCCAAAAACACACATTATTTATTATTTACAAACTTATTTAACCTTCTTCTAGTGGAAAATTGCCCAAAGAATCCGAAAATGCATTCCGTTTTCCGATTCGAAATCATGTTCATTGAGAAAATCAAGACACTTTGAGAAGTTTAAAATAATGACTTTAATCAACATTTTTTGAATTATAGTTAACTAACAATTTAAACTTCTCAAAATTTTATGAAAACTTCTTCTTGAGGTACTTTGAATACTTTTCTACCACGGTCAGTATGATTCTAAACAATTCCGTACGTATTTTTAAAAAAAAAATCCGTACGTATTGCGGAAAAATCTCAAACCTATCAAAGTCACCCCGGCTATCAAAGTCACCCCGTTTTACGGTACCTGTTCACTGTTTTGACTACCTTTCCAGAGTGCGGATCAGAATGAGCAACCATTAAAAAAGTTATTCCGTTTATTAAATCATTCAGTGATTCTGTGATTAGAAACGGCTGATAATTTCTGTAGAGTTAGTGTATATTTGGACAAACATTTAACAATTAAAATTTTAAAGGTATTTGTTTCAATCCTTTCTGTAAATTTCCTTTATGAGAAGCAATTTAATTATAATAAAATCCGACTGATTTTTTAACATTTTTAATGGGTTATAACGAGCATTTCCCTAGCTTGTTACACTTACCCCACTTTCCCCTATGAGCATTTTACTGCGACGATATCTTTCTGTGATGATTAATTGGAGCGCAGGATTCAGGATTCTATTTTAAAAGGTCCAGGTTGTTGCAAGTGCAAAAGTGAAAAAATGCTGAGTCATCGTCTAAAAATAGACGGCGTCTTATCTCGTCCCAGCAAAATAAAGTTGACAAAGTAGTCGGATTCGTTGGATGAAAAGTGGAAAAACGTGGTCTCAAAATGGCAACGCTATCAAATTATAGGACATTTAAAAACAATCTAAAGTTTATGCCTGCAGTTATTGTACATTTTTACAGTGCACAGCAACTCGGTTTTGGTTCCGTAATTGACAGCTGTTCTTTTATTTTGATGAATAATTGATAGCTGCTGTGGTCCAGCAGGGATGCCAGATTTGCAGATTTCTCTGCAAATTTGAAGATTTCCGAAATTTGTTGCAGACAACTTTTTTGTTGCAGATTTTTGCAGATATTTTACCGGTGAGGTTTGCAAAAAAAATTTAATTCTTATGTGACAATTTCTTTGAATAAGTTGAGTACATAGCATTTTACAAATTTAGAATCAATCTTCTTAGACCTACATCAAGTTTGATTACTGTCAAAATATGCAAGTATTCCAAATTTTAGGAATTTTACCAACCATTCTTTTTAATCACTTGAGAATTGTCGCAAAAAAATTACAAATCAGATTGTGCGCTCTACAACATGGCTTTGGTATACTCTACTGCAAGAATCCTGCTCAAAGCTAGGTGTTCAAAAGGTTGAAGTTGCTTGTTTTCCAAGATGTTGGCTATTGTTGAAAAAAAAAAGCTGTCCTTTATTCCAAATATGAGCTCATTCTGACCACAGGAACCCCTCCCTCTAATCGTTTGAAATTTGTATGGGAGAAATCGTCAAAATGTATGGAAAATTGCAACTGTTACACTTTTTTACTCGTGGAGGGCGTCATAGTTATCCGATTCTAACAATTTCTCAGATGTTGAACCTTCATTAATTTTAGAAAAACTTTCCTCAAGACACCATATTTTTAGGAACCCGGTGTCAGAATGAGCTCAAATTTGGAATTTATCCTAGTGATGGGTCAATCTTTGAATTCAGGGGGTAGTTCCGAAGAAGCCCGAATACAAAAAAAAAACATAAATAAATTCAATTTGAGTTTTGGCATTTTTTTATATTAATTTCTTCATGTTTTGAAATAACGGTGAATTTGATTTTCTACCTCTGTTTCCTATTTTTAAAAACAAAAAAAATATATGGAAGTGCGAATCTACATAAGATTTTCAATGTGAGTCTCAGTAGTAAAACGTTGGTCTCGGTCTTAGTTGTTGTTAGGCCGTTAAGTCACCACGTAGGAGTTGTTCTCCTGGTATATTCAATAGCAATTTCTAAATAAGACATTTAATTTTAATTAAGATTCAATGATTCAAATATGATTTTCATTCGTTTTTTATTTAATTTGCCAAAAATATTGACAAAAACACTTAACGAGTTTTTTTTCTTAAGTCACGCAAAAACTCTAATTTTAACTAATTCGTACAATGCGAAAAAGTCAAACAGGCTAAACTATAGCGATAATGTATATCGAGAAATTAAAAGTGAGAGTGTGCGCAACATGGAGTTAAACTTTCTGTGAAGTTGCTGTGAAGATTACAATAGCACTTTGAAAAGTTTAACTCCATGTTGCACGCAGACACTCTCACTTTTAATTTCTCGATACAGCTTCTTTTCGCGGGAAGCACAGGTACAATATTGTTCAATCTACAAGAAAATCAATAATTTTTCCGAATATGTCAAAATATACGGAGTTTCTTTTTTAATTGAACCGCTACAGCCAAATTTGATCGATGATTTGTTTCAGTGAGTTTTGTTTTTGATAACCTATTTATTTTTGTTAGTTTATGACAAACAGCTAATTTAAATTTGCCAAAAACATAAACTAACAATTTGTAACAAATTTTATCCCAATTCAATCAACAATGATGTTGCAAATGTTTTTTTAAGTTGTTATCTCCTCTTTTAATTTTTTTTTCTTATATGTTTAACGACAAACTGCAAAAGAATCATACATGAATACGATTCCTAATAAATAGGTCACTTTTACTAATGAATTTTGTAGCACTTTCTTCATTATTGTTTGTATTGCTTATTGTGAGATAAAATCACGTTTCTCTTTCGAAAAGGTCATATAAGACTAACATTACAAAAGGGACAAACATTCAATATTACGCCCTTTAAAATGTTAGTCATGATTTGAAAATTTTGAAAATATTGTTTTCGAAAAGATCGGAAAATTTCACAAATATTTCATATTTTAACATTGAAAATCGGACCATTAGTTGCTGAGATATCGACATTGAAAAATGGTGGGCTGTTTGGGTGAGACATAGAAAACATCAATTTTCCTGTTTTTAAACCTTTGCATTGCAATATCTCAGCAACTAAAGGTCGTATCAACAAAGTCCGAAGAAGCAAAATATAGAGAATTTCAGCTTTTCAAAAATATTTTTTTCAAAAGTGGGCAAACATGTGCACTAATTTAAAAAAATGAAAAACTGCGACTATTTTCAAAAAAGTCACCTAAATATGGATTTAACTTGAAAACGGTGCACTTTATAAAAATTTCAATAAAGTACTTTTTGATTGCAAATTTGATTTTACATAAAAAAATGAAGTTAAAAAATTTTTGCGACCAAAATTTCGATTTTTTTAAAAAATCAGTATTGATTAAAAAATTTATAACTCGGTCAATGATTTTTTGCACAACCTGGAAATTTCTGAAAAGTTGGCATTTTATGTCCTCTAAAACATATCAGAAAATAAAAAAAAATTAAAATAGTGTTTTTTTGCTAATTGAGTTTTAGTGATAAAAAGTTAAATAAAAAGTCACCAAATTTTTTTACCGTGTATCATTTTTTTCCAGTGTAGTCCGTACCCATACCTACAACTTTGCCAAAGACACAAAATCGATCAAAAAATTTCTTCAAAAGATACAGATTTTTGAATTTTCATACATCATTTATGTATGGACAGCTGCCAAATTTGTATGGAAAATTATATGGACAAAGTAATAATGCAAAATTGCTTCTTTGGGCATAGGGACCATCCATAAACCACGTGGACACTTTAGGGGGGGGGGGGGGGGGGGGGTATGGCGATTGTCCACGATCCATACAAAAAAGATTTATTTTGTATGGACAATTGTCCACGAAGGGGGGGGGGGGTAAAAGATTCCCAAAAAAGTGTCCACGTGGTTTATGGATGGTCCCATACCGAAGGCACCAAAAAAGTTTCAGTCGGATTAAAAAATACAAAAAAAATCGCATGACCGAAATCCTAGAGAACTGCTCATATAAAGAATGATAAGTTTAGTTTTTTTTAAGTGTTTGAAATAAAATCATTTTAACACATATTGTTTGCCTTGTTTTTTTTTTTATTTTGGGTTTGTGTTTCGAATCATTTCAAAATATTTCGAATATTTTTTTTAAATTGTACAAAAAACGTTAGTTGCATATTTCTTTTCCACGCCTATTTTTTATTTCATTGGATTAATTAAAATAATTATAATTCTAAATTTCTGAAAGACTATTACAATTTTTCTTAAAAATTTGGCAGCAGTGCACAAAAATGGTTTTAAAAAAATAATTAGAATTAATTTTTAATGCAATCGATATTTAAAAAGATTTTTTTTGCTTACAGAAGAATCCAATGAAAATAAACTTGAAAACAGAAAAAAAAACAATAAATAAATCATAGCGTTTCTAGTTGTCTGAAAGGGCACAAGACATGAGTTTTGATTATTTTTTAAAATATTAAACATGACATAGCAAAATTACTATAGAAGTAACATAATTCAATTTATATATAACTTAAAATCTTCATGTGTATATTTCAATACTAAGGCAAGCATTTTTTCACCATCAATGGTACACAAAAATATCAAATCTGGAGGAATTTCTTATAATAAAGCTCAACTGTTAACAAAATAAATCCAGAATATGCTGGAAAAAAAATATTAAAATACAGGATAAAAAAAATACATAGAAAATAAATTGTAGGTATTGGAGGATGAATTAAACTCACAAAAAAATTGAACTGTAGGACTATAGGCTAGAGGCATACATAAGATTAATTAAAACATAAATTGCAATTTGAGTGCTTTTCAATTCGGTTTTGATTAAAATATAAAAAATATTAAAACATAAAACTTTTATCTAAATAATATCTGACATGTTTTTATTTATTTTAATATGCAACAATCGTCTCTCCATGGATTTAAATTGATGGGACCGCTTAGGGAAAGATTTAGCGAAAATACAAATAGAAATACAAAAGATTAATCGATTTTGCAAGAAGATTAGAGTATGGATTCATCACTGTTTATATCAAAACGACAGCATTTTTTATGTTTTGTTCAAAGGTCAAGTTTATCAAGGAGAAAATCGACAATAAAGTTTTGACTTTTACATGTTAACAAAAAAAAACATTTTTTTCATGATAACACATACAGCCCAGACTCGACTGATTCAAGTTTTACTTTTATGAAGTTCTATAAATTTACTTGTGATAAACAAACAAATAAACACAATATTAAAAAAAATCATTTTATCATCCAGCTCTACAAAAAAGTAAAAAATTAAAAAAGTTTTAAAATTGAATTTACGAGCCATTTGAATAAAAAAAAGTGTTTAAAAATGCATTAAACACTTGTCCAGTTGTTTTGAAATCATTAGTTTCCAAAATATCTAAATATTTACGAAAATTTTATTTTTCGCGAAAAAAAGTTTTTTATGGAATTTTATAAAAATTCAAAATTATTTTAATCCAGCCCAAAAATGCTAAATATGATTATCAATGTAGAAAAATTCATTTTAGATTGTTTTCAGTGGATTTAATTTCTATTTTCATTGAAATTTTGAGGTTTTTTGAAAAAATATATTTTTTTGCCCCCTGATTTTTTGGACAAATTTTGAAGGTGGGGGCGACATAAACTTTGAAAAATATTTGCAACGGCTTTACAAGAAATTAAAAATGTAAAACATTGATTGATTTCGTTAACCCTCTAACGCCAAGAGCTGTTTGCTTATCGTAAAAAAATTAAATGGTTGAATTTTGGTACAATAATGCAGGAAATACTTTACTTTAACCCATAAACATCGAATTGGTGCAAAAAAGTTGAATTTGAAGTAGTGCACCCAGAGCACCATCAGGAAGATGAGCAACTTTTTTCTAAATCACAAAAACTGATTTTCTTCAAATCTATTGATCCAGTTGTATGAAAAGGCTTCGAAATATGTTTAAAACTAATTATTCTTTTCTGTAAGACCATATTTCTGAAGAATGAAATACAAATTCTAAAATCTCTGCACTTTCAGATTTCTTTGATTTGATTTGGAGAGATGTTAGCATACATTCTACATGAACAACTGCAACTTAAAACACCATGAAAAGTTGTATCAGTATATTTGAGTTTAAAGTTTTGGTGCTCTGAAGTAACCATGGGCGTGAGAGATTTAACTTCTCTAATCTAATTATTGAAATTAGTTTTAAAAATATATATTTTTTTTAATTTTTGTGATATTTTAGAACGCAACACATTTTTTCTGTTGAATTGTTTTAGTTTAGCTTTTCCATTCCCATTAATTTTGTCGTGAATAGCGAACCATAAATTTTCGTATGAAAGAATTATAATTCAGAGACTTATTAATATTTGAAATAAATAAGAATTTTCGTATCAATTTAGAAAATTATCGCATAGGTATTTTAACTGCGAGATGCAACAGATTTCCTCTTATAATAAATAAAATAATTTCGAAGTTTATGTTAATAACTGACATGACCATACAAATAGTAAATATTTCATGTAAAGTGATGCAAGAAGAATAAGCCCTTAAAATAGTTATCAAAAAGTTGGACGTATCTGAAAATATGCTACCTGGACTTTAGAGATTAAAAAAAAATATTTATAATTACGTGAAATCTGCTGAAATCGTTGAAACAATAATTTCCTTAGATACAATACTGCACGAAATAAGACTATCGCTAATTTTATTTTAACTTTTTGTTAAGTTATCTAAAAGTATCACAAAACTAAAACCGTGCCCTAATTATTTATTGAAAATTATTTTAAATGACAGTTAATTTTTTTGTATAATTTTGGTTTTCGAAACACATTGGAAAAACCCCTAAAAAGAATTTTTATATTAGCCTTACCTTGAAATAGAAAAAACACATATAGAAATAAAATACAAAAAGTATCTTGATAAAAATGTTTTAATTTTAAAAATATTGTTTGTATATTTTTTAAATTTTACTTTAGGGTTATCCTGTCGTTTTATCGAAAGGGGAAACACATTGCAATTCGATCCAGACTTTTGATCATGTAGGTAAATAAGATTTAATTGAAACTATAGTACATTTTATTACGTTTTTTCAAATTAATTGAATTTAATGCAAATAATTTTAGTTTGTTTTCACACAGATTTAAGTACATAAAACATACATTAAACGTTGTTTAAGTCAAACATCATAATTTATTTAAACAGAATTGATACGAATCCATAAACCTAGTTTTACGTGTATATAAGTTTGCAGATTTTTGCAGATATTTGAAAAAAATTGCAGATAACTCAAAATTTCATCTGGCATCCCTGGGTCCAGCTGCCTTTACTGAGATATAAATGTTTTTATCAGGGATGGAATAATCACAAAAAAAATCAATTTCGCTTGCGAACTTTCTTCACCCGCGAAAGAGAGAGGAGGCTAATCACGGAGAAGAAAATCGCTCCCGAACATCTCCAAGAAAATCAATCTGCTGATGATTTTTTTGTGAATTTCCTTGTCAGCACCACTTAAAAATATTTATTTCACTTTGTTTAAACACATTGCCCATCTACAAAATGTGACAGGTCATATTTCGACGTGTGACGTTACACTTGTTAGTGTAGTAGTGAAAAAGATATTCCGCCGAATAATCAAGATGATGATTTTTTTAGATTCAGTGTCTTGCGAACCTTCGTGGTGAACGGACACTAGAGCTGCGGTATTTTTTACTACCTAAGCTCAGAGTTATTTCAAACAAAATTCACAGTCTTTTTAAAGACTACCTGAGTTACTTTCCAAAATTCTAAACAGTCTTTTCAAGACTAACCCCACCTGAAATTTTGTTGTATTTTACAAACGAAGCCATCTTTTTAAGAGAACTTTGCTTGCAAAATGCGTCAAAACAAAGGTAAACGCAAATCTTCTGAAGATTTGATCGTTACGTCGGTGAAGCGTTTGAACGCTAAACCGGCTAACGGAAACAGAAAAAGAAAACAGCCTCATCCGAGGTCTGATTCTGATTCTGAAAGTGAGGTCAATCCTCCAATTCCATTGGCAAACAGTTTCGGTGTTTTATCCGAAACTGTTGACAAGGATCCTTCTCCTCGTACTGAGCCTTCTGCCGTCGAGAAACGAGTAAAGGCTCCGCCAATTGTAGTGACTTCCGTCTCCGATTTGGCCAGCTTTCGAACGCAACTGAAGAATTGCAAGGAAACTTGCAATTTGAAGGTTTCGTTCCAGCTTGGTCGAAGAGGAGAATGTCGCTTGTTGACGGAATCTTTACAAGATCACCAAACTTTTGTTGGTTATTTGAAAAACCACAAACACAATTTCTACACGTATGAGACCAAGAATGCTCGTCCATTCAAGGCGGTCCTGAAAGGTCTCTCCAACGACTTGTCGGTGGATGAGATCAAAAACGAACTTAAGGTGTTGCTTGGCTTTGCCCCATCCCAAGTAATACCAATGAAGAAAAAACAAACGGGAATATTTCTCGCTTTGGTTTGACTTCACAATTTTATCTGATTCATTTCAACAGAAATGAAATCAACAATTTGAAACTTTTGGACAAAGTTCAGTTTTTGTTCCATGTACGGGTAAAGTGGGAGCATTTTAAGAAACATGGCGGTAATGGCCAGAATCTGACCCAGTGCCGGCGTTGCCAGGCATTCGGTCACGGTACTGATCATTGCGCCATGGTTCCAAAATGCATGGTTTGCGGGGATTCTTCTCACGACAAGGACAATTGTCCCGTGAAAGAAGTCACCCAATTTAAATGTGCAAATTGTGGTGGAAATCACAAATCAAATTTCTGGGATTGCCCCATCAGAAAAAAGGTTTTGGATTCTCGTGCTAAGCATCAGCCGAAAACCAAACCGAAATTTTCAAGTCAGGTTGTACCTGCATCTTTAAATCAAACGTTCGTGCTGTCTCACTCGAACAATACCCCTACCATGGAAAAGTTAGGTAACAGCAATGGTATTTCTTATGCCAACGTCGTTTCGGGTTCGGGTTCATCCACGAATTTTAAATCCTCTACCAATTTTCAAATTGGGCAGGTACCTCAAATTTCATTTGAAAATTTTTCTGCTGGCAACGCTTTGGGATCTTCTGATCTCGGCGATGTTACGTTTGAAAAAATGACTTTTTTTGCAAAACTCACTGTTTGGTTTGATTCAAACAATGAGTAATGCTACATCCATGATGGAAGCTATCCAGATTGGATTAAAATTTGCGAATGATGTTGTTCTTACCCTGAAGTTTAATCATGGATCTAAGTAATTCCATCAATATTATGAATTTTAATGCTCGCTCTTTAAAAGCGAAAGAAAATGAATTTTTCAACTTTTTACGAGTTCATAACGTGCATGTTGCTGTTATAACCGAAACATTTTTAAAAACTGGCACTTATTTGAAAAGTGATCCAGATTATAAAGTTATAACCAATAACAGAATGAATCGAAATGGCGGTGGAGTTGCAATAGTTATCCACCGTAGTATGACTTATAGTACGTTACGTGACTTTAAGTTAAAAGTTATTGAAAGTTTGGGCATTGAACTTGAAACTTCTTTTGGGAAAATTATGATTGCAGCTGCATATTTGCCTTTCCAATGCACTGGGGAAAATAAAAATTATTTCAAAGGGGATTTGAATAAACTTACTCGGCATAGATCTCGATTTTTGATCATCGGTGATTTTAATGCCAAACACCAATCTTGGAATAATTCAAAAGTAAATTCCAATGGTAAAATTGTATTCAGAGATTGCACTTCTGGTCTTTATTCGGTTTTATACCCGAATGGGCCAACTTGCTTTTCTTCTGTTAGAAATCCATCAACAATTAATTGATTTGGTTTTGACAAATCAAAGTCAGTATTGTGGTCCTTTAGTGACTCATGCTGATTTTGATTCTGATCATCTTCCAATAACTTTTTCACTTTCTCATGAAGCAGTTACCAGACCCAATAGTTCTGTGTTTAATTATCACAAAGCTAATTGGGACAGGTATCAGCATCATATTGAGAATAATTTAAATCATGATTTTGTTTTAGAAACCAAAGCTGATATTGATTCAGCCTTGGAATCTTTAACTAATGCAATTTTGGATGCTAGGAATATTGCTATTCCTAAAGTCCAAGTCAAATTTGATTCTCCCATTATTGATGACGATCTTCAGCTTCTGATTCGTCTGAAAATGTTCGCCGAAGACAGTATCAACGTTCTCGTGATCCTGCACTGAAGCGAATTCAAAAGATTTGCAAAAGGTTATTGACCACAGATTCACTCTCCTGCGAAATGAAAAGTTCGCAAGAGATGTCGAACAAATTAAACCTTATTCCAAACCTTTTTGGAAACTTTCCAAGGTTCTTAAGAAACCTCAAAAACCAATCCCTTCTTTAAAAGATGGTGATAATATTCTATTAACTAATGGGGAGAAAGCTCAAAAACTTGCTCAGCAGTTTGAGAGTGCCCATAATTTCAACTTAAATGTTTTGAGTCCTATTGAAGATCAAATTTCAATAGAATTTCAGAATATTGTTGAACAAGAATTTTCATCAGATGAAGTTTTTAATACGGATCTGAATGAAATAAAATCTATTATCAAAAATTTAAAAATATGAAAGCCCCTGGTGAGGATGGCATTTTTTACATTTTAATTAAAAAATTACCAGAAGCAACTTTAAGTAGCTTGGTCAAAATTTGCAACAAATGTTTTGATTTGGCATATTTTCCCAGTAGTTGGAAAAATGCCAAAGTAGTTCCGATTTTGAAACCGGACAAAAATCCTGCCGAAGCTTCAAGCTATCGGCCCATTAGTTTGCTTTCATCTATTAGTAAATTATTCGAAAGAATAATTCTTAATAGAATGATGACGCACATTAATGAAAATTCAATTTTCGCTGATGAGCAGTTTGGATTTCGCCTTGGGCATTCAACTACTCATCAGTTGTTGAGAGTTTCAAATTTAATTCGAAGCAACAAATCTGAGGGCTATTCTACTGGCGCTGCTCTTCTAGACATAGAAAAAGCATTTGACAGTGTTTGGCATAAAGGTTTGATTGCGAAATTGAAAAGGTTTAATTTTCCGATTTACATCGTGAAAATTATTCAAAATTATTTGACGGATCGTACTCTGCAGGTATGTTATCAGAACAGCAAATCTGATCAACTACCTGTACGTGCCGGCGTCCCTCAAGGAAGCATTTTGGGTCCAATTTTATACAATATTTTTACTTCTGACTTGCCTGATTTGCCCCAGGATGTCAGAAATCACTTTTGCTGATGATACAAGCATCTCCGCCAAAGGTAGAAGCCTTCGTGTCATCACAAGAAGATTACAAAAGCTTGGATATTTTCAATTCTTATTTGAAAGAATGGAAAATTACTCCAAATGCTGCAAAACTCAACTTATTATTTTCCCTCACAAACCAAGGGCTGATTTTCTTAAACCAAAAGTCATCACATTATAAAGATGAATGAGGTAAATTTAAAGTGGGAGGATCAAGTGAAATATCTTGGACTTGCTTTTGACAAAACCTTACTTACAAGGATCACATTGAAAGTATCCAGGTTAAATGTAACAAATATATTAAATGTTTGTATCCACTTATAAACAGGAATTCTAGACTTTGTCTCAAGAATAAACTGTTAATTTATAAACAAATTTTCAGACCTGCCATGCTTTATGCTGTGCCGATCTGGACAAGCTGTTGCTTAACCAGGAAGAAAAAACTTCAGAGGATTCAGAACAAAATTCTGAAAATGATTCTGAAACTTCCTCTCTGGTTCAGCACCAGTGAACTTCATCAATTAGCCGAAGTTGACACTTTGAATGTTATGTCCAATAAGATAATTGATGCATTTCGACAAAAATCATTGCAGTCTTCAGCTGCATTGATCCGCTCTTTATATAGTTTATAAGTTAGTTTTAAGGTATCCCTTTTCCCTTTTGTACATGTAGGATCTCCTACATTTGAAATCACTGAATAGCGAAAGCTACAATATTTCATGAATAAATGAAAGTTGCTAGTATTTAAAATTGAGGTGAAAAGTCATCCATTGTGATTGGACACTCAATAATATTTTAACTGAATGAATGTACATGGAAAAGAAAAACTGAATAAATAAAAATCAAAAAAAAAAAAAATTTTTAGATTCTTTTTACCGATCTTTCGTGCGCGAGAGAGAAGAGCCATACTCTCTTCGGATTTTTTTTCTTGATGAACGTCCAATGATTTTCTTTTGATGATGATTATTCCATCGCTGGTTTTTATCTTTTATGAAGCATCTGTGATTGTTGCATCGTCATTTATTTTATTTATTTTTCAGACAGACATCGAATTGGTGAAATATTGAAATATTCAAAGCACACAAAGAAGAAAAAGCTGTTAAGATGCCACTTTTTGGTAAAAAGGATTCATCAAAGAAAATCCGAAAGGAAACTAAAGAACCTGATAAACAGCCAAGCATTGAAGATAAATATATGATAAAAGAATTACTTGGAACGGGTGCATTCTCTGAAGTTCGTCTTTGTGAACATCGTGAAACTGGACAAGCATATGCCGTAAAAATCATAGATAAAAAAGCTTTAAAGGGTAAAGAAGATTCATTGGAAAACGAAATACGTGTTTTAAAGAGATTTAGTGCTAGAAGGAATGAAGATGATGCTGATAAAACTTGGTTTACACACCCAAACATTGTGCAATTGTTCGAGACATACGAAGACAAGTTGAAGGTTTACTTGATTATGGAGCTAGTAACTGGTGGTGAATTATTTGACCGTATTGTTGAAAAAGGGTCATACACTGAAAAAGACGCATCTTATCTTATTCGACAAGTACTCGAAGCAGTAGACTACATGCATGAGCAAGGTGTAGTTCATAGAGATTTAAAACCAGAAAACTTGTTATACTACAGTCCATCAGAAGATAGTAAAATCATGATAAGCGACTTTGGACTTTCCAAAATGGAGGACTCTGGATTTATGGCAACAGCCTGTGGTACTCCAGGATATGTTGGTAGGTGGGAAAAGGTTATGCTGTTGCAAATATTTTTGAAATTTTTTTTTCCGCCGAAACCAGTTTGAGGGCAGTTTCAAGCGAAGTATGTCGAGTTCCGGAAAAAAAATTCTTCATTTTTTTTTTATTAGAGGGGGAGCCTCCTTGAGCTGTGTCTGGTATTTGTTCGAGACACTTTCTTAAAAGGTACAAAACCACCTCGCATCAACAAGTACACAACTCAAATGCTACAAGATGGAGTCACTTTTTGAATTTTTTTAGACACCTGATCGCGCGAGAGATCAATTCACAATTTTACCAGCCTAAATGTGATCCACAAATAAATGTAATTTTGTCCCTATCTGTCCCTGGCCATCTCTGATGAGAGCCAGTGGTGATCCTCGCTCTTTTTGAACTCTCCCCGGTTCGCATCCCATGTACTGTCCCCTTTAGAGTTTAGTTAGAAATAAACTGCCGACTACGCCAGACGGTTACGCGTTTTAAAATAAACGTTTTTCTGTTCGCGCAATAAAATTGTTTTAGTTCGCGTAGTTTAAAAACGGTGTTTTACTGCGTCCGAAATCTCCCGAACCGACCACACGCGCGAACATTTGGTCCTTCGAACCGGATCCGAAGGATCCGGTCTGGCCAGGTTCGGGACACTTCGCGAAACGGACAGTTCAGTGCGCGAAGTGTTGGCCTGCTCGCGAAGAGCAGTGCAAAGTGTACGGTGCAGAAGCGCGCCTGGACAGTTTTGGTGCGTGCTGAAAACGGACAAAAAGTGCACGGAAAATCCGTGAAAAAAGTGCAAAAAAAAACGGGAAAAAATCCCAAAAAGCGGAGCTGAACAGTGGCACAATAGTGCATTGAAAAGCAGCTGAACAAAGGCAGTGACGATCAGTGCAGTGCGGTGAAGAAGATTTCGCCATCGCGGAACTCACGGCGACTCACGGTGTGCGCGAGCTTTGGCAAGCGTCGCGACGTCACCATCTCAACCGGTTGGCTGACGTCATCGTTCGAGTCGGTGATTGATTGGCGCCTGGAGCTTTCGGGACGGATTTGGCGGATTTCGAAGCAGATTCAGGAGAGTATTTTGCACGTAAACGGTGGCTCGGCTAGTTTGGCTCTTTGCGGAGAAATAAAGTGGCTTTTGAAAATAAAATTGCACGAGAGTTTTTATTAGTCTGGTCAGGTTGCATGAGTGTTGTGTTGTTCTGTCTGGTCCTCTGGAATTCCCTTGTCGATTCCCCTGTCGCTGCTGTCAATACTGGGTCGTACAGTTCGCAATCTGTCTTGCGCGGTCGCGTCGTGGAACGTCGAGTCGATCTGTCTGTTTCCGGTGAATCTGAAAGTGAAAGTGGATGTTATTCAGTTGGCGATCAGTGGTCACGATGGGCGATCTGCAGACTTTGCGGAAGAAGCAGGAGATCCTGCTGAACAAACTGGAGGTGCTGAATCAGTTCGTCGAGCACTACAAGGCGGAAGAACACGAGTGCCAGCTGGAAGTTCGACTCGGAATGCTGAACGACGTGTACCAGGAGTTCACGGACCTACGGACGAAGCTGGAGTTGCTGCTGGAAGAAAAGGATGCGGCCAAGTTCGCGAATGCGGAGCCGAAGGTCAAGCAGGAGGTCGTGTCACATCGTGAAGAGGCCAATCTACAGGTGGTGCAGGAGTTCGACAACAAATTCTGCAAGATCAAGGCGATGCTGATTGCGAAGCGGCCGGTCAAGGACGTCGCGCAGACTGTTCCAAGTGTTGGTGATGCGGATACCTCGTTTCCGTTGCGCGTCAAGCTGCCTGACATTCATCTGCCGAACTTCAGCGGAAATCTGCGCGAGTGGGTGACCTTCCGTGACACCTTCAAAAGTCTCATTCACCGGAACTCGAAGCTGACATCGATGGACAAGTTCACCTATCTCCAATCGTCTCTTTCTGGTCCTGCGTTGCTGGAGATCAGTGGCATCGATCTGTCGGAAGAAAACTACTCCGTCGCGTGGTCCGCGCTGGAGGAGGAGTACGGAAACAAGAAGCTGATCGTGAAAGCCCACCTCGATGTCATTCTGGATCTGGAACCGCTGACCAAGGAGTCGTACGATGGTCTCAGCCACCTGCTCGGTGAGTTTGAGAAAAATCTGCAGATGTTGGACAAGATGGGCGAAAAGACTGCCGACTGGAGTACGGTTATGGCGCATGTCCTGTGCTCAAAGCTGGACTCGGCCACGCTTAGGAATTGGGAGACCCACCACAACAGCAAGGAAGTCCCAACCTACAAGGCTCTACTGGTGTACCTGCGCGGCCACTGTTCGGTTCTTCAGTCGATCAAACGAGCGAAAGCGAAATCGTCGGAACAGCGCCCTCCGAAAGCAGCAGTCTGTCACACTGCTGTGCGGAGCAGCAACCAGTGTCACTTTTGCAGCGGCCCGTGGCACACCCCGTTCCGGTGCTTCAAGTTCCAGAAGATGACAATCTCGGAGCGCAACGACGCTGTTTCGAGGAACAAGCTGTGCAGAAACTGCCTGAAGCCTGGACATTACCCGCGGACGTGCGAAGGAGGAACTTGTCACCACTGTCACCAGAAACACCACTCGATGCTGCACAATGATCAGATGAGATCCTCCGTTCCACAACAGCAGTCGAGACCGACCGCGACGACCTCAGTACAGCGACAACAACCCAGACCACAGAACACGAATCAGACAACACACACTCCAGCCAACAATGCACCTGCTAATCAGACTAACCTACAGACTACAGACTCTCAAACCACACAGCCACAAACCACTAGCCAAAACTACGTTGCACTACCCGTCACGCCCACACACAACATCATCCTGTCAACCGCGCTCATCCGCATTAAAGACCGCTTCGGAAACACGCTGCTAGCGCGTGCGCTTCTTGACTCGTGCTCACAGCACTGTCTGATGACCAGAGAGTTCTCGCGGCGACTCAAATTCGAGCGACAATCGTCGTATTTGCCGATCCAAGGGATCGGAACTTCCCGTTGCGTGTCGACGCAGCTCGTGCGTGCAGATGTCGGTCCGCGTTCTGATCGGATTTCAGCGTACGAGTCGGAGATGCAGTTCTACGTCCTGCCCAAGCTCAACATCTCGTTGCCGACGTCGTACATCGACCCGTCTACAATTCAGCTGCCCGACTGGATGTTCCTGGCTGATCCGGAGTTCCACAAAACCGGTCCAGTGGACGTCATTATCGGTGCCGAGTTTTACATGGACTTGCTGACGGACGAACGGGTGAAACCAGCTGCAGACGGTCCCACGCTGCACAACACGGTGTTCGGTTGGATCATTTCCGGCCGGCTTCCCGGCAGCGTTCCAGAATCGACGTCTCTCGTATCCGTCGCGGCAATCGACGAGCTGCTGACCAGATTTTGGGAACTGGAAACGTGCCGCACCAAGAGCACGCACTCGATCGAAGAATCCACGTGCGAGCAGCTGTTCGAGGAGACGACGGTTCGTGACGAAACTGGCAGATTTGTTGTGACGCTGCCCAAGAAAAGTACGCTGTCCAGCGTCTCGGTGAGTCCAGATCAACAGCCATCAAACGCTTCCTGGGACTGGAGAAGCGGCTGTCAGCGAATCCAGACCTGAAACAACAGTACAGTGATTTTATTCACGAGTACGAAGCCATGGGACACATGAAACGGGTTGCCGGCGACACGGCCGGGGGAGAGTTAGCGTATTACCTGCCACACCACTGCGTCTTGAGGCTGGACAGCACCACTACGAAGCTCCGCGTGGTGTTTGATGCTTCTTGTCGCATGTCTACCGGAGTTGCTCTGAACGATGCGCTCATGGTGGGACCAGTTGTGCAGGACGATTTACTGGACATTGCGCTACGCTTTCGACTCCACGCTGTTGCCATCGTCGCTGACATCGCCAAGATGTACCGTATGATTCGCGTCCAGCCTGACGACCAGAGACTGCAGAGGATTGTTTGGAGAGACAATGTGGACGAACCCATCCGAATCTACGAGCTGACCACTGTCACGTACGGAACGGCGTCTGCGCCGTATTTAGCGACCAAGTGCTTGCAAAAACTCGGTGAGATCGGAGAAAAGACGCACCCATCCGCTGCCAAGGTCCTCAAACGTGACTTCTACGTTGACGACATGTTGGCAGGTGCGCACACGGTCGCAGAAGGAAAAGAGCTAGTCGCCGAAATGGTCGATCTGATGGAATCTGGCGGATTCTCGTTGCGAAAGTGGCACTCAAACTCCCGAGACATCCTGCTCGACGTCCCGGAACATCTTCGCGACGAGCGGACCCTGCTAAAACTGGACACGTCTGACGCAACCGTCAAGACGCTCGGGCTCGTCTGGGAGCCCAGTACGGACTGTTTCCGTTTCAGATCGCCAAAGTGGAACGACGTTGCCGTGATCACGAAGCGTGTCGTGGCCTCAGACATGGCCATGATCTTCGACCCGTACGGGCTGATCGGTCCTGTCTTCGTCCAAGCGAAAATCTTCGTGCAGAAGCTGTGGCGCATGGAACTGGATTGGGACGCCGCTCTGCCAGAAGATCTGCAGGAGTACTGGCGTGAATACCGCAGAAATCTAGCCGGTCTAGACAGCCTGTCGATACCCCGCTGGATTGGCACAGGTGCAGATGACCAGAATATGCAGCTTCACGGGTTCTGCGACGCTTCAGTCAACGCTTACGGTGCGTGCATCTACATTCGAACCGTTTCGGCCAACGGCGACGTCACCGTCCGCTTGCTGGCCTCCAAATCCCGCATCGCACCGCTCGAGAACCTGAAGAAGAAGAAGCGTAAGCAGTCGATTCCCCGCCTGGAGCTGGCGTCCGCTCTGCTGCTGGCGCATCTGTACGAGAAAGTGGCCAACGCCATCAACTTCCGAGGAAAAGCGTTCTTCTGGACGGATTCCATGATCGTACGCTGCTGGCTTGCGTCACTGCCGTCCAGATGGAACCAGTTCGTGGCCAACCGTGTGTCCGAGATTCAACATCTGACGGAGAGCGGATCTTGGGACCATGTGCCCGGAATAGAGAACCCAGCTGACATCATTTCTCGCGGCATGACACCGATGCAGCTGCAGTACTCAAAGCTTTGGTTCAACGGACCCGATTGGCTGAGTCTTGACCACCAGCACTGGCCGCACGCTCAAGTGCCGAACGCAGCAGACTTCGACCACGAAGAACTGGAGGAACACAACGCTGTCGCTGCAGTTGCACGTGACACCGAGCCCTGCAAACTGTTCACAGCGAATTCGTCGTACACCGTGACAATACGGACGACCGCTGTAATCTGCCGCTTCTGTTTCAACAGCCGTGCGGCGAACAAGCACTGTCGCAGAGTTGGTCCGTTGACGGCTGAAGAGCTCGAGGTCGCTTTGAAGAAGCTGGTGCGCCTCGCTCAACGAGAATGCTTCCCGGAAGAGTACGATGCTTTGTCCAGAGATCGCGCGATTCCAAGCAACTCCCGCATTGCTGCGCTGAACCCAAGAATCGTCGATGGAATCCTGTGCGTCGGCGGCCGGTTACAGCACGCCGCAGTCTCGGACAATCGGAAGCATCCGTACATTCTCGACCATCGTCATCCGTTCACGAAGCTTATCGTCACACACTATCACGAGACAATGTTTCACGCTGGACAACAACTGTTGATCTCTGCTGTGCGTGAGCGTTTCTGGCCGATTAACATCCGCAACCTCGTTCGCGAGGTGATCCACAAGTGTGTCGATTGCTTCCGTGTCAAGCCGAAGGTTCTGGACCAGCTCATGGCGGATCTGCCGCCCGAACGACACCGTGTACACCGTTCGCACGAGTCGGAGTTGACTACTGCGGACCTTTTCAGGTCGCGTACCCGCAGCGTCGAGCTCGCCCAGTGAAGTGCTTCGTTGCCATCTTCGTCTGCCTGGTCACCAAGGCCGTTCACCTAGAACTAGCAGCAGACCTAACGACGCAGGCATTTCTGGCGGCCCTCAAACGGTTCACTGCCCGGCGTGGCAAACCGAAGCTGGTCATGTGCGACAACGCCAAGAACTTCGTCGGCGCAAGACGTGAGCTGAGCGAACTCGCCAAGCTGTTCCTAAGTCAGCAGTTCGAAGAGGAGATCATTCGCGAAACAGCGAACGACAGCATCGAGTTCAAGTTCATTCCCGCTCGCTCGCCGAACTTCGGCGGCCTCTGGGAGTCCGCAGTGAAGAGCTTCAAGTTGCTGTTCAAACGTACGATCGGGCTGCACACCCTGCTGTACGACGAGTTCCAGACTGTGCTGGTCCAGATCGAAGCGATCCTCAACTCGCGACCGCTCACGCCGCTCAGCAACGACCCCGCAGACTTCGAAGCGCTGACCCCAGGACACTTCCTGATCCAGCGTCCATTCACTGCGATTCCAGAACCAAACCTCGACCACATTCCCGAGAACAGACTGTCGGCCTGGCAAACCGTGCAGCGGTACACGCAACAGCTCTGGAAGAAGTGGTCCAACCTCTACCTGTCGGACTTGCACAACCGCACGAAGTGGACAAAGCAAAAAGACAACGTTGCTGTCGGAACCATGGTCCTGCTGAAGGACGAGAACCTCCCGCCGCTAAAGTGGCAGCTCGGACGCGTTTCCGATATCCACCCGGGAGCTGACGGCAACATCCGTGTCGTCACGGTGCGCACAAAGGACGGTAGCTATCAGCGTGCGATCTCTAAGATCTGCATTCTGCCGATCCGTGACAACCTTTTTACCGCGCAAGGGGAGAACTAGGACTCCTCCAACGGCGGAGGTCGAAAGGCCTCCGCACACCAGTTAAGTTATGTATTGTTTTGAATTTCAAAAAGTTCACCGAATCTTTTTCCTCCAGAGTCGCCACCCTGTCTGCGCCCAGACCTGCGGGTCGTTCTGCGCTCGGAGGCCGTCAAAAAGATCGGAACTTTCCGAAATGCTCTGAGGTAACCTGTTTTGTTTCGGTTGTGGTTTGCATGAAGATGTTTGCTTGCGATCTAGCTGGCAAAAGCCCAGCATAATTACGGTTACGGATAACAGCGGCGCACAGCGCCTTTTCGGTCGAAAAGACTGCCCCCACTGTTTGAACTCAGCTAAATTCTGTTCCACGTTTGGAACTCTTCGAGGTACACGCGCTCACGATGACAGCAGCGGAGGAGACGTCCTCCCGGTCCCATCTGCCACGACCAGCAGCGAGCTTGGCCAGCTCGTTCCCAATCGCAGCCCGATGGAGCCAACCCCCGTCATCGCAGCATCGTACACCCGGAGAACCATCGTGTCGGTAACCGCTGAGGGTCAACAGCGACGCCAGGAGGCGTCGGGGGAGGCCACGGAGGTCTCCCCCAGTTCAGGCAAGTCGTTTTTGAATATAATTTAACTGATTAAAAAGCACCCTCTCATCTGATTAGGGAGTCTCACATCGCATCGACGCCGACGCCGGCGTCACCGATCGCATCAGACAACGGAGCAGCAGAACACGCACGGCGCCACCCACGCACGGTGGCTTTGCGTTCAGCACAGACCAGCACAGATCAACAGCAACAGCAGCAGACAGACGAACCGACAACTGACGTCGGCGGCACGCCGTCGAACAACAACCGCAGCACATCGAAGCATCCACCCCCGCGACAAACAGAAGATCAACCGATCGAGCCAAGCAGCAGTATTTCAAATCTACACCAGCAAACGGTAGCAGTTCAAGCGCTACAAGTAGCAGATCCAGCTCAAGTTCAGGGTCAACCTGCTGTCGCCATGATGAAACAGCACCTGAAAGAACGACAAATCAGCATTTTGCAGCGCACCACGACACCAATCAACCCCAGAAGTGTCCCCAGCAGCAGCGCGGCATCCAGGTTGATCGTTTGATGTCCAGTCCGGTCCAGAAAGCAGCAAATCTGACGCAAAATTGGTGCATTTTCGACTGCAGCGAAATGCACGATCCAGCCAGCCCAGAAGAAGAAAAATATCTGGCTATTGTTCGTGTTCGATCGACGGCCGCAGCCGCGATCGCTAGTACATAAGGAGAACAATGACCAATCTTGACTTAGGGTAATAGCAGAAACAGTAGAAGTAGATAAGAGACGAAGATAACGGATAAGAGATAAGGAACAGAATCAAAACAAATCAGTGGGATAGCAGTGGGAATTGTAGTAGTAGTTGTAACAGCGAGAAGAATGTTTGAATCAGAGTGATTCCAAGGCGGCCGGTATGATCGCGCGATAGATCAATTCACAATTTTACCAGCCTAAATGTGATCCACAAATAAATGTAATTTTGTCCCTATCTGTCCCTGGCCATCTCTGATGAGAGCCAGTGGTGATCCTCGCTCTTTTTGAACTCTCCCCGGTTCGCATCCCATGTACTGTCCCCTTTAGAGTTTAGTTAGAAATAAACTGCCGACTACGCCAGACGGTTACGCGTTTTAAAATAAACGTTTTTCTGTTCGCGCAATAAAATTGTTTTAGTTCGCGTAGTTTAAAAACGGTGTTTTACTGCGTCCGAAATCTCCCGAACCGACCACACGCGCGAACAACACCTTAGATCCCATTTTCAAATTATTATCATGTTCGTGTTCCTGAGCCAATTTCACAATAGCAACATGTATAGAAATATTTATTTTCATCCATTTATACCCTTTATACTAAATGACTACCGCCAGAAAATGGGATCTGGAGTAGAGACACTAAATAGGGAGACTGGTCTAAGCTGGCTAAATCGATCTCGTGTCTGTTTGGGTACGTCAAATTCACTTCGACCAGTCTCCCTTTTATTTTTGGGTTAAATTCTATTTTTTTCACTGGGTCTAGAAAGCCTTATGCTTACGAGCAGGGGCCAGATTACATTGGCATCACATAAAATGGTCAAAGATTTGAATTTCATGAATTTTGATATGTCACATGACAGGGTTCCTTGCACATTTCGAAATGTCCCCAGTGACCACCGGTAACCGGTTACCGGTTCCAAAATGGCCAGGTGGGGCCAGAGTACGTTGGCATCACATGAAATGGCCACAGTTTTAAATTTCATGAATTTTGATATGTCACAAGACAGGGTTCCTTGCACATTCCGAAATGTCCCCAGTGACCACCGGTAACCGATGACCGGTTCTAAAGGGGCCAGGTATGGGCCAGAGTACATTGGCATCACATAAAATGTCCTGCGTTTTTTCACAAAACAGGGTTCCTTGTCAATTCCGATATGTGCCCCCAGTGGCACGATATGGTAAATGTACAGAAAAAGTGATCCGGAAATTGTGAAAATCGTACCATGAAATCGTGAATATTACGAGTTTTACTTAACGAATTTTTGAACTATGCATATTGGGCACGAATAAACCAGGAGCCGTGAATTAATATGCATGATTAGACATGCCCGAATACACTCGTAAACGTGAATTAAATAGGGGGATGGCGTCGCTATTTTTAGACCACGTTTTCCACTTTTTCTCATTGAAAACGACTACTTTATCGACTTCATTTTGCTGGGCGAGATAGGACGCCGTCTATTTTTAGACGATGACTCAGCACTTTTACACTCTTGCGCTTAAAAAAACCAGGTGGCAGCACGATGTAACGCCACGTCCCTATTCATGATTTCATAAAAAAAATCACGAATTCATGAAATTTATGCATGATTTTGATACATGATTTCACCAATTCTATTTACGCCTTCAAAAATAAATCATAAAAAAATATTCCAGAACTCATGCATTTTGTGCACGAATTCATGCATAAAAATTCATGATTTCATGAATTTTATGCATGAAAGCATGAATTTTTATTCACAAGGTATATTTTTTTACCGTAATCATGAATTTTTATTCATAAAATCGTGAATACTTTTCACGACTGCATGCATCCATTTCATGAAATCATGAAAATAATTCACGTTTACGAGTGAAATCGATCATGGAAAGTCATGCATATTTATTCACGATTCCAGGATAATTCGTGCCCAATATGCATAGTTCAAAAATTCGTAAAGCAAAAATCACGATATTTACGATTTCATGGTACGATTTGCATGATTTCCGGAACACTTTTTTTCCGTGAATAACCCTACCTTTGAATTTCCTGCAGATTCCCATGTTTCTGGTGAGGAAGTCAAAGTTGCAGTTAAACAAATGAAGAATATGAAAGCTCCTGGCTTTGATGACATTTTTAATTAAATAATTTAAATCAATTTTGAAAAATTATCCTCGCGGTCCTTCTTGACAGAAAAGCTCCTACTTGACAGCTCGTTCCAAGGGGACCATAGTTGATCTATCGAAAAAATGTTGTCTTGTCAATATTTTTTTTGCATTAAAATTAAAAAAAGTGATCATAAATGGTTTTTAATCGTGTATTTTACCGTTGTACATAAAAATTGACATAGGGCTTTAGTACCCAATTGGAAGCTGGGCAAAGTCATACCAATTTTGAAGCCTCAAAAAGATCCAACATCGCCAACAAGTTATCGTCCCATTAGTCTGTTGAGTAGTTTGTCCAAACTCTTTGAGAAGGTCATCTATTCAAGGCTTTTGAATTTTACCAACGATAATTATCGTTAATTATATTATAATAATATAATTTTGAATGAGCAGTTTGGCTTTCGCAAGGGACATAATACTGCTCATCAGCTTACCAAAATTATCAAGCAGAATAAGCTCGAGTCTAAATCAACTGCTATCCCGAGCATGGGTAAATAACAAGGGAAATGCGTTATAATACCTTTCCCTGGTATCAATTCCAAATTTTGGTATTCCTGAACCCTTTAAAATTTGTCTTGAAGATTATGCAAGAGCAAAATGTGGTATCCCAATTTACCAATTAAAGGTATTGTTTTGATATTGCAAAATTTCAGAATTTGTCAATGGTCGAACACCACATTTTGGTATTCTTTTGGTATTACAGTATTTTATCAAATTCTTCTGAAACTATGGGAAAATTTTGACCAATTTTGACAAAATAATTAATTTTGCGCTAAAATGATGTCTCATAGCGAATGCTTTCATTGAAAACCGGAAATTTCAAACTTGATTTTAAACATTTTTGATTTACCCCCTAAAAATTGACTTGAAATTGTGGAAAAATTTCTACGTCAGGATGCCAAATTTTGGTATTATTTTGGTATTGAAAGGTTTAATCAAATTCCTCTGAAACTATGGGATTTTTTTTATAAATTTTGATGAGATAATTAATTTTGCGCTAAAATGACATGAAACCCAAAAATGTTAAAGCTGATTTTAATTTTTTTCAATATAACCACTAAGATTTTTTTTAAAGACGTTGAAATTTCTCTAAGTTGGGAAAACCAAATACTTTGAAAAACGAATTAATCGACATATTATTGAATTTTGGTGAATTTCAATCCAGTTTTCAATTTAATAACACTTATTTTTCAATCTTGTTATTTTTTAGAATCTTCAAGAACTTCAAGCACAGGCCGTTCATCAATGACAAATGCATTCGATGTGGTGAAGAATATCACTAAGAACAACATGGAATCATCAGGTGAGTAGATTTGGCTGTGGCATATGGATCATTTCCGTTTTTTCACTAACTACAACTGTTGCACTAAAATGGTATGAACATAAAAAAAATTGGTATGTCTTGTGCAAATACCAGCGACCAAAATGTGCTCTTGGTTGCCCAGTATAAGATGGTGAAATACCATGAAATCATACCAAAATCATGTATGTGGAAGACCACAGAAATACCAAAATCTGATTATCCAAGTGCGCAAGAATACCTAAAAATTAAACCATGGCAATACCAAGTTTTGGTATTCAAGCAATGTTCAAAAATCCAGAAGACCTCAACTTGGTATTGAAATGGTTTTATTTTGAGGTATTATTTTACCCTTGGAATAACATGGTTTGGTATTGTTGTGCCCTTCCACATATAAGACTTTGGTATCATTTCATGGTATTTTACCATCTATTACTGGGCAACCAAGGGCACATTTTGGTCCCTGTTATTTGCCCAAGTAATACCAAAATTTGGTATTCCCGTGTTATTTACCCCTGCTTGGGTTGGTTGAGGCGGCTGCCACCGATGCCTTCCAGCTCGATCCTCGGGAAGTGCGTTGGTTCCGCTGAAGCACGTTCTCGTCGTGGTGGTACTTTTGCTTGCGGGGGCAACTGCATGACGTCAATTTCGTCCCAGATCGCTTGCTTCTCAAACAGGGTCAGAATATTTGGCGGAACCATTTTCGTACCTGTCCCGTTGGCCATCTTTGTTTATTTTTTTGCTGCTGTGAGTATTTGTTTGTTCCAGGTAACTTGGCCGCCAACTACACAGCTAAAAAAGTTGTAATTCAGCTGCGTGTAAAAGACTTGGGTGTAAAATAAATATTGCATTATTTTATGCAATTTTATGTGATTTTACACCCTGAAATATGTAGCCCATCAGAATGGGAAACCTACTTGACCGAAATGTCAAGCTCATATATGCGTTTATCCTTACAACTTTTCATCGGTCTGATGGCCGAGTGGGCTAAGGCGCCAGTCCTTACTGTTGGTGCTGGGTTTGAATCCCGTCGGTTGCAACTTTTTTTTTTGTGTTTGCAAAAAATGTACATGCAGTGTGTAATATTAAGTGTTTATTTTGACGAAGGTGATGTGCATGCTTTTTCATGCGATTTTACCATCGGATTTTTTGCTGTGTACTGTTGTGGCTTCCGACCAGATCGTTTTGTTTTTGTTGCTTTGCTGTTGGGTGGATTTTTTTGAATCGTTAGATTTGTTCAAGAGTTATGTTTTTTTCGTTTAGAAACACGAGATCGCTATGGCAAAAATAAAATAGTGAAGGTTTGGTGAGTGTGCGACATGCTCCACTCACTGCTCAGCTTTGGTTTTCATTTCGTTTATTATTTGCTTAACTCGCGTTGTCCTTGCGAGTGCCGAATTTAAACTGAATTTCATAAATTTTTCGTGTTTGTGGTGTAAAATAGTGACGAGGAGAACAATCTAGTCGCGCAGCATTAGAACAACGGAGTTTTGAAGAAATGAGTAGGAAAAAGTGATATTTCGAGGAAAAAGGTATGCTGCATTAACCCGGAGGAATCCGCAAAACAACGTAAACATACAGTGCGTATTTTTCATCTGTATTGGTGCACATCAAAGTCAAGGCGGACACAAAACAAATGCGCCATCGGGTCAAGATGTGGACACTAGCGAAACAACGGACTACGCAGAGATGCCAAATCTACAACCCGGTGAGATCCTTCCAAAATGGAAAAAATTGCTTTTTCCCTTTTAATATTTTTTTGAAAACAAACAGTTATGCTTCAATATTATAGATATATTGATTGAAATTCACTACGAATTGTTTTTTATTCAATTAAAAAATATATATACCGCAATCTGGATAAACACAAAGTGAAGCATAACTGTTTAAAGCGATTTTACATATTTTATATTTTCTCATTATATATCAAAGCCCACTACTTCATTCGTCGGTGAAGTATCCCATCAAACCCTTTTCCCTTCCAAATCCGGATGTCTTGGAGGTCGTCTAAGTTCTTAGGCATCTCTATAGGATATCCAATCATCAAATCCCTCCCCACCTCCCCCGTTGATCGTGAGGAGTCGACCAAAAGGACAAATGAATGGTGATGTGTCATTCGGCACATTCCTGACGCATTTATTTTCCTTATCGACGCCAACCTAGCTATTGCGAGCTTTATGCTCGGCTAGAGTACGGTCAACCAAGCTAAGCTAAGCTAAGCTATGTACTGTTGTGGCTTCCGACCATTGTCGGAAGGTGTCTTGTTCCGAACCACTTTTCCCTTTCCATTTAGCTGCCAAGTGCCTCCGCCAATTATCTTCATGTTGTCCAACCCAGCCGTCACGGAATTGTCCACCTTCTGTTCCTGCTTGCTGCTGAAGATACAGATTCCTAATAGCAACACTCCACGTTCCTCTTCCACAGCTGGATCCCGTTCTCGGCGGCCTTGGTTATCAGATTTTCGACCGGGTTGTCCTGCTTAATGACGCCAATGTCACCCCGGCAGTGGATCAACAACGACCGAACCAGTGTTCGGCCATTGCTTTGATATTCCGCTACGACTTTCTCAGTAACATTTCTAAAAACCTGAGCCTCTTCCTCTAGTCAATATTCAACTAAATCCAAATGTCAAACAAAAATAATCGGCTAAGTGCCGTCGCAAAAACAAGTTCGCATTCTTCATCTCAAAATTTGGAATGTAAACAAAAAATTTCATCTCAAAATTGAGATGGTTGAATCGAACTCGTTTTGGTGAAATATTTCTCAATAATTGAGTTCGCCTGGTAAGCGTGTACAGAGCTCTCAGTTTTTAGTGCATAATTTGTCATAAATATTATTTTGTTTTCTCAAAATTGACTTTGACTTTATAGCTGTCAGTCACCATTGCCCTTTCGGCAAAAAAGACCCACCCTACGCCAATATGACGAACAGTGATTATCATTGCAAATCAATTCGCAATTCGTAATTTTCAGTTTAAGAACGGGCCTTGACCCATCTTATGCACCAGGTTCCCGACGAACACGCACTGCCCTTACACCTACATCTCACCCTTGCTCTGAGTCAATACGAGCAACACGCTAGAACACGCTTTGAGTGTTCGTGCCAGGCATTCGCACCTGTTCCGGTTACGCATTTTTTAGTTTGAATTCAAAAACTAACTGTTATTTACTGTGTATTGTTTTTTCCTGAAATCTTCCCTAATGTTGAGTTGTGGCAATCTGTTGCTATTTCTTCTGTCGCGGTGTTTTGTTACAATGTTTTGAACCTAAGCATGTTATTCAAAAGTTTACCAAAAGTACAATAATGTTATGTTGCATATGAATAAAGGTGAAGATTCAAAACAATGGACAGTGAAGGAAATATAGTATGTAAGTAAAAAAATCAAATCAAATCAAATTATTCGCTCTACAGCATTGCCTTGGCGTTCTCGATTGCGAGATTCCTACTCGAAACTAGGTGTTCGAAGGCTTGATTGTTGAGGCAATTGCAAACAAAAAAGAAACAACAGTTCGTCGGCTCTTCCACTGGCCCGCCAGCAAATTCAGCACAGGTCGATACCTGACGAGCTGAACACGCCAGAACGAGGAAGGGAGGAAGGCGGCCAGTCCAGCGTGGGATAGCATAACCGGCATGAAAGGCCATTTGGTCCCACGATTTTAGTTCGTCGCAAAGGGCGTTCCCGGGACGCAAATCGGCTGTAGCCAGGACTACCGTGTAGGAACGACGACCTAAATCTCACCGGAGGAACCACAATGAAGGACCGCGAATTGGAATCTACGGCCAACAAGTCTCAGAAGGTAGCAGGTTTTTCTCACCGTTTCATATTAATGTTATCCGTTGTTTTCTTTTTGCTTGCAGGATGCTCTCATAGTTGCAGTCGCTGCCCGAAAGGAAAAAAGAAGACAAAAAATCTTAAAATTTCAATTTAAACATTATAGAATTCATAAATTGTATTTTTTTCTATCTACTAACCTTATTTATTTATTATACGAGTAAATGTGGCTTTCATAACAAAACATAAAATTCAAAAATTGTCGTGACCAGACGGACATATTTCGGTCGTTTTCTCGCGGATTTCGGATGCCAATTCAAAACGCGTGTTTTATGGCCAAAGCAAAGCAGAAGACTGATTTATTTTTCTTTCTGTCACTCACACTACCATACAAGTTCTCGCACATGCCAGCACACCAATACTACTGTTCGCTACAAGATATTATGCTAGGGGTGCTCACATTTCTACATGCCACGCTCCATCACTACATCCTCGTTCTCCCCTACACTCTTCTTTTTCCTTTTTTTTTTATTTGAACAATTGTAAAGAACAGTAAAAACATCATTGCTGTACATTATCATTCTATTTGCTTTTTTCGCTATTTTTTTTGCCATTATTTTTTTTATATTCTTATGTCAAAAAAAGCCAATTTTAACCTGGCCGCAAAAACCTGAATCTTTTCATAAACAATAATTTACTACACACGGCTGTCACAATTTCGTCGCTGCCTCCGTTGCATTCGATTACGGTTCACTTCTATAGCTGAATGCTCGTCAAATCTCGTCCTGTCCTCGATTTCCAAACGATGTTGATCTTGGAAACTATACACGCTCGAACCCACAGGCTTCTGGTCTCTGTTGAATTGTTTCAACACGTACCACGTCGATGGGTCAATAATCTGAAAATATACAAGAAAAAAAATCCAAACTTCTCGTTTGGCTCATATCAGACAATATGTGATCTAATTGTAAGTTTAAAATTAATATTCATATGAATACAAAGAGACGAGTTGTTCCTTTTAATTCCGCTATATATTTTTAATATCTTGACAGATACGTATTTCGTCTACTACTTGCAGACTTCATCAGTGTTCTGTTCTCGACTAGTCGAGAACAGAACACTGATGAAGTCTGCAAGTAGTAGACGAAATACGTATCTGTCAAGATATTAAAAATATATAGCGGAATTAAAAGGAACAACTCGTCTCTTTGTATTCATAGTAATGCATTCTGCTAAAACGCTCAACCAAACCACAATTAATATTCATATTTAATATGCTTACATTATTTAAAATTCTATGATGAATTCGTTCAAATCATCATTTCAAAAGATTGAGAAACTTAAATTTCTTTGCCAACTTAAATAACATTCATCTAAAATTCCCACATACTTCACATCACATTTTCTCTAAACTTTCTTTTGAAAATTGCTCCAGAAACGATCACTTTCACCATTTTATCGAAACTTCCTAAAAGCTTAATTTCCAGTCCAGGTTACAAGACTATTGTTTCCTAAATCAATTGAATAATTTCCATCTGTTATCATATTTTTCGGCAATTCCTTTCCCGAATATTCCAACAACATCATAATTTTATCGCATCTTCTCTGAAATCAAATCCTGAGCTCCAATTTAAGTCGTGTAGGCTACAAACCCATCGTTTCTTAAATCATCACTTCGAAAAGATTGAAAACTGTCTCAACCAATTGAATAATTTCCATCTGTTATCACATTTTTTTTTTTTTTGAATTTCCTTTTCCGAATATTTCAACAACATCATCATTTCATCCCATCTTCCCTGAAATCCAATCCTAAGCTCCGATTTAAGTCGTGTAGGCTACAAACCCATCGTTTCTTAAATCACCACTTCAAAAGATTGAAAATCAAAATTTTCTTAACCAATTGAATAATTTCCATCTGTTATCACATTTTTTGGAAATTCCTTTTCCGAATATTCCAACAAAATCTTAATTTTATCGCATCTTCCCTAAAATCCAATCCTGAGCTCCAATTTAAGTCGTGTAGGCTACAAACCTATCGTTTCTTAAATCATCACCTCGAAAAAATTGAAAATCGAAAATTTTCTTAACCAATTGAATAATTTCCATCTGTTATCACATTTTTTTTTGAAATTCCTTTTCCCAATATTCCAACAAAATCATCGCTTAATCCCATCTTCCCTGAAATCCAATCCTGGCTCCAATTTAAGTCGTGTAGGCTACAAACCTATCGTTTCTTAAATCATCACTTCGAAAAAAATTGAAAATCGAAATTTTTTTTAAACAATTGAATAACTTCCATCTGTTACAACATTTTTTTCGGAATTTTGTTTTCCGAATATTCCAACAACATCATCATTTCATCCCATCTTCCCTGAAATCCAATCATGAGCTCCAATTTAAGTCGTGTAGGCTACAAACCCATCGTTGCTTAAATCACCACTTCAAAAGATTGAAAATTCAATTTTTCTTAACCAATTGAATAATTTCCATCTGTTATCACATTTTTGGAAATTCCTTTTCCGAATATTCCAACAAAATCATCATTTTATCGCATCTTCCCTGAAATCCAATGCTGAGCTCCAATTTAAGTCGTGTAGGCTACAAACCTATCGTTTCTTAAATCATCACCTCGAAAAAATTGAAAATCGAAAATTTTCTTAACCAATTGAATAATTTCCATCTGTTATCACATTTTTTGTTTTTTTTTTTAATTCCTTTTTCCAAATATTCCAACAAAATCATCGCTTCATCCCATCTTCCCTGAAATCCAATCCTGAGCTTCAATTTAAGTCGTGTAGGCTACAAACCTATTGTTTCTTAAATCATCACCTCGAAAAAATTGAAAATCGAAAATTTTCTTAACAAATTGAATCATTTCCATCTGTTATCACATGTTTTTTTTTTGAAATTCCTTTTCCAAATATTCCAACAAAATCATCGCTTCATCCCATCTTCCCTGAAATCCAATCATGAGCTCCAATTTAAGTCGTGTAGGCTACAAACCTAACGTTCCTTAAATGATCACTTCGAAAAAATTGAAAACCGAAAATTTCCTTAACGAATTGAATAACTTCCATCTGTTACAATTTTTTTTTTCGGAATTTCGTTTTCCGAATATTCCCACAATATCATCATTTCATCCCATCTTCCCTGAAATCCAATCATGTGCTCCAATTTAAGTCGTGTAGGCTATACAAACCTATCGTTTCTTAAATCATCACTTCGGAAAAATTGAAAATCGAAAATTTTCTTAACCAATTGAATAATTTCCATCTGTTATCACATTTTTTGGAAATTCCTTTTCCGAATATTCCAACAAAATCATCATTTTATCGCATCTTCCCTGAAATCCAATCCTGAGCTCCAATTTAAGTCGTGTAGGCTACAAACCTATCGTTTCTTAAATCATCACTTCGAAAAAAAAATTGAAAATCGAAAATTTTCTTAACCAATTGAATAATTTCCATCTGTTATCACATTTTTTGGAAATTCCTTTTCCGAATATTCCAACAAAATCATCATTTCATCCATCTCGAGCGTTTTGGTCCAACTTCCTGGCTCTACACTCTCAGGGGACTCAAGCTCACTGATTCTTCATTCATGCTCTACCCTCTCAGGGGACTCGAGCTTTTTGATCCAACTTCCGCGCTCTATCCTCTAAGGGGACTCAAGCTTACTGATTCTTCATTCATGCTCTACCCTCTCAAGGAACTCAAGCATTTGATCCAACTTCCGCGCTCTACCCTCTAAGGGGACTCAAGCTTACTGATTCTTCATTCATGCTCTACCCTCTCAAGGGACTCAAGCATTTGATCCAACTTCCGCGCTCTACCCTCTCAGGGGACTTAAGCTTACTGGTCCTTCATTCATGCTCTACCTTCTCAGGGGACTCGAGCTTTTTGATCCAACTTCCGCGCTCTACCCTCTCAGGGGACTCGAGCTTTTTGATCCAACTTCCGCGCTCTACCCTCTCAAGGGACTCAAGCATTTGATCCAACTTCCGCGCTCTACCCTCTCAGGGGACTCAAGCTTACTGGTCCTTCATTTATGCTCTACCTTCTCAGGGGACTCGAGCTTTTTGATCCAACTTCCACGCTCTACCCTCTCAAGGGACTCAAGCTTTTGATCCAACTTCCGCGCTCTACCCTCTCAGGGGACTCAAGCTTACAGATCCTTCTTTCATGCTCTACCCTCTCAGGGGACTCAAGCTTATTAGTCCACTTCCACGCTCTACTCTTTCGAAATTCTTACAATCTTTCTTACCTTTGCATGGTTCTCATACTCAAAATACTCACAATCAACCGCCCAATCGTCTAAGGAATCTCAAGACAACTTTGTTTACAGACAGAGTTGAAACGCATGTAAGTAATGACGAACGAATTTGATTTCCTTTTGAACACAGCACCCGCAACCTAAAGGGCACATCCATAAAAAATATGTACACTTAAGTTACCAGAAATTCACATAAAACGTATTGTTAAAAACCATCAACAATGTTACATGCCCATCATACACTTTTGATGGTTATCAAAACTGGTTTACTATATTGACGTTTCGGCTCTAATTGAACCACTCGCCTTCGCGGAGTCGTTATTTGAAAGAAAACTTGACAGAAACTACTTTAGCATCTATTTTTAAAACCACGGATATAATCTTGTTCGGCGCCATCCACGAAATACTGTCTGTTTCCTACAATTTAAACGCCGCACGGCATTTAAGAATGTGCCGTAGACATTGTTGCCAGCTATTGTCAGCAAGTGTAGAGCAGTCGAAAATAAAACTAACAACATTGCCAACGATTGATAGAAGAACAACGGCAAAAACGAAACAAAATATGGGATTTGACAGCACGTATTTAGTTGAAAGTGCGGCATGCAATTCGAGGCTGCCTTGCCGCGTACTTTTATTGTACATATGCGACTTTCAGCATTCATCCTACAAAAAATAACTTTTTGGTCAAACATCGGCCTGACATCGGTCTGATAGTAGAGCGTCTGTAATAAGAATGCTTACACAAGTGTCGGTCCCACTTCAACCATGACTAACACCGCTGAACTGAACAGGGAAAATAATCAAAACAAACAACGCAGCCGTCTTGCTGTTCTTTTTTGTTAGCTTTTGCCAATCTCGCCGCTACTGACTTACCCATAAAATCATTTCCTCTGGTAATACACTCCTTGTTATTTTCGTCCGATAGCAATCAAAATCACTGCTCGATGGTTTCACACGATTACAATTAAGATTATTTTTTTCACTGGCCCCTGCTGCGAGGGACACACGCGCCATTAAGGCTTCCTGCAAGGCTTCCTAAGCAGTCGAACACCACAGCAAATGAACATTTTCATCACACAATTTCTTCCTTGCAAACAAATTTTCACTATAATTCGCGTCGGGAGCGCTGTTTGCGCCATTGTCGTGACCAGACGGACATATTTCGGTCGTTTTCTCGCGGATTTCGGATGCCAATTCAAAACGCGTGTTTTATGGCCAACGCAAAGCAGAAGACTGATTTATTTTTCTTTCTGTCACTCACACTACCATACAAGTTCTCGCACATGCCAGCACACCAATACTACTGTTCGCTACAAGATATTATGCTAGGGGTGCTCACATTTCTACATGCCACGCTCCATCACTACATGGTGCTCTCAGTTTTTAGTGCATAATTTGTCATACATATTATTTTGTTTTCTCTTTATAAAAAAAAACGAAATTGACTTTATAGCTGTCGACCACCATTGCCCTTTCGGAAAAAATGACCCACCCTACGCCAATATGAAGGACAGTGATTATCATTGCAAATCAATTCGCAATTTTCAGTGTAAGAACGGGCCTTGACCGATCTTGGTGTGTGGCCTGAGTTTTCGTATCGCGCGGGAGAAGAAAAGAAGAAAAAAGTAAAAATTTGCAAGAAGTTGGCCAGTCGGGCCAGTCTCATCATTGCTCTCTGCGAGGCAAGGCCTTCTTCGATCGTGTCTGGCCTGAGTTTTCGTTTCGCGCGGGACAAGAAAAGAAGAAAAAAGTAAATTTGCAAGAAGTTTGCCAGTCTCGTCGTTGCTCTCTGCGTGCGAGGCAAGCCCTGCTTCGATCGTGTCTGGCCTGAGCTTTCGTTTCGCGCGGGAGAAGAAAAGAAGAAAAAAGTGAATTTGCAAGAAGTTGGCTAGTCTCGTCGTTGCTCTCTGCGAGGCAAGGCCTGCTTCGATCGTGTCTGGCCTGAGTTTTCGTTTCGCGCGGGAGAAGAAAAGAAGAAAAAAGTGAATTTGCAAGAAGTTGGCCAGTCTCGTCGTTGCTCACTGCGAGGCAAGGCCTGCTTGGATCGTGTTTCGCATGAGTCGTCGTTTCGCGCAAGCGAATAGAAGGACAGGACAGAAGGGTGACACAAAACCATGAAATATTCTACATAAATGTCATTTATTTATCATTATATACGCGCTGATCCCTGTTTTGCCTGATGGGATTGGAAGTTTAAAGATAGTTCGAGGACCTGTCTGGTTCATGCTCTATGTTTAGGCGGGGTCAGACAATGCCCAATGACCTCAGGTGGGAGAAGTTATCTAGTAATGTACTAAAAAGTTATCTAGTAAAGTACTAAAACTTGAAAAACATCGCCACTAGATAACTTTTTAGTACAGAAGTTATCTAGTAGCGATGTTTTTTTTAAAAAACATAGAATTTACTAGATAACCAAGCTACTAGATAACTTCTCCAATATTTTAACTTACTAGATAACTTCGGAACATTTTTCAATTTTTTCTGAAATTACTAGATAACCATGCTACTAGATATCTTCTCAAAAAAAAATTCGCCAACTAGATAACTGAAATTACACCAATATTTTTTGGCTTACTAGATAACTTCGGAACATTTTTAAATAATTTCTGAATTTACTAGATAACCAAGCTACTAGATAATTTCTAAAAAAAATTAAATATATTTAGCTTACTAGATAACCAAGCTACTAGATAACTTCTCCAATATTTTAACTTACTAGATAACTTCGGAACATTTTTCAATTTTTTCTGAAATTACTAGATAACAATGCTACTAGATAACTTCTCAAAAAAAAATTCGCCAACTAGATAACTGAAATTACACCAATATTTTTTGGCTTACTAGATAACTTCGGAACATTTTTAAATAATTTCTGAATTTACTAGATAACCAAGCTACTAGATAACTCCTAAAAAAATTAAATATATTTAGCTTACTAGATAACCAAGCTACTAGATAACTTCTCCAAAATTATTTTTAAATATTTTTAGCTTACTAGATAACTTCGGAATATTTTTAAATAATTTCTGAAGTTACTAGATAACCAAGTTACTAGATAACTTCTCCAAAAAAAATTCCATTATTTTTGGTTTACTAGATAACTTTGGAATATTTTTCATAATTTCTGAAATTATTAAATAACTAAGCTACTAGATAACTTCTCCAAAAAAAATATTTTTAGCTTACTAGATAACTTCGGAATATTTTTAAAATAATTTCTGAAATTACTAGATAACCAATCTACTAGATAACTTCTCCAAAAAAAATTTAAATATTTGTAGCTTACTAGATAACTTCGCAATATTTTTTAATAATTTCTGAAATTACTAGTTAACCAAGCTACTAGATAACTTCTTCAAAAAAAATGCAATGTTTTGGCTTACAAGATAACTTCGGAATATTTTTTAATAATTTCTGAAATTACTAGATAACCAAGCTACTAGATAACTTCTCAAAAGAAATTTAAATATTTATAGCTTACTAGATAACTTCGGAATATTTTTCAATAATTTCTGAAATTGCTAGATAACCAAGCTACCAGATAACTTCTCAAAAAAAATGCAATGTTTTGGCTTACTAGATAACTTCGGAATATTTTTTAATAATTTCTGAAATTACTAGATAACCAAGCTACTAGATAACTTCTCAAAAAAAAATTAAATATTTTTAGCTTACTAGATAACTTCGGAATATTTTTTAATAATTTCTGAAATTGATAGATAACCAAGCTACCAGATAACTTCTCAAAAAAAAATGCAATGTTTTGGATTACTAGATAACTTCGGAATATTTTTTAATAATTTCTGAAATTTCTAGATAACCAAGCTACTAGATAACTTCTCCAAAAAAAATTTAAATATTTTCAGCTTACTAGATAACTTCGCAATATTTTTTAATAATTTCTGAAATTACTAGTTAACCAAGCTACTAGATAACTTCGCCAAAAAAAATGCAATGTTTTGGCTTACAAGATAACTTCTCCAAAAAAAAATTAAATATTTTTAGCTTACTAGATAACTTCGGAATTTTTTTAAATAATTTCTGAAATTACTAGATAACCAAGCTACTAGATAACTTCTTCAAAAAAATATGCAATGTTTTGGCTTACAAGATAACTTCGGAATATTTTTTAATAATTTCTGAAATTACTAGATAACTAAGCTACTAGATAACTTCTCCAAAAAAAATATTTTTTTTAGCTTACTAGATAACTTCGGAATATGTTTAAATAATTTCTGAAGTTACTAGATAACCAAGCTACTGGATAACTTCTCCAAAAAAAATTCCAATATTTTTGGTTTACTAGATATCTTCGGAATATTTTTTCATAATTTCTGAAACTATTAAATAACTAATCTACTAGATAACTTCTCCAAAAAAAAATTTTTATATTTTCAGCTGACTAGATAACTTTGTAATTTTTTTAAAATAATTTCTGAAATTACTAGATAACCAAGCTACTAGATAACTTCTCAAAAAAAAAAATTTAAATATTTTTAGCTTACTAGATAACTTCGGAATATTTTTAAATAATTTCTGAAATTGCTAGATAACCAAGCTACTAGATAACTTCTCCAAAAAAAAAAATTCCAATATTTTTGGTTTACTAGATAACTTCGGAATATTTTTTAAAAATTTCTGAAATTATTAAATAACTAAGCTACTAGATAACTTCTCCAAAAAATTTTTTTTTATTATTTCCAGCTGACTACACAGAAAAAAATATTCCTGTAAATTTACATTATTTATCATGTACCAAAAGGTATCATGATAAATGATGTATATTTACATTAGGTTCATTGGAAATTTACATTAGATTCATTGGAAATTTACATTAGTTTTGAAAATTTACATTAGTTTTGGAATTTACATTACTTTTGGAATTTACATTAGTTCAATTCAACTAATTCTGATTGGCCAATGGGAATGAGAAGCTCGACTTGGATTGCAGTAGGAAAAGGGTGTGGCCTATGTTCTATTTTAAAATGATTGAAGCGGGCAGCAAAAGGAAATTCGGATTTTAAAAAGTTGTTTCACAGGTAGGGGACGCTTTCTCGTCGACAGCCAAGTGGAATAACGCTGGACTGGAATCGAACGGACGACGGGTAGGATGTTCGGTGTTACCGCTGCTACCCGCTGCCGACTGAGCCATCTTCGCATTTTATAAACGAGCGGCTAAAGCATCAACTTGTTCAGGTCGAGGCTCAGGCAGTGCACAGTGGGCGAAATGGATCTCAAAATCGGACTTAATTGAACGCGGCTGGTTCCCTGGTATGAAAAATAGTGTTTCTTATGTAAAAAAATCCGGGGAATCGATTGGTGATGGTTTCATCCACCGCACGAAACGGCAAAGGGTCCATTTTGCCCCAATTCTCCATTTTTCTACATTTCTTCTTAAAAATCGGTCTGTATTTAGAGCGGAGGCTTTATGCGGCCATCCAAAATGCACTTAACTTATGTGAAAATGTCCCAGGAATCCATTAAAAATAACCACTTGCACCGCAAAATCATCTAGGGTCCATTTAACCCCAATTCCGCTATAAAAGCATTTTTGGCCGTTTTCAAATGTTAGGTCAGATTTTGAAAATCTGAAAATATTTTTATCGTAAAGATCAGACAATTTTACATAAGAATGACGATTTGCACTTGATAGTTTGACACATTTATGTTAATATAGAAATTAAACTAAATAAAAAGATTGAAGAAACAGTTTTGGGACGTTTTTCCCAAACGCAGAATAAACTGCCTTTTACATATTTTTTATTTCTATCAACATAAATGTGTCAAACTATCATGTGCAAATCGTCATTCTTATGTAAAATTGTCTGATCTTTACGATAAAAATATTTTCAGATTTTTTAAATCTGACCTAACATTTGAAAACGGCCAAAAATGCTTTTATAGCGGAATTGGGGTTAAATGGACCCTAGATGATTTTTGCGGTGCAAGTGGTTATTTTTAATGGATTCCTGGGACATTTTCACATAAGTTAAGTGCATTTTGGATGGCCGCATAAAGCCTCCGCTCTAAATACAGACCGATTTTTAAGAAGAAATGTAAAAAAATGAAGAATTGGGGCAAAACGGACCCTTTGCCGTTTCGTGCGGTGAATGAAACCATCACCAATCGATTCCCCGGTTTTTTTTACATATGAAACACTATTTTTCATACCAGGGAACCAGCCGCGTTCAATTAAGTCCGATTTTGTTCCATTTCGCCACTGTGCAGTGGGCCAGCGAAGTATGAGAACGATAGAAAGAGAACCAAATATAACTATTTTTAGTTCGGGTGGTTTTGAAGTCAACGTTGGCAGAAATACATTGGATATATGATTTACATTAAATAGGAATTTACAGGAAGCCGAACACGGGTAGAAACTCATCAGATTTGAGTTTCCATGCTCAACGTTTCCATTAGATTCATGATTTACATTAGATTTAGATTTACATCGGAGTAATTTCCATTACTTTTTGCTCATTACATCATATTTCAACATTACATTGAGTGAGTTTACATTATAAACAGCAATTACGTGCTGTGTAAATTTACATATTTTTTTCTGTGTAGATAACTTTGTAATTTTTTTTAATAATTTCTGAAATAACTAGATAACCAAGCTACTAGATAACTTCTCCAAAAAAATGCAATGTTTTGGCTTACTAGATAACTTCCGAATATTTTTAATAATTCCTGAAATTACTAGATAACCAAGCTGCTAGATAACTTCTCCAGAATAATTCCACAACTAGATAACTCAGGGCTGCTCAAAGTTTTTGAATTACAACCCAGAAAATTTCAACACTTCATGAAAAAAAATAGAAAATGTATAAATTGTAAGTTTGTTATGCAAAGTAAGTTTGAGGCTCAGTTATTATGATTTTTGAATTATTATTACATACTTATATTTTTGCATTCATTATAGTTTTATATCTAAGTCAAATCTGAACATTTCTAAAAATGCATGATGAATATTTTGACGATATTTACTAGTTTCACTCACAGTGAAACATGTGCAATTGTTTCAATTACAAAGATTTTTGTACAAAATATTTTTGTTTTTATCCTTATTACATAACTGCGAAATAAATTGGAATAAATTTTTGAGTTTTCTAGATAACTAAGCTTTTAGCAATCTTCACCTGAAATATCAGCAATATTTTCGCTTACAAAATAATATCTTCTAAAATCAATACACATTTTCTAGCTTCGAAATATTTTTGAATAATTTTATGTTGAATTACGTGATAACTACTTCTAAAAATTCCAGCAACATTTTCGCTAGCTAGTTAGTTTCAGTATGTCTTTAATAATTTTGTTTTTGCTGGTAAACCTTGTTGCTTGATTACTTCGGTTTATATTTGAATATTTTCTTTTTTGAAAACTTTTACAGATCTGATACAAAAAAACATAAATAAACTTGTAAATTGGAGTGTAAACATTGACCATGCGATGATTTCAAATTTTAGAACATTTTAGTACATCTATGGAATTACACTGATACAAATCTAACTAGTCAGTTTAATAAAACTGCTTTATCGATGAATCGATAATGACGTTTATTCTACTATACCTTACAGTGAATCGAATGATTGTTAGTACATTGCGGTACGGAAACATTGCTTAAGCTTTCAATTAATCAACTAAATCGTGTTGGGTTTTATAGACAATTTGTTTGACAATTAGAAAATATAGTTTAATTCACATGGTTTCTTGCAGGAGTGTACGGACATTTATATGACACACTGTATGCTCTGATGGAAACCTACTTTACCGAATGGTCAAACTTTACGTTGACGTTAAGCTTAAGATGATTTTAAATTGGAATGATTCAACAGAGATAAAATAATATAGTCCTATAACCAAAAGCGTCACTTTCTTGTTTTGCAACGACAGATTTTTTGTAAGCATTTGCACATTTTTGTCTCATATGTCGCCATTCTATTATTTCATAAAAAAAAATTTATGTGGCCATTTTATTGAGTGGCCTATATCGACTAATGACCTTTTTTCGATTAACGAATCGTAGTGGCCGATACAGTTGAAGTGCATTTCTATAGGCGTTTATCTTCTTTCCTCCATCATCGGTCTGATAGCCGAGCGGGCTAAGGCGCGAATCCGCTTTGCGAGTGGTGGATTTGATTCCCGTCAGTAAAATCTTTTTTTGCGTGGGGAATAACTGTAAATGCAGTGGATTTATTTTTGCTCATGTTGAGACAGTGGCTAGCCTTAAGGCTAGCAAACCGACATGCTGCTGCAGAGAAACTTCATGTTTAATTACACAGCAACAAAACCAATGGTAAAATCTCTTGCAAAAGCATGCACAGCACCTCTGTGAGCCAGAGCATGAAATATTGCATGAGAAAACGTGTACAAAAAAAGAATATACTATAAAAAAAAATTGCATTCCCTAAAAAATAACATCGACTTGGCGAGGCACTTCCAGATAAAAAAGACCCCGACCCAACCCTCTCGGCTATCTCATCATCTATAGATTCATGGGATCAATACCGATGTAGCAGTCATTTGTCCATACACCATATACAGTTAATACAGTATACGACGTACGGGAAACCTACTGGTACATTGGTGTTGATCAAAATGTTTTCGAGACGGTGAAATAGCCGAGAAGGTTGGGGCGCAGACTGGGTTGTCTGGAAGCGACTCTCTCCGAATCAATGTGTTATTAAGATCAGTGCAATGAGTATATAAGGCTTAGCAGTCTCCAGCTAACCAGAGAACAATAAAAAAATATTTTAATTTACACATTTCAAGAATTAGGCTTTTTGAAAAATAAATTACGTGTTTTTATTTTTTGCTCGTAAAAAAAGTTAACCCTCAGGACAAAGTTTCACGCAAATGATTTCTCGGATTCGATTTCATGTGAGTTCGTAGAGAATTACCCCTATACTTTTGGAAACTTTCCATGACTGTGGAAAATCGAATTTGGACTGTACATAAATAAAACCTGTTTTTTACGAGCAAAGAATAAAAAAACGTTATTAATTTTTTTAAAGAGCCTCATTCTTGAAATGTGTAAATTAAAATAATTACAATATTAATCTTTGTAGCTGGAGACTACTAAGCCTCACAGAAAAAAAATGATGGTAATATTCAATGGTGACAGATTCTGTGTCAAAAAAAAAATATGAATTTTAGTTCAGAAAATGATGAGTTTTGATCAGTTATTGATGAATATTCATCAGGTTCACATTTTTACTCATTTTTACTCATTTTTTATGTAATATTACTCAAAAAAAGAGGTAATATTCAACCTACCAAATTTTCAACGTTCCAAAATTTCTGTGCTTTAACTCATTGCAATGATCTTGATTTCTCGGATTCGTTAATTTAATTAAAAAGTAGAATAGTGAAATAGAATAGTGGAAGTCAGTTTGTGTCTCCTTTTCGGTTCATTCACGTTTGTTCAAGCAGAATGTTTGTTCGAAAATTTCCCAAACGTTAACTTTGATTCAGTTTTTCCACAGCCGGCTGTCTAAGGCCGAATCGATTTTAACTGAACAATATTTACACTGTAAAAAAATTACACACCACCGGAAGGCTCCACTCCACAACGCTTATCCCACTGTTTGGTCTGGTTGTATTAGACCCTCATCCGGAACAATAATCCAACACGGGAGATACCATGTCTTCATCTTTTTATGAGTGTGTAATACTACCCAGAGCATAAGGGGGTCCTGGCCGGGTTCAAGCTATCCTCAGGGATGGGAAGGATCGTTAGTAAACACCTATCTAAAGTGCGCAAGGACCCCTACGTCACCTTAGTGGTATAGATGTTTGTAGGGAGGTTTTGGACTCAATGTTAGTAGGAGAGGTAGAAACCCTACACAGCTAAAATAGTAGTAATCCAGCTGCGTGTAAAAGGCCTGGGTGTAAAATAAATATTGCATTATTTTATGGAATTCTATGTAATATTACACCCTGAAATATGTAGCCCATCAGTATTGGAAACCTACTTGACCGAAATGTCAAGCTCATATATGCGTTTATCCTTTCAGCTTTTCATCGGTCTGATGGCCGAGTGGGCTAAGGCGCCAGTCCTTACTGTTGGTGCTGGATTTGAATCCCATCGGTTGCAACTTTTTTTTGTGTTTGCAAAAATTGTACATGCTGTGTGTATTAAGTGTTTATTTTGACGAAGGTGATGTGCATGCTTTTGCATGCGATTTTACCATCGGATTTTTTGCTGTGTAGGATACACCTCGAAAGGCGTTGCGGGTTGGTTGTAACAGTATTCCTAATTCCAGTCTAGGCTCACCAAGTGTCGCCATGGCCTAGTGGCTAGCATTTCAAGTATTTCTATGTCCTTAACTTTCTCGATGGGAGCAGATGGGAATCGAACCCAGAACCATTCGCTTACAAAGCGAACACTGTGAGCAAACGCATGTTATATTTTATGAGAAAACGTGGTACACGTTGCACATACGAAGAAAAAATATATTGCAAACCCCAAAATAACACATTGATTCGGAGAGAGTCGCTTCCAGACAACCCAGTCTGCGCCCCAACCTTCTCGGCTATTTCACCGTCTCGAAAACATTTTGATCAACACCAATGTACCAGTAGGTTTCCCGTACGTCGTATACTGTATTAACTGTATATGGTGTATGGACAAATGACTGCTACATCGGTATTGATCCCATGAATCTATAGATGATGAGATAGCCGAGAGGGTTGGGTCGGGGTCTTTTTTATCTGGAAGTGCCTCGCCAAGTCGATGTTATTTTTTAGGGAATGCAATTTTTTTATAGTATATTTTTTTGTACACGTTTTCTCATGCAATATTTCATGCTCTGGCTCACAGAGGTGCTGTGCATGCTTTTGCAAGAGATTTTACCATTGGTTTTGTTGCTGTGTAATTAAACATGAAGTTTCTCTGCAGCAGCATGTCGGTTTGCTAGCCTTAAGGCTAGCCACTGTCTCAACATGAGCAAAAATAAATCCACTGCATTTACAGTTATTCCCCACGCAAAAAAAGATTTTACTGACGGGAATCAAATCCACCACTCGCAAAGCGGATTCGCGCCTTAGCCCGCTCGGCTATCAGACCGATGATGGAGGAAAGAAGATAAACGCCTATAGAAATGCACTTCAACTGTATCGACCACTACGATTCGTTAATCGAAAAAAGGTCATTAGTCGATATAGGCCACTCAATAAAATGGCCACATAAAATTTTTTTTTATGAAATAATAGAATGGCGACATATGAGACAAAAATGTGCAAATGCTTACAAAAAATCTGTCGTTGCAAAACAAGAAAGTGACGCTTTTGGTTATAGGACTATATTATTTTATCTCTGTTGAATCATTCCAATTTAAAATCATCTTAAGCTTAACGTCAACGTAAAGTTTGACCATTCGGTAAAGTAGGTTTCCATCAGAGCATACAGTGTGTCATATAAATGTCCGTACACTCCTGCAAGAAACCATGTGAATTAAACTATATTTTCTAATTGTCAAACAAATTGTCTATAAAACCCAACACGATTTAGTTGATTAATTGAAAGCTTAAGCAATGTTTCCGTACCGCAATGTACTAACAATCATTCGATTCACTGTAAGGTATAGTAGAATAAACGTCATTATCGATTCATCGATAAAGCAGTTTTATTAAACTGACTAGTTAGATTTGTATCAGTGTAATTCCATAGATGTACTAAAATGTTCTAAAATTTGAAATCATCGCATGGTCAATGTTTACACTCCAATTTACAAGTTTATTTATGTTTTTTTGTATCAGATCTGTAAAAGTTTTCAAAAAAGAAAATATTCAAATATAAACCGAAGTAATCAAGCAACAAGGTTTACCAGCAAAAACAAAATTATTAAAGACATACTGAAACTAACTAGCTAGCGAAAATGTTGCTGGAATTTTTAGAAGTAGTTATCACGTAATTCAACATAAAATTATTCAAAAATATTTCGAAGCTAGAAAATGTGTATTGATTTTAGAAGATATTATTTTGTAAGCGAAAATATTGCTGATATTTCAGGTGAAGATTGCTAAAAGCTTAGTTATCTAGAAAACTCAAAAATTTATTCCAATTTATTTCGCAGTTATGTAATAAGGATAAAAACAAAAATATTTTGTACAAAAATCTTTGTAATTGAAACAATTGCACATGTTTCACTGTGAGTGAAACTAGTAAATATCGTCAAAATATTCATCATGCATTTTTAGAAATGTTCAGATTTGACTTAGATATAAAACTATAATGAATGCAAAAATATAAGTATGTAATAATAATTCAAAATCATAATAACTGAGCCTCAAACTTACTTTGCATAACAAACTTACAATTTATACATTTTCTATTTTTTTCATGAAGTGTTGAAATTTTCTGGGTTGTAATTCAAAAACTTTGAGCGGCCCTGAGTTATCTAGTTGTGGAATTATTCTGGAGAAGTTATCTAACAGCTTGGTTATCTAGTAATTTCAGGAATTATTAAAAAATATTCGGAAGTTATATAGTAAACCAAAAATATTTAATTTTTTTTTGGAGAAGTTATCTAGTAGTTTGGTTATCGAGTAATTTCAGAAATTATTAAAAAATATTCCGAAGTTATCTAGTAAGCCAAAACATTGCATTTTTTTTATGAAGTTATCTAGTAGCTTGGTAATCTAGTTATTTCAGAAATTATTTAAAAAATTTACAAAGTTATCTAGTCAGCTGAAAATAATAAAAAAAAAATTTTGGAGAAGTTATCTAGTAGCTTAGTTATTTAATAATTTCAGAAATTATGAAAAATATTCCGAAAATATCTAGTAAACCAAAAATATTGGAATTTTTTTTTGAGAAGTTATCTAGTAGCTTGGTTATCTAGTAACTTCAGAAATTATTTAATCATATTCCGAAGTTATCTAGTAAGCTAAAAATTATATTTTTTTGAGAAGTTATCTAGTAGCTTGGTTATCTAGTTATTTCAGAAATTATTTAAAAAATTTCCGAGGTTATCTAGTAAGCTAAAAATATTAAAAATTTTTTTTGGAGAAGTTATCTAGTAAGCCAAAACATTGCATTTTTTTTTGGCGAAGTTATCTAGTGGCTTGGTTAACTAGTAATTTCAGAAATTATTAAAAAAATATTGCGAAGTTATCAAGTAAACTGAAAATATTTAAATTTTTTTTGGAGAAGTTATCTAGTAGCTTGGTTATCTAGTAATTTCAGAAATTATTAAAAAATATTCCGAAGTTATCTAGTAAGCCAAAACATTGCATTTTTTTTTGAGAAGTTATCTGGTAGCTTAGTTATCTAGCAATTTCAGAAATTATTTAAAAAATTTACAATGTTATCTAGTCAGCTGAAAATAATAAAAAAATTTTTTGGAGAAGTTATCTAGTAGCTTAGTTATTTAATAATTTCAGAAATTATGAAAAAATATTCCGAAGTTATCTAGTAAACCAAAAATATTAGAATTTTTTGTTTGAGAAGTTATTTAGTAACTTGGTTATCTAGTAACTTCTGAAATTATTTAAACATATTCCGAAGTTATCTAGTAAGCTAAAAATATTTAATTTTTTTTGGAGAAGTTATCTAGTAGCTTGGTTATCTAGTAATTTCAGAAATTATTTAAAAATTTCCGAAGTTATCTAGTAAGCTAAAAATATTTAAATTTTTTTGGAGAAGTTATCTAGTAAGCCAAAACTTTGCATTTTTTTGGCGAAGTTATCTAGTAAGCTGAAAATATTTAAATTTTTTTGGAGAAGTTAACTAGTAGCTTGGTTATCTAGTAACTTCAGAAATTATTAAAAATATTCCGAATTATCTAGTAAGCCAAAACATTGCATTTTTTTGAGAAGTTATCTGGTAGCTTGGTTATCTAGCAATTTCAGAAATTATTAAAAAGTATTCCGAAGTTATCTAGTAAGCTAAAAATATTTATTTTTTTTTGAGAAGTTTTCTAGTAGCTTAGTTATCTAGTAATTTCAGAAATTATTTAAAAAATATTCCGAAGTTATCTAGTAAGCTATAAATATTAAATTTTTTTTTGGAGAAGTTATCTAGTAGCTTAGTTATTTAATAATTTCAGAAATTATGAAAAATATTCCAAAGTTATCTAGTAAACCAAAAATAATGGAATTTTTTTGGAGAAGTTATCTAGTAGCTTGGTTATCTAGTTACTTCAGAAATTATTTAAAAATATTCCGAAGTTATCTTGTAAGCCAAAACATTGCATTTTTTTTGAAGAAGTTATCTAGTAGCTTGGTTATCTAGTAATTTCAGAAATTATTTAAAAATTTTCCGAAGTTATCTAGTAAGCTAAAAATATTTAATTTTTTTTTTGGAGAAGTTATCTAGTAAGCCAAAACTTTGCATTTTTTTGGCGAAGTTATCTAGTAAGCTGAAAATATTTAAATTTTTTTTGGAGAAGTTATTTAGTAGCTTGGTTATCTAGTAACTTCAGAAATTATTAAAAAATATTCCGAAGTTATCTAGTAAGCCAAAACATTGCATTTTTTTGAGAAGTTATCTTGTAGCTTTGTTATCTAGCAATTTCAGAAATTATTAAAAAGTATTCCGAAGTTATCTAGTAAGCTAAAAATATTTTTTTTTTTGAGAAGTTATCTAGTAGCTTAGTTATCTAGTAATTTCAGAATTTTTTTAAAAAATATTCCGAAGTTATCTAGTAAGCTAAAAATATTAAATTTTTTTTTGGAGAAGTTATCTAGTAGCTTAGTTATTTAATAATTTCAGAAATTATGAAAAATATTCCAAAGTTATCTAGTAAACCAAAAATAATGGATTTTTTTTGGAGAAGTTATCTAGTAGCTTGGTTATCTAGTAACTTCAGAAATTATTTAAACATATTCCGAAGTTATCTAGTAAGCTAAAAATATTTAAAAATAATTTTGGAGAAGTTATCTAGTAGCTTGGTTATCTAGTAAGCTAAATATATTTATTTTTTTTTAGAAGTTATCTAGTAGCTTGATTATCTAGTAAATTCAGAAATTATTTAAAAATGTTCCGAAGTTATCTAGTAAGCCAAAAAATATTGGTGTAATTTCAGTTATCTAGTTGGCGAATTTTTTTTTGAGAAGTTATCTAGTAGCATGGTTATCTAGTAATTTCAGAAAAAATTGAAAAATGTTCCGAAGTTATCTAGTAAGTTAAAATATCTAGTAGCTTGGTTATCTAGTAAATTCTATGTTTAAAAAAAAAACATCGCTACTAGATAACTTCTGTACTAAAAAGTTATCTAGTGGCGATGTTTTTCAAGTTTTAGTACTTTACTAGATAACTTTTTAGTACATTACTAGATAACTTCTCCCACCTCAATGACTCGGAATTGGGCCGCTAGGATCTCTGCCATTCTGAAATGGGTCATTGGAAGCAGTGCAAGGGCTGTCACCACCTAATACCCGGGACTGAGATAAGCTGTATCAGCATAACCCAAGTCTGATACAAATTATACTTTCCCATAATTTCGCTGCCGGCCAGCGGGTTTTGGATTGGACCACACACACACAAGAACGGGCCATGACCGATCTTATGCACCAGGTTCCCGACAAACACGCACTGCCCTTACACCTACATCTCATCCTTGCTCAGAGTCAGTACGAGCAACACGCTAGAACACGCTTTGAGTGTTCGTGCCAGGCATTCGCACCTGTTCTGCTATGTCATGAACCTCACTTGATCTTGTCCAGCCAGAAACATTAAAAACCATTTTGAGTACCTTGTTTTGGACACGCTGGAGCTTCAATTTATGACACTGCCAAACAGGTACTGCATACTCAATAACGGGGTAAATTATTTGTTTGTAAACTGCTAGCTTATTTTTCAAAGCTTTGATTTTCTGTTAATTAAAGGGTACAAACACCTGATGAGAATGCTGCACTTGTTCAATATCTTGTCTACATGCTGCCGAAACAAAAGTTTCGAGTCAAGTATGAGACCTAAATAGACAACTTCCTTTGACAAGGGTATCGAAACATCATTCATTTTGACGAAGAACTTCGTCTTAGGGCTCAATACGGGGTAGCAATCCAAAATTTCGCGAAGCGAAATGAAACCGAAAAATGAAACGACTTCCCCAAGCAGAGGGGAAAATCACAGAAGCAGCGTGGCGGACGGTTTTGGTATAATTATAAACGCCACTCCCTCCACAGCATTAGTTTAGTCGGTGGTCTACCACCGAAGCGAAAGGAGCTCAGCTCTTCTCGCGAGCGCCAGCCTTCCCGCTTCCACATAAAACCACGGGAAATTAAAAGGCTGGTTTCAGTCGGTGGTCTACCACCGAAGCGAGAGGAGCTCAGCTCCTCTCGCAAGCGCCACTAGGTGGCGTCTTCAGGAATTAGCCTTCCCGCTTCCCAACAAAACCACGGGAAATTTAAAGGCTAGCTTCAGTCGGTGGTCTACCACCGAAGCGAGAGGAGCTCAGCTCCTCTCTCAAGCGCCACCAGGTGGCGTCTTCAGGAACTAGCCTTCTCGCTTCCCTACAAAACCGCGGAAAATTTAAAGGCTGGCTTCAGTCGGTGGTCTACCACCGAAGCGAGAGGAGCTCAGCTCCTCTCGCAAGCGCCACCAGGTGGCGTCCTCAGGAACTAGCCTTCTCGCTTCCCTACAAAACCACGGGAAATTTAAAGGCTGGCTTCAGTCGGTGGTCTACCACCGAAGCGAGAGGAGCTCAGCTCCTCTCGCAAGCGCCACCAGGTGGCGTCTTCAGGAACTAGCCTTCTCGCTTCCCTACAAAACCACGGGAAATTTAAAGGCTGGCTTCAGTCGGTGGTCTACCACCGAAGCGAGAGGAGTTCAGCTCCTCTCGCAAGCGCCACCAGGTGGCGTCTTCAGGAACTAACCTTCTCGCTTCCCTACAAAACCACGGGAAATTTAATGGCTGGCTTCAGTCGGTGGTCTACCACCGAAGCGAGAGGAGCTCAGCTCCTCTCTCAAGCGCCACCAGGTGGCGTCTTCAGGAACTAGCCTTCTCGCTTCCCTACAAAACCACGGGAAATTTAAAGGCTGGCTTCAGTCGGTGGTCTACCACCGAAGCGAGAGGAGCTCAGCTCTTCTATTACAAATATAACAAGTATTCCAAGTTTTCATAGTATTACAAGTATTTCAAGTATATCAAGTATTCCATGTATTCCAAGTGCATCCAGTGTATCAAGTTTTTCAAGTGATTCAAGTACATCGAGTATATCAAGTATTTCAAGTATTTCATGTATTTCAAGTGTTTCAAATATTTCATGTATTTCAAGTATTTTGAGTATTTTGATGGGATTCAATTACGTAAAGTATTTTGAGTATTTCAAATATTTCAAGTTTTTCAAGTAGTTTTTCAAACATTTCAAGTATTTCAAGTATTTTAGATATTTCTAGTATTTCAAGTGTTTCAAATATTAAAAGTATTTCAAGTATTTCAAGTATTTCAAGTATTTCAAGCATTCCAAGTATTTCAAGTATTTCAAGTTTTCAAGTATTTCAGATATTTCAAGTATTACAAGTATTTCAAGTATTTCAAGTATTTCAAGTATTTCAAGTATTTCAAGTATTTCAAGTATTTCAAGTATTTCAAGTATTTCTATTATTTCAATAATTTCAGGTATTTTAAATATTTCAAGTATTTAAAGTATTTCAAGTATTTCAAGTATTTCAAGTATTTCAAGTATTGCAAGTATTTCAAGTATTTCAAGTATTTCAAGTATTTCAAGTATTTCAAGTATTTCAAGTTTTCAAGTATTTCAAGTATTTCAAGAATTTCAAGTATTTCAAGTATTTTAAGTATTTCAGGTATTTTAAGTATTTCAAGAATTTCAAGTATTTCAAGTATTTCAAGTATTTCAAATATTTCAAGTATTTCAAGTATTTCAAGTATTTCAAGTATTTCAAGTATTTTATGGAATTCAATTATTTGAAGTATTTCAAGTATTTCAAGTATTTCATGTATTTCAAGTATTTCATGTATTTCAAGTATTTCATGTATTTCAAGTATTTCAAGTAAGATTATGGAATTCAAATATTTCGAATATTACAAATATTTCAAGTATTCCAAGTTTTCATAGTATTTCAAGTATTACAAGTGCATCAAGAGTATCAAGTATTCCAAGTGCATCAAGAGTATCAAGTATTTCAAGTGATTCAAGTATATCGAATATTTCAAATATTTCAAATAGTTTATTTATTTCATGTATTTCGAGTATTTGATGGAAATCAATTATTTAAAGTATTTAAAGTAATTAAAGTATTTCACGTATTTCAAATGTATCAAGTGTATCAAGTATTTCAAGAAATTCAAGTATATCGAGTATGTCAATTATTTCAAGTTTTTCAATTATTTAATGTATTTTGAATATTTGATATAATTCGCGTATTTCAAGTATTAATACTACTTGAAAAATGAAATACTTAAAATATTTCAGAAATATTCTAAATACTTGAAATACTTTAAAAAAATTGAAATACTGGAAGTACTTGAAATACTTGAAATAATTGAATTCTATCAAATACTCGAAATACATGAAATATATGAAATATTTGAAATACTTGAAATACTCGATACACTTGAATCACTTGGAATACTTGATACATTTGATGCACTTGTAATACTTGAAATACTATGAAAACTTGGAATACTTGAAATATTTGTAATAATCAAAATATCTGAATTTCAAACATTCAAATTACTTGAAATTCTTTAAATACTTGGAATACTTAATATAATTGTAATACTTGAAATACTTGAAATATTATAATATTATGGAATACTTGAAATATTTGTAATAGTAGAAATATTAGAATTTTATCAAATTTTTTAGTACTTGAAATACTTGAAATACTTTAAATATTTGAAATATTTGAATTATTTGAAATACTTGAATTACCTGAAACACTCAATATACTTGAATCACTTGAAATACTTGATACACTTGATGCACCTGAAATAATTGAAATACTTGAAATACTTGATATACTTGAAATACTTGAAATACTTGAAATACTTGCAATACTTGCAATACTTGAAATACTTGAAATACTTGAAATACTTGAAATACATGGCATACTTGAAATACTTCAAATACTTGAGATACCTGAAATATTTGAAATACTTGAAATACTTGAAATACTTGAAATACTTGAAATACATGAAATACTAGAATTATCTGAAATACTTAAAATACTTGAAATTCTTGAAATACTTGAAATACTTGAAATATTTGAAATATTTGAAATACTTGAAATACTTGAAATACTTGAAATACTTGAAATACTTGAAATACTTGAAATACTTGAAATACTTGAAATACTTGAAATACTTGAAATACTTGAAATACTCGAAATACTTGAAATTCTAGATTAAATTTTCAAAACAACCTATCCCTCATGGGTTTCCTATGCAGATAGGGCCTTTTGAAAATTTAATCGAGAAATACTTGAAATACTTGAAATATCTGAAATACTTGAAAACTTGAAATACTTGAAATATTCAAAAAACTTGAAATTATTGTAATAATTGAAATACTTGAAATACTTGAAATACTTGAAATACTTGAAATACTTGAAATACTTGAAATACTTGAAATACTTGAAATACTTGAAATACTTGAAATACTTGAAATACTTGAAATACTTGAAATACTTGAAATACTTGAAATACTTGAAATACTTGAAATACTTGAAATACTTGAAATACTTGAAATACTTGAAATACTTGAAATACTTGAAATACTTGAAATACTTGAAATACTTGAAATACTTGAAATACTTGAAATACTTGAAATACTTGAAATACTTGAAATACTTGAAATACTTGAAATACTTGAAATACTTGAAATACTTGAAATACTTGAAATACTTGAAATACTTGAAATACTTGAAATACTTGAAATACTTGAAATACTTGAAATACTTGAAATACTTGAAATACTTGAAATACTTGAAATACTTGAAATACTTGAAATACTTCAGTGTCTTGCGAACCTTCGTGGTGAACGGACACTAGAGCTGCGGTATTTTTTACTACCTAAGCTCAGAGTTATTTCAAACAAAATTCACAGTCTTTTTAAAGACTACCTGAGTTACTTTCCAAAATTCTAAACAGTCTTTTCAAGACTAACCCCACCTGAAATTTTGTTGTATTTTACAAACGAAGCCATCTTTTTAAAGAGTACTTTGCTTGCAAAATGCGTCAAAACAAAGGTAAACGCAAATCTTCTGAAGATTTGGTCGTTACGTCGGTGAAGCGTTTGAACGCAAAATCGGCTAACGGAAACAGAAAAAGAAAACAGCCTCATCCGAGGTCTGATTCTGATTCTGAAAGTGAGGTCAATCGTCCAATCCCATTGGCAAACAGTTTCGGTGTTTTATCCGAAACTGTTGACAAGGATCCTTCTCCTCGTACTGAGCCTTCTGCCGTCGAGAAACGAGTAAAGGCTCCGCCAATTGTAGTGACTTCCGTCTCTGATTTGGCCAGCTTTCGAACGCAACTTAAGAATTGCAAGGAAACTTGCAATTTGAAGGTTTCGTTCCAGCTTGGTCGAAGAGGAGAATGTCGCTTGTTGACGGAATCTTTACAAGATCACCAAACTTTTATTGGTTATTTGAAAAACCACAAACACAATTTCTACACGTATGAGACCAAGAATGCTCGTCCATTCAAGGCGGTCCTGAAAGGTCTCTCCAACGACTTGTCGGTGGACGAGATCAAAAACGAACTTAAGGTGTTGCTTGGCTTTGCCCCATCCCAAGTAATACCAATGAAGAAAAATCAAACGGGAATATTTCTCGCTTTGGTTTGACTTCACAATTTTATCTGATTCATTTCAACAGAAATGAAATCAACAATTTGAAACTTTTGGACAAAGTTCAGTTTTTGTTCCATGTACGGGTAAAGTGGGAGCATTTTAAGAAACATGGCGGTAATGGCCAGAATCTGACCCAGTGCCGGCGTTGCCAGGCATTCGGTCACGGTACTGATCATTGCGCCATGGTTCCAAAATGCATGGTTTGCGGGGATTCTTCTCACGACAAGGACAATTGTCCCGTGAAAGAAGTCACCCAATTTAAATGTGCAAATTGTGGTGGAAATCACAAATCAAATTTCTGGGATTGCCCCATCAGAAAAAAGGTTTTGGATTCTCGTGCTAAGCATCAGCCGAAATCCAAACCGAAATTTTCTCAAAGTCAGGTTGTACCTGCTTCTTTAAATCAAACGTTCGTGCTGTCTCACTCGAACAATACCCCTACCATGGAAAAGTTGGGTAACAGCAATGGTATTTCTTATGCCAACGTCGTTTCGGGTTCGGGTTCATCCACGAATTTTAAATCCTCTACCAATTTTCAAATTGGGCAGGTACCTCAAATTTCCGCCTCATAAGCGGAAAGTCATGGGTTCTTCTCAGGGTGGCAGCCTTAGGTTTTAAGTTCAGAGGTAGCAGCAACCGTATGAGTATAAAACGGTTGCTTCACGTGCTCTTCAAGCATGTGATCGATCTTGGGATATTCCTTTGCGCCTCTTTCCCAAAATACTTTCCTCGTGTCTTCGCATGTAAATAATGCCCAGCCGATCGGTATTGCACTGCAGTCCAGTCGCATTGTCCAGATCAGAGCAAAGGGAACACCGCAAATATAGCACCACAAAAGGCAATTGTCTTTACAAGACCCCGCGCGGCAAATAATAGCTGCTGGGAAGAGCTTGAAAAATGACACGAAAAAATTGTCACCGCGGTTCTAGCGATACATAGCGCACAAGGCACAAGGAAAGGAGTTTACAGCATCTGGATGGAACAGCACTTTCCCTCTCAATAGGGACTGTGTTATAGATCTGGAAATGCTTAATAACAGTAAAAATGGGTAACACGATACAATAGTCCTCGTAATAAGGATTCCGTGTCTTAATACTCAAACAGAAAAAAAAAAATCTCGGCGATGTTACGTTTGAAAAAATGACTTTTTTGCAAAACTCACTGTTTGGTTTGATTCAAACAATGAGTAATGCTACATCCATGATGCAAGCTATCCAGATTGGATTAAAATTTGCGAATGATGTTGTTCTTACCCTGAAGTTTAATCATGGATCTAAGTAATTCCATCAATATTATGAATTTTAATGCTCGCTCTTTAAAAGCGAAAGAAAATGAATTTTTCAACTTTTTACGAGTTCATAACGTGCATGTTGCTGTTATAACCGAAACATTTTTAAAAACTGGCACTTATTTGAAAAGTGATCCAGATTATAAAGTTATAACCAATAACAGAATGAATCGAAATGGCGGTGGAGTTGCAATAGTTATCCACCGTAGTATGACTTATAGCACTTTACGTGACTTTAAGTTAAAAGTTATTGAAAGTTTGGGCATTGAACTTGAAACTTCTTTTGGGAAAATTATGATTGCAGCTGCATATTTACCATTCCAATACACTGGGGAAAATAAAAATTATTTCAAAGGGGATTTGAATAAACTTACTCGGCATAGATCTCGATTTTTGATCATCGGTGATTTCAATGCCAAACACCAATCTTGGAATAATTCAAAAGTAAATTCCAATGGTAAAATTCTATTCAGAGATTGCACTTCTGATCTTTATTCGGTTTTATACCCGAATGGGCCAACTTGCTTTTCTTCTGTTAGAAATCCATCAACAATTGATTTGGTTTTGACAAATCAAAGTCAGTATTGTGGTCCTTTAGTGACTCATGCTGATTTTGATTCTGATCACCTTCCAGTAACTTTTTCACTTTCTCATGAAGCAGTTACCAGACCCAATAGTTCTGTGTTTAATTACCACAAAGCTAATTGGGACAGGTATCAGCATCATATTGAGAATAATTTAAATCATGATTTTGTTTTAGAAACCAAAGCTGATATTGATTCAGCATTGGAATCTTTAACTAATGCAATTTTGGATGCTAGGAATATTGCTATTCCTAAAGTCCAAGTCAAATTTGATTCTCCCATTATTGATGACGATCTTCAGCTTTTGATTCGTCTGAAAATGTTCGCCGAAGACAGTATCAACGTTCTCGTGATCCTGCACTGAAGCGAATTCAAAAGATTTGCAAAAGGTTATTGACCACAGATTCACTCTCCTGCGAAATGAAAAGTTCGCAAGAGATGTCGAACAAATTAAACCTTATTCCAAACCTTTTGGAAACTTTCAAAGGTTCTTAAGAAACCTCAAAACCAATCCCTTCTTTAAAAGATGGTGATAATATTCTATTAACTAATGGGGAGAAAGCTCAAAAACTTGCTCAGCAGTTTGAGAGTGCTCATAATTTCAACTTAAATGTTCTGAGTCCTATTGAAAATCAAATTTCAATAGAATTTCAGAATATTGTTGAACAACAGTTTTCATCAGATGATGTTTTTAATACGGATCTGAATGAAATAAAATCTATTATAAAAAAAATTAAAAATATGAAAGCCCCTGGTGAGGATGGCATTTTTTACATTTTAATTAAAAAATTACCTGAAGCAACTTTAACCCTCTACAACCCAACCCCGCCTCTAGACGGGCTTCGATTTAAAAAATTGCCAAAAATCCATTTTTCAACCAATTTTAGTTCTTTAAAAAGCATTGGAAAGAAGAACTCTTAAAATTTTAGAAAATTTATGGGTTGGAAGTTTTACTTGTTTTATGTGACTTTGCCAATGTTTTTAAAAATGACATTTTTTTAGGGGTCAACTTTGGCTGTGTTTTTAATAACATTTCCTATATTTTAAGTAAAAATAAGTATGCAGTAATTTTTCTAGTGTCCCAGACTATGCCTCTACGCATTTTTTTTACAACTTGAATGATAATAGTGCCATTTCATAGCAGAAAATGTGAAAAACAGGCAAAAAATTGAAAAAGTGACTGTAAAAACATGAAAAAATTAGATAGGCAAAATGTAATGATATTAGGTGGTAGAATAGGCCAAATACTACCAAAAACAAACATAAACTAAACAAGATAAATGCAAATTAAAAAACTAAAAATTAAACAAGAAAAACATAAAACAAGAGAAGTAAAGCTTTTCATAGAACAAAAGTTGCTCAAAATGACCTCCTGAACACGGGAAAAATAAAAATTTTCGAAAAAAAAATTTGGGCAGTAGAGGGTTAAGTAGCTTGGTCAAAATTTGCAACAAATGTTTTGATTTGGCATATTTTCCCAGTAGTTGGAAAAATGCCAAAGTAGTTCCGATTTTAAAACCGGATAAAAATCCTGCTGAAGCCTCAAGCTATCGGCCCATTAGTTTGCTTTCATCTATTAGTAAATTATTCGAAAGAATAATTCTTAATAGAATGATGACGCACATTAATGAAAATTCAATTTTCGCTGATGAGCAGTTTGGATTTCGCCTTGGGCATTCAACTACTCATCAGTTGTTGAGAGTTTCAAATTTAATTCGAAGCAACAAATCTGAGGGCTATTCTACTGGCGCTGCTCTTCTAGACATAGAAAAAGCATTTGACAGTGTTTGGCATAAAGGTTTGATTGCGAAATTGAAAAGGTTTAATTTTCCGATTTACATCGTGAAAATTATTCAAAATTATTTGACGGATCGTACTCTGCAGGTATGTTATCAGAACAGCAAATCTGATCAACTACCTGTACGTGCCGGCGTCCCTCAAGGAAGCATTTTGGGTCCAATTTTATACAATATTTTTACTTCTGACTTGCCTGATTTGCCCCCAGGATGTCAGAAATCACTTTTTGCTGATGATACAAGCATCTCCGCCAAAGGTAGAAGCCTTCGTGTCATCACAAGAAGATTACAAAAAAGCTTGGATATTTTCAATTCTTATTTGAAAGAATGGAAAATTACTCCAAATGCTGCAAAACTCAACTTATTATTTTCCCTCACAAACCAAGGGCTGATTTTCTTAAACCAAAAGTCATCACATTATAAAGATGAATGAGGTAAATTTAAAGTGGGAGGATCAAGTGAAATATCTTGGACTTGCTTTTGACAAAAACCTTACTTACAAGGATCACATTGAAAGTATCCAGGTTAAATGTAACAAATATATTAAATGTTTGTATCCACTTATAAACAGGAATTCTAGACTTTGTCTCAAGAATAAACTGTTAATTTATAAACAAATTTTCAGACCTGCCATGCTTTATGCTGTGCCGATCTGGACAAGCTGTTGCTTAACCAGGAAGAAAAAACTTCAGAGGATTCAGAACAAAATTCTGAAAATGATTCTGAAACTTCCTCCCTGGTTCAGCACCAGTGAACTTCATCAATTAGCCGAAGTTGACACTTTGGATGTTATGTCCAATAAGATAATTGATGCATTTCGACAAAAATCATTGCAGTCTTCAGCTGCATTGATCCGCTCTTTATATAGTTTATAAGTTAGTTTTAAGGTATCCCTTTTCCCTTTTGTACATGTAGGACCTCCTACATTTGAAATCACTGAATAGCGAAAGCTACAATATTTCATGAATAAATGAAAGTTGCTAGTATTTAAAATTGAGGTGAAAAGTCATCGATTGTGATTGGACACTCAATGATATTTTAACTGAATGAATGTACATGGAAGAAAAAATCAAAATAAATATAAATAAAAAAAAAAACTTGAAATACTTGAAATATCTGAAATACTTGAAAACTTGAAATACTTGAAATATTTAAAAAACTTGAAATTATTGTAATAATTGAAATACTTGAAATACTTAAAATACTTAAAATACTTAAAATACTTAAAATACTTAAAATACTTAAAATACTTAAAATACTTAAAATACTTGAAATCTCGATTAAATACTTGAAATACTTGATATACTTGAAACACTTGAAATTCTTGAAATACTTGAAATACTTGAAATACTTGAAATACTTGAAATTCTTGAAATACTTGAAATACTTGAAATACTTGAAATACTTGAAATACTTGAAATACTTGAAATACTTGAAATACTTGAAATATTTGAAATACTTGAAATACCTGAAATACTTGAAATACTTGAAATATCTGAAATACTTGAAAACTTGAAATACTTGAAATATTTAAAAAACTTGAAATTATTGTAATAATTGAAATACTTGAAATACTTAAAATACTTAAAATACTTGAAATACTTGAAATACTTGATATAGAGCAATTCCAGCTCAAATCAGGAATTTTTCTGGTACTTTTGTACCCGACCCTCTCCGATTTCAATGAAACTTTGTAGACATGTTATCCTAGGCCTATATAAGCCATTTTTGTGTATATGGAGCCAATAGTACTCGAAAATAACATTTGAGGAGGGCGTAAGTTATTTAAATATTTTTGTATTTTGTAATTTAAAAATTACTGTATCTCGAAGCCGTTGCGTCGTATCAAAAAGTGGTCAAAGACAAACTTGTAGGAAATTGGACGGGCTTTCTGAAAAAAAATACGCTGAATCAAAAATACACACCACATCTATAAGATTTTTTGATTTTTAAGTCTAAAACTTAAATTTAAAGGTGATGTCACGATTTTTCTTCGTTCAAATTTTTTGAGGAAATAGCCTAAAATGTTACTAAAAGACTGACGAAAAATGCAGGATGGTATGTCTCTCCTAAAAAAATACAAAAATCATTTACTAAAACTGTTTTTTTTTTTTAAAGTGGTCTAAACGTCGAATTTTTCAAAAACCGGTAGTGAGAATCGATTCTCCAGACAATTTTACATAAAAGTCTCCATATTGACCATTGTCCTATGTCCAATCCTTGGGAAGATACAGCGGTTTTAAAAATAAAAATGTTGAAAAAACTGGTTTTTTGGTGGTTTTTGGCAATTTCTTTATGACAGACCTTTTTTTCAGTCTCGTAAATATTTTTACCGGAAAGCTCGTCCAATTTCCCATAAGTTTGCCTTTGACAGCATTTCAATTGGCTGTAAGGGCTTACAGATATAAGCTTAATTGCATTGCTAACAATTGAAAATACACGGAAAGAAGGTTTATCGTGAATCTTACTAAATTTCGGTTAAAAACCCTAAAAAAATTGGTTGTTTTTTCAACCACGATTTTTTTTAGCTGGAAATCCTAAAAAAAAGTCCTGGATTTGACAGCTGGATCCAGGTCCTAAAAATGATAAATCTAGCTAAATTTTTAGTAAATTTTACTAATTTACAAGCTGGAAAAATGCTGTCAGTCTCAAAACCTGTATGTTTTGAGAAGGTCTGTTAGCTATTTTAGCTAGATTTTATGGTATTCTAGGAAGTTTTATAGTTAGCCCAGCGAGTTTTTAGGCTGTTTCAACCAGTTTTTTTGGAATCATTCTCAAAATTATCCATTGATGGCTGCGAAGCCAGGTATTTTCACACATCTTTTTAGCTAGTTTAGCTAACTTTGCCACTATTCTTGGTAGGTGTTTTGGTTGGAATAGCTAATTTTTCCACTATTTCTACAAGTTTTCTTTCAACAGCCTCCGTTGCTGCCTGCAAAGCAGGCATTATTCACCCAGCCATTTGGCTGATTTAGCTCGTTTCTTTTTTGTTCTTGCTTCGTTTTTCGGTAAGTCCAGCTAATTTTTCGACTGTTTTAACTGGTAATTTCGAAATCATTTTTAAAAATCCCTTGCTGCCTGTAAAGTTGTTTTTTTATTTTCAAAAAGACTTTTGCTGGTGTAGCATGATTTTCCGCTATTCTTGGTACGTTTTTTGGAAGTCCAGCAAGTTTTTTGGATGTTTCAATAGTTTCCAGGCTTTTAAACTATGTTATAGTTGATCATCCTAATTGTACGGCTTTGTTGCGATATTCTATTGACAAATAAAAAAAAATGAAATACAGTTATACAAAAATACAAAAATACAAAAATACAAAAATACAAAAATACAAAAATACAAAAATACAAAAACACAAAAATACAAAAATACAAAAATACAAAAATACAAAAATACAAAAATACAAAAATACAAAAATACAAAAATACAAAAATACAAAAATACAAAAATACAAAAATACAAAAATACAAAAATACAAAAATACAAAAATACAAAAATACAAAAATACAAAAATACAAAAATACAAAAATACAAAAATACAAAAAAACTTACAAAAAGTTATTTTGGTTAAATTATAGTAAATTTATTTTAAATTTAAACTATGTTTTTCATTTAACAAAGTTTAAATATAACATCAAATAACTTTCACTTAAACAAAATAACTTTACTTTACCAACTTAATTTAACTTAATTTAACTAAATTTAACTTAATTTAACATACTTTAACATAATTTAACTTAATTTAACTTAACTTAACTTAATTTAACTTAATTTAACTTAATTTAACTTAATTTAACTTAATTTAACTTAATTTAACTTAATTTAACTTAGTTTAACTTAATTTAACTTAATTTAACTTAATTTAACTTAATTTAACTTAATTTAACTTAATTTAACTTAATTTAACTTAATTTAAATTAATTTAAACTAATTAAACTTATTTTAACTTAATTAAAGTTAACTTAACTTAATTATACTCAATTTAACTGAATTTTACCAAATAACTTTAAATTTAACTAAATTCTACCAAATTACATTTGAATAAATGTACTTACATTTACCTATATTCTACTACATTTACCTAAATTCAACTACATTTTTCTAAATATAACCATTTTCAACTAAATTAAGCTCAATTAAGCTTTATTTTACTTAATTTTACTTAACTTTACATAATTTTACTCAATTATGCTTAATTTTATTTAATTTTGCTTAATTTTACTTAATTTTGCTTATTTTTTTAATTTTACTAAATTTAACTTAACACAACTTAATTTAACCAAATTTGGGCGAATTCAACTAAATCACACAAAAAATAACTAATTTCAACTGAATGTATCTGAATTTAACTAAATTTGCTTAATTTAACTATTTTTTTTAAATTCATCTTAATTCAACAAAATTTATTGAAACTTATCTAAATTTTACTTTATTTTACTAATTTAAACTAAATTTAATCAATTTTAACGAAGTTTTACTAATTTCAACTAAATTTAACTAATTTTAACTAAATTTTATCAATTTAACTGATTTTAACTGAATTCTACATTTTTATTTAAATTTTACCAAATGTAACTTAATTTAACTAAACTTAAATTGATTAAACTTAATTTCACTTAATTTCACTTAATTTAACTTAATTGAACTTCTAACAATATTTAACAATATTTATAGATGTGCTTAAAAGGCATTAGGTACCCTATTTGTTCGGAGCTGTCAAACATTGGCCAATCTATGTCTAGACATTCTGTACCCGCCGCCCCTCCAGGTGGACAGATGTCCATACAAAAAAGTATACTGTGGACAATCGCCAGCCTCCCCTTTCCCCTGCCAAAGTGTTCACGTGGTTTAGGGATGCTCCCACTTTATGTTAACTTTATGTTACCTATGCATCATCCAAACAATAACGAGAGGCTCAACTTCTAACCACTTTCCCTCAACACAAAAAACTTCTCACCTTATCTACTGAAACTTACCTTCAGGTGTCGATCCGCAGAAAACCTTCCAGGCTTTTGATTTATTCACTCACACAACACATTCTATCACCTTTTGCACTTGCACTTGCACTCAAACAGCACACATAACCATCAAAAAACTTCGCGAACTGAGCGGCTCAAACAGGATCGAACACGATACAAGACGATGCTTTGTTTTAGTCTCGAACTGATGATCTGTCAAAAAATCCATGCTGCCGGTTCCAGCTAATTTTTCGGTAAAATTACGCAAAATTGTGCTGAAACACCATTATTTTTGGTAAAATCTCTCCTGTCATTTTGATTTGGGCTGTCAGTTTTGGAAAGCAAATCAGCAATCAGGGTTAGCTATTTCACCAATCCCAGGTTGGTAAATTTAGCTGTAATTTTAGCTGATTCAACCAAAAAAATCACTGTTTCACCAATTTGAAGCCAGCTAATTTGAATTGTTAAATTTTGGATAGAACTCTTTTCCGTGTAGAATATTTTTTTCAGTGTGGTAGAAACTAGGATAGTAAATTTGCTTACGTAAATATAAAAACGATATAAATCAAAAAGCTGTCAAAGACAAACTTATGGGAAATTGGACGAGCTTTCCGGTAAAAATATTTACGAGACTGAAAAACCAAGTCTGTCATATAGAAATTGCCAAAAACCACAAAAAAAAAACCGTTTTTTCTACATTTTTATTTTTAAAACCGCTGTATCTTCCCACGGATTGGACATAGGACAATGGTCAATATGGAGACTTTTATGTAAAATTGTCTGGAGAATCGATTCTTTCTACTGGTTTTTAAAAATTTTGACGTTTAGACCACTTTTCAAAAAAACAGTTTTAGTAAATGATCTTTGTATTTTTTTAGGAGAGACATACCATCCTGCATTTTTCGTCAGTCTTTTAGTAACATTTTAGGCTGTTTCCTCAAAAATTTTGAACGAAGAAAAATCGTGACATCACCTTTAAATTTAAGTTTTAGACTTAAAAATCAAAAAATCTCAGGGATGTGGCGTGTAATTATGTTTCAGTGTATTTTTTTCAGAAAGCCCGTCCAATTTCCTACAAGTTTGTCTTTGACCACTTTTTGATACGACGCAACAGCTTCGAGATACAGTAATTTTTAAATTACAAAATACAAAAATATTTAAATACCTCACGCCCTCCTCAAATGTTATTTTCGGGTACTATTGGCTCCATATACACAAAAATGGCGTATATAGGCCTAGGATAACATGTCTACAAAGTTTCATTGAAATACTTAAAATACTTGAAATACTTGAAATACTTGATATACTTGAAATACTTGAAATACTTGAAATACTTGAAATACTTGAAATACTTGAAATACTTGAAATACTTGAAATACTTGAAATACTTGAAATACTTGAAATACTTGAAATACTTGAAATACTTGAAATACTTGAAATACTTGAAATACTTGAAATACTTGAAATACTTGAAATACTTGATATACTTGAAATACTTGAAATACTTGAAATACTTGAAAAACTTGAAATACTTGATATACTTGAAATAGTATTTCAGATATATACTTGAAAACTTGAAATACTTGAAATATTTAAAAAACTTGAAATTATTGTAATTATTGAAATACTTGATATACTTGAAATACTTGAAATTCTTGAAATACTTGAAATACTTGAAATACTTGAAATACTTGAAATACTTGAAATACTTGAAATACTTGAAATACTTGAAATACTTGAAATACTTAAAATACTTGAAATACTTGAAATACTTGAAATATCTGAAATACTTGAAAACTTGAAATACTTGAAATATTTAAAAAACTTGAAATTATTGTAATAATTGAAATACTTGAAATACTTAAAATACTTAAAATACTTGAAATACTTGAAATACTTGATATACTTAAAATACTTAAAATACTTGAAATACTTGAAATACTTGATATACTTGAAATACTTGAAATACTTGAAATACTTGAAAAACTTGAAATACTTGATATACTTGAAATACTTGAAATACTTGAAATACTTGATATACTTGAAATACTTGAAATACTTGAAATACTTGAAATACTTGAAATACTTGAAATACTTGAAATACTTGAAATACTTGAAATACTTGAAATACTTAAAATACTTCCAATATCTGAAATACTTGAAAACTTGAAATACTTGAAATATTTAAAAAACTTGAAATTATTGTAATAATTGAAATACTTGAAATACTTGAAATTCTTGAAATACTTGAAATACATGAAATACTTAAAATACTTGAAATACTTGAAATACTTGAAATACTTGAAATACTTGAAATACCTGAAATACTTGAAATATCTGAAATACTTGAAAACTTGAAATACTTGAAAACTTGAAATACTTGAAATATTTAAAAAACTTGAAATTATTGTAATAATTGAAATACTTGAAATACTCAAAATACTTAAAATACAGGATTATAGCCTTACCTCAGTGAGGAAGGCAAAAAACCTATCCAACGATAGTTCGCATGGAAGATTCAGACAATATTGCTATCACAGTACCTGAAATTCGGCATCCAAAAAGTGTATAAATAACACTTAACCTGGCCATGGTCTTCGTTTTCTACATACACGAATGGTATTCCTGGTCTATAGGACCGAGAAATGTTTTCGGCTGCCAAAATTCGAGATTGTAACCGATTTTGGATGTCTTTGCCGCAAATGTAAGGCTAGGATGTCTACTTTCTGAATCTGACCGGCAGAACCGGCTTTGGACACCGTGGCCACCGGGAACCTGCTATAACCGAAAAAAGTCTTTTTTGAGGCCCCTACTTTGAGGACCTGTATCTCCGAAACCGGTTCCAGGGTACCACTAAAACGGTTACAATAATTGTCACGCTAGAAACCCGTCATGTTGCATATCAAACTTCATCAAATTGCAAGTTATGACCATCTGCGGTCATGCCGATGTCCCCTGACCCAACCTTGTCACTTCGGAACCGGCTACCGGTGGCCACTGAGGGACACTATCGGAATATGCAATGAACCCTATCATCCGACGTATCAAACTTCATGAAATTGAAAGTTATGACCATCTGAGATCATGCCGATGTCCTCTGACCCAACCTGGTCCTGAGGAGGACGGCAGGAAAGTGGTTGCATCCAGCGTAGTTGGAGGGATCGAGGCGTGATGGTGGTGTGACGGAGGCAGAGGTGCTGATGTCATCATGTGACGTATGAATGCTGACGCCATGGTGCGGTGCGCTAGAGATGTCTTCCAGGATGGTGGTAGATGCTGTTGAGTTGAAGGATCATAAACTGGAATCCCATTATACGTTCACCGACCTTCGCTACTTACCGTGAGGCGAGTGCATGACGGTGCGGGGATCGAGGCTGATTCATGGAGTTTTCGTTGCAATTGCTTGTTCCTGAGGAGACACGCGGGATCGAGGATCCGTGGAAACGGGGCACGGTACCTCACCCAACTGGGGCGGAGGGAGGCTGGCACGTGTAACGGGAGGCGGTAATGTGTTGGGTGCCGCCGCTAGGGAGGTCAGGATGGGCTCGGACTGGTTGCTGAGAGTATGGTCTTCGTCTTCTCTCTGAGGAGTCCTGCTGTGACTCGCTACTGGCCACACCCGCGAGAAGCGGGCGGAAGTCGACTATTAAGAGGAAGAGCGTGATCAGTAAGAGCTAAGAGCGGAAAATTAAAACTTACGTAGGCCGGATGGTAAACGTCGCTGAGCACCGCTGTCCACACTGACAATGCTGTCATAGTGTGACCCAGTGTAAAGCACCCGCAACGTTCCGGTGGAGCCGTGAATGCTCTCGAACCGCTGGGTGGCACCTGTTACACTGTTCCACATTAAAATGTCACAGCGGTACAAACGGCTTGTGACCGCCAGCACCTCCTCACCCCCCCCCCCCCACACGCCTTCCATTGACAGGTACGCCAGGTAATCTTCTATGGTCGCGGCGGGTCCCAAATCCGAAGCGCCGAGTTCTAGGAATTCATAGAATTCCATAATGTTCGACTCTAAAAAACATACCACTCTGCGTCGCAGGGCGCTTCTCTCCGCAGCGAACCTGAGGGCGTCACAAGCGGGATGGAGTCCCAGGAGCTGGTGGACGACGGCTCCAAATATGCAATTCCCGTCCCCGGGAATTGTCTGGACGACCAGACTGTGATCACGAAACGAGAATCGGTAGCGCGGGTACTTCATGTCTGCGTTTCGAAAAAGGAAGGACTCGTTTTCTCTTTTCTACCATAGTGCATCATTTGATAGAAAGTAGGCTTGACAGATCTGGATTGGCTTTAGGAACCCGACAAAGTCGGAAAGTCACTTCCCTGACTGAAAAGTCCGTCGGACGTCCGTCGTTTGTCGTCCGTGCAATCGTACGACGTCGCTCGACAATGTCGTGCGACTTTCGCACGAATGTCATACGTTTTTGCACCAAAATGTCGTATTTGTCGTGCGATCGATGATCGAAATTGTACGACATTGTCGTACGACATTCGACCGACGTCGCACGGTTTTGTTATTTAGAATGTCGTGCTATTGTCGTGTGCTGTCATTTCGGATATTTGGGTTATGTTGCAGTTGAAAAAACTGTTGTTTTGTTTTTATTGATTTTTTTTTTTTTATTCCAGCTGTCAAAATTTCACAAAAATATTTATTGTACACTTAATTTCACTTGCGTATCGCCGATTCTTCCCCAACTTGGCTTCCTTCTGGATTTGCCTTGACCGCAGCTTCCGGCTAGGGTGTTGGTGTTCTTTTGAGGCGGCCGTGGCAGCATCTTGGTCGTGTTGGACTTTTGTTCCTCGACGAGCTGATCAAAACCCGGATGCGACGCCTTGGCGACGATCTTGGATCTCCGACGGATTAATGTTTACCGGAGTACGAGGAAACGTGGGTTTTGTGGAGTACGAGTACGAAAAAACGGGGCTGCTTCCGTGGATTTTAGTGTTTAAGTTTTTGTCAATTAAAAAAAAATCTTATTTTTGAATTTCAAATTTTTTCAAAAATATTTGAAGACTTTGAGAATTTGAAGAATTAATAAATTCTAGAATTTAAGAAAAGAATACTAACAATTTGCACAATATCAAGATATTCAATAAATTTAGAATTTTCGAATTCTTACATTTTTAAGTTCTGAAATGCTACAATTTTACAACTTTACAATTTCAACGTTTAAGTTTTTTTTTAAATTTTAGTATTTTTGATTTTTTTATTTTTCAGTTTGGAATTATTGGATTGAAAAGTTGAGAATTTGTTTTGTTCCATTCATCCTATTTTTAATTTCGATCGTCCAATCGCACTTCCAGCACACCTCCATCGTTTCTAAAACATGACTCACCAGTTCCATTAGGTATGCGTCGCAACATCCCGCGGACGGTAAAACACCAAACACCAACCGCTTCCACGATCGCAAACTGGTTCCTTCCCGTCCCGTCTTCCGGAATGGCCCACCGAGTAAACCATATTTCCCGTCCTCCTCCTCCTCCGCCACGAAGACCGAAATCTGGAATACAAGGCACTTTGATTCGGTCACTCGCCCACTCCGGCCGGAACTTTCCGGCAGAAAAAGTAATTGAACCTAGTAAACAACTTACCTATTAACTGTCCAAAATCCTCCAAAAGCCTAAAAGACTGGTTCGACTCGGTTGCAATCAAGTCCGAACAAGATCAACAGAAGAGAACTGTCAAACTGTTTGCGTCGACGATAATCGACGTCGAATTGAAGGTAAATCGATTGAAAAAACCATGTCGAGCATGTCGAGTGTTTGTCGTCCGTTTGTCGTCCTTTCGACCAATCGATATCAAAACGGTAAAATCACAACCGTGCGACAACTCGTACGACGTGCGACATTTTTCAAACAGGGTTAAGGTAAATATGGTCAGGGTCGGCTGAACTTAGGGTGGCATTTGTAGGGGCCGTAGCAGGGAGAAAGGGGGGAGGGTAGGGGCGAGCTCGTATAATTGAAGCAATGGAAGTCGGTGGAGCCGCGCGGACGTTTTTTGACAACACCCGGTACGCGATCCAATGTAAACATCAATTTTGCTAATTCTGATTTCCTCTCAACTCGGTAAACTGACCATAAATTATAACTATTATAATTACTCCCGATTCAAAAAGTAGATTTTTAATTGCAATATGAATTCAGGTAAAATTCTACTGCTCCGTCAGTTAGGCGTCATCCATAAAGTATGTCACGCTCTAGGGGGGGAAGGGGGGGTCTGAGCAAGTGTGACATTGCATTACTTACTTTACTTTTACTGCTCGTACAACCTCCAGGTCATGAGCTGTCTCCAGATGCGCTGCCACTGGACTCGGTCCTGGGCTGCTACTCTCCAATTCCGCTGCGGAACTCCCACACTTTCCAGATCTTCCTCCACTTGGTTCAACCACCGTGCACGTTGCGCCCCCCTCCGCCGCGTTCCAACCGGCTCCGAATTAAACACCAACTTCACCGGATTGATAGTCTGGTTCGGTTAGCGCGCATCCAGCGCGTCCGGCATTCTTGCGACGTGTCCGGCCCACCGGATTTGGCCAGCCTTGGCGACCTTCCGAATACTTGGCTTGCCGTAGAGTTGCGCCAGCTCGTGGTTCATCCTTCTCCTCCATACAGTGTTCTCACGCACGCCGCCAAAGATCGTCCTAAGCACTCGTCACTCGAAAACTTCAAGCGCTTGCAGGTCCTCCTCGAGCATCGTCCACGTCTCGTGCCCGTAGAGGACGACGGGTCTTATCTGCGTTTCGTACATGGTACACTTTGTACGCCGGGAAAGGTGACCAGACCGTAAGGTCTTGTGGAGTCCATAGTAGGCACGACTACCGGTGATGATGCGCCTCCGAATTTCTCTGCTGCAGTTGTTGTCCGACGTAACCAACGATCCGAGGTACACAAACTCCTCCACAACCTCGAACTCGTCGCCGTCGATCGTTACGCTCGGTCCTATGCGAGTCCTAAGGGACTCGGTTCCTCCTGCCAGCAGATACTTCGTCTTCGCAACATTCACCTTCAATCCAACCTTATCCGCTTCCCGCTTCAATTCGGTGTACCGCCTGGCCACCACCTCGAACGTTCTGCCGACAATGTCCATGTCGTCGGCATAGCAGATGAACTGGCTGGATCGGTTGATAATCGTGCCCCGCATGTTGAAGCCCTCCCGCCTCATAACACCTTCAAGCCCAATGTTGAAACAGAGGCCGGAGATACCGTCGCCTTGTCGCAGTCCCTTGCGCGATTCGATCGGGTCGGACATCGCTCCCGAAATCTTCACGCTACACCGCGCCCCGTCCATCGTCGATTTCACCAGTCTGATCAGCTTCCCGGGAAAGCCGTTCTCGTACATGATCTTCCATAGCTCTTCGCGATCGACCGAGTCGTACGCGGCTTTGAAATCGATGAACAGGTGGTGCGTCGGGATCTGGTACTCGCGACATTTTTGGAGGATTTGGCGTAGCAAAAGATTTGGTCCGTCGTCGATTTCCCTCCACAAAACCGGCTTGGTACGTCCCAACGAAATCCTTTGCTCGCTCCGACAGACGACAGAAAATGATCTGAGACAGCACTTTGTAGGCCGCGTTGAGAATGGTGATAGCTCGATAGTTCTCACATTCCAACTTGTCCCCTTCTTGTAGATCGGGCATATTACTCCCTCTTTCCACTCCTCCGGTAGCTGTTCTGTGTCCCAGACCTTGACTATCAGCCGGTGTAGACAGGCCGCCAGCTTGTCCGGGCCCACCTTGATGAGTTCAGCACCGATACCATCCTTACCCGCTGCTTTGTTGTTCTTCAGCTTCTTGATGGCATCCTTAACTTCGTGGGTGCTGGCTCGTCCTCGCCGTCCACCACCGCTGACGTCGTTTCCCCCGTCGCCCTGGTACTCCGCCTCTGGGCCGTTCAGGTGTTCGTCGAAGTGCTGCTTCCACCTTTCGATCACCTCACGCTCGTCCGTCAAGATTCCCCCGTCCTTATCCCGGCACATTTCGGCTCGCGGCATGAAGCCAGTCCGGGATTGACTGAGTTTCTTGTAGAACTTGCGCGTTTCGTTGGAGCGATACAGCTGTTCCATGTCCTGGCACTCCAACTCTTCCAAGCGGCGCTTCTTATCCCGGAAGAGATGGGTTTGCTGTCTTCGCAACTGTTTGTACGACTCCTTTTTCCCACGGGTTTTGTGCAGCAGCCACTTGTCCCGTGCTGCTTTCTTCTCGTCCCAAATCGCCTGACATTCCTCGTCGAACCAGCCGTTCCGTCGAACTCGGTCCACGTACCCGATGGTGCTCGATGCCGCTGCGTTGATGGCTGCTTCCATATGGCTCCAGCAGGCCTCCAGAGGGGCTTCGGCGAGCTCACCCTCGTCAGGCAACGCAGCTTCGAGTTCCCGCGCGTACTGGGTAGCGACCTCATGGTCCTTGAGACGCTTCAGGTTATACCGCTGCGGGCGACGGTACCGGATCTTGTTGACCTCGTACAGGCGTTGGCGCAGCTTTGCCACCACCAGGTAGTAGTCCGAGTCGATGTCCGCGCCACGGTAGGTTCTGACGTCGATTATGTCCGAGAAGTGCCGACCATCGATGAGAACATGGTCAATTTGCGTCTCCGTGTCGTTTGGTGATCTCCAGGTGTACTTGTATAGGGGGGTGTGCTGGAAGAAGGTACTACGTATGGCCATGTTTCGGGAGGTAGCGAAATCGATGAGTCGTAGGCCGTTCTCGTTCGTCTGCTGGTGAGCGCTGAACCTCCCAATAACCGGTCTAAACTCCTCCTCCTGGCCGACTTGAGCGTTTAGGTCGCCGATGACAATCTTGACGTCGTGTTTTGGACACTTCCTGTACTCGCGGTCAAGAAGCTCGTAAAAAGCGTCCTTGTCATCGGCGTCGCTTCCCATGTGCGGGATGTGCACGTTGATGATGCTCAGGTTGAAGAATCGGCCCTTAATTTTGGCTGATTTTTGCGTGGCGTACTTTATGGATGAAGCCATTAAAAGGTTTAAAAGAAAGAAAAAAAAATAACTGGTTTGCTATAACGGGCCTCACTAAACTCTGTACGTTTAATCAAAACGGTTTAGTACGGGATCCTTTATTTCCACAGCCGGCTGTCTAATATTGGTCCCTAAAAAAAATATGCGCGTCGTGATTAAATTATTAAAACACACTATCTAAACATAAGTAGTCTCAACAGCAGCATCTTATTGTTGTTTTGAGAATAAATGTCTAATCTGCTAAAATACTAAATTCCATAAATTTGTTAAACGGGAATTGTCTCAACAGCATCATCCGATTGCTTGCCTTGAGACTAATAGTTTATCCGCTAACCTGATTTATGCCATTGGTCGTATCGTTTGCTTAGGGCGAATCCCAGACCATCACCCTCCAAAACTACCAACTCCACGCGACACTTACGCAGCCCTGTTGTTTAAATTCGATAAAATTTGGTCAAACGGTCAATTTGTTCGAATTCCAAAATAGGGTTGGGAAAAAGAGCCTGCGGTTTCGCTACCTTTTTCTAAGTAAGCTAGCATCAGCACTTCCCGTGCTCCGAATCCCTGTTCCTTCCCGGAGTATGGTGGAGATGGGAGCGGCCGGCAATGGATGGGTTTCATGGTGCTGCCTGTTCTGTTCTGGTAGAATTGGTTTTAATTCCCTTTAATCAATTTCTAAGCAACCAGTAATGGACAATCATCACATATTCGCATTCGCATTCGCATTCGCATGGAGATGGTGATCTTAGCGGGTTGCAGACTGGATTTCGTCATGTTTATGTGTTGATTGTCTAGCCCAGGTTGCTTAGAAATTCCGTAGTAACAGTTCAATAGGGCGAATCTGCGTTTGTAAACAAGCAGTCTATCCCTTTTGCTCAAGTGACAGTTCACGTCAAGTAAGAGGGGGATAGACTGTTTGTTTACAAACGCAGATTCGCCCTATTGAAGTGTTACTACGGAATTGATTGAAGGTAATTAAAACCAATTCTACCCGAACAGGACAGGCAGTACCATGAAAGCCATCCATTGCCGGCCGCTCCCATCTCCACCATTCACCGGGGCAGGAAGAAGGATTAGGAGCACAGGGAGTGTTGATGCTAAACTTACTTAGAAGAAGGTAGCGAAATCGCAGGCTCTTTTTCCCAATCCTATTGTGGAACTCGATCAAGTTGACCGTTTGACCAAATTTGATTGAATTTAAACAACAGGGCTGCGTTAGCATCGCGGGGAGTTGGTAGTTGTGATGGGTAAAGGTCTAGGATTCGCCCCAAGCAAGCGATACGACCAGTGGCAAAAGTGAATTAACGTTTGCGATATTATTCTCAAGGCAAGCATTCGGATGCTGCTGTCGAGACGATTCCCGTTTAATCAAGGTGGTAAACTTAGTATTTTAATCAGATTGAAAATTTATTCTCAAGGCAGTCAATAAGATGCTGCTGTTGAGACCGTGGTCAATTAGTTGGTGAATGTTTAACATTTTATCCCGACGCGAATATTTGTTTAGGATCCAGTATTAGACAGCCGGCTGTGGAAAAACGGAATCCTACACCCAAAGGAAAAATATATCTCAAAATCTGCAACAGTGGATTTGCTGCAGAAATTGTCATATTTTATAACATTTTGGCAGCAAGCCCCTAGATCATTTTTGCCCGCGTGTAAACATTTCAGCGATCTGCAGTTCTCACCAACACATATAACGCTGGCCCGTCCCCGAGCAACACTCCAAAGAGAAGCATATGTTGGTGCTCTTTCACTCACTTTTCATCAAGCGTCCATGGCGCGGTGGTAGCGTGTCGGATTAATAACCAAGAAGTTGGTGGTTCAATCCTCGTTCTATTAAGGTTTTTTTTTTGTGAAATACAACCAAAAAGCCGTCGGTAATGTCGATAATTGTCGGTAACGGGCAAAAATGTCATACCCCTATATCGCAAAAAATGCATGAGGACAGTTTTCATGCAGATTCTGATATACTTTCATGCCGCCATGCACCACAATCATGCGACTGCCAGTTGGGTGTATGAATACATTAAAATGTTTACCAAGATATACAGAAGTTTTAGCGAACAAAAGAAATTGTTAGTTTTTTTTGTCGGACTAATCGGTAAGCTATCAAACTGATTTAATTGAATACAACTTTTGAGATAAAATGCAAATTATGAAAACCAATAAACCGAACGAAAACGCATCGCAAATCAAACTAACTTTGCTAAATCAGAGCAATCACGGGGAAGTTGTTAAAATTTTAGTACATGTTAGTACAATACATGTGTAGTAGAGACCGATAGTTCAACACCTTTCTATACGCGAAAATATTAGCACCTCCAGTTACGTAATAAAATAACGCTTCATCCGAGGACAACTTAAGTTCCTGTAAACAAAAGTGTGTAAGGACAACAATGTGAATCTGCAATAACAATAAAAAAAAAAGTCTGTACTACACCCGATTCAATTGAGCTGTGTCCACTGGTCTTGACAGCTTGGTCGTGAGAGCTGATATGTTCATCTCGTTCTCTCAAACATCAGAGGAAAACAAATATAAACGAAATGCAGAAAGATGAAGATGAAGAAAGGAATTTTGGAAAGCTCTCACCCGAAACACGTCGATCTCGTTGCTTTCGTGAATGTGCTGAGCAACGTGACGCAGCCCGCTTCAGTGACCAACCAGTCAGTCCGTCTCGTTTGCTCCCTCGTCTTATGTTATGAAAAAAACCTCAATCACTACAAAAATGTCCCTCTCAGTTTTGTTCTTTCTCACACTATTCTTCGATCTTCAAATATTCCACACACAAACAATGGTTTTGTCTCGCTCTCACAAAACACACGCAAGAGCCGCCTTCGCAACGTTTGCCGGAGGGCGTAGTCCCCGTTTTGGGGTAAAAACAATATTCACTCAAGAAACTATTTTGGCAAAGTTCCACTATTTTTCCTCGTGATTTCGACGAATTCGATGCTCAATTGCTATCACGACACTGCACACACGCTTTTCAAGGAATAAACCAAACAATTAATCCTAAAAAACACAAATTATAGCAGAACAAAATTATCGTCAGAAAAACGCGTGCACTCGCGATGGTGGCCGGGTTGCCAATCCAGTAATGGACAATCATCACATATACATGACGAAATCCAGTCTGCAACCCGCTAACCCAAGTAACCGTGGGACTGTATATGGTAGCTTTAAATCCCCTCTATATCAACATATAAAGTATGCATACAGAGTCTCAAAACTTTATACCCGAGCAGACGGAAATAACTTGGGAATAACATTTTCTGATATTTAAAAATACTAAGCCAATAACATTTTAGGTTATTAATAACAAGATTTGTTATTCGTCGTTATGATTTTTTTGTTATTGGATTGTTATTGAAATAACAGACTAATAACATTTTTAGTTATTCTTCGAACAAATCTTTGTTATTATTTTTTGTTATTTTAACAACTAATCCGATCATCCCATTAACAGTTGGCGGTATTCTTCCATAACAAAAAATGTTATTCTGAAGTTGTTTTCAATATCACTCCAATAACAAATTTTGTTATGATAACAAAAACTGTTATTAAACTCTTATGCAAATATAGATTATTCAAGAAGAATCCATAATATTTTTTGTTATTTTAACAGTATTTGTTAATGAAATGGCATGAATTTCGTTATTACCGTCTGCCCAGGTATTCACTTTATACGCATGGAGGTAAAATTGAGTGGCGACGGGTAGAGTTGATATAGAGTTATACCGCGGTAAAACGTCAAAATACTACCTTACCGACAGTATTTGAAATAGAAAAAAAAAGCTTTGCGCGCAGCTCTCTCTCTCTTGGGAGAGTGCTTTTCACGCTGGGATGACGGTTTTTGAAAGCTTGTTTGCGTTTTTTTGCTGTGTTGTGCTTCATTCGAGATTCTAAACTGCGTGTTGATTTGATGTTCAGAGATGTTTCACCTAGATGCCCTGCGCCAACCGTCTCGCCCGTCCTGAAATATATTTACACGTATGATTTTTGTCGATAGAGTCTTCCTTCAGTTAGTTGCATGAAAAAAGAATACACTAGCCAGGTTGAAACAAAGTACATATTTATTAATCAATACACTTCAAACCATTACAAGATATTGATAATCTTCACAATATTCATCGACGAACGGGCTAGGGCAGGCACCGATTGCGCACCCGGTCCCGGGATCTTGGTGCAAGTTCCGCCGGCGGCACGCAGCTTCATGTGCAGCGAGGTGATTCCGAGGGACTTGCACTTTCCGCCTACGTACAAAGCGGCCACATAGCAGCGTAGGGCGAGCCTCGTCACGATAAGCCTTGACCTTCATGTCGCCGGTGCTCCGCCAGATAGTTACTTGCCCAAAAGATCCGTAACGTGGACGAAGGTATCGTTGAAGCTGGCGTAGACGTATGCCACTCCGAACACGGTCTCATCCGAGCAAAACCTGGACATCCTCCAAACGATTTTTCCTGCATCAACAAAAATACCACCAAATACTGCCAAACTTTCTTTGCTCTCACTAATGTTGAGTTAGTGTCAAAGTGTGATGTAACTTTAAAAGCTTACTTTACATTGATATATAAAGCTTACCATTAATGCTTTGAAACATTATTGAGCTAAATGCTTTGAAACTTTAATTGGCTGTTCTATATGTCATTATACAGTAGACAATAATGTTTCAAGCTACAAATGTTTCGAAACATTGGGAAAGACTATTTAAAGTGTCAAAGCATCGTGAAGGTTTATTTAGAGTGGATTTAGAGTTTTGATTTAGTGCTTCTGGTTACTTGGGAAGATCACCATCTCCATGCGAATGCGAAAATGCGAATGCGAGGAATCCGATAAAAATATTTTCAGACATATAGGCTCTTTGGTCCAGACACGACCTTTTCAAATGTTAGACTAGATTATTGAGTTTTGACTATTTTTCCTTGAAAGGTCAACTAAACATCTTTTATTTGCGTCCAAATTAAATCGGTTGAAATGGTGCAGAGTTATGATTTTTTGAAAAAAGTGGTTTTTGCAAAAAGATGATTCGGATCACTCTTATACGGTGTTGGTCACCCTAATGGCCAAAAAAAATCGGGTTATTTCGGCCAGAGAACCCGCACTTTAGTTTTTTTCAAGCTGTTTTCGTGGGGAATTGCTGTATATATTGAAATACGCAACTTTTAGAACCGTAAACCGGGGTGACTTTGATAGGATTTCAATTGGTTTCTAGAATATTTTCCAACAGGTAAGGGTTTTCTCTAGATTATTATTTTTAACACATGTACTGGGGTAGACCACAAAAAGTCCATGCACTATTTCGAAAAAAAAATCAATGTTTATATTTAGTTAACTAAGTGTACAAGCTTTTTAGCAAAATACAAATAAATTTTAGGTAAAATTGTTAAAAAGTCGAAATTTTGCCTGAAATTTGTTAAAACTAGTTTTGTTTATAAAATTATCGATTTATATTGCATTTAACACTGAATTCGAAGCACGAATCAAAAGTTTTCACATTTTACATGAAATTTGTTCAACTGAAATTGCCTATAAATTTGGAGATTTTTTTAAATTGTGTTTCAAAAACACATATTATTTATTATTTACAAACTTTTTTAACCTTCTCTTAGTGGAAAATTGTCCAAAGAATTCGAAAAGGCATTCCGCTTTCCGATTAAAAATCATGTTTATTGAGAAAATCATGACACTTTGAGAAGTTTAAATAATGACTTTCATCAACATTTTCTAAACTATAGTTAACTAACTTTTTAATTTTGTCAAAATTTTATGAAAAGTTCTTCTTGAGGTACTTTAAACACTTCTCTACCACGGTCAGTATGTTTCTAAACCATTCCAAACGTATTTTAATTGTACTCTTCATTTTGCGGAAAAATCTCAAACCTATCAAAGTCCCTGGCTATCAAATTCACCCCGTTTTACGGTACCCTGACATGTATAGGTCATCGCTTAAATTTTCGAGTTATCGCAGTTTTAGTGAAAAAAGTTGTTTTTTTGCCGATTTCGTTAATCTCTCGTATTCGCGCGCTGCGCGTCGAAAAACCCGGATTTTATTTTCAAAAAATCATATCTCTGAATCCTGTTAATGAACCTCGCCCAATTTTTGATTTGTTATGTAAAATTGTCCGAGGAATCCGTTAAAAATATTTTTAGATATAGGCTCTTTGGTCCAGACACCGTCAAAACGACATTTGATGTTTTCATAAGACTTTTTCAAATGTTAGGCTAATTTTTCATTTTTGAAACTCCAAATTATTTTTTCTTGTAGGTCAAACTTATAATCTTTCATTTGCGCCCTAGACAGCTAAAATCGGTTGAAATAAAGCGAAGTTATGATTTAAAAAAAAAGTGGTTTTTGTGAAAATCGATGAAAATTGCCATTTTTCGGACCACCCTAACACGGCGTAGGCCACCCTAATGGCCAAACAAAAAATACGGGTCTAATTATTTTGGCCAAGGAACCCCCAGAAAATTTTTGAGCCTAATCGAAGCACTTTTATTTTTTTTCTTTAACTTTCAAATGGAACTGCTGTATATATTTGTTTTATTTCCGCTCTCGGACTCGGCCAGAAAAAAATCTTGAAAATATATTTGCAACAGCCTTATGTATATGGAATATAGATATTAGATCCAACCATCCAAAGTGCATACAGATTTTTGAAGTTTTTTTTTGTAACGATATACCTAACTTTTGATCATTCCGTAGCTCCCGAGGTTCTAGCACAAAAGCCATATGGTAAAGCTGTAGATGTTTGGAGCATAGGAGTTATATCTTATATTTTGCTCTGTGGCTATCCCCCGTTTTACGATGAAAATGATGCCAATTTGTTTGCACAAATATTAAAAGGAGAGTTTGAGTTTGACTCTCCCTATTGGGATGAAATAAGCGATTCCGCAAAAGATTTTATAAAAAATTTAATGTGTGTTAATGTAGAAAAAAGATTTACTTGCAAAAAAGCATTGGCTCATCCTTGGATTTCTGGAAATGCAGCTAGCAGCAAGAATATACATGGAACTGTTTCAGAACAATTGAAGAAAAATTTTGCCAAATCAAGATGGAAGCAAGCTTATCATGCAGCTACTGTTATACGTCAAATGCAACGAATGGCTTTGAATAATAGCGGAGGAGCATATGGACGTAGTTCATCACAGTTATGTGGTTCATCTATTATACCAGTTAACGATCAAGACGCTGCTTCTGGCAGCAAGTGAACATCTGGGTGTCTTTGAAGATTGCAAGGCCGAATATCAGCTAGATCATAAAGGTAAGAAACATTAAACTTCCCCATAAGTTCAACCACCGAGACCGAGCCACGTAGCCTAGTGGTAACCAGAGACGCATCGAGCTCTATAGGCTCAATAAAAACTCTGTGTATGGTAGAACAGAGCTTAGCTCTGTATGCTGCGAACAAAGCCAGCTCAGTATGGGGAAAATAATATTGAATTGCATATACACTCAACCCCCGGTGGTTGGTCACTTTTTCGTTTGACACTTTTTCGTTTGACACTTTTTCGTTTGACACTTTTTAGTTTGTACCCCGTTGGTTTGACGAGAGAGATGGTTTGACACCAACTGTTGTCAAACGAACGGGGTCACTTTTTAGTTTGACACCCCTTTTACACGGAGTTCACACACACTACCAAACGTTTGTTTTGATAGTTTGCGTGAGCGCCGTGTAAAAAGTGACAGTTCGTCACTTTTTAGTTTGACTTTGACCAACCAACGGGGTACAAACTAAAAAAGTGTCAAATGAAAAAGTGACCAACCACCGGGGGTTGAGTGTATATTATTCTTTCAGACGTCATTACAATTTGATTTATTTTAGTTGTGCAAAACAATAAAAAACTATTTATTTTCTAAGATACAAGGTATAGAATATTTTTGTTTGCTAAAAAGTAGCTCAACTACAAAAAAAAATTAACAACTCTCTCGAACCAACCAAAGGTAGTATTAGTATCACTGACGAACTGACGTGCCACCAGGAACAAATTTATCGATCATTTATGACCCTTGGCTACGTTACGACTGTCATTCACATACAAGGCGACCCAAGCAGCAATTACCCAGTCAAATCAATCCGAATTCTGAAACGGAATCTAATTAGAATCGTATACAAATTCCGTTTCTAACGCAACAATCGGTTCGAACACGGAACCGGCTGTTGCGTTTGAAACGGAATTTGTATACGACTCTAATTAGATTCCGTTTCAGAATTCGGATTGAGTTAACTGGGTACTGTTGCCAAGCCTTATTTGCAACTAGTTCAAAACAATCCAAAATTGCTGTGGCAATATTTACGCAACACTTCTGGAGACAAAAAAAGCGCACTGCAACGAAGCGATTGGCAACAATCGCCAGATAGTTGTAAACGTGTTACAGCAACGTTTCTGATGCACTGTAGAAAAATCATGGTGTTGCAACAATGTGACAAATATATTGCAAATATGTCACCATATTGCTGAAAATTTGGGTTGCTTGAAATGAAACGTGCAACCGAAATGGTTTCAAGCGCAACAAACTTGCATGATGTTGTAGCCTTATGAATGCATAATAGCCTGTCCCATTTTGAGGTCATGTCGAGGAATTTCAGGTGCTCACTTCTCAAATGATAGATTATAATGTTAGGAACAATGTTTTCTTAGACAAGAAAAAATAATAAAATACTTTCTCGCACCCCCTTGTCGATTTACTGAAAAATGTCACTTTTTTGAACAAATTTTCTAAAATCTCTTGGAATCAATACACAAACTGATTCGATCTGGTGAGTATTATCTTCAAACGATAGGTTTTCGTCCATAGATTAAGATGCACTATCAATATTGGACAAAAATCTAAGTTTTTGGACTCTCCCAGGCGGATTTATGTCGATTTTTTTTTTTTTTTCAGAAATGCTCATTTAATTTAGGGTAGCCTATTTTCCCCAGTAAAACCAATACATGCAGCTTGTAGGAAATTACATGGCGAACATTTTTCCCTCTGAGAAAATGCAATTTTGACACTCCAGAGCGATATTTGAGATATTTGAGTTTTAGTGAGGAAAAAAGTGCCAATTTTCAAAATTTCTCAAAATTCAGAAGCAAGGCCTACTAATTACACGATGTTTCAAGCATGTGTCGCAAAGGTCATTTTGTTTGGGGGCGGCTTACCCAAGTAACCGCGAGGCACTAAATAGCGGCATTAAATCAGCATTATATTGGCATTTAATACCAGCAAATAATGCTTCAAGACATTTAATCAGCACTTTTCCCTTGAGAAATATTTCAAGTGGCGCACAGTGATGCTGATTTAATACTTCGCCGAAAGCTCGAACAAAACTAAACTGCTTTATCGACGTCAAGGCTGGGTGAAAAAAAAGAACAGCTGCTTCACACACTTGGTGGTGGGCCTCCTTTGTTTTTTTTTCTCCTGTTGCGTTTCATGTGTGAGTGTGACACTTTGATGTTGTTCTTGCATTTTTCTCGTCGATCTTCAGGATGCGCGCTAGCCAACTGATGTATTCTGAAATGAGTGTTTGTTTTAAAACTTTTTATCGATGTGGTTGATGCATCGAACATTAATGAAGACTTTCTTTCTGCTGACTGACGAGTCACTCAGAAAATTGCGGCCAGCCAGTAAGTGCAGTGCAATCAATTACGGAAAGCTTGAGGTTATTAGGGACAAGTGCTGGCTAACGGCTTATGGGAACTGTTTTTCCGAGGAGTGCTTGGTCCACGGTTGGCAAAATTTCGCAAAGTGTATCAGACTTCCGGAAAGCAGCTTTTTGCTTGCGAGAAAAGTCATTCAAATTACCAGAGAACTTTTGATAATGTCCTTTGTGCTATAGGCATATGTTTTGAAAAATTTGGCTTCATTACAGGCTGCAGTTTTCCACAAAAAAAAACCAGGCTTCACTGAACACCAAGATCTGGTGCGCCGTGGTGCGGTTTTCGTGTCACTCTAGAAACCAAACCGAGCTGTTTATTGTCACACCATAGCAACTGTACCGAAATCACCTTGGTACACCACCGGTGCACCCAAACTGTATACCAAGGATGCAACTCAACATATGGTTGGTCCACACGGAGAGACTGTGCCCAGAAATTTTAACAATTAAAATTGTTGATTTTACTTTCGTAAATTTTAACAAAAACGCACTTGTCACTGCCAATATTCCGTTACAATAACTAAAATTCAGTAATAATTTAGTAACCTGTTTGTTGAAAATGCTAGAGGCAAAAAGCTAACAGATTTCCCGAACTCGAATGAACGTGCTCGACTGTTAGCTTTGGTTTTAGGAAAATCAAAAATTTTGTTGGTTGAATATAATTAACAATTGGTTGAATATTTCTCGATTAAATTTTCAAAAGGCCCTATCTGCATAGGAAACCCATGAGGGATAGGTTGTTTTGAAAATTTAATCTAGATTTAAAAGATGAACTTGGGTTTGTTTACGTCTGTCATTTGAAGTCAGGATTCGAACGAGAGCGGTCGATTTGTTGAGTTTGTGTTGTTAATTGTGAAGTGAGAGGATGTGAAAGGTAAAAATCACACTATTTGGCTAAGTTGAAGTGGTAAATCGAAGTGCACACTGCTGCAACTGAGGAGGTGCAATTGGTGAGTAAGTTTGTTGATGATTACTTTGCAGGTGATAAACTATGAAGAGCAAGACGAAGACATTCGCAATGGAGACCTCTGATGCGAGGGGACTTTATGATAATGTTTGGAGGATAGAGAGGGGCAGTGAAAGGAAGAGGCGGGCCAGCTCTTGCACGACAACACTTGCACGGGCAAATTTAACAAAATGTTGGTTAACCTAAGTAAGTTTGGGTTTAATTTTACACAACAATTTATTTTTTCCTTTGTGCTTACGATGGATACAATTTTAATGAACCATTATTTTTTCAGAATCATCAACCATAAAATACATAGAAATGCGTACACATAATCTAAAAATAAAAATTCGATTATGGGAAATGTCTAAAAACTAAAATTTATAAAAGATATATAAAAGAAGATACTAATATTTTAAAAATGCTGTTTAAAGAAGACTGCTCAATAAACTGGTAAGTTAAACTCATAATATTTTTTTCAGGAATCGGAGTACGTTGAATAAATTGAATCAAATGCAGCGAAAGTTTGTTGCCAAAAGTAATTGTTAAATTAATGCAAGCTTGGTAAGTAGCATTATTGGTATTTATTCTTTCCTCATTATAATTACATTTATTTTCGTTCCTTTTTCAGTTTATAGCCGAAATTAAGAATTTTGTATAAAATTACTAATAAATTTCATATGTCTATTTGCAGCAAAAGGTTCGCTTTGGTGTGAATTCTGTGTCCAACCACAAGAAAAATAACTAAACATGAGACCGTTGTAGATGATGATGACTTATCGGATAATTTCACATTGATGGTAAGTGAATACAACACTTAAAACTTAAAAATTTAACTTGGTGAAAATTTTGCTCTTTTTCTATTTTCAAGGAATTCACGAGAAATTAAACATCTTTTTAAATATGTTTAACAAAATTTGTAAAATCCTTTCATCATTATAATTTTTAAAACATTAATTAAACTTTACATGTTTTATAATAACATGTTTTATAATAACAGTTAAAACAAATTAGTTTTTTTAACAATAATTTAATAACTTCATGCAAAAAAAACAAATTAGTACAAAAGTTAAAATTTTAGGCAGAATAAATGCGAATATAAAAACACCCAGCATTTATTTGTGAGGCATTATTATAAAATTTACTGTAAATTCAATAAAAATATTGCTAACAACAGCTAATTCCTGACTACATGTACGAATATTTTTCTGTATTTAAGTAAGACAGTAGTTAAAAATATAGCTAGAAATTCGGCCCAGCCTGTATCGTTAAATAATCAAAGAAAATATATATAGAAACTAACATAAATTATGTTTAATTAAGAAATGTTATGTTATAAACCACTAATAATATGCTGCATGCAAAAATATTTCGGTTGTTACAACGAAAAAAAATGTTAAAAAATAGTTGAAAAGTATGGTCCAGCCTGTTTTTTACGGAATATTCCACAATATTTCAGCTGAAAACAAAAAAAATAGTTGATTTTCTGAAAAAAATATTCTAGCAGTCGACTGCTAGAATTTTTTTTCCGCCATTTAACCAACAAAAATGGCAATTCCAACTATTTTTTTAGCTACATTTAGTTACAGGTGGTCAGCAATTTCGGGTTAACAAAATCAACAATCGATTGTTGAAAAAAAGCTGTGTAAAAAATTAACCCATACTTTTAGTTAAATTAACCAAGATTTTCTTAGATTTGCCCTGGCCGGTCTCTCCGTGCGAGTAAACCGGAGGCGACATTGTTTTTGATTGAGGTTTGTCAGCCATCATTCGCAACTTAGGGATGGCGTGGCGGATGTTGTCTCCGTCTTTTAACCACGAGGTTCCTGGTTCAATCCTGAGTACAAATATTTTTGAGGATTTTTTTTTTCAATATTTGCTGTCAAAATTACTGTTTATATACATTTTTTAAGTAACTTCTTCGAACCTACGACGCTTTAGTCAAAGAGTTAGAAAATTGAATGGATTTTTGTAGTGGAATAGAGAAAACGTTCCATATTATGCAGGCAGGTTTAAGTGAAAATGCCTATTTCAGGATTATATGCACGAGAAGTTAAAGCAGGGCTGTGGAGTCGGAGTCGGAGTCGGAGCCGGAGTTGGTAGAGTCGGGTCTTTTTGGGGACCTGGAGTCGGAGTCGGAGTCGGAGTCGTCAAAACTCTAACAGCTGGAGTCGGAGTCGGAGCCGGAGTCGGCTAAATTTTAAGAGCTGGAGTCGGAGTCGGAGTCGGAGCCAACCATTTGTTGAAAGCCGGAGCCGGAGTCGGAGTCGGAGTCGGCTAATCTGAGAAAGCCGGAGTCGGAGTCGGAGTCGGAGTCGTTTGAAATATGACCCGACTCCGCAGCCCTGGTTAAAGTTTATATTTCATGACACTACGAAATTCTATTCCTAACGAATTATTCGAAACAAATAAAAAACATTCAAAAAATTAAAAAATAATTGTCGAGATTCGAACCAAGAACCTTTAAAATACTAATGCAATGCCTTTGACAACCACACCATTAACCCGTATAGGCCTGGGTGAAATTGGAATCACTAAAATGGCCATAACTCAGCGAAAACTCAACCAATTTGCATACTTCTTTATTAGTTGGACTCGTTAGAATGTCTATTTTCCGAAAATGACCCGCAGAACCCGGAAATGTTCCGGTGGCCGGAGATATTCCGGTGGGTCACTGGGTCAAACAGGGTCAAAATGGCCATTTTTGGGTCCCGCACTATTTTGTTAATAGAAATCTAGGAAAAAAACACATTTTTTCATGTTACGATCTTTGTTCTACCAACAGACAATACTGACCATTGATTTTGCACCACCGGGGATGTTCCGGATTGAGCGGGCAGGTTCCCTACCCTGGGGGAACCGGTCAAGGGACGGTCAGAAATAAAACTATTTCAATCATGGCAATATGGGTGTCAAAGTTCATCATTTTCAAAATCAAGCTCATCTATGATCCCCAAAACCACTTTTGGACCGATCTGGCCACTTTGGGACTGGTTCCCGGTACTCCGTAGAAACCCGGTATAAGGAAAATTACGGGATTATTTCTGAACAATTTTTGACTGGGCAATATGGGTGTCAAAGTTCATCATTTTCAAAACAAAGCTCATCCATGATCCCCAAAACCACCTTTGGACCGATCTGGCCACTTTGGGACCGGTTCCCGGTACTCCGGTGGAACCCGGAATATGGCAAATTACGGGATTATTTCTGAACAATTTTTGACTGGGCAATATGGGTGTCAAAGTTCACCATTTTCAAAATCAAGCTCATCCATGATCCCCAGAACCACTTTTGGACCGATATGGCCACTTTGGGACCGGTTCCCGGTACTCCGGTGGAACTCGGAATAAGGAAAATTACGGGATTATTTCTGAATATTTTTTGACTGGGCAATATGGGTGTCAAAGTTCACCATTTTCAAAATCAAGCTCATCCATGATCCCCAAAACCACCTTTGGACCGATCTGGCCACTTTGGGACCGGTTCCCGGTACTCCGGTGGAACTCGGAATAAGGAAAATTACGGGATTATTTCTGAATATTTTTTGACTGGGCAATATGGGTGTCAAAGTTCACCATTTTCAAAATCAAGCTCAACCATGATCCCCAGAACCACTTTTGGACCGATCTGGCCACTTTGGGACCGGTTCCCGGTACTCCGGTGGAACCCGGAATATGGCAATTTACGGGATTATTTCTGAATAATTTTTGGCAGGGCAATATGGATGTCAAAGTTCATCATTTTCAAAATTTAGCTCAACCATGATCCCCAGAACCACTTTTGGACCGTTCTGGCCACTTTGGGACCGGTTCCCGGTACTCGGAATGGAACTCGGAATAAGGAAAATTACGGGATTATTTCTGAATATTTTTTGACTGGGCAATATGGGTGTCAAAGTTCACCATTTTCAAAACAAAGCTCATCCATGATCCCCAGAACCACTTTTGGACCGATCTGGCCACTTTGGGACCGGTTCCCGGTACTCCGGTGGAACTCGGAATAAGGAAAATTACGGGATTATTTCTGAATATTTTTTGACTGGGCAATATGGGTGTCAAAGTTCACCATTTTCAAAATCAAGCTCATCCATGATCCCCAGAACCACTTTTGGACCGATCTGGCCACTTTGGGACCGGTTCCTGGTACTCCGGTGGAACCCGGAATATGGCAATTTACGGGATTATTTCTGAATAATTTTTGGCAGGGCAATATGGATGTCAAAGTTCATCATTTTCAAAATTTAGCTCATCCATGATCCCCAGAACCACTTTTGGACCGTTCTGGCCACTTTGGGACCGGTTCCCGGTACTCGGAATGGAACTCGGAATAAGGAAAATTACGGGATTATTTCTGAATATTTTTTGACAGGGCAATATGGATGTCAAAGTTCATCATTTTCAAAATCAAGCTCATCTATGATCCCCAAAACCACCTTTGGACCGATCTGGCCACTTTGGGACCGGTTCCCGGTACTCCGGTGGAACCCGGAATATGGCAAATTACGGGATTACTTCTGAACAATTTTTGACTGGGCAATATGGATGTCAAAGTTCATCATTTTCAAAATTTAGCTCATCCATGATCCCCAGAACCACTTTTGGACCGTTCTGGCCACTTTGGGACCGGTTCCCGGTACTCGGAATGGAACTCGGAATAAGGAAAATTACGGGATTATTTCTGAATATTTTTTGACAGGGCAATATGGATGTCAAAGTTCATCATTTTCAAAATCAAGCTCATCCATGATCCCCAAAACCACCTTTGGACCGATCTGGCCACTTTGGGACCGGTTCCCGGTACTCCGGTGGAACTCGGAATAAGGAAAATTACGGGATTATTTCTGAATAATTTTTGACAGGGCAATATGGATGTCAATGTTCATCATTTTCATAATTTAGCCATATTCCGGGTTCCACCATAGTACCGGGAACCAGTCCCAAAGTGGCCTGATTGGTCAAAAAATAGTTTTGGTGATCATGGATGAGCTTTGTTTTGAAAATGATGAACTTTGACATCAATATTGCCCTGTCAAAAATTATTCAGAAATAATCCCGTAATTTGCCATATTCCGGGTTCTACCTGAGTACCGGGAACCGATCCCAAAGTGGCCAGATCGATCCAAAAGTGGTTCTGAGGATCATGGATGAGCTAAATTTTGAAAATGGTGAACTTTGACACCCATATTGCCCAGTCAAAAATTGTTCAGAAATAATCCCGTAATTTGCCTTATTCCGGGCTTCACCGGAGTACCGGGAACCAGTTCTAAAGTGGCCAGATCGGTCCAAAGGTGGTTTTGGGAATCATAGATGAGGTTTGTTTTGAAAATGATGAACTTTGACACCCATATTGCCTGTGAAAAATTATTCAGAAATAATCCCGTAAATTGCCGTATTCCGGGTTCCACCGGAGTACCGGGAACCGGTCCCAAAGTGGCCAGATTGGTCCAAAAGTGGTTTTGGTGATCATGGATGAGCTTTGTTTTGAAAATGATGAACTTTGACATCAATATTGCCCTGTCAAAAATTATTCAGAAATAATCCCGTAATTTGCCATATTCCGGGTTCTACCTGAGTACCGGGAACCGGTCCCAAAGTGGCCAGATCGATCCAAAAGTGGTTCTGAGGATCATGGATGAGCTAAATTTTGAAAATGGTGAACTTTGACACCCATATTGCCCAGTCAAAAATTGTTCAGAAATAATCCCGTAATTTGCCTTATTCCGGGCTTCACCGGAGTACCGGGAACCGGTTCTAAAGTGGCCAGATCGGTCCAAAGGTTGTTTTGGGGATCATGGATGAGCTTTGTTTTGAAAATGATGAACTTTGACACCCATATTGCCTGTGAAAAATTATTCAGAAATAATCCCGTAAATTGCCATATTCCGGGTTCCACCGGAGTACCGGAAACCAGTCCCAAAGTGGCCAGATCGATCCAAAAGTGGTTCTGAGGATCATGGATGAGCTAAATTTTGATAATGATGAACTTTGACACCCATATTGCCCTGCCAAAAATTATTCAGAAATAATCCCGTAAATTGCCATATTTCGGGTTCCACCGGAGTACCGGGAACCGGTCCCGAAGTGGCCAGATCGGTCCAAAAGTGGTTTTGGTGATCATGGATGAGCTTTGTTTTGAAAATGATGAACTTTGACACCCATATTGCCTGTGAAAAATTATTCAGAAATAATCCCGTGAATTGCCATATTCCGGGTTCCACCGGAGTACCGGGAACCGGTCCCAAAGTGGCCAGATCGATCCAAAAGTGATTCTGGGGATCATGGTTGAGCTAAATTTTGAAAATGATGAACTTTGACACCCTTATTGTCCAGTCAAAAATTGTTCAGAAATATTCCCGTAATTTGCCTTATTCCGGGTTTCACCGGAGTACCGGGAACCGGTCCCAAAGTGGCCAGATCGGTCCAAAAGTGGTTCTGGGGATCATGGATGAGCTAAATTTTGAAAATGATGAACTTTGACATCCATATTGCCCTGCCAAAAATTATTCAGAAATAATCCCGTAAATTGCCATATTCCGGGTTCCACCGGAGTACCGGGAACCGGTCCCAAAGTGGCCAGATCGATCCAAAAGTGGTTCTGGGGATCATGGATGAGCTAAATTTTGATAATGATGAACTTTGACACACATATTGCCCTGCCAAAAATTATTCAGAAATAATCCCGTAATTTGCCATATTTCGGGTTCCACCGGAGTACCGGGAACCGGTCCCGAAGTGGCCAGATCGGTCCAAAAGTGGTTTTGGTGATCATGGATGAGCTTTGTTTTGAAAATGATGAACTTTGACACCCATATGGCCTGTGAAAAATTATTCAGAAATAATCCCGTGAATTGCCATATTCCGGGTTCCACCGGAGTACCGGGAACCGGTCCCAAAGTGGCCAGATCGGTCCAAAAGTGGTTCTGGGGATCATGGTTGAGCTTGATTTTGAAAATGGTGAACTTTGACACCCATATTGCCCAGTCAAAAAATATTCAGAAATAATCCCGTAATTTTCCTTATTCCGAGTTCCACCGGAGTACCGGGAACCGGTCCCAAAGTGGCCATATCGGTCCAAAAGTGGTTCTGGGGATCATGGATGAGCTTGATTTTGAAAATGGCCACCGGAACATTTCCGGGTTCTGCGGGTCATTTTCGGAAAATAGACATTCTAACGAGTCCAACTAATAAAGAAGTATGCAAATTGGTTGAGTTTTCGCTGAGTTATGGCCATTTTAGTGATTCCAATTTCACCCAGGCCTATACGGGTTAAGAACTGTTGAGTTCGGTTGGCTTGCTAGGCATCAACAGTTCCAAACTTCTCCCGTGTGGTAGGCGCAGAAACCATGTCAGTTTTGTGTACCCGATCCACACCGCCGTCACACCGAACTTCGGTTTCGGTGCACCGATCAAGCTACTGAGCTGTGTCGGGTTTGGGTCGTGACGAGAAATGGTGCGCATAGAAAAACCGGTATCATAGCAAACCGTTGTCGCACCCGTCAAAAGGAAAGTCTGAAAAAACACTTCAACCAGTGGGAATTGAACCCAGTTCACGCAAAAATAAAACTGATGCTCACTGGGGGAATTGCGCCTTAGCCCGCACGCTTACTGGAACGGTATGACGGGAGAAGGATAAAAGTCAATAAGAGCGTGCCAGGCTGAAATGTTTCCCGTATCGATGGGTTACTTTGTTGATGCTTTGAAGCACATTTTCAAGGTCGTAAATGGTGATTTAATGCCAGTTGTAATGCTACAAAGCTGAGTCGGGCGGAGAAGAATACACCTAGTTGTCAGTGTCAGCCACTTGCGAACTGTCAGTGAGAGTTGGAATTACCATTTTTGCTGGTTAAATGGCAGAAAAAAATTCTAGCAGTCGACTGCTAGAAATTTTTTTTCAGAAAATTAACTAAAAATTTCTTGTTTTCAGCTGAAATATTGTGGAATATTCTGTTAATAACTGGCTGAGTCATATTTTTCAACAATTGTTGTATCAACCGAAATGTTTTTGCATGCAGCAAATTATTAGTGGTTTATAACAAAACATTTCTTAATTAGACATAATTTTTGTAAGTGATGATATATATTTTCTTTAATTATCTAATAATATAGGCTGGGCCGAATTTCTAGCTATATTTTAACTAATGTCTTACTTGATCTCAGAAAAATATTCGTACATGTAGTCAATAATTAGCTGTTGTTAGCAATATTTTTATAGAATTTGCAAAAATTTTGTAATAATAATAATGCCTCACAAATTAATGCTGAGTGATTTTATTTTCGCATTCATTCTGCCTAAAAATTTAACGTTTTGTACTAATTTTTTTTTGCATTAAATTGTTGAATTACTGTTAAAAAGCATCAAAACAAACCTTTTTTTAACTGTTGTTATAAAACATGTAAAGTTTGACTAATATTTTAAAAATTACGTTGCATAAATCTAAAAAAATAAAAATAATTTATTATGTTGTTTAAAATTAAGGTGTTGTATTCACTTACCATCACTGTGAAAACATCCGATAAGTCATCATTATCTACAACGGTCTCAGGTTTAGTTATTTTTCTTGTGGTGGGACACAGAATTTTCACCAAAGTGAACCTTTTGCTGCAAATAGACATGTGAAATTTATTAATAATTTAATACAAAATTCTTAATTTCGGCTATAAACTGAAAAAAATTAATTATAATGAGGAAAGAAGAAATAACAATAATGCTACATACCAAGCTTGCATTAATTTGACAATTACTTTTGGCAACACAGTATCACTGCATTTGATTCAATTTATTCAAAGTACTCCGATTCCTGAAAAAAATATTATGAGTTTAACTTACCAGTTTATTGAGCAGTCGTATTGCAACAAAACTTTCAAGATAATAAGTGTCGTGTTTTATATATTTTTATTTTTTGATATTTTACTTCATCTCTTTTTTTATGTTGTCATGTGTACGCATTTCTATGTATTTAATAATTAATGATTCTGAAAAAAAGAATGGTTCATTAAGATTTTATCCGTCGTAAGCACGAAGATTTTTAATGATTCTAATAAGAATCACATAAGATAAATTATTGTGCAAAAATAAACCCATACTTACTTGGATTAACCAACATTTTGTTAAATTTGCCCGGACTGCTCTAACCGTTGAGAGTTGGCCCGCATCTCCCTTCTACTGCCCTATCTTTCCATCGAACATTCTTATAACGTGTCCAACTCACTCGCATTAGAGGTCCTAATGGCGAAGGTCGTTCTCTTGCACTTCATAGTTTATCACCTGCTAAGAAATCATCTACAAACCTACTCACCAATTCCACCTCCCCAGTTGCAACACATTGATTTGCCACTTCAACATTAGCCAAATAGTGTAATTTTCACCTTTCACATCCTTTCACTTCATAATTAACAACACAAATTCAACAAATCGACCGCTCTTGTTCGAATCCAGACTTCAAATGACAGACGTAAACAAACCCAAGTTTATCTTTTAAATATTCAACAAATTGTTAATTATATTCAACCAAAAAAATTCTTGATTTTTCTAAAACCAAAGCTAACAATCGAGCACGTTCATTCGAGTTCGGGAAATCTGTTAGCTTTTTGCCTTTAGCATTTTCAACAAACGGGTTATTAAATTAATATTGAATTTTGGTTATTTTAACTGAAAATTGGCAGTGACAAGTACGTTTTTGTTAAAATTTGCGAAAGTAAAATCAACAATTTTAATTGTTGAAATTTCTGGGCACAGTCTCTCCGTGCATGAGATATATTTCCTTATGACCATAAATCAAACAATGTTATGTCATACATATGTACATGTGCTTAAACTAAGACTTATTAAGTTGGTAGTACAGTGGACTCTCTCGTTGTCAATATTGAAGGGACCGTCGAGAGCGGGAGTTATCAAATTATAGAACGAAAAATCAAAGCAATCTATTTGAAGGGACTGACAAATTTATTAACAGCTGGATAAATATTGGTATCGAGAAGATCGACAGCCAGAGAGTCCACTGTAGTAGTAGTCAATGTGTTAAAATATATAAATCGTTCAGTAGAACCCGAGCTTTGAGGGAAGTGACGCAAATTCTCTGGGCGAAAATGAGAACAAAGAGGGGAAAACGGCGAGCTGGAGGTTAACACGGATAGATAGGAAGCGGAACCGTTTTCGTAAGCCACCGTTTTTTCAAAAAATCACTCTGCAAAACCGGCATCTTGGAAGAATGATTACGTCACAGCGAATTCACTTAACTTCCTCCACTGCTCGGGTTTGAATTTTATTACAACCAGAATGGAAAAGATGGAAAACAAAGTTCGGCAGTACCGGCGTTCACACCGACGTAGTTCCTCCGCTGTCGGGCGCGGTTCCGGATTAAAAACAGAAGAATCGCTCTCAAGAAGCAGGAAGCAGCAAAGAAAATACTAACCCCCTTCCCCCCCCCACGCCTGTGGAGTCACGAAGGAACAAGGCAAGGCGGTACTCTACAGTTCGGCTGAGCTGAGGAGGATCTTCAACGAGTTCAGCATCCAGTTGAAACTCAGCAAGACCCACTCAGATCAATTAAAAGGGATCGGTTTCATGTTGCTGTCATTTGTTTGAAAAAATATTATTATTATTTTTAATGTAACTTTCATGATTCCCGGTCCAAACCTGGTCTCAGCACGGAAGAGGACCTTAAAAAAATATGTTATGAATGAAAAAAAAAAAAAATGTCAGAGAAAGTTGCATCACCTGAGTCATGCACGATATTGAGCACTGTTTTGAAATGTGCTGCAAGAAAATTTGAATTGTCAAGAAAGGCAGATGACGACTGACTGGAAATTTAATATATATATCGTCAGCTGTGTGCTATCTTGTGACAACGACCATTTAGTACTATTCGAGAAAATCGATTTTCAAAGTTTGATGATAAATAATTTCAAAACTATGAATGGTATAGCCAAACTTTTTGAAGCAAACGGTTCGCATACTATCGCTTAACAAACGCTCCAAGTTTCAACTAAATTGGTTACACAAGTTAAAAGATACAGTAAATTATGTAATCAAAAATCTGAAAAGCACGTGTCACAAGTGTGTTTCGAAAGTAAATTTGTACTACGTGTCACAAGTGTGCACAGAATTCCCATACAAACTAAAATAGACTTAAATCAATAGATTATCCGACTTAATCAGTATATTTTCCAAAACAAAAGATTGCATTGCCTTCAGAAAATGTGTATCTACATAAATTTGTGAAAAACAAGAAATTTTTTCCACATTTTCCAACAACATGTATGACGTGTCACAAGTGTGCACGATCATTTTGATGATAAATTGGTCTATGTCACAAGTGTGTATTGCGATATCCGGGAAACGGAAGCGAGTTTCCAAAATCGGGTTAAAGCATCTTGTAGTGTTTGTTAAGTATAGCAAAACGTCATCATTAACTCATTTTCGACCAAAATGGTCTATGTCACAAGATAGCACACAGCTGACGATATATGGGAAGAGAAATTTTCTTGCACAAAAAACAAAAACAACAACAAGAAAATGAATAAGAATAAGAAGTCCTCTTCGCTTCTCCCTCCCAGCTACAAAGTCTTGGTACTTTGAGGCATTCGCAAAGCTTATTTACTATTTCAAAACATTCCAGTGCTGATTTAGTACTGAATTAATACTTCAATTAAGTGCTTGTGGTAACTTGGGTAAGCTAATATGGATTTATAAAAAAAAGAACTCTAGAGAAAATTTTAGGAAAAGTGGCTGCATTTGGATAAATTTGTTTGGAAAATTGCATTAAAATAAGTTCTAGAAGACATTTTCGAACATTTGTCATAAAAAATATATGTAACAACTATCAAAAATGCTTCAGAATTCTTAGTTTTTTCTATTTATTAATCAATCTTTAATTCTAGTAAGGGACCATTCATAAACCATGTGGACCCTTTGATAGGGGGGAGGCGATGGAGGGGTTCAGCGATTTTCCACTCTCCATATCAAAAAGATTTGTTTTGTATGGAAATTGGGGGGGAGGGGGTCAGCGATTTAAAAAAAAGTGTCCACGTGGTTTATGGATAGTCCCTAAGCCCCCACCAAATAACAATATGCGATTTTTCGAATTGTTTAAGATAATCAAAACGTAAAAAACATTTAACAGATCTGTAAGTAAAATATCAATCAAAGTGGAACGAAAACCGAGAAAAGTATGACCGAACTTGCAAGCAATTTGAATGGCAGCGATTTAAACACGCAAATAACATTCCAAAAGGGTGTAGCTACAAAACATCACTGTTTACACGAAATTTGATTTCAGATTCGGATTCAGCGGCCAAAATTACTATAATTAAGCATACCCTGACCTTTGCGACACATGCTTGCAACATCGTGTAATTAGTAGGCCTTGCTTCTGAATTCTGAGAAATTTTGAAAATTGGCACTTTTTTCCTCACTGAAACTCAAATATCTCGGCTCTGGAGTGTCGAAATTGCATTTTCTCAGAGGGAAAAATGTTTGCCATGAAATTTCCTACAAGCTGCATGTATTGGTTTTACTGGGGAAAATAGGCTACCCTAAATTAAATAAGCATTTCTGAAAAAAGTTTCGAAAAAATGCGATTTTTTCGACATAAATCCGCCTTGGAGAGTCCAAAAACTTAGGTTTTGGTCCAATATTGATAGTGAATCTTAATATATGGACGAAAACCTATCGTTTGAAGATAATACTCACCAGATCTAACTAGTTTTTATAATGATTCCAAGCGATTTTAGAAAATTTGTTCAAAAAGGTGACATTTTTCAGTAAATCGACTAGGGGGTGCGAGAAAGTATTTTATTATTTTTTCTTGTCTAAGAAAACATTGTTCCTAACATCATAATCTATCATTTAAGAAGTGAGCACCTGAAATTCCTCGACATGACATCAAAATGGGACAGGCTAATGCATAATATTTGGATATTTTTGGTCGGATAGAACGGTCACAAAACAACCAAAATAGTGTATCGTTTTTCAAACTTCAAGCTTTTTAAGTGCTCTACAAACTGCTGTCCCTATTGTCGTGATCGGGGACTTTCTTTTATAATAAAAACACAGATATTTTGCAATTAACAAACAACACGTCTTATTCCACAGAAATTAACCACAAAACTGATTTGACAATCTTCATTCTCTCTTTCGCCGGCCGCGCGCATCTCGTTGTTTCCACGCTCGTTGTTGTGTGGGCCCGCATAGCGCCCCCCTGTCTATGGATCTCAATATGTGTGCAGGGACATCAACCCCCTGCCTCCGCACGTCAACACACACTGCTGTCAGCGCACGGCAGCACAGCCAGTCCCTCGGCAGCGGTCGAACAGTCTGGTGGCGTCTCGGCCACACTGGAGATCCCGACACGTGGGAATCACAGTTTCTACAATGGCGAATCCTGCCAGGAGAAAAAAATTTCTTTTCTGGTGTAATCTTGTGTGTTTTTTTTCTCGACATCCCCTCAGCGCGGTTGCAGGTGAGTTAAAAAGAAGGCGGTGACGCATTCTTGTGGTGTGAAAAGTTCTGTTGTTAGAATGTGGTCAAGAAGAAGGGAAAGTGACGAGGAGACAGAAGTCAAAAAAAAAATTGAACTGCGTGAGAGGGAGAAAGAAATGACAGGTCGGCAGGGGTATCAGATTTTCAATATCTGTACTTTTTGTGGTTTGTCTGCAAACAAAATCATTTGTTCTCAATAATATTCTTTTGTTTTTGAGAATGTTAGGTTTTTGTTTCGCACGATTTTAAGGAGTTATGAACAAAATGTTTCTTCTTTTTTTGTAATTAAAGCACCTGGTTGCTGAATACAGAAGAAAATTACAAAAATTAAATGGGTGTGAAAGGACCATAAGGAAGTGGTCGAAGGAAACTGTTTGACGTTGTGAAAGAGGAGATGGCTTGTAGATATTCACCGGAAAGTTTGAGGTGAAGGCAAGGGTGAAGGGGCTTGTGAATGTCCACTTATGCCTGGCGTAAATATGGCTTGTGGATGTTCACTGAAAGGCTTGTAGAATTGGAGGCTTGTGAATATCTACAGTAAGGCACAGACAACAGACGTAGCGGCTAGAACAAAATAATTTAAAATTCGTGTGTAAAAACATGGCAGCCGCATCCTGCTAATCTACTAGCGCCATCTGTTAGCCTATTGCCACTCACTAAAGCAGCCATGATGGTTTTCTGAGAAGGTGTGTTTGAAAATGCATCACCCAGAAATATTTAAAAAAATATATTATTTCAATTTTTCGAAATAAATGTAAACAGGTAATGATTATGTTTTTATGCTATAGTAAATCTACTTTAATTGTTAATTAACACGATTTACGAGCACATAGATGTTTTTTTTTATGTAATTATCGATATCAAAAAAATAGTCTAGTTTGATGCTTTTATAAACACAGCAACCAAGGCCGCGCTTGAGGCTGTCAAATTCTTGCTGGTTGTGTTTATAAACAAAACCAACAGAGGAGAGCAAAAAGGAGGAGGAGACCCGGTGGAAATCGGGAGGATGGGCAAGCGTTTCTTGGAGGAGACAAGATCCGGAACCAGAAACGAAACAATCCGGAACTGGTTCCGATAAATTCTGGAAGCCATCGGCGCCGTCAGCAAGAGCTATTATCACGGCCAACCCCGTAAACGTTTTGACCCCAAACGACCGCATTCCGAAGATTATCTCCGGAACCGACAAACCAGCTACCACGATCACTTCAACCCTCACCTCCAAGACACCAACCTCTTCAACGCCCTCGAAACCCACCCCACCTTCAAGTGCCGCCACTTCCGGCGAAACCCTAATCGCGATACCAAAGGCCTAAATCTTGAATGTTCTCCCCGGTGCGTCAGTTTCCCCCATCGGATTTCCAGTGCAAGCGATCCTCAAACACCCCCACACCTTCCCCTTCCCATCCTCTTCCATGAGTGGCACCAGGTTCAAGAAGCGTAGCCCCGTCATAGAGGTCATTTTGCGAATCATGCTGACAAGGAACACAATCGGCAATCTGTCGGGGCTAAAATCGGTTCAGGAACCAGGTTGGCCACTTTGGTTGCCTCACATTTGTCAAGCAGCTGCAAGCGCGAGAGATTTGGTTGAAATCGACCGAAATCAACTTTTCATCCAGAACAAACGATTACAAACGTTGAAAACAAACAAAATGGAAAATGACAGTAGGCGGAAAGCGATATTTTGACAGCGGGCAATGTGTCAGGACAAAGCGACTGCAGCGCCACAAACGGATTGCCACAACTAAAAAAACTGTAGCAATGATTTACACAAGGGAAGAATCGAGCCCAAACGTCTGTTGTCTGTGAGTAAGGCCTGTGGGGGAAGGGTTCGTGAATGTTTACGTAACAACTTGCGAGAAGACAACAACGGCTTGTGAGCTCTCACTGAAAGGCCCTTCCGGCTTGTGAACTCGCTGAATAGGCCGCAACAATTCAACAACGGCTTGTGAGCTCTCACTGAAAGGCCTTTCCGGCTTGTGAACTCGCTGAATAGGCCGCAACGATTCAACAACGGCTTGTGAGCTCTCACTGAAAGGCCCTTCCGGCTTGTGAACTCACTGAATAGGCCGCAACGATTCAACAACGGCTTGTGAGCTCTCACTGAAAGGCCCTTCTGGCTTGTGAACTCACTGAATAGGCCGCAACGATTCAACAACGGCTTGTGAGCTCTCACTGAAAGGCCCTTCCGGCTTGTGAACTCGCTGAATAGGCCGCAACGATTCAACAACGGCTTGTGAGCTCTCGCTGAAAGGCCCTTCTGGCTTGTGAACTCACTGAATAGGCCGCAACGATTCAACAACGGCTTGTGAGCTCTCACTGAAAGGCCCTTCCGGCTTGTGAACTCGCTGAATAGGCCGCAACGATTCAACAACGGCTTGTGAGCTCTCACTGAAAGGCCCTTCCGGCTTGTGAACTCGCTGAATAGGCCGCAACGATTCAACAACGGCTTGTGAGCTCTCACTGAAAGGCCCTTCCGGCTTGTGAACTCGCTGAATAGGCCGCAACGATTCAACAACGGCTTGTGAGCTCTCACTGAAAGGCCCTTCCGGCTTGTGAACTCGCTGAATAGGCCGCAACGATTCAACAACGGCTTGTGAGCTCTCACTGAAAGGCCCTTCCGGCTTGTGAACTCGCTGAATAGGCCGCAACGATTCAACAACGGCTTGTGAGCTCTCACTGAAAGGCCCTTCCGGCTTGTGAACTCGCTGAATAGGCCGCAACGATTCAACAACGGCTTGTGAGCTCTCACTGAAAGGCCCTTCCGGCTTGTGAACTCACTGAATAGGCCGCAACGATTCAACAACGGCTTGTGAGCTCTCACTGAAAGGCCCTTCCGGCTTGTGAACTCGCTGAATAGGCCGCAACGACTGGTGAACACTCACTGAAAGGCCTGTCTGGCTTGTGAGCACAACGGAAGACATCAACGGCTTGTGATCTCTCACTGAAAGGCCCTTCTGGCTTGTGAAATAACTAAAGGGCGCAACGACTGGTGAACACACTGAAAGGGAATGCCTGGTAAAGGTAAGAAAAAAATTAAAATGAAAAGAGTGGAGAGATACATTCATAAAAATGTGTATGGCACCATAGCGAACAAGTGAAAAAATGAGAGAAGAAAGAAATGGTTTTGTAAAAATGTGTTAGGAAATACATCAGAAGAAAGGATAATCGATAAAAATCTAAAAAATAATAATTCGCGAGCAGTGTCTTCCTCTTTCATTGGACGGTCGTCGAGGCTTGTGCATCGTGGTGGCTACAAGGGTGTCGGCAACAAATTAGCGTCTCCATAATGATTTAAAGATTATATCCTTGTCCTGGTAGCAGACTTAGCCGAATCGTTACGCTGTCCGCTTTGTAAGCGAATGATCATGGGTTCGATTCCCATCTGCTCCAACCTTCCATCGGATTGGGAAGTAAAACGTCGGTCCCGGCCTCGGTTGTTGTTAGGCCGTTAAGTCATTCCAGGTGTGGGAGTCATCTTCCTGCTATAAAGACAAACAACACGCCAAACCAAGCCTGCTCCGGTGGCATCGCTGGCGGCGGTTGGACTCGCAATCCAAAGGTCGTCAGTTCGAACCCTGGGGGTGGAAGGTTCCTTGGAGCAGAAAGAGGTTTGGGTGCCCTCCCCATTCAAGCCTTCGGACTCCTAGGTTCGAGCAGAAACTTGCAATAAAGACCACAGAAGACCTGGGGGTCGTGAATGTGGTGGTTTGTATTTGATCCTTATCCTGATTCTAAAGCTTAAAGGAGAGTGCATGTCAGTTTTTTAGCAAGTAGGTCCCCTCAAATGAGAAGCACCAGCGTTGCTGTATTTTTTTTCTAGAGAAGGGGGAAGATGTGTGGGCCCGCATAGCGCCCCCCTGTCTATGGATCTCAATATGTGTGCAGGGACATCAACCCCCTGCCTCCGCACGTCAACACACACTGCTGTCAGCGCACGGCAGCACAGCCAGTCCCTCGGCAGCGGTCGAACAGTCTGGTGGCGTCTCGGCCACACTGGAGATCCCGACACGTGGGAATCACAGTTTCTACAGTTGTTCTCTCTCGCAGCTCGCTAGCGCGCTCTCGCACTCAATCCACAATTAGCTAACAAGGCAATATTCATGAAGGTGCGCACTTTTTGTTGCGCTCTTAACTCTTATTTATGAATTATATCAATCTTATAATAAATACTCATTTAATAATTTATTACATATTCAATCCTGCAACCCATAATCCCTACATTCTCCCTCTTTTCTACTCTCTAGATGACGAATATCAATCATAATTCCTAACAGAAAAATTGCATGAATGCTAAATCAATCAATGTTTTTTTTTAATTTCCTAAAAGATTTTCGTCGGGTTCCTCGACTTTGTTTTCATGCTGATCTAAATACGAAAGCGCAGTCTTCGAAATGTTTCATCTATGTTGTCCAAGAGACTGACATCCGATCGCAGGAGTTGTAGCAAATGGAATGCGCTGATGAGGTTGAAAATTTATAACACCTGAAAATATAAGAAAAAGAAAAAAAAAACGAGGAGAAAAACAAAAACCACAAATATTTCTCAAATAAACGCAGGTTTATCAATTTTTATGCAATACGAGATTAGTGATTTTTTACCTGATTTTCTTTAAATTTTATGTAATTTAAAATTAAAAAGCAAATTTTACAAACATTGCTGAAACAACACAACACGATTTAGAAAAAAATAAAAATTCAAATTCAAAATCAATTTTTATTTTTTTTTAACATTTCGAATTAAATGGAATCACATTATTTTTATTTATTATCATTTTGTGAATATGAAATATAAAACAATGTGTTCTAAATTCAAAAATCTAACATTTTGCTGACTTAAATAACAAATGAAGCATAATCCCGGCGTTTTAAAGTTTTAAATTTATGTGTACCATAAAAAAAACAAAAGAATAAACATTTCTAAAAATATATACAATGTGGTAATTTATTTAACTTATTTAAAAAATCTGAAACAAATATTATGACAGGCGCAGATATTGTTTTTACTCAAATTTACACTTTGAATTTATGTGCGCCTGCCACGGAGTTCAAACCGATCTATGAATTATGAGCCCAAGCCCAGTGCCACGTCCGATTGATCCACCAGACGGGACTTGAAGGTAAACATTAACTGATTTTAATATTAAAAGCAGACGTGACGAAAAGTATATGTTTGTAATTAATACCCAAAAACACCCAAAATGGATCTACAAGCAAGCTTATTCCTTCCTCATTTTCAATATTTTTATCTGTACTTTTCTGTAATTTATTCCCAACCAAGCTGTACAGCTAAAACAAACAACTTTTTTTTAAAATAAAGGCTAGTATGGAGATCGGAAGGAAAGGGGTCAAGAAACAGCTTCACGAACAGCAGAACAAAGGAGAGGGAGCGTTTTCTTAGGGCTTTTCTTCACCCTATCTGGCTCGCTTTCGCTTCTACTGCTGCCCATTTGAATTTTTCTTGACCGGTTCCTTCCGATGTGCGTACACCGCTCAACATTGTATCAAAAATTACCGCATTTTAACTAATTTTGAAACTGTTAGTAAATCATGGCAAAAATTACTAAAATGCAAAATCAGTAATATTTTCGAAGAATTTGTTTTCATCAGTACCGGTACACTTTTAGAAAATAAAAAATAGTCCATATTTCAGTTTAAGATGATTTCTTGAAAAGCAATCTCAATAACTGAAGCAAATTGCAAAAATAATATAATTCAATTAATGCTCAAAATGTGCTTTGCTGCACAAAATACATTTTTTTATAAAAAAATAAAATCAAATGTTGTTTATTCATGCCACAAAAGCTTTCTTAAAAAAAATTACCGATTTAACGATTTTGTTCTGTAAATGCATGGTAGTATCAAAATTTTTCAACTTTTATATTAAAAATTTTGAACTTTCTATTAATATTCACTTACGTGATCTTTAAACCAGACAAACGATAGTTTTTACCGAAGAGTTTTTTTTTCTCTGTTGTGTCTACTTAATAATATTTTTGTTTATCTTGAAACAAAACATAGTTCAGAAAATATTATTCTAATGAATAAAACAAAATCATGTGGTAAATTGTTGCAATAAAAATAAAATATATAAACTGAAATAAATGCCGTTCCGCTATATTCGATTTCTATTATATGTCAAATTAATTTTCTCTTCAAATTGTATTTATTGTAGCTAAAGGTATGGATTCAAGCACTTTTGATATTACCGTAGATTAGATTATTCAATGTTACATTTAATCATGATCAAAACAATGTTTAAGGTCATTTTATTTATAAATACCTTCAAAATGTACTGTGCTTATCAGATAACAACAAAAAACATATTTTATTCAATTATTCTTGTAATGCATAGATGTATAGATTGCAATCTGACTACTTTCTCAAAGGGTTCCAGCTCAGGCGAAACATTTTTCAAACTACCACCGCAGAGGTCTGTCTGGCTTCAACACGGAGGATACAATACCCTAACCATAAATTCCTTCAAAACGTATCTTGCTTATTTAAAAACAGCTGAAAGATTTTTTTAATGTTTTATTTTTAAATATTTTGTTTTATTTTTCTCGTAATGTAAAATGGGTTCCAAGCAACTTTGATATATTACTTGACTAGATTGTTCACAGAAACTTTTTTTTTTAAATCACGATCTTTACGATCCCTGTCAATAATTTCCTTTCTTATTTAAAATTTTAACTTTTTCTTTGCTGATAAACTCCTGTTATGTAATTTGAAAAAAGTTTGGTTTCATAATTAAGTACAATCGATTAAAGAACCCCAAAGTTTCTTTAATTCATTAAAAAAAAAATTGAATTTTGATATATTTACTTTACTAAAATTCTGAAAGTTTTGTTTTTTTTAACTCAATTAAATGATACAGTGTTATATAATATAATTTCTATAAATATAATTTTTATATAAATATAATTTCTATCGAAATTAATGAATGATTTTGAACTATTTTGATACAAATAACAGATATTGCATTGAAAAATAAAAATAAATATAAATATTTCCTAGTTTTTTTTAAATAATGTTTTTTTTTCGTTGCTCAAATTGTCACTCATACTTCTCAATTCAAAATTAATATTTAAATATTTGTATTATTTTCTCTTGTGACGCAACGCTCTCACACTTTAAATTATATTTTAAGCATTTCTGTTGATTAATCATTCCTTTATTTATTATTTAAAAATGCATCAAATTAATTATTAAGTGAATTATTTATCCTTTTTTAACTAATAATGTATTGTTCATGTTAACGATTACTTAAATTTTTTACTTCCCTGTGATATAATGTTGGGTTTCAAGCAACTTTCGTATCACAGCTGAGTAAATCGATTAAAGTAACAATTAACCATAACAACTATCAATATGGAATACTTAATCATTAACGTCTTTCAATTTAGAGGTTTATCTTTCAAGAGAGGACAACTCCAGTTTTAGTAATAGTGACAACCGTTTTAGTCCTATTCGATGAATTTAAAATCATTTTTTTATGTAGTTCACAGACATAACGGAAAAATACATATTGCTTTATCTGTGGATACCAAAAAGTGCTCACTTTCACATTTAAATTTATTTATTCATTTTCTTCGGTTAATTTCTTTTGTGATGTTAAAGACGGTCCTTAATTGAATGAAAAGATTTGCTGAACAATATATTTTTAAAATCCATAAGGCTCCTTCTGCGAAGTTATTAAAAAAAAATCATCACAAAAGTCTGTCGGGTTCCTTTATCGAGGAGATTGTTATCTGACTGCTTTCGCAAAGAACTCCAGCACAGATTATTCATCATTTTTTTTTTTTTTTTATCTGACTACCATTACAGAGGTCTGTCAGGCTCCAACACAGAGGAGACTTTTTTCTGACTACCATCGCAGAGGTCTGTCAGGCTCCAACACAGAGGAGACTTTTTTCTGACTACCATCGCAGAGGTCTGTCAGGCTCCAACACAGAGGAGACTTTTTTCTGACTACCATCGCAGAGGCCTGTCAGGCTCCAACACAGAGGAGACTTTTTCTGACTACCATCGCAGAGGTCTGTCAGGCTCCAACACAGAGGAGACTTTTTTCTGACTACCATCGCAGAGGTCTGTCAGGCTCCAACACAGAGGAGACTTTTTTCTGACTACCATCGCAGAGGTCTGTCAGGCTCCAACACAGAGGAGACTTTTTTCTGACTACCATCGCAGAGGTCTGTCAGGCTCCAACACAGAGGAGACTTTTTTCTGACTACCATCGCAGAGGACTGTCAGGCTCCAACACAGAGGAGACTTTTTTTCTGACTACCATCGCAGAGGTCTGTCAGGCTCCAACACAGAGGAGACTTTTTTCTGACTACCATCACAGAGGTCTGTCAGGCTCCAACACAGAGGAGACTTTTTTCTGACTACCATCGCAGGGGACTGTCAGGCTCCAACACAGAGGAGACTTTTTTTCTGACTACCATCGCAGAGGTCTGTCAGGCTCCAACACAGAGGAGACTTTTTTCTGACTACCATCACAGAGGTTTGTCAGTCTCCAACACAGAAGAGACTTCAAAATTAACTATGACTAATCAATTATAACGGCAAAAAAACGTTGCTCAAATCAAATTTCAAAGCAAAACATTGTTTGTCAATTTCTAAAAATTTCATTAGAATTCTAAAACGATAGTTTTCAATTTCCACAGCATCAAGCAACAATCTAACATTGCATCAAATTCACAGTAAAAACTTCTCGTCAATAATAACAACAATCAAATCTTCATTCAAATGAGAACTAAACATTTTTCATTAACCATAAAATTAATAATCAAATTTTGCATCAACTTCAAAACAAAACATTGGTCATCAATTACCATATAAACAATCAAATATTGCGTCAAATTTAAAACTCAAAATTGCCCATCATAAAACAACAATCAAATATTGCATGAAATTTTAAACCGAATAAAAATACCGTTCTATAATAACAATACTCAAATTCAGAAAACAAATCTTGGCCTTCGATTGCCACAACAAAAAGCAAATCTTTCATCATATTCAAAATAATAACTGGTTTTCGATTACCACAATATCAATCAAACCTCGTATCTTACTCGAAACAAAATATTGGTTTTCATTTATCGCAAAAATAAGCAAATTTGTCATCTTATCATAACAAAACATTGGTTTATAATTCCCTCATCAACAATCAAATCTTTCAATCAAAAATAACCCTGTAAATTTTGTAATTTGTGATTTTATTGGACTTTGCATCAAGTCATTGCCACAACAAGCATATCTTTCATTAAATTTAAAACAAAACTAACAAGAAGCAAATATTTATCTTATTCAAAAATAAACATTGGTCTTCAATTACCAAAGTAACCAGAATCCAATCCAAAATAAAAAATTAAAATAATGATCATGATCATCAATAATAACAACAATCCATAACAATCAAATTTTGCATCAAATTCAAAACAAAACATTGGTCGTCAATTATAATAACAACAATAAAATTCAAACAACAAATTTGATTTCAATTACCAAAACAATAACTAAATTAAAAACAAATTATCTACCTTCAATCGCAAACTAATCCTCCATCAAAATCAAAACGAAATATAAAACAAACGAAGTTGACTTTATAGCTGTCGGCCACCATTGCTAGTACCAACCACTAGTGTCTTCCTTTTTATCTACAAGGACTTCGCCGCCCTGGGCTCCTAAGTGTATGAAAGTATGGCACGGAGCGACGGCGCCGAATACCCATATTTACACAAAGAATTTTAGAGCGCCCGCCGCGGGATTCGAACCGGCGACCTCTGGATTGTGAGTCCAGTGCGCGGTCCGATTGATCCACACGGGCGGACATTCAAAACGAAATATTGATTTTCAATTTCCACAATCTTGTCAAATCTTTTGTCAAATTATAAACAAAATATTGATTTTCATCAATCACAAAAATAAGAAAAAAAATTAAGTCTAATTCGTAACAAAACATTGGAGTTTAATTTCCACAACAACGATTAAACATTGCATCAAATTAAAAACAAAACATTGGTCGTCAATCCAAACAACAACAATCAAATCTAAAGCAAAAATGTGATTGTACAAAAACAATCAAATTTTGAGCAAATTATTTGCCTTCAAATTCCACCATAAACTTAGAATAAAACATGGGTTTCAGTTATCACAACGAAAAGCCAAACTTACTACTTCAAAACAAAACATTCGTTCCCAATATCACAACAACAAGCAAATCATTCATTAAATTCAAGACCGTCAATTATCGCAGATAGTTTTATGCCTTTTATCAATTTCAAATAACAAGTTCAAACAAAAATCTACCTGTTTCAAAACACAGGCAAAACAACAAAGCGAAACTTTGGACCTGCATCTTGGCAGGTAAACAAAACTGTTGGATTTCACAACACAACAATTCAAGCAAAACAAATGATCTTTCATGAATCAAAAAGGTTCGACTTACCGGACTGTGCCATTGTCGTGATCGGGGACTTTCTTTTATAATAAAAACACAGATATTTTGCAATTAACAAACAACACGTCTTATTCCACAGAAATTAACCACAAAACTGATTTGACAATCTTCATTCTCTCTTTCGCCGGCCGCGCGCATCTCGTTGTTTCCACGCTCGTTGTTCTCTCTCGCAGCTCGCTAGCGCGCTCTCGCACTCAATCCACAATTAGCTAACAAGGCAATATTCATGAAGGTGCGCACTTTTTGTTGCGCTCTTAACTCTTATTTATGAATTATATCAATCTTATAATAAATACTCATTTAATAATTTATTACATATTCAATCCTGCAACCCATAATCCCTACACCTATTCAGACTGAAGTCCCGATTCGACCCAGTTATCAGTATCATAAATCACTTTGCGCAAAGTGAGGACTAAACCAATTGTTCCCAAACATTGGAAAGTTGTTTAGGACACCAAATTTGGACAACTTTGTTTTTCCAAACAACCATATTACACCCTATTACCCCACCTTCCTTGAATATCTGGGCATGCTAGTGCTTTAGGGAGTATTTGGTCAAAATAATCTGTTTTGCAACAGTGCAAATTTAAATGAAAATTGATTTTCCAAAAATGATGCTATTCTTGAGCTTTGGTGTCTTGATAAGGAAAAAAGGAAAACAACAACTTTCGGCTTTGTTGAGATAAGAGTGGTTTACGATTACTCTATGTTTTATAAAATCTAACTTTTCCGGATTATTTTTGGATTTTTTTTTCTCTCCTACAAAGGAGAATGGGCGAATTTGGTCCAAGGATGTACATGAACGGGACCAACTTTTTTCGAAAGATCGCGCCGAAACATGAAAAAAAGTCTTCTGGACCAACTCTCTAGACCCCGGGGTTCAAAAGTTACAAGCTGTTAAAGTTTGAGCATTTTGGGTAAAAATGTATAAAAAATTGTATTTTTACTATTTCTAAAATCATTCATAAAATCTCTATTTTATTACGGATTTCGATCATCTTGACTTCATTCAAAGCGTATCAGCAAAAACTATTAGTTCTGATATGTCTTAGCATGATTGAAACATGAATTATCTTGTTTCTATCCGTTTGAAACGTTTGTGCAAGAGGTATACCATAGAAACAAGTCGAAACATCAAGATTTTTAAACCGGGTCCTACCCAGACTGCTTCAGTGAGTATGGAAGGCTACAGTGCAATGTTGTAACAACTTATTGGGATGTTCTGAGTCATCCGAGAACTCCTGGGAGTTAAGACCGGTGAATAACGCTGTAACGAACAAGACGTCGGCGGTTTTTGACCGCTGATCATACCCGCATAGCTTCAGTGAGTATGGCAGACTACTTTCTAATGTGTTGGAAGGTCCTGGGTCATCCAAGGACTCCCTGGAGTTAGGATCTGTAGATCTTCCGCCGTAACAAGCCAGAGGTCGACGGTGTTTGACCCCGGAACAAACTCGTAAAGCTCCAGTCAGTAGGGTAGACTGCTTAGTTAATGAGTTTTGATGTCTTGGGTCATCCTAGGATTTTCTGGAGTTAAGATATGTGGGTCACTGTAACAAGAAAAAGATTGACGGTTTTTAACTGCGCATCATAACCGCATAGATTCATTGAGTATCGCACACTGTATTGCTGTTATATTGGGATGTTCTGAACCATTCCAGGGAGTTCTTGTAACAGCCGTAGACCCACAGATCATAACTCCAGGAAGTCCTTAGAAGATCCAAGACAGGCGAACCCAGGATATTTCAAAACATTAATAAGGTATTCTATCATACTCACTGAAGCTATGGGGGTATGATCCGTTATCAAAACCGATCGACATATTACTTGTTACGGTAATAGACCCACAGATCTTAACTCCAGGGAGTCCTAGGATAACCCAGGACATTCCAACACATTAGCAAAGTAGTCTGCCATACTCACTGAAGCTATGCGGGTATGATCAGCGGTCAAAAACCGCCGACCTCTTGCTCGTTACGGCGGTAGATTCACCGGTCTTAACTCCCAGGAGTTCTCGGATGACTCAGAACATCCCAATATGTTGTTACAACATTGCACTGTAGCCTTTCATACTCACTAAAGCAGTATGGGTAGGATCTGGTTTAAAAATCTTGATGTTTCGACTTGTTTCTATGGTATACCTCTTGCACAAACGTTTCAAACGGATAGAAACAAGAGAATTCATGTTTCAATCATGCTTAGACATATCAGAACTCATAGGTTTTGCTGATACGCGTCGAATGAAGTCAAGATTATCTTAATCCATAATAAAATAGAGATTTTATTAATGATTTTAGAAACTGTAAAAATACAATTTTTATACATTTTTACCTAAAATGCTCAAACTTCAACAGCTTGTAACTTTTGAACCCCGGGGTCTAGAGAGTTGGTCCAGAAGACTTTTTTTCATGTCTCGGCGAGATCTTTCGAAAAAAGTTGGCCCCGTTCGTGTACATTCTTGGACCAGCTTCCATACAGATAAGTGCAGTGCTTCTGGGGACGCGCAGTCCTGTTTTTTCTCGATAATTTTCGTCTCTTTTGTGTCGCTATTTGTGTGCATGGGGTGATTGGTCATAATAATTGAATAATGCCTTCATAAGTGCAGTGCTTCTGGGGACGCGCAGTCCTGTTTTTTTCGCGATAATTTTCGTCGTAAATGATCGTAAAAATTTATTCCAACTTTCAGTTTTAGTATTAACTCATCAAACTATCGATTTTATGAAGAGTAAAGCGTCATTTATTTACTATTTTTGAAATTTGCTCGCGTTATCTAAATTGTAAAAACAGTAAAATTATACTGATAAGTCCAGCCCATAGCACTACTGCTCGGCTGGCACGCGTTCGATAAAAATAAACCATTTTAAATAATCAATTATCTATCTTTCCGCAGCCGGCTGCCTAAGATTTAAAAATTTGAACCGATAAACAAAATGCTCATGGTCACATCACTGCCACTCGTGAATCCTGACCTCATACCCATCTACTAACCCCTCAAAACTCATGTGATACTTTGTCGGAGAAGCAGTCGATTGGGCGGTCTCTATCACTCAAGTATCGGACTAACATTCCCATCCACTTCCCCGTGACCCTACCACTGGTCGTGGCCGGCGCCGGTATTGATCAGCATGATAGGGGCCTTTGAGAAGTTGCGAAGCGAGGAAAGATAGCACCCACTCATCTTCCACGGCTCGTGGATGTAACTTCTGGAGGTCCTGGTCAATAACGGAGTAGCAACTGCGGGTGGGCACCTATGCTTATGCTTATGCTTATTCTTGGACCAGCTTCCATACAAATTTGCCCATTCTCCTTTGTTGGGCCTGCCAATTTAAGTAACTTTGTCGAAGACACTATAATTTTATCTCAACTTAGAGTTGAAAGGTATTGAATGACAAATCAAAACTGTTTCAATTCGTTCTGATCAAATAAGGCCTGCATTCAATGGGAGAGGGTTTTTTTTCCTCTTAAATCTGCTTCTTTCGTTGTCCCGACGCAAAGAAAAGGCTGCTAAAAACTCAAAATCCAACCAATTCCCTTATTTCAGGGAGCACAAGGTTCGTTTTTCAAATTGTGACAATGTGTAGAATTGCAAAAGTACGATAAAATTTAACATGCTCAACTGTAGCGCTAATTTTGGTGTGCTTTTTAAAAGTCTAGTTTCAGATGTTGTCCCGTCACGCTACATTTTTATTTCGTGGGAAGTACTGGTACAACATTGAGCAATTTACATGACATTTCTATGTAGAAAAATCAATTATCTTTTCAAATATATATATATATATATACAGCAATTCCATTTCAAAAGAGCCTAAACCGAAAAAAAAGTTCTCCGATCGGGCTCAATTTTTTTCTGGGGGTTCCTTGGCCAAAATAATTAGACCCGTATTGTTTTGTTTGGCCATTAGGGTGACCTACGTCGCGCTAGGGTGGTTCGAAAAATGACAATTTTCGTCATTTTTCGCAAAATCCTCTTTTTTCAAAAAATCATATCTCAGCGCTATTTCATCCGATTTTAGCTGTCTTAGAGCATCATTACCGGTGCGTTGCGGAAATTGTTGCTATTTTATTAACCCGTAACGCTTCTATTTTAGATTAGTCACCCGGTCCCACACCGGTCGTTGCTAAATTGGGTTAGCAATTTACTACCCGGCAACCTTACCGGTGGTTGCTGTATGGCAGTTTCATGAAAATGATTCGAAATCATTGTTTGAAGAAAATATAAAAGCTTTCACCATTTTAAATTATATTTTTTTATTGATACATAAAACATACTACAAAAACAGAAGGCGCCTTCCAGAACCACTTTGGATGCTTATTGGCCAAATGGCCAGTTAGCATGGAAACGGATACCAGAAAAATGGCCAACTTGATTATTTTTATGAAACCTTGTCATGTTGGATATTAAACTTTATGGAATTGAAAGATATGTAAATCTACGGTTATGCCGATGTTTGCTGACCCATTCTGGCCAATCTGGAACCGGTTACAGGTGGCCCCTTGGGACACTTCCGGAATTTGAGAGAAACCCTGTAATCCGACATATCAAACTTCATGAAATTGAAAGATATGTCAATCTACGGTCATGCCGTTGTTCACTGACCCATTCTGGCCAATCTGGAACAGGTTACCGGTGGCCCCTGGGGACACTTCCGGAATATGAGAGAAATCCTATCATCCGACATATCAAACTTCATGAAATTGATAGTTATGTCAATCTACGGTCATGCCGTTGTTCGCTGACCCATTCTGGCCATTCTGGAACCGGTTACCGGTGGCCTCTTGGGGACACTTCCAGAATATGAGAGAAATCCTATCATCCGACATATCAAACTTCATGAAATTGAAAGATACCCATTTTGAATGATCATGTGAAATGGCCCGTTGATCACTTGTAAAGTGATTTTATACTTTTCAAAATTATGGTTTATTTTAAGCTTTTATATGCTTATCTTTTTTTTTTTTTTGTTAGTAAAAAAAACTTATGATTTATCAATATTTTGATCCCCACTTTAGGATACAAATAATATGTTCAAAATATTTTATAATTAAAACAATGTCACACGTTTCAATGTGAGTGAAACTAGTAAATGTCGTCAAAACTTTCATCAAACATTTTTAGAAATATCAAAAGACGTTCAAGTTTGCCTTTGGTAGAATTCTGTAATAGATGCAAAAAAAAGTTTTCTTTATTAATTTGCAAGTCACCCTCAATCTTACATTGCACTTCATTAGGAATTCGAACTCATTACAGTTAGATAACGAATCTGATTGACTATCAACTGATTCAGGCAGACAAAATGTGGAAATCGGAGGATCAAGTTTGCAGCAAATATTTTACAAAGCTTTCGTCGATCAACCCACCCCTCCACCATTATTAAAAAATTGACTCGAAAAACCAGGAGCAAAAATATATTTTCAAAAAAACCTAAAAAAAATAAATTTAAGAGCATTCAGCTGAAATTAATTAAATATGCATTCCTTTGCATTTAAAATCATTTGAGCATGTTTGGGTTTATTAAAATCAATATGAATTTTAGTGAATTTTCGATGAAATAAATAAATGTTGTTTCGCTTTTTTTGAAAATAATGATTGCAGGTTAACTATACGGAAGCTTAAAACATTTTCAAAAAAAAAAAAATTCATTGAAATGTTGAAATTCTGGATCTCAACGATTCTTCATTAGCCACACTTAACTTATAGAAGAATTGTTCAACATGTAATGTCACCACAATTTTCGAAATATAAAAACAAAACATTTTTTTTTGAAGATGCAAGTACATTGAGCTAAGAACTTTTTTTTCAAATACCAGAAACAACAATACCGATAGAAACTCGTTATTTTGTGGTTCCTATTATTTTGAAAAGATTTTTTTTAAATAACAGAAATGTCTGATTATTTACATTAAAATAGCGTAATTAATTTTTTTAACAACATTTTTTTTTGTTGTAAATTTGGCCCGCAAGCTCATTTGAGCTTAAAATTTGGCCCGGCCTTCAAAAACTTTGAGCACCCCTGATCTACGGTCATGCCGCTGTTCACAGACCCATCCTGGCCATTCTGGAACCAGTTACCGGTGGCCTCTTGGGGACACTTCCAGAATATGAGAGAAATCCTATCATCCGACATATCAAAATTCATGAAATTGAAAACTACCTTAATCTACGGTTATGCAATTGATCGCTGACCGTTGGTTGAAATATCTATGAATTTCATGAAGTTTGATACATCGGATGATAGGGTTTCTCTCATATTCTGGAAGTGTTCCAAGACCACCTAGTTCCAGAATTGCCAGAATGAATAAGCGTACAATGGCATGACCGTAGATTGACACATCCTTCCAGAAGTGTAGCCAGAATTTTGGTCCGGGGGCTTGAACATGATATTTTCTTCTTTTTCTTCTTCTTCCCTCTCTCCCATATGTCTTCCAAAAAAATTCAGGGGGGGGGGTTTGCCCGAAGCCCACCCCCTTAGCTAGGTGCCTGCATCCTTCAATTCCATGAAGTTTGATATGTCAGATGATAGGATTTTTCTCATATTCCGGGATTGTCCCAAAGGGGCCACTGGTAACCGGTTCAGGATTGGCCAAGATTGGTCAACGATCAACGGCATGACCAAAGATTGGCATATCTATCAATTTCATGAAGTTTGATATGTCGGATAATGGGGTTTCTCTCATATTCCGAGAGTGTCCCCTAGGGGCCACCGGTAACCTGTTCCAGATTGGCAAGAATGGGTCACATCGGCGAACATCGGCAAGACCGTAGATTGACAAATCTTTCAATTTCATGAAGTTTGATATGTCGGATGGTAGGGTTACTTTCATATTCCAGGAGTGTACCCAAGGGGCCACCGGTAACCGGTTACAGAATGGCCAGAATGGGTCAGCGAACAACGGCATGACCGTAAATTGACATATCTTTCAATTGGGTCCTAAAATGAAGCTTAGATTGCTGATATTATTGTTTACAGCGATAAAGCTTATTTTTCTGAGTACAATGACCCTTTGTACGACAACAAAAAGTTTAAAATGGATTTTTAAATCAATTTTGAAAAATTTACCTCGCGGTCCTTCTTGACAGAACAGCTCCTACTTGACAGCTCGTTCCAAGGGGAACATAGTTGATCCATCGAAAAAATGTTGTCATGTCAAAAAAAAAAAAATTGCATTAAAATGAAAAAAAGTGATCAGAAATGTTTTTAAGCGTGTTTTTTTACCGTTGTACATAAAAATTGACATAGGGCTGTAGTACCCAATTTCATAAAGTTTGATATGTCGATGTTTATTTACATATCTATCAATTTCATGAAGTTTGATATGTAAGATGATAGGGTTTCTCTCATATTCCGGAAGTATCCCCAAGGAGCCACCGGGAACCGGTTCCAAAATGGCCAGAATGGGTCAGCGAACAACGGCAAGACCGTACATTGTCATATCTATCAATTTCATGAAGTTTGACATGTCGGATGATAGGATTTCTCTCATATTCCGGAAGGGTCCCCAAGGGGCCACCGGTAACCTGTTCCAGATTGGCCAGAATGGGTCAGTGAACAACGGCATGACCGTAGATTGACATATCTTTCAATTTTATGAAGTTTGATATATCGGATGATAGGGTTTCTCTCATATTTCGGAAGTGTCCCCAAGGGGCCACCGGCAACCGGTTCCAGATTGGCCAGGATGGCTCAGCTAATAACGGCATTACCAAAGATGAACATATCTTTCAATTTCATGGAGTTTGAAGTGCAACATGATGAGTTTTCACCAAAAAAGTCAAGTTGGCCGTTCATCGGGTACCCGGGAACCGGTTCCAGGATACCCGGAAGTGGCCACTTGCACTCCAGAGTGGTTCTGGCAATCGTGTATTGTATTTTTAGTAAGTTTTATGGATCAATTTCAACCATTGTGAGAGTATTTGTATCACATATATGTGTAAAACATTAAAACATGAACTTTTCGGATGTTCCGGATTTCCGGAACCGGTAGGTCACCTGGCCCTGATATTAATATTTGTGGTCAAAGTACAGGTAAATACCTGTCTAATGCAACCCGGAGCATCCTGATTGGCTGAAATTTACCGGAGATACAGGTCGTCAAAGTTGGGGTCTCAAAAGGTCTTTTATTGGTTGTAGCCGATTCCCGTGGCCACCGGTGTCCAAATCCGGTTTTCCATGTCGGTTTTGAAAAGGGGACGTCCTAAGCTTTCATTTGTGACCAAAAGAACCGGAATCGGTCAAAAACTGGATTTATGACGATTTTTTAAAGTTTGGAGTCGACGGACCCCAATACCTTATGAGGGAACCAGCAAAAAAAAAAGAAGCATCCTCCCTGATGTAGAGGGAACTCCTTCCGGATGTTTTTGCCGGCTCTGACTATCGGAAGTCCAAACAGCATCCTCCCTCTTGCACAGGGAACTCGTTCCGGATGGTTACGAAACCAGCAAACATCATCCGGAAGGAGTTCCCTGCGCATGAGATAATGCTGCCGGATTTTTTTGCCAGCTCCGTGATCATCCGGAAGGAGTTCCCTGCGCTAGAGGAAGGATGCTGTTTTCAGAAAACTGGGAAAACCATTCTCATGAACAGTCAATCCTTCAGTAGCCGGTTCCGTGGCCAGTAAACCCGGAATCCAGGCCATTTTTCACGATACTTACCGGATTTTATATTGCCGCAATCCAACTCCTTCTTAATTTTTGCGCGGTTTGGTCACTTCGACCGACAAAAGACGAAAAAAAACACATAAACAACATTCGAACATAAAAACTGAACAAACATTGTTTTGAACTTTGACAGTTCCAAGTTTTAGTTGCGTTGCTAGCGCGTTGCTAGATTTGGTAACTCGCTCCCAACCGACGCGTTACGTTTTAGTTTAGCAACCCATTTAGCAACGACCGGTGTGGGAGCAAAGTTACTAACACGCGTTACAAAACGCTAAAACTGGCCTAATACTCACGCTGGTAAGGTTGCTCTTAGACGCAAAAGAAAGATGATGAGTTTGGCTATTTGGGAAAAATAGTAAGAAGTTTCAAAAATCTAGCTTAACATTTAAAAAAGTCGCATGAAAACTTAAAATGGCGTTTTGACCGTGTCTGGACCAAAGAAAAAAATTTCAGCGATGACCTATAGATGTTATGGTACCAAAAGTTGCGTCTTTCAAATACGAAAATTTTGGTACCCAAACATCTATAGGTCATCGCTGAAATTTTAAAGTTATCGCAGTTTTAGTGGAAAAAGTTGATTTTTGCCAATTTCGTCATTTTCAATTTTTGCGCGTGGCGCGTCGAAAACCCAGTTTTTATTTTCAAAAAATCATATCTCCGAAACGTACGGTTCGACATCGCCAATTTTTTGATATTTTATGTGAAATTTTCCGAGGAATCCGATAAAAATATTTTCAGACATAGGCTCTTTGGTCCAGACACGGTCAAAACGCCATTTTAAGTTTTCATGCGACTTTTTTAAATGTTAAGCTAGATTTTTGAAACTTCTTACTATTTTTCCCAAATAGCCAAACTCATCATCTTTCTTTTGCGTCTAAGACAGCTGAAATCGGATGAAATGGCGCTGAGATATGATTTTTTGAAAAAAGAGGTTTTTGCGAAAAATGACGAAAATTGTCATTTTTCGAACCACCCTAGCGCGATGTAGGTCACCCTAATGGCCAAACAAAAAAATACGGGTCTAATTATTTTGGCCAAGGAACCCCCAGAAAAAATTTGAGCCCGATCGGAGAACTTTTTTTTCGGTTTAGGCTCTTTTGAAATGGATTTGCTGTATATAAACATTGCAATGTTTGATTTGGTAACTCGCTCCCAACCGACGCGTTACGTTTTAGTTTAGCAACCCATTTAGCAACGACCGGTGTGGGAGCAAAGTTACTAACACGCGTTACAAAACGCTAAAACCGGCCTAATACTCACGCTGGTAAGGTTGCTCTTAGACGCAAAAGAAAGATGATGAGTTTGGCTATTTGGGAAAAATAGTAAGAAGTTTCAAAAATCTAGCTTAACATTTAAAAAAGTCGCATGAAAACTTAAAATGGCGTTTTGACCGTGTCTGGACCAAAGAAAAATTTCAGCGATGACCTATAGATGTTATGGTACCAAAAGTTGCGTCTTTCAAATACGAAAATTTTGGTACCCAAACATCTATAGGTCATCGCTGAAATTTTAAAGTTATCGCAGTTTTAGTGGAAAAAGTTGATTTTTTGCCAATTTCGTCATTTTCCAATTTTTGCGCGTGGCGCGTCGAAAAACCCAGTTTTTATTTTCAAAAAATCATATCTCCGAAACGTACGGTTCGACATCGCCAATTTTTTGATATTTTATGTGAAATTTTCCGAGGAATCCGATAAAAATATTTTCAGACATAGGCTCTTTGGTCCAGACACGGTCAAAACGCCATTTTAAGTTTTCATGCGACTTTTTTAAATGTTAAGCTAGATTTTTGAAACTTCTTACTATTTTTCCCAAATAGCCAAACTCATCATCTTTCTTTTGCGTCTAAGACAGCTGAAATCGGATGAAATGGCGCTGAGATATGATTTTTTGAAAAAAGAGGTTTTTGCGAAAAATGACGAAAATTGTCATTTTTCGAACCACCCTAGCGCGATGTAGGTCACCCTAATGGCCAAACAAAAAAATACGGGTCTAATTATTTTGGCCAAGGAACCCCCAGAAAAAATTTGAGCCCGATCGGAGAACTTTTTTTTCGGTTTAGGCTCTTTTGAAATGGATTTGCTGTATATAAACATTGCAATGTTTGATTTGGTAACTCGCTCCCAACCGACGCGTTACGTTTTAGTTTAGCAACCCATTTAGCAACGACCGGTGTGGGAGCAAAGTTACTAACACGCGTTACAAAACGCTAAAACCGGCCTAATACTCACGCTGGTAAGGTTGCTCTTAGACGCAAAAGAAAGATGATGAGTTTGGCTATTTGGGAAAAATAGTAAGAAGTTTCAAAAATCTAGCTTAACATTTAAAAAAGTCGCATGAAAACTTAAAATGGCGTTTTGACCGTGTCTGGACCAAAGAAAAAAATTTCAGCGATGACCTATAGATGTTATGGTACCAAAAGTTGCGTCTTTCAAATACGAAAATTTTGGTACCCAAACATCTATAGGTCATCGCTGAAATTTTAAAGTTATCGCAGTTTTAGTGGAAAAAGTTGATTTTTTGCCAATTTCGTCATTTTCCAATTTTTGCGCGTGGCGCGTCGAAAAACCCAGTTTTTATTTTCAAAAAATCATATCTCCGAAACGTACGGTTCGACATCGCCAATTTTTTTATATTTTATGTGAAATTTTCCGAGGAATCCGATAAAAATATTTTCAGACATAGGCTCTTTGGTCCAGACACGGTCAAAACGCCATTTTAAGTTTTCATGCGACTTTTTTAAATGTTAAGCTAGATTTTTGAAACTTCTTACTATTTTTCCCAAATAGCCAAACTCATCATCTTTCTTTTGCGTCTAAGACAGCTGAAATCGGATGAAATGGCGCTGAGATATGATTTTTTGAAAAAAGAGGTTTTTGCGAAAAATGACGAAAATTGTCATTTTTCGAACCACCCTAGCGCGATGTAGGTCTCCCTAATGGCCAAACAAAAAAATACGGGTCTAATTATTTTGGCCAAGGAACCCCCAGAAAAAATTTGAGCCCGATCGGAGAACTTTTTTTTCGGTTTAGGCTCTTTTGAAATGGATTTGCTGTATATAAACATTGCACAGTGGGCGAAATGGATCTCAAAATCGGACTTAATTGAACGCGGCTGGTTCCCTGGTATGAAAAATAGTGTTTCTTATGTAAAAAAATCCGGGGAATCGATTGGTGATGGTTTCATCCACCGCACGAAACGGCAAAGGGTCCATTTTGCCCCAATTCTCCATTTTCTACATTTCTTCTTAAAAATCGGTCTGTATTTAGAGCGGAGGCTTTATGCGGCCATCAAAATGCACTTAACTTATGTGAAAATGTCCCAGGAATCCATTAAAAATAACCACTTGCACCGCAAAAATCATCTAGGGTCCATTTAACCCCAATTCCGCTATAAAAGCATTTTTGGCCGTTTTCAAATGTTAGGTCAGATTTTGAAAATCTGAAAATATTTTTATCGTAAAGATCAGACAATTTTACATAAGAATGACGATTTGCACTTGATAGTTTGACACATTTATGTTAATATAGAAATTAAACTAAATAAAAAGATTGAAGAAACAGTTTTGGGACGTTTTTCCCAAACGCAGAATAAACTGCCTTTTACATATTTTTTATTTCTATCAACATAAATGTGTCAAACTATCATGTGCAAATCGTCATTCTTATGTAAAATTGTCTGATCTTTACGATAAAAATATTTTCAGATTTTTTAAATCTGACCTAACATTTGAAAACGGCCAAAAATGCTTTTATAGCGGAATTGGGGTTAAATGGACCCTAGATGATTTTGCGGTGATTTTTAATGGATTCCTGGTTTCACATAAGTTAAGTGCATTTTGATGGCATAAAGCCTCCGCTCTAAATACAGACCGAAAGAAGAAATGTAAAAATGAAGAATTGGGGCAAAACGGACCCTTTGCCGTTTCGTGCGGTGAATGAAACCATCACCAATCGATTCCCCGGTTTTTTTTACATATGAAACACTATTTTTCATACCAGGGAACCAGCCGCGTTCAATTAAGTCCGATTTTGGGTTCCATTTCGCCCACTGTGCATTGGTGGTTCTCTCTATGGTTTTACAGCTACAGCAAAACGCAGAAAAATCATTTTTCGAATTTTTGAAGCCAATTAATTGGTTCTATAACAAAGGTTTATAGTTCATCCCTCCCAATTATGTCCCTGTTATTTGCCGTTCCAACAAATAATCAAAATATTTTCTGTATTCAGATAATGTAGCAAAAACGTTTCAGATATGTTGCAAACACTTCAAGCTTTCTTTTGTTTTGTGTAATGTTGTGGTAACATAATGGCAACAACAATTTTTTTGGTAATGTTATTTTAACGTTGTATTTATGTTTCGCTAGAGGTGGGCAAAACCGCTCTTTTTAGGAGCCGCTCATTTTCGTTCGCTCATTAAAAAGAGCCGCTCTTTTGAACGGCTTCAAAGGGTGAGCCACGGTTCTTTCGCTCTTTTCAGTGAACCGGCTCTTTGAGCGGCTCGCTCTTTTACCCACCTCTATTTTCCGTTAATACTTTAATGTACAATCAGTTGTAAAGTGAAAAGTTTTTTCCATGTTTAAATAGCATTGAAATATTTGAAATTGCATTTTCAATTCTCAAAAACAAATTTAATACTACATTGTTTTTGGAAATTCAAAAATCATGCCATCTTGAGCCAGTTCTTTCAAAGGACCGAAGTTTAAAAAAAAAACGCGGTTCTTTTTTTGTGAGCCACGGTTCTTTCGCTCTTTTCAGTGAACCGGCTCTTTGAGCGGCTCGCTCTTTTTTTGCTCACCTCTAGTTTCCACCGCAACAATCCAGCTCCTGCAAATTTGCTTTGTGCTAGAGCTGTCAAACAAAACAAATTGAAAAAGTCACCACAAGGTGTATACAACCAGACATAGAAATACAAAAAATTACGTGTTTAGACTAGTTTCTTTGTAGGTTTATGTTACTTTTAATCAAAATATAGAAAATTATCATATATACATAGTTTGCTTCTGGTTTACAAATGTAGCACGCGGTAATCAACCGATTTCAAACGTTGTTCTCCAGTGCAGATCTCACAACGATAAAATGCATCTGTCGGTTAGGTCGGCTTCGCTTCTTCTAGATTTTGTCGTCGCACAGCAGCTGCTTCTGCTTCTCCTTCCGGACGATGTGCTGTCCTAACTGATCCTGCTCCTGTTTTGGAACCGGTTCTTAATCTTCGGTTCCGGTATGCTCCGGGAACCTCTGTTTTTCTGCTGCTTGGTTATCTATCAGATGGAGAATTAATGGTCCATTCCGTCCTCGTCATTCCGAACGTTTTTCAGTTTCTTCCTTGCATTGCGACCGCTGGGTTTTGAAACGGGCCGTACTGAAAGATTCCTTTCTGGAGGAATCGCAATACACAAACGAAACTTTCCGGTTGGAAATATATGAAAAAAATCCGCGATCACTCAAACATTTTTCTTCTCAAGCTTCCGATAAAAACTCTGATTTTTGTTACGAAAACGTTGCAATAGGTATTATTTCAAGACATTTTTTTTCGAGTCTAAAACGATGTTCCACTGAGCTGAAACATAGTTGTGACATATTCGGCATCTAAATAAAATATTGTTGTAGCTTAGCTTTCTGATCCCTTGTTGTTAGTCATTTTGAGCATGTTGCGCATTGCTACTTGGGGAGTGAAGTCAAAATCGAACCAAGATCGAACCGAGTTTTTGGCGCGTAGCGTTTGAAAAGGTCGTTTGCGCATCGGTCATAATTTACAAAAATTAAAACTTTTTTCATTATATTTTTTTCTTTAGAAAGATTTACATTTAATCTCGGACCTGAACTTGGGGATCAGTATTTAATTTTATCGAGCACCTTATGTTGGCATATCACCTTTTTGGTGTTCAATTAAAACTAAATTTGTACCAGCCTTATGTACAAATTTGTTCGATTTTTGGGCTTTTGAACAAAATTCGAAAAAAGACAAATTTCCTTGCAAATTTCTCAAAAACAACATCTAACTATGCGGTTGAATACACATATGAATTGAACAAAAAAAAAATCTAGTACAGTCCAGACTCGATTATCCGAAGGCTTCGGAAAAATTTCACTTCGGATAGTCGATACTTCGGATAATCGAATCAAGAAAAAAAATCGATGCCTATTTTTTTATTGTCGAGTATGACCCCTAAACTACGTTAAAGTGATTTAAAACTTTGAAATCCAAGATGGCGGCCAATATGGCGGTGTTGAAATATTGAAAAAATGCATTTTATTATTTAATAGGCAATCAACTATTCAAATTTGACTAAAATGGGGTTGCAGAACTCAAATTTGATGTTTGAAAGAAGGAAGAGAAAAAAAAATGTTCGTGATTCGATTATCCAAAGTCCCATACAAACTTTCGGATAATCGAGTCTGTACTGTAATTGGGTCCTAAAATTAAGCTTAAATTTGTGATATTACTGTTCACACCGATAAATCTTATTTTTCTAAGTACAATGGCCCTTTGAACGACCGCAAAGGATTTAAAATGGATTTTTAATTCAATTTTTAAAAATTCACTTCACGGCCCTTCTTGGCAGAAAAGCTGCTACTTGACAGCTCGTTCCAAGGGGACCATAGTTGATCCCATTGCTGTGGAGTCGGAGTCGGAGTCGGAGTCGGAGTCGGAGTCGGAGTCGGAGTCGGAGTCGGAGTCGGAGTCGGAGCCGGATTCGGAGCCGGAGTCGGTGGAGTCGGGTCTTTTTGGGAAGCCTGGAGTCGGAGTCGGAGTCGTCAAAACTCGAACAGCTGGAGTCGGAGTCGGAGCCGGAGTTGGCTAAATTTTATTAGCTGGAGTCGGAGTCGGAGCCGAAAATTTCTGATTACCCGGAGTTGGAGTCGGAGTCGGAGTTATCTTAAATTCAACAAAAAATTGTTTTTTATTTATCAGTATTTGCTCTAAATCAGCTTATTTTACAAAACTTCTTTTATTTTTAATTGTTTTTCAATGCGCTTGCGTTTTCATTTTTCATTTTTTTTAGATCTATGATCACTAAATAATAACCTATTAATCAGCTCTAACCCAAGTATGTACCCAGTCACAGAAATATTCTAGCAGAGCTGGTTCTGCCAGAATTCTGCTAGAACGGTGGAACATTTCTGCTAGAATGCTGTAAGAATATTCAGCTCTATAAGAACTCTGCTAGAATCCTGCTAGAACGTCGTGACTGGGTAGTATCATCATAACTCAAAAAAATAAAATATATTGGTTTTGTAGTCAGAAATATTTAATTACTTTCTGACTGCATCCTTTTGCCGATATTTATATACCCTGTAAATTCAAATTTAACCAAATTTAATCCAGTTCTTTCTGAAAAAAGTTCACACACAGTGGAGGTTTAAAGTAAATCAATATTAAGGAAAAAAGTTACGAGGTACATCAAAAGATAAAAAATAATAATCACTATTCATGAAAATCCGAAAAAAATACTGACAGTATAACTCTTCTTACAAATATTCAACGATTATAACAATCTATTACTTGGAACTCAACATGCGTATTTCGAATATAACTATGTACATAAAAATCAAAGTGTCGGGCTTAACATATTTGAAACTGACAACAAATATAAAAAAATTGCAACTGATTTTGAAATCATCACTAAATATGTTAAATATATCGCTTATCGTAATCTTTACTATTTCTCTACTAAAATCTGAGAATGTTGATTCTCAGGCAAACAATTTTGATATTGTTGCAAATTATCGTTGAACAAATTTAAAGATTTCTGGATAATATAGAATTTCAAGATACAAAATATATATAGAAAAATGATAGTATTTTAATTTAAATTTCGAATATTATTCAAAAAATCAAAATCAAAATATTGTTGAACCGGTAAGAATTTTCTCATACTGTTTGTCCCACGCCAATATCACGGAAGGTGATTATCATTGCACTAAATGTATCTAAAAAATGCTTCTTGGAAAGGTAGCTTGAGGATCTTTTTGAGTATTCGTGACCTAGAAAATATTTATTTAACCTGTAGATTTTAGTTATTTATCCAAATCTAAGTTTTTTTTCCATATATTTTGATGGTGGCGCACGCCCATTCATAAAGTTTCGTTTTAGGTGAAGATGCAAGAAGTATCGCTCGCATCCTTTTGAATATATAAAAAACTTAAAAATTCAAACAAATCCAAAATTCCAAGGTAAATTATTTTCTAGGTCACGGATATTTGAAAAGGACTCCTTAAGCGTCCTTACCACGAGGATTTTTTTTAAAGATACATTAATTTGTAATAATAATCTTCTTCGGCCATGACGTGATGTCCGTGTACGTCTTAAAAATATCAATGGAGCTTTAAAAAATAGTTTCGTTTAAAATTGATATTTAAAAAAATAAGGTGACATTCTGCGTGTATCTTCCAGAGCAAGCAGCAGTTAAGTGCTCAGAGCTCTAAAAGTTTTTTTCGAATTTTCCGCCGCAATCGACCGTGATTACCCGCGAGTTTGCTCCATCAGCATGCCGAAGGCCGGCCGTGGCCGTGGCAGTTCGAGTGCGGCCTCGAAAAACCCGCGAAGTTCGTCTACCGGCCGAGTGCAAAAAGGTAAACAAAACAACGCCGCCGCGTCGTCCGCCATCGCGCAGGGGAGCGTGTGCGCTGATGGTTTCAATCCGGAGTTATTGCACGCTAATTACCGTGTCCAAGATCACAGCCCTATAAGAAGCAGACTCCGCTCAGGTACTTCCGGCAATCTGTCGACCGGTGGCGCATCAACATCCGCCAACATTCCCACCAGTAACAAGTTCGCGAGGCTGAGTGACGAGGAAACCAACAACAACAACACCGACAGTAGCAGCACTACCGACGACGACGACGACGATGGACGTGCACGCAAAAAAGGTAGTACGACAAAAAAAGATAATTCTCCGAAGGAACGACGACCACCTCCAATTTTTGTTTTGGATACGTTGGCGGACGATGTTGACGAGTTGCTGGAAGGCCTCCAATATAGTCTGAAAATTGGAAAATCGAGTGATTACTTTCAACAAAAAGAATTTCAACCTGGTGGTGAAAGAACTGAAGTGTAGCAACTTCAAGTTCTACACATTTGATCCAGTTGAGAAGACCGCGGTTAAGGTAGTCCTGCAGGGCTACCAAGACCGCCCAATCGCCGACCTGAAGGAACACCTCTCGGGTGCCGGAATAACGCCACGGGAGATAAAAGTGCTCTCGCGCAAGACAACAGTCACAGGTACGCACACTCTGTACCTGTTGTACTTCGATCGCGGCACCGTCAAAATCCAAGACCTGCGACGGACTAAGGCGTTGGACGGTTTTTGGGTAAACTGGCGATTTTACTCCAAAAACCCAATGGACGTAGCGCAATGCCACCGTTGCCGGAGTCTGCGATCAGCAGAGAAGCGAGTCAGACGTGCGTCCCTCACAAACCAAAAAAGTGCTTAAAAAGTGCAAAAATGCCTCACGGCAAGAAAAAGAGGCGGTCCTCACCAGCAGGATCGGCAGATTTGAAGAAGCTGAAGAATGCCGAAGCGCTACCTGCAAAGCCAGGCAGTTTGAGCAAGGACGCTCAAAATTCGTCTGGAAACCAGTTCGCTACCCTCCCTGTGGACGTGAGCGAGAAGGAAGAATTTGAACGACGGGAAAAGTTGCCACCCATTTTTGTGAAAACATCGTCATCGGATTCGGTGCGAAAGTGGCTGACCGGATTTATCAAGTCTGGTGCCTTACGAGCTTCCATTCGCTTGTGTGCTGATGGACTCAAAATTCTGCTACCTACCAGAAAGGATTACAACTACGTTCGGGATTTCCTGAACAACACAAAGATTGAATACTACAGCCATGACGATCCAGGTAAACGCCCCATGAAACAGGTCCTCCGAGGCCTGTACGACATGGATGTGAGTGTGCTGAAAGAAGAGCTCAAAACTCTTAAGTTGAACGTGATCGAAGTCTTCAAGATGACGAGACACAACAAGGACATCAAGTATCGTGATCAACTGTACCTGGTTCATCTCGAGAAAGGATCGACATCGCCGTCTGAGCTGAAAGCAGTTCGGGCAATTTTCAACATCATCGTGACTTGGGAACGCTATCGTCCAGTGCACCGTGACGTGACGCAATGTTCGAACTGCTTGCAGTTTGGACATGGTGGAAGGAACTGTTTCATCAAGAGTCGTTGTGCAACCTGTGGAGGTGAGCACAAAACTCAAGCTTGCGAAACAATCAACGAGAACATCGAAGCTAAATGCTTCAATTGCGGTGGCGACCATTCTACCAAGAATCGGAGCTGCCCAAAACGTGCTGAGTTTGTAAAAATTCGGCAGCAAGCGACGACGAGGCACCAACCAAATCGTCGCAAAACACCACCAGCATACACGGACGTGGATTTTCCTGCTTTGGCGTCACCCGGAGCAGGATCTGTTCGAGTGGTTCCAAATCTGCAGCCATTGCCGTTGAATCAGCGGCAAAAAGTTGCGGAGAATACAACACCTCCTGGCTTCTGTCAGCAACCGAGGGAAAACCAACCAGCATCAACGGATGAAGGCAGTAGTGACCTGTTTTCACCACAAGAACTTCTGAACATTTTCATCGAGATGACAACAACACTGCGTGGTTGCAAAACTCGTGCGGAACAAGTAAGAACGCTTGGAGGATTTATCTTAAAATACAGTTCGTAGTTTACTCGTTCTAATGATTTTGAATATTTCAATGAATTTACTTTTTTAGTTTTAAGTTAGGATTAGTTGTTAAAGTGATTTTTTTTTCTTTTTTACCCAAATGTATTCGATTTAATGCAAAAATGTAAAACAATTTGAAGTAAATAAATGAATGTGAACAGTTAATAAGAAAACGACAAATATAACAAAGATGAAGAGCATGTAGCCATACCACTTAGAATGTAAATGAAATGTAATTATTATAAGAAAGTTCAATAAAGACATATTTAATTTCAAAAAAAAATGCCACCGTTGCCAGAAGTTCGGCCACGGCTCGCGGAACTGCAACCTCCCGCCCCGCTGCGTGAAGTGCGGCGAAACACACCTCTCGGAGAAGTGTGCACTGCCGTGCAAGGCGGACTTGGGGGACAAGGCAGAGCAAACCAAGGCGCGCATTAAGTGCGCCAACTGTGACGGCAACCATACCGGTAATTACCGCGGATGCGTCGCGCGCAAGGCGTACCTCGAGGAGCAGAAAAAGAGGAAGAAGAAAGCAGCAGCATCCCACCCTTCTCAGCGGAATACGAGCGCAACCATTCCTGCAGCTGGACAGCGTACGGTTCCAGCGGACAACTCAGCGTTCCCTCCTGGATGGGGGCGATCGTTTTCCAGCGTGGTCGCTGCCGGTAGCGGCGATGCGGCCCAGCAAGAAGTAACCGGAGAAGATCTCTTCACCTTGCCGGAGTTTTTTGCTCTAGCGGGTGAGATGATGACGTGGTTCCGGACCTGCCGTAACAAGGTGGAGCAATTTCTGGCCCTCGGGGAGATAATGATTAAGTACATCTACAATAGATAAAAAAAAACTGTGATCTAGTTTAAGCTTTTTCTATTTCTATCCCCTTTCCATTGCAATTTCAGTAAGTTTTTTCTAATTTTTTTCTCACTTTTGGTAATCTCTTAGTCATAAGCAATAATTGTTCCAAATGGATTGAGATTTAACACACAGCTGGCTCACGAGGGTCTGGACCGCAGCTGTCCCAAACGTGCGCAGTTCATCCAGTCGAGGCAGCAGGCGTCCACGCCGAAGCCGCCAGCATGGAAGAAGGACAAACAGACTCCGGCAGGAGCCGCGTTTACCGCGGCGGATTTTCCTCCGCTACCTGGAGCGGTGCCGTCCGTTGAACCGGAAAATAAACATCCTCGTCCCGCAGGAAGAAGTCGAGAAGATACTGGCGCCGGCGCCGGTGCAACCCCAAAGGAGCAACAAGGCGAACGGAAGCTGTACAGCGAGTCGGAGCTGTGGGCCATTTACCGAGAATACCGAGTACGCTTGAGGCAGTGACCAGGTTAGGACCGAGGATCAATAGTACAAAAAATAATAAAAGATCACCCGAGGAACAGATTGATGTGATCGCACACTTGCTGACACATGGCACGAGCAAATGATCATCTAATTCAGTTACGGTTTTTTTTTTCTTTTATTATTTTTTGTACTATTGATCCTCGGTCCTAACCTGGTCACAGCACCTAAAAGGACCTAATAAAAATAAGTTATGAACAAAAAAAAATAACACACAGCTGGAAGGAACTCCAAAACTCTGTTATGTACTGCGAATGAACTAATTGTAACATGATTATTCACTAATAAAACCGAATTGAAATTGAAAAAAAATAAGGTGACTATGATAGTCACTGCCCTTCTTATAAATGTCAACCTAAAAGTGAGCAAATTGAATTTATATGTTAAATCGATCATTTAATGATCATTCAAAAAATAACAATTTAATATTTAAGCTTTTAATAAATTTAATAAAAATTTGAAGTTAAGTAAATAAATCCAAATTTACTTAACAAACGGTTTTTTTCTGAAAATGTCTTCAAAACTGGAGATTTTTTATTGTTGTTTCAATAACGTCTAAAACTTGTAAAACTAGAAACTTTTTTCCGTTTTTTCCACTTAGAGAGTTTTGAATAATCCTATTTGTCAATGTTTTCGAAATAATAGTAAACTAACTTTTGAAACATTTAAAAATATGTGGAGTCGGAGTCGGATTCGGAGCCAACCATTTTTTTTTAAGCTGGAGTAGGAGTCGGAGTCGGCTAGAGTTGGTAGACCGGAGTCGGAGTCAGTTGGATCTGGAAGCCGGAGCCGGAGTCGGAGTCGGCTAATCTCAATAAGCCGGAGTCGGAGCAGGAGTCGCTTGGAGTCCGCAGCCCTGTAGATCCATCGAAAAAATGTTGTCTTGTCAAAAACTTTTTTTTGCATAAAAATGAAAAAAAAACGTTATCACAAATGGTTTCTTACCGTTGTTCATAAAAATTGACAAAGGGCTTTACTACCCAATTTACAACATTTAATCAACAGCATACCCGAAAAAGCTGTTTGTCTAATCTAATCTAATCTAACCCTAGCGCAGCCAGTCTTTCGAGGGCATCCTGGAAAATGCCTTAGGTTGATTAACGCCTAGCATCCTCTTGTCATTATTAACATTTGCAGTGCCCCATTGCAATAAATTGCATTGAAACATCACAAAACGTTAAAGCGGCCAGGCCAACTGCGTAAAGTTAACCGCAAAGATGATTCGTTGAAGTGGATTGAGTTTGAGCACGAATGTTCAAACCACAATACAATTCTGAATCTACAGGGAGGAAGAAACGTGGGGATCCCCCGCTCACGTTCCTGTTTATGAAAGCAATGAATCGTTGGGAGCACCATGCTAAGAAGTTTTGGTGCTCCGGGACCCTCTTGGATGGGACATCGTATTTCCACAAATGCCCTGGACACTATTTGCCGTGGTTATAGCGCCACAACTCGCTCACTGTTGGAGAAATATCAAAATTAGTACAGTTTGGAATTAACATTGTAAGATAGTATAAGTGACTTATTTTTAATCAATTTCAATTCAAAATTTTTAAAAACTAAACTATTAATAGAGTGAAACTAAAATTCTGTATGATTTTACATGGACTGTACAATCCATTTTAATGCTATGAGAAAAATGAAGGCACAGCATGCTACTTCTTGTAGTTGGTATCTAATGGCATAACAATAATTAAATAAATGAAGACTCACCTTTATTAAAACTCAAGTGCAAGGTTCACTCACACAAGCTCTGAAAAATAAACGATCCTACCTTAAATTGATGATACACTTCCGAACCTCTCAATTTGGTCCGATTAAAATGATCCACCCGAACACGACGGCAACATCTCTGCAATGTGGTGAGTGTGCATACCCGAAAAAGCTGTTTGTTCGGTAAAATTGAGAAAAAAATAACTGTTATTCATGGAAAAAGGCTTTAGCGAAAATGATGATTAGGGAATATGAAAATTCGGGAAAATTTAAATTTAAATAAACGGCAATTGGCGTAAGTGTCACTTCGGGGAAATGGCAATCAGGAAAATGGCCGATTAGGGGAAATGGCATTCGGGGATATAGCCGAATAGCGGAAATGATATTCGGGGATGTGGCTGTTTAGGGAAAATGGTATTCGGCCAATAAGGGGAAATGATTTTCGGGGAAATGGCATTCGGGGAAATGTCATTCGGGGAAAAGAGCTAGACCCCATTATTATTCATATTACTACCCACTGAGAATTTTGGCTCGAGCCTCGAGTCGATCTGGCTCGAGATCGAGCCTGAATCGAGTCGAGGCTCGAGCCAAAATTCTCAGTGGGTATGGTTACACGAAGTGTGTTATCCTGGTTGAACTCAAAATTCACCTGCAAATGTGTAAAATCAAACTGGAAAATGTGTAATGCCGATTCTCAGTGTACCGCACTGTGTTGTCCACCAAAAGAAAAAAAGCAAAAAAAGGTAAACAGAGAAATCACTTTTTTGGATAATAATTTTCAGCCAATACCCAGTCAAATCAATCCGAATTCTGAAACGGAATCTAATTAGAATCGTATACAAATTCCGTTTCAAACGCAACAACCGGTTCCGTGTTCGAACCGGTTGTTGCGTTTGAAACGGAATTTGTATACGATTCTAATTAGATTCCGTTTCAGGATTTGGATTGATTTGACTGGGTATTGGGATGGAATCTACAAGAATATGGTAGAATTTGCCATCAGCAAAACAATTCACTTGTTTTTTTTCAGGAATTTATCGTTTAAATTGCGGAAAATTTGAAAATCAAAAACCCAAAAAATGATTTGTTATGGGCTACCATTTGACAGCTGGTGCTTTTGTTGTGGGCTCTCATTTGACAACCGTGCTAATGTCGACTGTTGTCAGTTTGCTTTGGTCGGAATAGGGTTGCCATCCCCCCGATCCAATTAGAAACGCTTGTCCAAAGCAAAAACGCAATTTAATTTCCAAAAGTTGTTATGATCATTAAATTCCTTAAAAATCCGTATTCTACAAAAAAAATCCATACAAAAATCTGGCATGTAAAAAACCCTCAAATAGAGTTAAAAATCCGTACGGTACGGAAAAAAAATCCGTACAGTTGAGTGGCCTTACTTATGCTTATGTTAAAGTATAGATATTTATACAGAAACACTGCCATAAATTCTTTTTTTTATCTTTTCAGGGAACCCAGCAATACTTGATGTAGTCTATCCATGACAAGAATTATAAAAACCTTAGATGTATATAAATATATTTCACCATGACATACGGTTGTATAAAAGAATCTTACCAGTAGACATTATTGCAGTCATCGTTTTTACATCTTGAGCCTATAAAAGCAGTCATAAATAATTATCTTACCAGACATTCTTTAGAGCAGCTATTTTTTGTATTTGTTGAAGTTTAATTTATGGTTCACAAAATTAGATGTAACGCGTCTAACGATGAATGAAAAATAAACATACATAAGCTTCGCATAGTATTTTTCATCCTGAGCAATTCTTCACAAATTCGGTCTTTTTTCTTTAATTTTAATATTTGTATTTTTTAATCCGACTGAAACTTTTTTGGTGCCTTTGGTATGCCCAAAGAAGCCATTTTGCATCATTGGTTTTTCCATAGACTAATTAAAGACTAAACAATCCGAACAAAATTTTCAAAAAAAGCCATAGAACCATAGAATAATAAAAGACTACTCAGTGGGCTCTGAACCATGACTCAACCTTTTTATGACCCCTCGGCAGGGCCGCTTCACTGTCAAAAATGACAGATCGAAATGTCAACAACTGGCAGCTCTGACTTTGACATGACATTTCGCGCAATGTTATTAGGTCTATTCCCGTACTGCAGAATTCTGCAATTGGGTACTAAAGCCCTATGTCAATTTTTATGTACAACGGTAAAAAACACGATAAAAACCCATTTCTGATCACTTTTTTTCATTTTAATGCAAATTTTTTTTTTGACCAGACAACATTTTTCCGATGGATCAACTATGGTCCCCTTGGAACGAGCCGTCAAGTAGGAGCTTTTCTGTCAAGAAGGACCGCGAGGTTAATTTTTCAAAATTGATTTAAAAATCCATTTTAAACTCTTTGTGCTCGTACAAAGGGCCATTGTACTCAGAAAAATAAGCTTTATCGCTGTAAACAATAACATCAGCAATCTAAGCTTCATTTTAGGACCCAATTCTGCACAAAAACGGCAGCAGAGCGTTCCCGTACTTTTCTGCAACAAAAGTAACTTTTCTCTCAGGCAGAACTTCTGCAGTGAGAGAGGTAGAAGTTGCAGCAAAACCGTTTCCGTTTTTTTCTGCAAGCTCTCTCTTCTCTTTCTCGTTGAAAAGTTACTGCAATTTGGTGTAATGGATGTTGAGTACACGCTTACATAAAATTTGCCAGTTCTGTGAAATCAAGCATTTTATTATAAGTTGTAATAATAAATGATTTTGGGGAGGTTTTTTTATATCTGGTTTTATTGAGAACGATTTTCTTGTGTTAACGATTTCAGGCTTATTTCATTCATGTAAATGATAAAACGATTTTTTAAGTGTTAATATTTGTACCTGATAAAAAAATTGATAACTTAAGCCATAGTATTACAGCACGGCTACCCGAGCAGGGGTAAATAACACGGGAATACCAAATTTTGGTATTACTTGAGCAAATAACAGCGACCAAAATGTGCCCTTGGTTGCCCAGTAATAGATGGTAAAATACCATGAAATCATACCAAAGTCTTGTATGTGGAAGGGCACAACAATACCAAACCATGTTATTCCAAGGGTAAAATAATACCTCAAAATAGAACCATTTCAATACCAAGTTGAGGTCTTCTGGATTTTTGAACATTGCTTGAATACCAAAACTTGGTATTGCCAATCATATTTTGGTATTCCTGTGGTCTTCCACATACATGATTTTGGTATGATTTGATGGTATTTTACCATCTATTACTGGGCAACCAAGATCACATTTTGGTCGCTGATATTTGCACAAGTAATACCAAAATTTGGTATTTTCATACCATTTTTAGTGCAGCAGTTGCAGTTAGTGAAAAAACGGAAATGATCCATATGCAACAGCCAAATCTACTCACCTGATGATTCCATGTTGTTCTTAGTGATATTCTTCACCACACCGAATGCATTTGTCATTGATGAACGGCCTGTGCATGAAGTTCTTGAAGATTCTGAAAAATAACAAGATTGAAAAATAAGTGTTATTAAAATAAAACTGGATTGAAATTTACCAAAATTCAATAATCTTTCGATTGACTCGTTTTTCAAAGTATTTGGTTTTTTTTTCAAGTCATTTTAGTGCAAAATTTATTATCTTGTCCAAATTGGTAAAAAAAAATCCCATAGTTTCAGGGAAAATTGATGAAACCTGTAATAGTCTGAACACCACTGCATTCCCAACATACCCATTCACACTTAATTTCCATTTTTATTACCATGCCCGGACCTCGCACAACAAGACCAGGTTTTGTCTTTCAAAACACAAACCCTGCCTGGCTGTAGAGCCCACACACAGTTAGAACCACTTGGCGCAAGCATAATTGCTGATGCTTGCGTATAGCCTTTTTCGAACCATATTTTGGTTCATCGACAATTGGCCGGGACGCTGACTCCTGCTGAGCCAGCGCAAGGGTTCAACCCAGTACAAGCCAACACCAGAAGTCTATACTGTAGCACGTAAGTGTCACCACTCAAATTACATGTGATGCAACAAATTTGACTAGCATAAATACCCGAGTTCAAATAAACAAAAATGAGTCTTTTCGGCTGGAACATCAAGGCGACTTGTCTACTTTATTTCGAGCTCCGAGCTGGTTACTGCTCCTCGCAGTCTACCACACCTTGGATAGCTCTTAATGCAAAGAAAGTCCCTGCAGGTTTCCCCGCGGTAGTGCCGAACGTTTTATAAGATATTATATGGCGACCGTGACAGCGGCTTCGCGTCAAAGTTTTGACAGCACGCCGTAGTGACCCGAAATGCCACCACACTGGAAAATCTTTCGTGCCGCGTTAGTGCACCGAACAGTGACCGAGCTAGGTGCCCAGTATGTGCCAAAAAAGTGAAAAAGAAAAAAAACATCAAAAAGTGCTCAGAACTCCGGTGACCCCCAGTGCAAAAGTGTTATAGAAAGTGCGCGCAGAAAATGACGAAAAACAATCTAACAAACGATTTACGGAAACTTCAATCAACGCTAAAATCAAAGAAACCAATACAGTTGGACAACAACCAACTAAAAAGTTGTTTAATAGCGGAAAAACTAGCAAAAATGCTGCCAACGGTGAAATAATAATAAATAGTGAAGTACAAAAATAGTGATGGTGAAGCCAACGCCTATAAAAAAATAAAAATTGTGGATTTCCTGAAAAGTAGCAGAATTCTCCCAACCATTACCGGGCATGTACTTATGTCAACAACGAGAGGACTGATGACCCACCATCAGGCCATCCAGGACCAACCGGTGGAATCATCTTGGCTATCATCTACTCAGACGCGATCGCAACGAGCAACGAGTTAGAATCGAATGAGGTCACCAACAACAGCAGCAGTAGCAGCACCCAGATGCAGCCAGATCAAAAAAAAAACAACAACAAACAACCGTAAAGGGGAGCGCGCTTTTAGCGGACGCATATCCTTACGCGGTGTTTCTACACGGACTCAACATCGGTAATCATCTAGAAGGGGAGCGTCGGTTGTGGGAACGGACGGTTCCACCACAACCCGGACCGCAGACCCGCGGCAACATCTGAGATCAACCGTAGGGGAGCCAACCAACAAGATCATCAGGGGAGCGTCAACAACATGCATCAACAAGTAACAAGAAGTAACAATTGATGAAAATTTTTGAAGCAAATAGTTAGTAATATTTTTTTTTTCAAATGAAAAATGGCCGACGAATGCCATGGAAGAACTAGATTTAAACATAAAAACCTTGCATAAGATCTTAGAAACCCTTGAAAAAAATCCTTATAGGAATTTTCTAGCACACACACTACTACTCAAAAGGGAAGTAGCACAAAAAAGTTACTCGAACATAGAAAAATATCTTCTTATTAACGAAGAGAAGATCGAATCAAGTAAACTTAATTTTTATATAAAAGCTTCTAGAAACACTTTTCAAAAAATCGAAGACTTTATTACACTTCGATTAAATCAAAAGCAAACAAAACGATTGTCCTTGAAGACAATCGTAAAAAATTACAATAATTTTCCAACGGTCAATCTTTGATATAAGAAGCAAAGAAATGACTTCACCGTTGGAAATGATAAAATTGGTCTCCTCCCCTTGTCGCTCCTTACGACGGGGAGTCGAGCAAACTTGAGTGCACATTAGATGCACTCAAGACCATTAAACCTCTGGTAACGGAGGCAAATAAAGCAGCTACCCTGCAATCTATTGTGTCCAGATTTGCTGGTAGAGCGCGTCAGTTCGTGCCAGAAATTGACAATGCAACAACTATAGATACAATTATGGCAGCACTGGGTGGGTGCAAAATAAAAACCAGCCCAGAAGCTGCCCTAGTAACATTAAACGCCACTAAACAAACTGGCGATATAAAAACCTTCACTCGGGAAATCGAGAAACACACGTTTGCTCTCGAGCAAGCGTATCGTGATGACGATATGCCCGGTGATACGGCAAATAAATATGCCAGTAAAGCTGGCATAAAGGCACTGGCGAATGGTTTAAAAAATAAAGAAGCGAAAACCATTATAAAAGCCAGTGCCGGAGCTGGAAAAATATTAAAGCTTTCCGATGCAATTAACATTGCATTGGAAGAATCAATTGATACTCCTGCCGAAATACTATTATTCCAACAATCTAAATCAAATAAAAATTACCGCAACAATAATGGTAACAATAATAACACAAACGGTAATAATTACCGTAATCGTAATGGTAACAACCGTTATCATGGCAATTATAACAATAATTATAATAATAATTATAACAATAATAATCGTAACCATAACAATAATAATCGCAATCGTAACAATAACAGAAACAACAATCGAAATAATAACAATAACTATAACAATAACAATAATTATAATAATAGAAATAGCAATAATCAATCAAATAGAGGTAATGGTCATGGGAATAACAGAAACCCTCACCAAATTTTTCAACTAAATACTGATCCCAACAATCAACAAAACGTTCAAACTCAGAACGTTAATAACAACCAAACCGGGTCAAACAGAGAAAACCAACATTTTTTAGACTAGACGCAAAATCCATTTTTCCGTAAACAATGCCTCAGCGAATTTTGTATTTATCACTGCAGGCATGGCCAACTCAAAATGCAGTTTTATAATTGACACAGGTGCTGATATTTCAATATTTAAAGCCGGTAAATTGAAACCCGAGCAAAAGTAAATACCGCAAAGCAGTACAATTTAACAGGAGTTACAGATGGATCAATACGTACATTGGCCGAAACTGAAACTCAATTGAAATTTGATAATGGATTGATCGTCAGTCATATGTTCCAAGTCGTCCCTAGCGATTTTCCCATAATAACAGATGGACTCCTAGGACGCGATTTCTTTATTAAATACAAATGTTCAATTAACTATGAAAATTGGTTATTGACATTTAATTTTCAAGAGAACACCGTTGAGGTACCAATTGAGGATAATTTAAATAACTCAATAGTAGTACCGCCCAGGTGCGAAATAATTAGAAGAATTCCACAACTTAGTGTCGATGAGGATTCTGTTGTGTTTTCTGAGGAAATCCAACGAGGATTATTCTGCGGAAACACAATAATATCCCCTAACACAAGTTGTGTGAAATTAATAAATACAACGAATTCACCAATTTTACTGAAGAAATTTAAACCGAAAATTGAACCATTAAGGAATTTTGAATTATTGATCCTAAACAACCAAAACAGAGTAGAAGACATAATTGAAAAAATAAATTTTGATGAAATTCCAAACTATACACACGACCCTTTAAAGCAATTAATCACAAAATTTTCGGATATTTTCTGCTTACCCGACGAAAAACTAACCACAAATAATTTCTATGAACAAAAAATTAACCTCACTGACCCTAGTCCAGTATATATCCCTAATTATAAAACTATACATTCACAAAAACCCGTAATTGAGGAACAAGTTAAAAAAATGATAAATGACAAAATTATTGAACCATCTGTATCGAATTATAATTCACCAATTTTATTGGTGCCCAAAAAATCAAGTGATGGTTCTAAGAAATGGAGATTAGTCGTTGATTTCCGTCAGTTAAATAAAAAAATATTGGCAGATAAATTTCCATTGCCGAGAATAGATACGATTTTAGACCAGCTAGGAAGAGCTAAATATTTTAGCACCCTAGACTTGACATCTGGATTTCACCAGATTCCTTTAGAGCAGGAATGTAGAAAATTTACTGCATTCTCCACGGATACTGGGCACTTCCAATTTTTAAGATTACCGTTTGGTTTGAACATTAGCCCAAATAGTTTTCAAAGGATGATGACCATTGCAATGGCAGATCTCACTCCTGAAGTAGCTTTTATTTATATTGACGATATTATTGTCATAGGATGCTCAATGAGACATCACATTAAAAATTTAACTACTGTTTTTGAAAGATTGCGACATTACAATTTGAAGCTTAATCCTTCAAAATGTAAATTTTTTAAATCTGAAGTAACTTATCTGGGGCACAAAGTCACAGATAAAGGAATACTCCCAGATGATTCTAAATATGAATCACTGGTTAAATATCCAGTGCCTCAGAATGCTGACGAAGTTCGAAGATTCGTCGCATTTTGTAACTACTATAGAAAATTCGTTGAAAATTTTTCAACAATTGCTCACCCTTTAAACCAGTTATGTAAAAAGAATTGCAAATTTGACTGGTCTGTTCAGTGTCAACTCGCCTTCGACACACTGAAACACAAACTGCTTTCACCAAAATTTTACAATACCCTGATTTTGCCAAAACTTTTATTCTCACAACGGATGCTTCTAACGTCGGTTGTGGAGCAATTTTATCCCAAATCACTAGTGAAGGCGATCGACCGATAGCCTACGCTAGCAGAACTTTACACCTGGTGAGAAAAATAAGTCTGTTATTCTCAAAGAACTAACAGCAATCCACTGGGCAATTAACTACTTCAAACCATATCTTTACGGAAATAGGTTTGTAATCAGAACTGATCACAGACCACTTGTACATTTATACGGAATGAAAGACCCAACATCCAAATTGACACAAATGCGTTTGGATTTAGGAGAATTCAATTTCGATGTAATATATATAGCTGGTAAGGAAAACGTGGGTGCGGACGCGCTCTCACGAATAGTTATAACAAGTGAACAACTACAAAATATGCAAATGCTCGTAGTAAACACGAGATCAATGCAGAAAACGAAAAGCATGCAAAGCACGCAGGTTGATACTAGTATCACCTATCAAGCGGCTTATACAGTTGAAAACATTAATGAAACGAGAAAATTATGCGCTTTACGTGTTGTCAATAACACTTTACAGATCTATAAAAACAAAAAAATAATGATGAAAATCCCATTTCAGCCAGAAAATGAAAGACCAACTTTAGAGATGACTCTTTCAAGGCTTGAAAAAGAATTAAAGAAAATGAGAATCAATCGAATATCTCTTTCAACGGAAGATGAAATTTTCAAAAAAGTAACAACTTCTACATTTAAAATTGTAGCTAATAAAACTTTGCAAAGTCTACAAATTTTAATATACAAACCACCAATGTATGTAGATAACAAAAATAAAATTCAAGAAATCTTACGAAATTTCCACAATACACCGACAGGAGGACACGTAGGACAAACTAAAATGTACCTACAGATCCGAGACCTGTACCGGTGGAAAGCAATGAAACGTTCTATTACACTTTTCGTTCAGGCCTGCGAACTGTGTAAAAGAAATAAAATTGTACAACATACTAAAGAACCACAAATAATAACAACAACTCCGAGTAAACCTTTTGAAATCATTACAATAGATACAGTAGGACCCCTACCAAAAACCAACAACGGCAACAGATATGCAATAACAATCCAGTGCGAACTAACTAAATATATAGTTCTTGCACCAATACAAAACAAAGAAGCTAATACTATAGCAAGAGCCATAGTAGATAACTTCATCTTAATTTATGGAAATTTTTTGGAAATCAAAACCGACCAAGGTACCGAATATAATAACGAAGTTCTTAGTCAGATTTGCAAACAATTGAAAATAAAACAAACTTTTGCAACTGCCTATCACCCACAAACCATTGGTGCTCTTGAAAGAAATCATAGGTGTTTAAACGAATACCTACGATGTTTCGTTAACGAGCATCAATCGGATTGGGATGATTGGTTGAAATATTATCAATTTAATTACAACACAACTCCACATACTATTCATGGGTACACACCATACGAATTAGTGTTCGGTGTTAAAGCAAACTTACCACATAGCAATAATCAAAGAAATCTAGATCCAGTCTACAATTTAGAAGCATACCACAATGAGTTGAAATTTAGATTACAAAAGAGCCAAAATTTAACAAAGTCAATATTAGAACAGCAAAAACAAGAAAAAACTCAAATTTGTAACAAAATAATTAATCCTATCCACATACAAATAGGCGATCTGGTTTATCTAAAAAATGAAAATAGGAGAAAACTAGATTCATTTTATCAAGGTCCATTTAGAATCACACAAATCAGAGATCCGAATTGCGAATTAGAAGAACCTATAACAAAAAGAAAACAATAGTGCACAAAAATAGAATAATCAAATAAACCACCGAGCCTAGCATCAACAATGCAGGTAAATTTTTCCCAGCAATAGACTGCGGAAGTGAAAAATTCGGATACAAAACAACATACACATACACATACACAATGTAACAAAACACAATGTAACAAAACACAATGTAACAAAGCAAACACACAACAACAAAAATTCATAAATATATCAAAAAAAATTGTAAATGGCTACTGGAGAATGGCAAAGAATAATTTTACTTCATAAAACTATTCTTTTAAAGGGGGAAGGTGTAATAGTCTGAACACCACTGCATTCCCAACATACCCATTCACACTTAATTTCCATTTTTATTACCATGCCCGGACCTCGCACAACAAGACCAGGTTTTGTCTTTCAAAACACAAACCCTGCCTGGCTGTAGAGCCCACACACAGTTAGAACCACTTGGCGCAAGCATAATTGCTGATGCTTGCGTATAGCCTTTTGCGACTTGTCTACTTTATTTCGAGCTCCGAGCTGGTTACTGCTCCTCGCAGTCTACCACACCTTGGATAGCTCTTAATGCAAAGAAAGTCCCTGCAGGTTTCCCCGCGGTAGTGCCGAACGTTTTATAAGATATTATAAACCTTTCAATACCAAAATAATACCAAAATGTGCCATCCTGACTTAGAAAATTTTCCACAATTTCAAGTCATTTCTGTAGGGGGTATATCAAAAATGTTTAAAATCAAGTTTGAAATTTCCGGTTTTCAATTAAAGCATTCGCTTTGAGACATAATTTTAGCGCAAAATTAATTATTTTGTCAAAATTGGTCAACATTTTCCCATAGTTTCAGAGGAATTTGATAAAACACTGTAATACCAAAAGAATACCAATATGTGGTGTTCGACCATTGACAAATTCTGCAATTTTGTAATATCAAAACAATACCTTAAATTGGTATGATACCACATTTTGCTCTTGCATAATCCTCAAGACAAATTTTAAAGGGTCCAGGAATACCAAAATTTGGTATTGATACCAGAGAAAGGTATTATTACGCATTTCCCTTGTTATTTACCCATGCTCGGGTAGTACCCCAACAAAAAAAATGTACTATAAAAACAAAATGTTTTTAAAAACTTTTAAAAGACACATTTCTTTTGTGTTTAATAATTTCAAATAAATATTAGTTTAGGAATAATTTTTGATCTTAAATTGATTTTGAATAAACTAAATGTGTGTTTTAAAATAATAGGTAAATTTAATTAGCAAACAATAAGTTGTACCTTTAACGGTGCTACCAATTTGTATTCTATATGATCCAAAAAAAAATATGTAATTTTGTCGAAATTAAAATTCTTAAATTCTTAAATTTTTTTTCAAATTATAATTTCTTTGAAACTTTTAGCTGTAGTTTTTTAAATTTTGTAAGTTTTAAATTTTAGATGTATGAATTTTTATATTTATTAACCTTATTTTTCAATTTTGTATTTTTGAAATTAGGCTTTTTTAATTTTAAACATTTTGAATTACTTAATTTTTAATTATTTGAATTTTTTAGCGCTGAATTTGTGATTGTTTCATTTTTCTTATATAAATATTTGCATTTAAAATTTCTCAAATACCTGATTTGTTTTTTTTTAGTTTCTCAATTTATAAAATATTAGCTTTTTTAAAATATTTTATTTGTGAATTTCTTAATTTCCGAGTTTCTAAATTTATGTATTTCCATATTTTCGAGTTTTTGATTCATCTACTTTCTAATATTTTCCAATTTTGCTGCGTCACCGTTGTTCTTCCATGTGACATCCATAATTTATTTTTTGTTATCCTGAATAAAAAAATCTTCGAATGTTCTGCTATCAAAACATGTATTTATCTGGGTGCTGAAGAGACAGAATGCGTAACGTGATTTTCGAAAGCTCCCTACTGCTCCCCACTAATACAACTACACTACAGCTGTAAACATGGTAAACATAAACAAAGTAGAACGCTATGTTCAAGCTCAAGCGTGACATATTTGTTGCTGCTGAAGTGAATTGTTTTGAAACATTTTGAATCTGTTGATGTTAAAGTTTTCGCTGAAAATTTAAGTGCTTTGCTTTTTTTTGCTCATAGACTAAACAACAATTGGCGGGTAAAAGAGGCAATTTTAGTTTCCCACGTGACGAATAATTGCGTGGAATTATGTGAAGCAGAAGAGTAACCGAATTAAAGTTTCGGGCTTTTGAATTTCTTCTTAAGATTTGTTGACTTCGAATACTTCAAAAGCTCGATGAGATCAACTTTTTTTTATTTCTGAAAAAATAAATTATAGATCGATCACAATACTTGCCACTTCTTGGTATCATTTTGCGAACCGCTTTGACAGTCCCAAATTGAGGCCGCTTTGCGAACCACTATTCCGCACCCAGGTATTTATGATCCATTATAAATTAAACCTTAGTTTGTCACTTTTTTTTTAGCTATATTTGTTAAACGTACCTGCCACCACTAGCGTGCCCAGGGTGGGGCAACATGGGGCAGTTGCCCCACCATCCTCGGAAATTTGTTCTAAAATTGGGCAGGGGGTGTCCATAAACGACGAAATTTTCAAAACTCTAATATTTTTGCCCCACCTTCCTTGAGGACCTGGGCACGCTAGTGCCTGCCACACTCATTTCTATTTTTTACCTGATGTAAAAGTTTTGAATTGTTTATAATGTATAATTTCTACCTAAGCATAAGCATCTTTTAAATAAAATGTTGAGTTGCATAAAAAAATAAGTCCCCGTTCTATCCCTCTTTTAAATGTTTTGAAATAATAAAAAAATTTAATACCCAATTTGAGTAAATCCACTCAACTGTGTACAATATTGCAGAAAAAGTACGGGAACGCGATACCCAGGCTAAAGTTTTGCGGCTTCTCTCCTTGCAGAACTTTTGCAAAAGAGAGAGATGAAGAGAGCGAGCTGAACAGTACGGGAATGTGCTGCAAAAAAGTAACTTATGCTGGCTGCAGGATTCTGCAGAAGCTGCAGAAATTCTGCAATTCTGCAGGTACGGGAATAGACCTATTGTTTGGGTTTTTGTTTTGATTTAAACGGAACCAGTATCCGAATGAGGACGATGATTACTAGAGTGAACCATCGTCTGGAGGGGATCCCGATCGAGGGAGATCCCGTGGGTAGTCGGACCGCCTCCGGCCCGCCAGGGCAAAACCGTCCTCATTCAACCCGGAATTGTCACTCTGAAAGGATAGAATGCCCTTGCAGACGCCATCTGGGTCTCGACAACGGCACCTACTTCAAAAACCTCAAAACAGCCAAGATCTTTGCCCTGAACTGTCAACTTGGCATTCCGAACCCCAGCGATAACGTCGTCAAACAAAAATTTGTCCCCGAACCAGCTTCACCGACAAAGTGCACGACCGCCCCGAGCACCTCTTTCGCCGTCACCGATATAGGCGAGCTGTACGCGGAGGTCAGCACAGTTTGTTCCATCTAGAGGAAGCCCCGAGGGGGATGACACTTCGCGATTTGAATAAAATCGCGCCAAATCGCGTCAAATTCCTTCATTCTTGTTCATCGTACCTTCATCGCGGTCGTTTTCCCCTCATCGCGCCAGATCGCGCTCATCGTGCTCATCGTGTTCAGATCGTGCTCGAATGAAAATTTACATTCATGCAGTCAGAGTTGCCATAAAAAAATCGTTCTAGCAGTTTTCCATGAAACTGGCCGCACTGTTGAAATGTTTTTTTTTATTGATTCGAGCAGTCCGAAAAAGTAAATAAACCGAAATTCTTCGTTGTTTCGGGACGGATTGCGGCAGCTGCTCTTGAAGATTCTTTTTTATTTCTCGCGTTCGACAAGGTGTTCAGTTCGAGGTTCAGCCGGAACTTTTTCACCTGGTATGAGCTGGATCCTGCACCCCGGGGGGTGGTGACACTTCGGTGTAACTGGTGTTTCCTATGCTGCAAGGTCTCATCTGCTGTGAAACCGGCGAAACCTGCCTGACGGCCTTCCACCTCGAGTGACTCCGCCGGAAGGTCGCTACATCTGTGAAAAATTCGAATCCGGCCGAATGATTCTGTACGACGAAATAGTCTGGGCCAAATGTTCCGTGTTCAAGTTCTAACCCGCGCTCACGATTCCCCCTCCAGCGGTCCCGGACGTATTGTTCCGGCGGCAACACAAGCACGCACGACCTTGGCTGGATCAACCGGAGGCGAATCTACCTCTATCACGAGGTCGACGCGGACAGGGTTTCAAGCAGCTGCAGGCAGAAAAATCTTACGCCCAGGAATCTGCCCCGGACGATTTGAGCTTTAAGGTGAAATTTACCACGGGGGATTTCTTGAATATCTCGAAAACGATAAGACTTAGCCCAAATCTCTCTTCGCCCAAAATTCAAGCTGCTTTTTCTGAACATTTTTCACCAAAAAGTTTTTTTTCAAAAAATTGTTTACATATAGAAAATATGTTTGACAACTTTGATGCTAAAAATATCATAAATATTGTTAGAAAAGGTACACTTTTGGCTCCGTAAGAAATTCGAGAAACTTATCCTCTACATTTCGTTCTTTGGGATCAAATCTCTAGGTCGTATAGTTTTTGAGTAATTATCTTAGACAAATGCAAACTTTTGAAATTTTCCACCAATTTTGGTTTTGTTTATTTTTGGGTGCGCGCATGTCATGGCCTGCTCTCGCCGCGCGATCCAAGCACCTCCGCCCGCCGCGCATCTTGGTGAGTGGTGATCAATCCACACTTCCACACATTACTTTTCTGTTGATGTGCGATAAAAGAAGTTTCGGAGAAAAAAATATTTTTTTTCTTCTTTTTTTTTTTGTTTTCTTTTATAATTATGGAATCTTGTATGGTACGCTTTATATTTTTAAAGCGATTCGATAAGTCAAACGAAATAGTTTGACTTTTTCGATGGATGAAGCACAATGAATTCTTATAAGAAATGTTTGTGATTGCGGGAAAACGATAGGTTTATTGTCTCATATGCCTTTTATGTACAATCTGTTTGCATTGGCTGGGAGCATTGATTTAGAATATTTATTTTTATTTTTTAAACTGTTTGATAAACAGTACTGTTATCTTTTATAATCTTTATTAGTTTTAGGCACCAGTGGAATTTTTCAAGATAAGATTTGTCTCCTCACGCCTTCCGTCGAATGGGGAAGTAAATATTAGTCCCGGCCAAACCTAGAACCTAGGCCATTAGGTCAGACCAGGTGTAGGAGTCGTCACATTGGATTGCTTCAGTAAAGTCACTGGTCGGCAGTTCGACTCATAATCTACTCAGATTTGCGTGAGATTTTTGCGTTTTTTCAGATCGAAATATAAAAATGCAGTTACTTTAACGAAATATTTACCAAAAACTCGGACTTCATAAGCGAGCATTATGCCTATCCTAAATAAAATTCTATTCAAACCTGCAGATGGACTCGCATTCCAAAGGTCGTCAGTTCAAATCACGGTGTGAATGGGAGATTGCCTTTGGACACCTAGTTTCGAGTAGGAATTTCGCAATAGAGACCGTCATGGCCATGCAGTAGAGTAGACAATTTGATTTTTAATTGATTTGACTCAAATGATTTCTTCTATATTACTATATTTGGATTTGAAAAAAAAACGAAATATCCCTAGCTAATTTGTACATCCCAAAAATATATCTAAAACAGTTATTTATGTGGGCTGTATTAGATTTCTTTTTTTTTATTTGAAATTTCATCTGGTTAACAATTTATCATCTCATTTAGTTATTTGAAAAACTGGGATTTTTTTTGCAAATATCACGAACAGCTACTTTCCTATAAAATGAAATTCTTTATAATCAAATAAATTACGATGCCTTTGTAATTCTAACAATTTCACGTAACACAAAAATATCGCCGCCCTTGTCAATCAGGGAGCAAACCATACTAAATTTAAAAAAAATCATTGAAATTCAAAAAGCAATAGATGAAAACTATTGAAAATACAGGTTCCTGTATTGTTGTTAATTTTGTTTTGTATTTAGGAAATGTTTAAATTTATTTTTCAAAAATCATAAAATACTAACAATGTATAGTAAAATGGGTCAGCACCACGCTGAAAAGGGTGCCACAATGTTCGATTCTTTATTCTTAGAGAGTTTGTTTGTTCCAATACAATAAAAAATATCTTAGATCGTGAATTTACAGACTGTACAATAATGTTGAAATTATAGCATCGCAAAATAAAGAAACTTTTTAGATCTATTTTGTTATTTTATTAGAAAACAGTATGGTTTTTATGTTCACTGTTTCGAAAATTGGTGAAATGGAGTTTTGGCATTATTACGCTGGATAGAACAAAATATATGAAAACGGCTACCTCTAGATTGTGAATCCGTTCCGCGTTCCGTTTTTTCCACAGAGAAGTTTCATCATTCCCTCTCCCGCTTCACATATACCTGAAAAATAACAATTTTGTCAAGACCTATGTTCTGGTGCGTATAACATTTTTATTTTTTCTATGGAAACCTTAAATTCATTTTTGTCTTATACAAATTGATAAGGCATTGTGAGGCAAAATTGATACTTGAAAAATTATTCAGATTTACGCAAATAGTTTATGAAAATGTATTTTTTACAACAGAATATTGATTTAGTCATTTTCTGTTATAAATAAATAAGTGAACTATTGTTTGAAGTATACCGATTCAACAAAATGAAATGCTCGTTTTTATAACCAAACAAAGATAATGAATAGTCTATCGCCACCAAATTAAAAGCCTTCTTGTACTACTCATTCCTTTATCTTATTTTTTTATTATCTTTTTATTTTTATTTTTTTAGACGAAAAGCCTATTTTGTTAATGATTTAATTTTATATGTTTTATGACTACATAAAAATATATCTATCGATGAGAATGTTTAATATTATAACCGATATGTTCAAACTTCAAAAACAATTACTGCAAAATTAATTTTGTGAAATTTGTGTTTCAGATCAAGTTACCTTTTTCCTAATAATTTGCTAAGCAATAAAAGCAATATGCAAAATTCCTTTGCAAACATTCTAGAACTCCAAAGTTTCATAAAAAGGTAAAATGATTTAAAAGTTTTTTTTTATTTTAAAATATAGTTTTAGGCTTCAAAATCGGCCAGACAAATCAGAAGGCAAAAAAAAAACATATTGAAAAATAACTTCAATATTTTAATGAAAATTCAAGTGCAATCAGCTGAAATCAATTTAATATGCATTCCCCTGCGTTTAGATTTATTTTTATATTATTTGGGTTTATTCAAAATTTTATTTATTTTTGAAAATTTTCGATATACAGTACAGCAATAAGTTTCTTTTTTGGTCAAATTTTTAATTACGTCAAACAAAAAACTAATGATGGCAAAACAACTGAACTGAGCAATTATCTACGAATTCGGTATTTTTTTACAAATTCTGATTTTTGTATTTTTAATTCGGCTGAACTTTTGTAATGACTGTTTTGTGCTTCATACAAAAAAGTAAAAGTAATTGTTTCGAAAACGCTACCTTACAAACAAAACGGCATGGCAAAAAATTTTTTAAAAAATTGTTCGCTATACAGCATTGCCTTGGCGTTCTCGATTGCGAGATTCCTACTCGAAAGTAGGTGTCCGAAGGCTTGATTGTTGAGGCAATTGCAAACCTCTTTTTACACCTAAGCTTCCATCCACCCCGGGATTCGAACTGACGACCTTTGGATTGTTAGTCCAACTGCCTACCAGCGACTCCACCGAGACAGGACCCAGGGAGACGACTCCTACACCTGGACTGAGCTAACGACCTAACCTTTTAGGTTTGTCCGGGGCCAACATTTACTTCCCCGTCCGACGGAAGGCGTGATCAGACAAATCTCGTCTCGAAAAATGCCACCGGGACCTTCTGGGATCGAACCCAGGCCGATTGGGTGAGAGGCAATCACGATTAAATATTTTGGGAGCGTGTTAGAAAACAAGCCACAAAAAGTTCAGCTTTTTATAAAACTTGAATTTGATATTATATTTTATATATTGTTGAATGCCAAGAGAATCCCAAAAAAATTCAACTGAGTTTTTAGGACATTATTTGTTTTAATAAGAGAAATGCTTTGAAGTAATAATGTTATTTTAAATACGAGAAAAAAAAACGACATATTATGTTTTCTGAACAAAATTATGGTAAATTTTTTTAAGAAAGATTCCCTGGCACAAATTTTGCAATCCCGAAAAGACGAAAATAACTTGGAAACAACATTTTTTGATATTTATAACAAGATTTGTTATTCATCGTTGTGATTTTTTTGTTATTGGATTGTTATTGTAATAACAGACTAATAACACTTTTAATTATTCTTCGAACAAATCTTTGTTATTATTTTTTGTTATTTCAACAACTAATCCGATCATTCCAATAACAGTTGGAGTATTCCTCCATAACAAAAAATGTTATTCCAAAGTTGTTTTGGCCAATATCAGACCAATAACAAATTTTGTTATGATATCATAAATTGTTATTAAATTCTTATGTGAAAATTGATTTTTCAAGAAGTTTCCATAACACTTTCTGTTATTTTAACAGTATTTGTTATTGAAATGGCATGAATTAGATGGAAAAAGATGGATAAAACAATCATATTTGATTTAAACAATTTATTTGTTGACAAAACAAAGTAGATTTTTTGTTTTGTTTGTCATTTTTTTCATTCCGAAGGATGAGCATACACAACATTTTAAAGGGCATGGGTACATAAATCGAAACTTATTTTTAAAATTAAAATGAAATAAGTTGCTTAGTTATATTTATATATTCTTAGTAATATGCTACAATAAACGACTTGACAACTATTTGAGATATGAATGATTTTAATAAAAATAAAGATTTTTAACTGTATATTTTTCTTGAACAATCCTTTTTTTAAATTGTAAATTCATTTGAATGTACATATTCCAATGATTGTAAAACTATCAATGATTGATTCAAATTATTATTTTATTAAATATAAGATTGTTTTTTTACAACCAATCACATCACGATGATTGAGCTCTGGGTCTTTTCTTGTTATTATTTATGTTACCTATATGTATTTTTGTTTTGAATAACTGTTTTTTTTTTAAAGAAGTCGGTTTTTGGCGTGGCTGCATTTCCTACCTAAAATAATGTGGAATAAATACAATTCAATTCAATTACTATTACTTTTAATCCACAAAAGAAAAATAATAAAGATATATTAATTTTGGGGCAGCGAATGACCACGTTGGTTAAAGCTGCCATAAATAAATAAATGAACAACAACATATTAATTTCATTGACGTATATTTCCTCTTTATCGATATAATTTTTGTAATCAAGGGTCAAATGTGGAAAATGAGAATTTAAACATTATTTCAGACACAATTTTAGGTATTCGAAAATAAAGGTACTTAGTTGAATGTACTTGTGTTATCGTTGAGTTTATATTTTAAAGTTTTCAAGTTTGAAGTTTTTTTAGATTATGAAATGTGAAATCGCTGCGCAATTATTTCCCAACAAATAGGCTGGTACAAATATTTTTAAAAGTTTTTGTCACCCCCTCCTTCAAAATTGGCCCGAAAAATCAGGGGGCAAAAAAAATATTTTTACAATAAACTTCAAAATTTCAAGTGCAACCACCTGAAATCAAACTAAAATACATTCTCCTGCGTTTAAAATCATTTTTAGCATGCTTGGGTTTTTTTTTTAAATCATAAGATTTTTTGAAAATGTTCGATGTAAAATCTTTTTTTTCGATACAATTTTTGTTTTTGTCAGATCTTAGATTTTTTGAAAACTAATGATTGCAAAACAACTGAACTAGTGTAAAATGCCTTTTTCTACACTTTTTTCATTTAAATGTGAAGACTATGGCTTGTTATTTTTTTTAATATTTTTTTGCCCCCCCCCCCTTGACCTCGGCCAGGACCGAAGGACAAAAACTTTTTTAAATATTTGCATCGGCCTTAGAACTATGCAAATATTTATAAAAGACTCTTGCCTTGGTCAAGGCGGTGGTGAAAAAATAGAAAATGGAATTACAAGAAAAAATAAAAAATGGAATTACAAGCAAGAATTTCAACATTTCAATAAAACAAATGTTGGAAAACATTGTATACACCCTTACAGTTCATTTGCAATCATTACTTACATTGAAGTTTTTTTGGTACATATATCGAAATGTTGATAAAACTTTTTTACCTAACTTACTATACTCACATTGAAACATGTGAATTTGTTTAAATTAGAATGATTTTTGAACAAATTATTTGTGGGGGATCAAAATATACATATATCATTAGTACAAAAAGCCTAAGAAAGTTTGAAATAAATCTTTACATTATAATCTTTAAATAATAATCACTTTCTAAATTAATAAACATTATACATGATCATTTAAAATGGGTCCGCGTGCCATACTTTGGTCACCTCTGTTATGTGTAGTCTAATTATTCTGTTTTACTGTGAATCTAGTTCTTTTTTTAATTCTATTTAACACAAAAAGTAATTTGATAAATAATTTGGCTGTGACAAAACATTTGGTACACAAATTCTTACATGCATGTTTCTATCAATCTTGAATATTTATTTGAACAAACTTGAGGTGATTTTAAACAAATCTTTTTTTTTTAATCTAGATTAAATTTTCAAAACAACCTATCCCTCATGGGTTTCCTATGCAGATAGGGCCTTTTGAAAATTTAATCGAGAAATGATCAATTTCTTGAACTTTAAAAAAATAAGAGAATAGAACGTGCATCAATCAGTTTCAGGTTTTTTATTATTCAGACGATATTTTTTTGCAAAAATTGTGTCAATTATTCAAAAATATGAATTTTTTTTGAGTTCATTTTTTTTTTCAAAAGAATTTAAATCTGATTTTAATCACATGGGTATTTTTATAATGATGAGATGCAAGCTAATATGGACATTCCGTTTTTAGTCATTTTCAAAACTTTTGACTCATGATGTTATAAATTCAAGATGACTATTATTAGTTTTCAGTTTAGTTTTTTATATATTACATTTAGAAAATTATATATTCAATATATTTTTTCATTTTTTTATTTTTCTGTACACCCACAGAATAAAACTTTATCCGTGTGCCCATGGCACTTTGGGAGCGTGTCGGATCCACAACCAAGACATTGATGGTTCAATCCTCGTTTTGTTTAGATTTTTTTTCTGCAGTATAATCGTTGTCGGTAATGTCGGTAATTATCGGTAACGAGCAAAATTGTCATACATCTATATCGAAAAAAGGATCATAACAGATTTCATGCAGATTCTGATATAATTTCATGCAGATTTACAGCAAAATTATGCGACCAACGTTTGGGAGTAGTTAAAGAAAAAACATATTTGACCATTTTTATGAGGTGATCCTAATGTCAAATTAATTTTGGTGTTTATAGACCTTCAAAATGATTTTGTTTATTAAACTATATGAGTTACTATACTTATATAAAATCTAAATACCATCCTAATCAACCCGAATAAAATTATATGATGATTTGTATTGTCAAAACCATGAAGTTACAATAAATATTATAATATTTATGGTAAGTTTATGGTTGATTTTTTTTAACTTCATTGGAATGACGATAAAGTTATCGTAGATTTCATGGTTACAGCAAATTTCATGGTTTTGTTATTGGAAATGTTATAAATTGAAACAATAAAAGTACTGTACCTTTCATGAATACAGCAAATATTATGGTTTTGTTATTGGAAATCTCATAACGCATTTTTTTCCAATTTTTTGTTACAGTAAGTTTCATTGTAATGTTATAGTTGCATAGTGTGAACTTTTTTTGAACGATTTTTTTAAATAATGCGAATCATGTAATAAAAGTATTGAAAATATAAAAATATTAAAATATTAAAATATTAAAATATTAAAATATTAAAATATTAAAATATTAAAATATTAAAATATTAAAATATTAAAATATTAAAATATTAAAATATTAAAATATTAAAATATTAAAATATTAAAATATTAAAATATTAAAATATTAAAATATTAAAATATTAAAATATTAAAATATTAAAATATTAAAATATTAAAATATTAAAATATTAAAATATTAAAATATTAAAATATTAAAATATTAAAATATTAAAATATTAAAATATTAAAATATTAAAATATTAAAATATTAAAATATTAAAATATTAAAATATTAAAATATTAAAATATTAAAATATTAAAATATTAAAATATTAAAATATTAAAATATTAAAATATTAAAATATTAAAATATTAAAATATTAAAATATTAAAATATTAAAATATTAAAATATTAAAATATTAAAATATTAAAATATTAAAATATTAAAATATTAAAATATTAAAATATTAAAATATTAAAATATTAAAATATTAAAATATAAAAATATTAAAATATTAAAATATTAAAATATTAAAATATTAAAATATTAAAATATTAAAATATTAAAATATTAAAATATTAAAATATTAAAATATTAAAATATTAAAATATTAAAATATTAAAATATTAAAATATTAAAATATTAAAATATTAAAATATTAAAATATTAAAATATTAAAATATTAAAATATTAAAATATTAAAATATTAAAATATTAAAATATTAAAATATTAAAATATTAAAATATTAAAATATTAAAATATTAAAATATTAAAATATTAAAATATTAAAATATTAAAATATTAAAATATTAAAATATTAAAATATTAAAATATTAAAATATTAAAATATTAAAATATTAAAATATTAAAATATTAAAATATTAAAATATTAAAATATTAAAATATTAAAATATTAAAATATTAAAATATTAAAATATTAAAATATTAAAATATTAAAATATTAAAATATTAAAATATTAAAATATTAAAATATTAAAATATTAAAATATTAAAATATTAAAATATTAAAATATTAAAATATTAAAATATTAAAATATTAAAATATTAAAATATTAAAATATTAAAATATTAAAATATTAAAATATTAAAATATTAAAATATTAAAATATTAAAATATTAAAATATTAAAATATTAAAATATTAAAATATTAAAATATTAAAATATTAAAATATTAAAATATTAAAATATTAAAATATTAAAATATTAAAATATTAAAATATTAAAATATTAAAATATTAAAATATTAAAATATTAAAATATTAAAATATTAAAATATTAAAATATTAAAATATTAAAATATTAAAATATTAAAATATTAAAATATTAAAATATTAAAATATTAAAATATTAAAATATTAAAATATTAAAATATTAAAATATTAAAATATTAAAATATTAAAATATTAAAATATTAAAATATTAAAATATTAAAATATTAAAATATTAAAATATTAAAATATTAAAATATTAAAATATTAAAATATTAAAATATTAAAATATTAAAATATTAAAATATTAAAATATTAAAATATTAAAATATTAAAATATTAAAATATTAAAATATTAAAATATTAAAATATTAAAATATTAAAATATTAAAATATTAAAATATTAAAATATTAAAATATTAAAATATTAAAATATTAAAATATTAAAATATTAAAATATTAAAATATTAAAATATTAAAATATTAAAATATTAAAATATTAAAATATTAAAATATTAAAATATTAAAATATTAAAATATTAAAATATTAAAATATTAAAATATTAAAATATTAAAATATTAAAATATTAAAATATTAAAATATTAAAATATTAAAATATTAAAATATTAAAATATTAAAATATTAAAATATTAAAATATTAAAATATTAAAATATTAAAATATTAAAATATTAAATATTAAATATTAAATATTAAAATATTAAAATATTGAAATATTGAAATATTAAAATATTAAAATATTAAAATATTAAAACATTAAGGCTTTATCCCAAATCCCGCATTCACTAATCCCATATCCCCGATTAATCATTTCCCCGAAAATTCCACTACACTCAACCCCCGGTGGTTGGTCACTTTTTCGTTTGACACTTTTTTAGTTTGTACCCCGTTGGTTGGTCAAAGTCAAACTAAAAAGTGACGAACTGTCAATTTACACGGCGCTCACGAACACTATCAAAACGAGCGTTTGGTAGTGTGTGTGAGATCCGTGTAAAAGGTGTCAAACTAAAAAGTGACCCCGTTTGTTTGACAACAGTTAGTGTCAAACCATCGGGGTTTGAGTGTACCCGAAAATCATTCTCCCGCAAATTCCATATCCCCGAATGTCATTTACCCGAATGGCCATTTTACTGAACTGTTTAAACATTTAAACATTTAAACATTTAAACATTTAAACATTTAAACATTTAAACATTTAAACATTTAAACATTTAAACATTTAAACATTTAAACATTTAAACATTTAAACATTTAAACATTTAAACATTTAAACATTTAAACATTTAAACATTTAAACATTTAAACATTTAAACATTTAAACATTTAAACATTTAAACATTTAAACATTTAAACATTTAAACATTTAAACATTTAAACATTTAAACATTTAAACATTTAAACATTTAAACATTTAAACATTTAAACATTTAAACATTTAAACATTTAAACATTTAAACATTTAAACATTTAAACATTTAAACATTTAAACATTTAAACATTTAAACATTTAAACATTTAAACATTTAAACATTTAAACATTTAAACATTTAAACATTTAAACATTTAAACATTTAAACATTTAAACATTTAAACATTTAAACATTTAAACATTTAAACATTTAAACATTTAAACATTTAAACATTTAAACATTTAAACATTTAAACATTTAAACATTTAAACATTTAAACATTTAAACATTTAAACATTTAAACATTTAAACATTTAAACATTTAAACATTTAAACATTTAAACATTTAAACATTTAAACATTTAAACATTTAAACATTTAAACATTTAAACATTTAAACATTTAAACATTTAAACATTTAAACATTTAAACATTTAAACATTTAAACATTTAAACATTTAAACATTTAAACATTTAAACATTTAAACATTTAAACATTTAAACATTTAAACATTTAAACATTTAAACATTTAAACATTTAAACATTTAAACATTTAAACATTTAAACATTTAAACATTTAAACATTTAAACATTTAAACATTTAAACATTTAAACATTTAAACATTTAAACATTTAAACATTTAAACATTTAAACATTTAAACATTTAAACATTTAAACATTTAAACATTTAAACATTTAAACATTTAAACATTTAAACATTTAAACATTTAAACATTTAAACATTTAAACATTTAAACATTTAAACATTTAAACATTTAAACATTTAAACATTTAAACATTTAAACATTTAAACATTTAAACATTTAAACATTTAAACATTTAAACATTTAAACATTTAAACATTTAAACATTTAAACATTTAAACATTTAAACATTTAAACATTTAAACATTTAAACATTTAAACATTTAAACATTTAAACATTTAAACATTTAAACATTTAAACATTTAAACATTTAAACATTTAAACATTTAAACATTTAAACATTTAAACATTTAAACATTTAAACATTTAAACATTTAAACATTTAAACATTTAAACATTTAAACATTTAAACATTTAAACATTTAAACATTTAAACATTTAAACATTTAAACATTTAAACATTTAAACATTTAAACATTTAAACATTTAAACATTTAAACATTTAAACATTTAAACATTTAAACATTTAAACATTTAAACATTTAAACATTTAAACATTTAAACATTTAAACATTTAAACATTTAAACATTCCAATATCAATTAACAAACCCAACTTTACACTGAACCTGTTCAGCCGACGCTCATGCAACGAACGCACCGTTACACCAAGTTACACTGAACCCGTGCGACGCTCCTGAAACGAACGCACCATGGTTCGAGCGAGCTGTCACTTTTTTTACTCGCGCGTGTCCGATCATGTTCGTGTTGACGGTGTTTGCTGAAGTTTTAGGAAACCCGGATTTTTCGCGTTGAGGCGGTCGTTTAAGCCAATTGGCCACATCCGGCGATTGGCAATCAAGTTGCCGAACGCGATCCTAGTATTGGTGGACGGATGTTCGAAGTTCGAATTGGAGCGGCTCCGGGATGGCGGAACTTTGGGTGAGTATTTTGAGTTTCGTGAGGGTGGAAGGGAATTCCAAACAAAACAGCAGCGGCACTATCTATTGCCTGCTTGGGCAGATTGCTTAATCACAGTGTTTGTTTTTTTCTACTTTACAGGGACTTCTTCCACACGTTTCCGGCAGAAAAAATCTGCCGAGTCACCGATCCGGAAAAGCAAATTTGAAATTGTCAACCATTTTGGGTGAGTATTTCAGCTGTGGTGGAATTTTGCTTGGAAAACTTTCCTCTGATTTGTTGTGGGAGGGGAGAGCCACGGTGCGAAATCTCCGCAGCAGCAGCAGACATCTTTCGTGGCCTACTGCAGCAACATTTGATCTAAACAAACTGTTTGTTTCTCTTTTCACAGGGACTTCTCCCACCGGGTTCGCTAACGGGACACAACCCAACGGATGCGTTCGATTGGGAGAGGACCCGGCGCCTGCTGCGGTCACTTTCGGCCGTGTTTGTTCCGGATGGTGAGCTCGTCTCGCCTGGAGGCGAAAATCGTTAGGTGAGTTCTGTGTTGGGGCTGCGCAGCTCGGAAAACTTTCAAACGTCAAGGAGAAGGTCACGATTTTTTTGCGGTACGCAGCTGAAAAGTAACAGAAACGGAATGTAGCGTTTCACGCGGTGCAATTTGTTTTGATTAGTGAATCAAATAAGTTGGATTTGCACATTTCAATGCAACTGAAAATTACAAATAAAGTTGTATTTAATTTTCTAGGATTCAAATGTTTAAGAATTCTACAATTTATTTCAAATAATTTAAATTTAGAAAATCAGAAAATTTTAGTCTTATTTTAAAATTTTAAAATTACAAAATTGTGTAACCTAAAATGGAAAACTGTAACCAACAGATCGAATCAACTTATTTTGTATGAGTGAACTAAAATTTCAGTCCAAAATAAAAGTAGAATTTTTCCTTCTTCGGTAATCTGAACCTTCGGATGATTGATTTTTGAAATTATTTAGAAATTTAGAAATTTAGAAATTTAGAAATTTAGAAATTAAGAAATTAAGAAATTAAGAAATTTAGAAATTTAGAAATTTAATTCAGAAATTAAGAAATTTAAAATTTAGAAATTTAGAAATTTAGAAATTTACAAATTTAGAAATTTAGAAATTTAGATATTTAGTAATTTAGATATTTAGAAATTTAGAAATTTAGAAATTTAGAAATTTAGAAATTTAGAATTAGAAATTTAGAATTTAGAAATTAGGAATTAGAATTTAGAAATTAGAAATTAGAAATTAGAAATTTGGAAATTTAGAATTTAGAAATTAGGAATTTTAGAAATTTTTAGAATTTAGAAATTTAGAAATTTAGAAATTTAGAAATTTAGAAATTAGAAATTTAGAAATTAGAATTTAGAAATTTAGAAATTAGAAATTCAGAAATTTAAGAATTTAGGAATTATGGAATTTTGGAGTATCAGATTTTGAATTTAGAAATTTAGAAATTTAATAATTTAGGAATTATGGAATTTTGGAGTATTGGAATTTTGAATTTTAGAATTAAAATTTTGGAATTTAGCAATTTTGGAATTTTGCAATTTTGGATTTTGGAAATTTTGGAACTTAGGAATTTGGGAATTTGTGAATTTAGGAATTCAGGAATTTAGAAATGTAAGAATTTAGGAATTTAAGGAATTTAGGATTATAGGAATTTATGGAATTATAAAGTTAGGAATTTAGGAATTTAGTAGTTTAGGAATTGAGATATTATGGAATTTAAGAATCTAGGAAATTAGAATTTTTTAGGTTTTTTTCAATTTTGAATTTAGATTCCTTAATTCCTTAGGAATTCAGGTATATAGGAAATTATTAAATTATTAACTTATGAAATTAGGAATTTAGGAATAAAGGAATTTAAAAATTCAGGAATTTAGGAAATTTGGAATTTAGGGATTTGTGAATTTGGGAATTCAGGAATATAGGATTTTAGGAATTCTGAAATTAAGGAATTTATGAATTTAGGAATTAGAATTTAAGAATATAGGAGTTAAGGAAATTAGGAAATTATGAAGTTAGGAATTTAGGAATTTAAGATATTAGGAATTTTGGAATTCAGGAATTTGGGAATTTAGAATTTAGGAATTTAAGAATTTCAAAATTTCATGATTTAGAATTTAGGAATTAAGGGATTTGTGAATTTGGGAATTCAGGAATATAGGAATTCTGGAATTTAGGAATTTATGAATTTAGGGAATCAGGAATTTAAGTATATAGGAGTTAAGGAAATTAGGAAATTATGAAGTTAGGAATTTAGGAATTTAGGAAATTAGGAATTCAGGAAATTAGGAATTTTGGAATTTAGGAATTTGGGAATTTGGGAATTTAGGAATTAAGGAATTAAGGAATTAAGGAATTTAGGAATTTAAGAATTTCTAAATTTCAGAATTTAAGAACAGCTAATTTAATAGAAAATGAACCGGATCCTTAACATGCCAAACATATGTAAATTTTCCTTATGTCTAATTCAGTGTTTTTCTCTTCTACAGGGGCTAATTTCACTAAGGATTGTGCTTCTAGATTACGCGAATGTCTATCCCAATTACGAAGCAGTTGATCCGGCACCGGCTACGGACATTCCGAATAATTTCAAACAGTGTGGATTGAAGCGGAATAACAAAAGAAAACGACACGGAAAAAAAGTGCTAAATTAAGTGAAATTAAAGAAAACGATAAAAATACAATAAAATTTACCATATTGACCATTAATTTCAATGTATAAATATATGTTTTACAGTACAATTTAGTGGAGAAAAAAAAATAAATACAATGAAAATACAATGAATCATACTGTAGTTATTATTTATTTCAATGTACGAATATAGTTTAAACCGTACTATTTAGTATGGAAAAATCCATGAAGAACTGTGAATCTACTGTGCAAACCATTGTAATGGTTACTGTTTTTATTATAAATGTATGATGTTTTCTATGATAAGGGTAATTTTTTGGACGGAAAAGGCATCAATGAAAATACGGTAGAATATATAGTTTTTGGTTTTTTTTTGTATGGGGAAAAGTCGACATTTTTATGGTGACTGTGCCTAACAATACCCCTTTTTTATAGTAATTTCCCAAAATAAGATATATTCTATGGTGAAAAAACATAAAGGCTACTGTAGAATCATGGTAAAAATAACCATAGAATTTATCGTGTGATAACCATAAAATCTACTGTTGGTTTATAGTAAAACTTTATGCGGGACCGGCTACAAACATTTCGAACAACGTCAGAAAGTTCGGATTGAAGCAGAATATTAAAAGAAAACGACGCGGAAAAAAAGTACTATTTTTTTTAAATCTACGAAAAAAACTATAAAAATACAATAAAACTTACCATATTGACCATTAATTTTAATGTATAAATATATGTTTTACAGTACAATTTAGTGGAGAGAAAACAATAAATACAATGCAAATACAATGAATCATACTGTAGTTATTATTTATTTCAATGTACGAATATAGTTTAAACCGTACTATTTAGTATGGAAAAATCCATGAAGAACTGTGAATTTACTGTGCAAACCATTGTAATGGTTACTGTTTTTATTATAAATGTATGATGTTTTCTATGGTCTGGGTAATTTTTGGACGGAAAAGGCATCAATGAAAATACGATAGAATGTATAGTTTTGGTTTTTTTGTATGGGAAAAGTCGAAATTTTTATGGTGACTGTGCCTAACAATACCCCTTTTTTATAGTAAATTCCCGAAATAGGATATATTCTATGGTGAAAAAACATAAAGGCTACAGTAGAATCATGGTTAAAATAACCATAGAATTTATCGTGTGATAACCATAAAATCTACTGTTGGTTTATAGTAAATCTTTATGCGGGAAAACTTACCCGCATAAAGATTTACTATAAACCAACAGTAGATTTTATGGTTATCACACGATAAATTCTATGGTTATTTTTACCATGATTCTACAGTAACCTTTATGTTTTTCACCATAGAATATATCTTATTTTGGGAATTTACTATAAAAGTATTGTTAGGCACAGTCACCATAAAATTTCGACTTTCCCATACAAAAAACAAATACTATACATTCTACCGTATTTTCATTGATGCCTTTCCCGACCCAAACCATAGAAAACATCATGCATCTATAATAAATACAGTAACCATTACTATGGTTTGCACAGTAAATTCACAGTTCTTCATGGATTTTCCCATACTAAATGATATTGTAAAAACTATAATCGGACAATGAAATAAATAATAACTACAATAATTTATTGTATTTTTATGTTATTTATTTTTTCTCTCCACTAAATTGTACTGTAAAAGAATATGGACAATGAAATATATAATTAAATACAGTATTTTTATGGTTCTTATTGTATTGGCCCAAAAGCTGTGTACGTTTGTGTTCGTGTTGGTGCGTGTTACAAACTTTGGCTTTGGTTTCTCTTCCACCCAGTCAGTTCAATTCGAATTCTGAAACGAAATCAAATTAGATTCGAATTAGGTTCCATTTCGAACGCAACAACCGGTTCGAACACGGAACCGGTTGTTGCGTTTGAAACGGTTTCTATTTAGAATCTAATTAGATTCCGTTTCCAAATTCGAATTGAACTGCTGGGCTCTTGCAATTTTTCAGCGACAACCTTTATGAAAATCCGTCCGCCATCATCGAATCGGCCAGGTTCGCGCGAAGGCTCCGGTTGATTTCGTCCTCTTGTCACCACCAACACCACAGGAACTCCGTCTACGTTGTCGGTCTACCCTTTTCGCATCTGTAGCAACGCCTTCCAGGAAACGGCCAGGAAAATTTGGCGATCCAAACAAGCAGCCTGCGGAATTTGAACAGTAAATACTCCGCTTTCTGTCTTCCCCCGCTCCTGCTTACCTGGTTGCAGTAGGATTGCCCTCTTGGTGATCAGTTGACCCGTGGATGAGATTGTTGCACTGTTTCCATTGATTTCATCCGGAAAGAAACTCCCCGGCAGCATTACTTGGCTCATCCTTAATCCACGATCGAAATAGTCCCTGCAATAACGAAAACAAATAATAAAAAAATAGTCAGCAAAAAAAAAGTTTTTTTTGTTTGTTTATTCTCAAGCAGGCCAAGGAAAATGTCTGCAAGTGCTGCAAAGTGAGATTCCACGAACACGGAACCGGTTGTAGCGTTTGGAACAGGATTTGTTAACTATTCGAATTGAATTTCGTTTCAGAACTCAAGTTGAACTGACTGGGTTGTTACGTTTGAACCGGAATCCGAATCGAGAACCGTTTCAGAATTGAAAATACTGGGCCGTAGCTCTGTCCTCCTCCAATAGCGTAGAAAAAATGTCCCAAGAAACAACCACACTTCAAACTCACCCTGGTCCGTCACTCGGCAGAACCAACACCCGGAACGTCATGACGGCGGCCGGGAAAGTCCGCAGCTGGAGCCGGGCCTTCTTTTCCAAAACGAGCGCCTCCGTTGTGTTGAATCCCGGTAAAAGAGAAACACAAAAGCAGGCCATGAAAAATGCCTACTGCTGGGATTCCGCCCTTTCAAGTTTCACAAAACAGCAAATACTCACCCAGATTTGCTCATTCCGCCATTTAGGAGCTGTTCCGGTACGGCCACCCGCACGATTAAACGACAGAGGATCCTTTTTCACAATCACACACTACTTGACCCACGTTGAAAATCTCAAATAAATCCGCGGCCACCACCAACGTGATTGAACACGCACGCAAGTGAAAATTTTTGACAGCTCGCTGCGTTGGTCATGGTGCGTTCGTTTGGTGAGCGTTGCCAAGTTCAGTCATGGTGCGTTCGTTTAAGCTAAGTATGCAGATCGGAAGGAACGTGGTCAAGAAATCAGGGAATTAAGGAATTAGGAAATTTGTAAATTAGGAATAAGGAAATTTGGGAAACTATTAAATTATGAAATAAGGAATTAGGAAATAAGGAAATAAGAAAATTACGGAATTAAGGAATTAGGAAATTTGGGAATTAGGAAATTTGGGAATCAGGAAATTTGGGAATTAGGAAATTTGGAAATTATGATACTAGCAAATAGGTAAAATAAAGAAAATAAGAAAATTAGGTTATATGTAAATATGTTAGGAAATTAGGAAGTTAGGAATTTCGGAAGTTAGGAAATAAGGAAATTAGGAAGTTAGGAAATTCGGAAATTAGGAAATTAGGGAGTTAGGAAATTAGGAAATCAATAAATTAGGAAATTAAATTCTTAAATTCTTAAATTCTTAAATTCTTAAATTCTTAAATTCTTAAATTCTTAAATTCTTAAATTCTTAAATTCTTAAATTCTTAAATTCTTAAATTCTTAAATTCTTAAATTCTTAAATTCTTAAATTCTTGAATTCTTAAATTCTTAAATTCTTAAATTCTTAAATTCTTAAATTCTTAAATTCTTAAATTCTTAAATTCTTAAATTCTTAAATTCTTAAATTCTTAAATTCTTAAATTCTTAAATTCTTAAATTCTTAAATTCTTAAATTCTTAAATTCTTAAATTCTTAAATTCTTAAATTCTTAAATTCTTAAATTCTTAAATTCTTAAATTCTTAAATTCTTAAATTCTTAAATTCTTAAATTCTTAAATTCTTAAATTCTTAAATTCTTAAATTCTTAAATTCTTAAATTATTAAATTCTTAAATTCTTAAATTCTTAAATTCTTAAATTCTTAAATTCTTAGATTCTTAAATTCTTAAATTATTAAATTCTTAAATTCTTAAATTCTTAAATTCTTAAATTCTTAAATTCTTAAATTCTTAAATTCTTAAATTCTTAAATTCTTAAATTCTTAAATTCTTAAATTCTTAAATTCTTAAATTCTTAAATTCTTAAATTCTTAAATTCTTAAATTCTTAAATTCTTAAATTCTTAAATTCTTAAATTCTTAAATTCTTAAATTCTTAAATTCTTAAATTCTTAAATTCTTAAATTCTTAAATTCTTAAATTCTTAAATTCTTAAATTCTTAAATTCTTAAATTCTTAAATTCTTAAATTCTTAAATTCTTAAATTCTTAAATTCTTAAATTCTTAAATTCTTAAATTCTTAAATTCTTAAATTCTTAAATTCTTAAATTCTTAAATTCTTAAATTCTTAAATTCTTAAATTCTTAAATTCTTAAATTCTTAAATTCTTAAATTCTTAAATTCTTAAATTCTTAAATTCTTAAATTCTTAAATTCTTAAATTCTTAAATTCTTAAATTCTTAAATTCTTAAATTCTTAAATTCTTAAATTCTTAAATTCTTAAATTCTTAAATTCTTAAATTCTTAAATTCTTAAATTCTTAAATTCTTAAATTCTTAAATTCTTAAATTCTTAAATTCTTAAATTCTTAAATTCTTAAATTCTTAAATTCTTAAATTCTTAAATTCTTAAATTCTTAAATTCTTAAATTCTTAAATTCTTAAATTCTTAAATTCTTAAATTCTTAAATTCTTAAATTCTTAAATTCTTAAATTCTTAAATTCTTAAATTCTTAAATTCTTAAATTCTTAAATTCTTAAATTCTTAAATTCTTAAATTCTTAAATTCTTAAATTCTTAAATTCTTAAATTCTTAAATTCTTAAATTCTTAAATTCTTAAATTCTTAAATTCTTAAATTCTTAAATTCTTAAATTCTTAAATTCTTAAATTCTTAAATTCTTAAATTCTTAAATTCTTAAATTCTTAAATTCTTAAATTCTTAAATGCTTAAATTCCAAATTTTTTAAGTTTAAGTTTTAAAATTGTTGAATTTTTAATTTTAAAGTTTTTTTTAATTAAATATTTAAATTTGTAAGTTTTTAAATCTTTTAATTTTTAAATTTTGATTCTTTAATTCTAATTTTTTTAATTTCTAGAATCTTAATTTTTCATTTTAGATTTTATTAATTTTTCTAATGTTCTATATTTCCGATTTTGAAACTTTTGGAATTTTGACTTGTACATTCGTTTTGTATGTTAACATTTTTGAGCTATTGAAATTATAAAAACTTTAATATTAAAATTAGTATTCAATTCTGCATATTTCCAAATTTCAGATTTTGTTGAAATTGTCTTTAATTGAAAAAAATGTTATTTGAAATTTCTGAAATGTTTGTTTTTCATATTTTTGAATTTGTTTTTGGTTGGATTTAATGATTTCAGATTATTATTGAATTTTCAGTAAGAACATATCAAGAGTTTTAATATTTTAATATTTTAATTTTTAATATTTTAATATTTTAATATTTTAATATTTTAATATTTTAATATTTTAATATTTTAATATTTTAATATTTTAATATTTTAATATTTTAATTTTTAATATTTTAATATTTTAATATTTTAATATTTTAATATTTTAATATTTTAATATTTTAATATTTTAATATTTTAATATTTTAATATTTTAATATTTTAATATTTTAATATTTTAATATTTTAATATTTTAATATTTTAATATTTTAATATTTTAATATTTTAATATTTTAATATTTTAATATTTTAATATTTTAATATTTTAATATTTTAATATTTTAATATTTTAATATTTTAATATTTTAATATTTTAATATTTTAATATTTTAATATTATAATATTTTAATATTTTAACATTTTAATATTTTAATATTTTAATATTTTAATATTTTAATATTTTAATATTTTAATATTTTAATATTTTAATATTTTAATATTTTAATATTTTAATATTTTAATATTTTAATATTTTAATATTTTAATATTTTAATATTTTAATATTTTAATATTTTAATATTTTAATATTTTAATATTTTAATATTTTAATATTTTAATATTTTAATATTTTAATATTTTAATATTTTAATATTTTAATATTTTAATATTTTAATATTTTAATATTTTAATATTTTAATATTTTAATATTTTAATATTTTAATATTTAAAAATTTAAATATTTTAATATTTTAATATTTTAATATTTTAATATTTTAATATTTTAATATTTTAATATTTTAATATTTTAATATTTTAATATTTTAATATTTTAATATTTTAATATTTTAATATTTTAATATTTTAATATTTTAATATTTTAATATTTTAATATTTTAATATTTTAATATTTTAATATTTTAATATTTTAATATTTTAATATTTTAATATTTTAATATTTTAATATTTTAATATTTTAAAATTTTAATATTTTAATATTTTAATATTTTAATATTTTAATATTTTAATATTTTAATATTTTAATATTTTAATATTTTAATATTTTAATATTTTAATATTTTAATATTTTAATATTTTAATATTTTAATATTTTAATATTTTAATATTTTAATATTTTAATATTTTAATATTTTAATATTTTAATATTTTAATATTTTAATATTTTAATATTTTAATATTTTAATATTTTAATATTTTAATATTTTAATATTTTAATATTTTAATATTTTAATATTTTAATATTTTAATATTTTAATATTTTAATTTTTAATATTTTAATATTTTAATATTTTAATATTTTAATATTTTAATATTTTAATATTTTAATATTTTAATATTTTAATTTTTAATATTTTAATATTTTAATATTTTAATATTTTAATATTTTAATATTTTAATATTGTAATATTTTAATATTGTAATATTTTAATATTTTAATATTTTAATATTTTAATATTTTTATATTTTCAATACTTTTATTACATGATTCGCATTATTTAAAAAAATCGTTCAAAAAAAGTTCACACTATGCAACTATAACATTACAATTAAACTTACTGTAACAAAAAATTGGAAAAAAATGCGTTATGAGATTTCCAATAACAAAACCATAATATTTGCTGTGTTCATGGAATGTACAGTAGTTTTATTGTTTCAATTTATAACATTGCCAATAACAAAACCATGAAATTTGCTGTAACCATAAAATCTACGATAACTTTATCATCATTCCAATGAAGTTAAAAAAAATCAACCATAAACTTACCATAAATATTATAATATCTATTGTAACTTCATGGTTTTGACAATACAAATCATCATATAATTTTATTCGGGTTTTCCATTAGCTTTATGACCATATTCATAATTGTAGACATTATCTTCAACTTTGCAGTATTTTTTTTAACTTCATTAGAGTAAATTTCAATCTAAACTGAGATTTGTTTATAAGTTCAATACAATTTCACATGTTTTTAAACCAATTCACTATCAAGTTTGTTTTTGACGACGTCTGAGTTAATTTTAGCAGTCGAGTGAAGCTATGTTAGAGATATTATTATTAAAGGTTTTTCTATTAGGTACTTTTTTACTCCATTTTGGAGAAAAGGTAAACTCATTGATCTATGCTTATTCTTTTGTGTGATAGTTATCAAAATTTCAAAATCATTCAATTGATTTTTTTTTCAATATTTTGTGAATGTATATTTTTAAATATACATATTTTCCGACCATGAGAAAGCACACGGGAATATTTATTTTTCTTATTACTTGGGTAAATATGAAAACATACCAAAACTTGTATGTTGACAACAGTAAAACTGAACCATGTTATTCCAACGGTAAAAGAATTCCAAAAAATAAAACCATTTCAGTATCAGGTTGGAGTTTATGGATTTTGCAACATTGCTTGAATACCGAAACATGTTATTGACATGGTTTTATTTTTTGGTATTCCCACGCCCTTTGAATATCAGATTTTGGTATTGCTGTCGTCTTCTACTTACAACATTTTGGTATGAATTCATGGTATTTTACTATCTATTACTGGGAATCCAAGGGCACAATTTGGTCGGTGTCATTTACTTCAGTAATACCTATATTTTCTATTTTCGTGTCGGTTTTCTTTGTCCAGTATTTTATTTCTGCGACTGTGAAAAATCAAAACACAAGAAATAAAACCTCTTAGTTTCTTATGTCTCAGGAAAATCTAGATAAATGATGATTCCAATTTGTCCACAGTGATATTCTTCGCCACATCGAATACATATGGGTCATTTCCCCCACACAAAGGTACAAATTCGAAATAGACTTTTTTCTGATCAAGCTCAAATTTGGCCAAGCTATTTATACTATCAAAACATGCAAGAAACTTGAATTTCTGCTAAATTCGACCATCCCTTCTTTTTTGGCACCGCCCCAGAGTAATGCGATTTTTGCCAATTATCCAAAAATAATACTCCTGTTCAGTGTTGCAAATGAGTGATAGAAAAGCTATCAATTGATTATCTCTACACCAAAAACATCCGAGAGTATAGCGGCCGTCACTATAGCTTGAGAGATCTCTTCTTGTATCTCGTGATTCGCAGCGATGTCATTCTCTCTCTATCACTCCTCCCCTTTTCCTCGACTGTACGCTCTCACCACTGAGTCTCTCAATCTCTCCGAAAACTGCAATGAAAGAACGCGAGATGGCTATTAGAAGCCGACCACGCATGACGTCCCTTAAAACTGCGCTTGCAGAAATTGGTTTTGTGCCGGCTTTTATGGTTCAACGCTGTGAGGGTTGGATGATCGTGCAAGCGGGAATAAGAGATAAAAGGAAAATGTCAATCGCGAGTTTGTAAACACAAAAACGTGTTCGGCTATGTTCGGCGCTGAGAGTTTCAATAAGGAGAGAAGAGCAGTTGACCTATAGATGTTATGGTACCAAATTTTTTGTAATTAAAAGACGCAACTTTTGGTACCCAGACATGTATAGGTCATCGCTGAAATTTTAAAGTTATCGCAGTTTTAGTGAAAAAAGTTGATTTTTTGCCGATTTTGTCATTCTCCGGTTTGCGCGTCGAAAAACACGGATTTTATTTTCAAAAAATCATATCTCGGAATCCTGTTAATGAACTCCTCCCATTTTTTTAGTATGTTATGTAAAAATGTCCGGGGAATCCGATAAAAATATTTCCAGACATAGGCTCTTTGGTCCAGACACCGCCAAAACGGCATTTTAAAGTTTCATACGCCCTTTTCATATGTTAGGTTAGATTTTTGAAACTTCTTACTATTTTTCTTCGAAAGGTCAACTTATTACCTTTCATTTGCGTATAAGACAATTGAAATCGGTTAAAATGGCGAGGAGTTATGATTTTTCAAAAAAATTGGTTTTTGCGAAAATCGACGAAAATGGCCATTTTTCAGACCACCCTAACACAGCGTAGGTCACCCTAATGGCCAAACAAAAAAATACGGGTCTAATTATTTCGGCTAGGGAACCCCCAGAAAAATTTTGAGCCCGATCCGAGCACTTTTGTTTTTTTCCATGCTGTTTTCGTGGGGAATTGCTGTATATAGGGTATATGGCCCTATTTTGGACCTACTATGCAAAGCGTCAACACATTTCGCATGGTTCTCAGGAACGGTCTAACTAATTTGGCTCGTTTCAGGATTGTTTTGTGCCTTAATTTATGCTTAACAAAGTGTACTATTGAAAATTGAAAATAATTTAACCATTTCATTGTAATAAGCATTTCAAGTAAAACATTTTTTGGATGCTTTTTGGACTTATTGAATGTATTTTGGAGACATCGCTGAACCTATTTTGGACCCACACTCTGATTGGTTGAAATTTGGACAACTCGAATTGCGGCGTGCGGCGGCAACACGCACACTTACAAAAAACTCAGTTTGATAAACCAAAGGGCCGATTGTAATTTGGAAAATATTAATTTCAGAAATTAAATAATTATGATAAAACAATGGATTTGAATTTGAAAACGTGTTTTAATTATATTGAATGGAAACTCACGCATCTTTAGCAGATATTTACAATTTGCGTATTCTTACGACCTAATTGTTCAAGCATTAGAACATGAAAGACAACCCGTTATCAGTCGCAATAAAAACATCTTAACTTAAAATCAAATGAATGACAGAGATACATAACAAGTTACAATGAAAAAAGGTTCTCAATTTTACGCAGAGCTTAAGTTCAAATATGATTAAACAATGAAGAAATTTTAAAGGGAGATTATAGCTTGTAACTCTTCATTTTGCGGAAAAATCTCAAACCTATCAAAGTCACCCAGATTTTCGGTAATCAGATATGTCCCAAATAATAAAATTCATAAAGTTAACATCGTATTAACCTCTTATGCTAATTTTTATTTTTCTAGCTGGTTCAATTGTGTTTCTAACATGATTGACACGGTTAAATCTAAAAGTGTAATTTATTATAATTCCAACAGGGTAGCCAGTTTGCATTTTTTGAAGCAAATTTTAAAAATATATGCAGCTAAATTGGTGATAATGATGTTAAGACAAACATGAATCAACATCAGTTTAAATTTTGGGATACTTTGCAATCGGTCCTTACAATCATCTAAATCTCTATCATCAATTTGCATTTTTATCGTTTAAAAAACACATTTTGATTGTTTCTGTTAATCATTTGCTTTTTAAAGCTTAGATTTTTTTCAAATAATTACAGTAAAGAAATGCAATTCAAAATATTAAATTTAAAATTTCAATTAATGTTAATGAAATATCGAAATAAATTGATAAACAAAACTGGCAACACCTTGTTATACATGTGTTGGTGATAGCCTTGAACCGACGGCAAAGTAGCTCCAAAAACTGATCCAACGCGGCTGATTTGAAAAAATATTTTGAATTGAGTTTTTTTCGATAATAGAATAATTATTTCAATGGTTTGGTGACGAAAAACACAAAAGAATTAAATAGACAACAGTTACATTGCTCGGAAACCGGACGAAATTGCTTGGTGTCAGTGCAAAACAGAAAAAATCATCAAGGTGTCGCGAGCCAAATCCGATAAGCAACGAAACCGGAATATTTGGACCTAATCGATGTGCTAGGAAAATGTTAGGCAATACTGATGGCATTGGAAAAAGTGGCTGAAAAAGTGGAAATAATCAAAAATGTTAACATTTTTGGAAGAGGTAAGCTACAAAACGATCCTGCTTACACTTTCTGTTGGTTGGATTCAGTGAATTCGTACTTTAAAAGCCTGAACTACCTCGATTAATAAAAATAGGTCCAAAATAGGTACTAGGTCCAAAATAGGGTCATATACCCTATATATATATATATATATATATATACAGCAATTCCCCACGAAAACAGCATGGAAAAAAACAAAAGTGCTCGGATCGGGCTCAAAATTTTTGTGGGAGTTCCCTGGCCGAAATAATTAGACCCGTATTTTTTTGTTTGGCCATTAGGGTGACCTACGCCGTGTTAGGGTGGTCTGAAAAATTGCCATTTTCGTCGATTTTCGCAAAAACCACTTTTTTCGAAAAATCATAACTCCTCGCCATTTCAACCGATTTCAATTGTCTTATACGCAAATGAAAGGTGATAAGTTGGCCTTTCAAAGAAAAATAGTAAGAAGTTTCAAAAATCTAGCCTAACATATGAAAAGGGCATATGCAACTTTAAAATGCCGTTTTGACGGTGTCTGGACCAAAGAGCCTATGTCTGGAAATATTTTTATCGGATTCCCCGGACATTTTTACATAACATACTAAAAAATGGGAGGAGTTCATTAACAGGATTCCGAGATATGATTTTTTGAAAATAAAATCCGTGTTTTCTGACGCGCCGCGCGCAAAAACCGGAGAATGACGAAATTGGCAAAAAATCAACTTTTTCACAAAAACTGCGATAACCAAAAATTTCAGCGATGACCTATACATGTCTGGGTACCAAAAGTTGCGTCTTTTAATTACGAAAATAAAAATATTTCCAGACATAGGCTCTTTGGTCCAGACACTGTCAAAACGACATTTTAAAGTTTCATACGCCCTTTTCATATGTTAGGCTAGATTTTTGAAACTTCTTATTATTTTTCTTTGAAAGGCTAACTTATCACCTTTCATTTGCGTATAAGACAATTGAAATCAGTTAAAATGGCGAGGAGTTATGATTTTTCGAAAAAAGTGGTTTTTGCGAAAATCGACGAAAATGGCCATTTTTCAGACCACCCTAACACGGCGTAGGTCACCCTAATGGCCAAACAAAAAAATACGGGTCTAATTATTTCGGCCAGGGAACCCCCAGAAAAATTTTGAGCCCGATCCGAGCACTTTTGTTTTTTCCATGCTGTTTTCGTAGGGAATTGCTGTATATATAAAAAAAAATCGACGGTATTGTTCGAACGCGAATCAATTCAACACGGAACGTCAGATCGAGGTACTCTTTGTTGCGTTAGGTTCGTATAAGTCCAAGGAAGGTTCTTCCGACAAAAAGTTGCAACTTTGGCCACTCTGGAACCGATTCCGGAAAATCTGCAGATTGTAGGGGAAAAGTTACGTAAAATCAAATTTTGATCACAGGAGGCTGAATAAGCAAAAAAGTTAAAAAAAACCCGATTTAATATCACCAGAGGTAAAATAGAGCCTTTCTTACAAAATGATGAAACTCGGAGAAATATATTGGTGCAATTAATTATTCAAAAACATAATGATACCATCCAGTGAGAATTTTACCTAAAGCTTCGAATCTTTTTAGGCTAAACCTCAAATGCCATTTTTTTAATTTCGGAAGTACATTATTTGTCGCAAGACATTTAAATTTAATTAAGAAAAACATATTGGATTGACATTATTAGAAAAAAATAAAGGGTACTCAGTCCATAATGTTAGTCTATGATTAACTAAAAAAAAATATGTATCGCTATTGCACTTTGTCGATCAATTATGAGAAGCCAGAAAGAACACTTTCACGCGCAGCGTAAAACGCGCAAGCGTAAAAGCGCTGGCGTTGAAGCTTCGACTTGACGACTTGTCGAGCTTTCGAGCGAGAACCTCCAAAAATGGCTATGACCACATTTACTGGTCGAAAATTGTGAATCGAAAAATAAAATGTTCGTCTCCGACCCCACGGCTACAGATCTGGCTTTTAAAAATTGTGGGTTTTACGAGCGGTTTTCCAGTGATGGAAGACACAAATTTTTAAGAGCGGATACAGACATCGGCCATGTATTTCAGAAAAAGAGCTCTCAAAAATCAAACTTTGAGTTCCGGGTTTCGGACCAAAATTCAATCGAAAGAACGCATCTAAACCTTCAATTGAGTAATAGGATTTTTTCCTGGGACGAATCCTCGCCTTGTACGAATTTTTTTAGATTTCTGAAAAAAGCGTTTTTCCAAAAGCAAACCTTAAACCTTTCTTTTGTAAGAAAGGCAAAAAAAGGCAGAACGAAGTTTGTCGGGTAAGGCTTGTGTATGTATGTATGTAACGCGTGGTCACTACCCTGTTTGAAAAATGTCGCACGTCGTGCGAGCTGTCGCGCGGTTTTGATTTTACCGTTTCGATATCGATTGGTCGAAAGGACGACAAACGGACGACAAACACTCGACATGCCCGACATTGTTTTTTCCATCGATTTTCCTTCAATTTGACGTCACGATTTTCGTCGACGCAGTTTGACAGTTCTCTTCAGTTGGTCTTGTTTGGACTTGATCAAATCAGAGAAACTTTGAACCGAATCGAACCAGTTTACGTTGTTGAAAAGTTCGTGTGGATTTTTGCCGGTTGATTGGTAAGTTGTGTTGCTTTTTTTGCGAGCGGCTTTATCACAGCAATATTTATATTCCAGATTTTCTGATTTCGGCCTTCGTGGTGGAGGAGGAGGAGAACGGGTCACATCGTTGCTCCGGCGGGCCATGCCGGAAGACGGGAAGGAGCACCCGGTCTGTGATCGAGGAAGCGGATTGGTGTTTAACTTTCCGCGGGATGTGGCGGTGCATGGTTTTTATACGGTGAGTTGGGTTTTTGAAACGATAGAGGAGGTGTGCATCGTAGTGTTTCCCTTCCCATTTGGACGACGAAAAATAAATGAGGACGATGAAAGTGTGAGGGGGAAAGGGCTGGGGGTGGGGACTGGACAATTTAAAACCTGAAACCATCACAAATTCTAAACAATAATATTCTATTTTTTCAATTCTGATTCTTTTCAATTCCACAATTCAAATTTTCTAAGATTCAAATAAATATAAAATAATACAATTAAATGGAATGGTTTCGTTCAAAAATATGATAAAAATTAAAAATATACACTCAAACCCCGATGGTTTGACACCAACAGTTTGTCACTTTTTAGTTTGACTTTGAAAACAAGACATATATATTATAAAATTATAAAATTATAAAATTATAAAATTATAAAATTATAAAATTATAAAATTATAAAATTATAAAATTATAAAATTATAAAATTATAAAATTATAAAATTATAAAATTATAAAATTATAAAATTATAAAATTATAAAATTATAAAATTATAAAATTATAAAATTATAAAATTATAAAATTATAAAATTATAAAATTATAAAATTATAAAATTATAAAATATAAAATTATAAAATTATAAAATTATAAAATTATAAAATTATAAAATTATAAAATTATAAAATTATAAAATTATAAAATTATAAAATTATAAAATTATAAAATTATAAAATTATAAAATTATAAAATTATAAAATTATAAAATTATAAAATTATAAAATTATAAAATTATAAAATTATAAAATTATAAAATTATAAAATTATAAAATTATAAAATTATAAAATTATAAAATTATAAAATTATAAAATTATAAAATTATAAAATTATAAAATTATAAAATTATAAAATTATAAAATTATAAAATTATAAAATTATAAAATTATAAAATTATAAAATTATAAAATTATAAAATTATAAAATTATAAAATTATAAAATTATAAAATTATAAAATTATAAAATTATAAAATTATAAAATTATAAAATTATAAAATTATAAAATTATAAAATTATAAAATTATAAAATTATAAAATTATAAAATTATAAAATTATAAAATTATAAAATTATAAAATTATAAAATTATAAAATTATAAAATTATAAAATTATAAAATTATAAAATTATAAAATTATAAAATTATAAAATTATAAAATTATAAAATTATAAAATTATAAAATTATAAAATTATAAAATTATAAAATTATAAAATTATAAAATTATAAAATTATAAAATTATAAAATTATAAAATTATAAAATTATAAAATTATAAAATTATAAAATTATAAAATTATAAAATTATAAAATTATAAAATTATAAAATTATAAAATTATAAAATTATAAAATTATAAAATTATAAAATTATAAAATTATAAAATTATAAAATTATAAAATTATAAAATTATAAAATTATAAAATTATAAAATTATAAAATTATAAAATTATAAAATTATAAAATTATAAAATTATAAAATTATAAAATTATAAAATTATAAAATTATAAAATTATAAAATTATAAAATTATAAAATTATAAAATTATAAAATTATAAAATTATAAAATTATAAAATTATAAAATTATAAAATTATAAAATTATAAAATTATAAAATTATAAAATTATAAAATTATAAAATTATAAAATAATAAAATTATAAAATTATAAAATTATAAAATTATAAAATTATAAAATTATAAAATTATAAAATTATAAAATTATAAAATTATAAAATTATAAAATTATAAAATTATAAAATTATAAAATTATAAAATTATAAAATTATAAAATCATAAATTCAAAAATTTCTATAAATCACATACTCTTATATTTTCAAATTGTATTATTCTCAAAATTCTTGATATTCTCAAAACTTTTTTAAAAATATCAAAGATTTTATTTTATTTTAAAATTATTCAGATATTTTAAATTTTAACGATTCTAACATTAAAACATTTCATAATTGCTTAAAAACTTTAAAGTTCATTGCTTTTTTAGCAAGGACTTCAGAGTCCCAAGAAACAAAATTCTCCATACAAATTTTTGATAAAAAATTAACATGCGTTGATGTTGATTTATCTGAAATTAAAAATGTTTGAATTTTGTTGTTGTTTTTTCCTATTTTTTCCTAAAAATTTACAAGTTTAAATTGACCAAATTTTTTTATTTTACATTGAAAGTTAAATTTTACATTTTTAGTTATGTTTTTGAATGATTTAGCCAAATGACGTAATCTTTTTTCAGGTAACCAAAAATATTCCAATCGAATCCTGCTGACAACCCAGCGTTTCCGTATTGTCCCACGGAACGGAAGCTGTAACGATCGCAAAAACACCTGCACTGGAAGTGCGTATACCAACGTTGTCCCGTAGGCCATCAATCTGTGAGAATTAAATAGAAGCGCCGCTCCAGTGCCGTATCTACACGCTGGTGTCGACTCCAAAGATGGCTGACAAAGTCCGGCCAAGATGCCGAAGCGACGAGATGAGCTGAAAGGCCAATCGGAAGACAACGCCAAAAACCACGTGAAGATCGCGACACACAACAAGAAAAATTAATGAATGTTTGTGAAATCGAGTGAAAAAGATTAATTAACAGAAAAAATATATCTAAAAATAATTTAAAATATTTTTTCTTTTATTTTTACTGCAACATAACCTAAAAAACAGCACACGACAAAGGCACGACAACCTAAATAACAAAACCGTGCGACGTCGGTCGAATGTCGTACGACAATGTCGAACAATTTCGATGATCGATCGCACGACAAATACGACATTTTGGTGCAAAAACGTATGACATTCGTGTCAGGGTAGGGAAGGAATGACCCATATTCAATATGCTTTCAACCGAGATCATTTTGTTTTTATTTCTTGCAAAGCATTTTAAAGTGTTTCATACATTTTCGATACAGTCCTTAGTATATTTGGAGTTTACCACTTAAACTTTTTTTTAAATAATATACAACTGGATATGCTCGGTTTGAATTGTTACTACAACGATCAATGGCTGGAATACACTGCGGCTCCACATCTACATCGACAAACCGGTGAGAGAACTGAACACAAAAATAAATCGCTATGAAATTCTACAAGCCTTCTAAAGTACAGGCGATGTTTTCGAGTTTATGTATCAAATGCGATTTTTTTGCGTGAATGTCCATATCTAGTGAATCTATTATCTGCAATAAAAAAAAAAAATGAATACCAATCATCGTGACTATTACATTTTTTTGGTTTACCTGATCTCTGTATTTTGTAACATAAATGTAAAGTTCCTTCAAGGCTGCAGTGACATCAAATTCATCTTGTTGTTGGATAGATAATTGTTGCATAGCGGTGCACATATCTTGATCACTAATTTGCGGCATACGTGAGATTTCGGAGTAGAAAGTTGTGACCATTTCTCGGTAAAGAGGTAAATCCTGAAAATTTAAAATACTTCTGTCAAATACAATTACGCGGGAAAAACGTGTACGAGAAATCATGGATTTCGATTCATGAATACATGAATAACTAGATTCATGATTTCGTGATATTTTTCATTTCATGATTTTCATGGAATCGTGAATAAAATTTCCCAAATTAGTGAATTTTATTCATGTCCCGCATAGAAAAAAAAACATTTGAAAATCATTTGTTAAATATTCATTCAACATTTTACCAAATTGTATAGCCACTATTTGGTAAATAAATTTTTTTAATTCCTCATCGTCTCTCAAATAGTGAACCATTTACCTTATACTGCCCATGTTCGCATGAATGTCCCATATGCAAAAACAGCAAGCTGAGAAAAACGCACTTGAAGTTTGTCCCATACACAAGGACGCGTGTTAAGTTTCCTAATCCAATCTAATCTAAACAACGTGTTAAGTTTCCGCAAAAAACTGGATTTTCTCCTGTTTTCTAGAAGAAAATACTGGATGCTTTAGGCTCTTTTGAAAGAGCACACGATTTTGAACCAAACGGCATCAATAACTCAAAAACGATATATGGTACATATGGGACATTTATACGATCAGGGGTAGTATACACCATTTGATTTTTTTTTCTAGCGACACTTTGTCAAATTCTTTTTACTGTTCACCATTTCTCAAATGGTATTTATATAGTTTTATTTATTTATTTATTTATTTATTCAATGTAACTTAAGGGGTAACTTGACTTGCCACCCTGCCAATATTTTTACGCTTCGATTTTTTAGAATTTTTTAACGATAGATATCAAAAATCTAAGAATGTAAGCTTGTTGTATACATGTTTGTGAACATTTGGTGAAAGTTTGATGCAATTTGGATGATTTTTTGGAAAACTGAGTGGTCCATAAACAACGTAGTTTTGAAAAATAGAGTATTTTGCTTTTGTAACGCAAGTTTCCCGTTATGAACCTAACAATATGGGTATCAAAATTCATGATTTTGAAGCACCAACTCAAAACTGGTCTTTGGGAATGCTTTGGTGGCCACTGGCCAACCCGGAACCGGTTCCGGAGAATTTCGGGGAACCTACGGAGTGGTCAATACTTTGTCAATCAAAAACCAGCTAAACAGGATTCAAATTACAGCGCATCCAAAATCATTATCATTTATGATCACCAGAACCGATATTGGACCGACCTGGCCACTTTGGAACCGGTTCCAGGTACCCCAGCGGAATTCGGAATATGGACAACCACGCAGTTATTCCAGAATTATTTTTATTCAAGCAATATGGGTGTCAAAGTTCACCATTTTTAACAAGGAGATCATTTATATTGTCCAAAATTATTTATGGACCGACCTGGCCACTTTTGAACCGGTTCCAGGTACCCCAGCAGAACTCGGAATATGGCCAACCACGCAGTTATTCCACAATTATTTTTGTTCAAGCAATATGGGTGGCAAAGTTCACCATTTTTAACAAGGAGATAATTTATATTGTCCAAAATTATTTTTGGACCGACCTGGCCGCTTTGGAACCGGCTCCAAGTACCCCAGCGGAATTCGGAATATGGCCAACCACGCAGTTATTCCAGAATTATTTTTATTCAAGCAATATGGGTGTCAAAGTTCACCATTTTTAACAAGGAGATCATTTATATTGTCCAAAATTATTTTTGGACCGACCTGGCCACTTTGGAACCGGTTCCAGGTACCCCAGCGGAACTCGGAATATGGCCAACCACGCAGTTATTCCACAATTATTTTTGTTCAAGCAATATGAGTGGCAAAGTTCACCATTTTTAACAAGGAGATAATTTATATTGTCCAAAATTATTTTTGGACCGACCTGGCCGCTTTGGAACCGGCTCCAAGTACCCCAGCGGAACTCGGAATATGGCCAACCACGCAGTTATTCCACAATTATTTTTATTCAAGCAATATGGGTGTCAAAGTTCACAATTTTTAACAAGGAGATCATTTATATTGTCCAAAATTATTTATGGACCGACCTGGCCACTTTTGAACCGGTTCCAGGTACCCCAGCAGAACTCGGAATATGGCCAACCACGCAGTTATTCCACAATTATTTTTGTTCAAGCAATATGGGTGGCAAAGTTCACCATTTTTAACAAGGAGATCATTTATATTGTCCAAAATTATTTATGGACCGACCTGGCCACTTTGGAACCGGTTCCAGGTACCCAAGCAGAACTCGGAATATGGCCAACCACGCAGTTATTCCAGAATTATTTTTGTTCAAGCAATATGGATGTCAAAGTTCACCATTTTTAACAAGGAGATCATTTATATTGTCCAAAATTATTTATGGACCGACCTGGCCGCTTTGGAACCGGCTCCAAGTACCCCAGCGGAACTCGGAATATGGCCAACCACGCAGTTATTCCAGAATTATTTTTATTCAAGCAATATGGGTGTCAAAGTTCACAATTTTTAACAAGGAGATCATTTATATTGTCCAAAATTATTTATGGACCGACCTGGCCACTTTTGAACCGGTTCCAGGTACCCCAGCAGAACTCGGAATATGGCCAACCACGCAGTTATTCCACAATTATTTTTGTTCAAGCAATATGGGTGTCAAAGTTCACCATTTTTAACAAGGAGATCATTTATATTGTCCAAAATTATTTTTGGACCGACCTGGCCACTTTGGAACCGGTTCCAGGTACCCCAGCAGAACTCGGAATATGGCCAACCACGCAGTTATTCCAGAATTATTTTTGTTCAAGCAATATGGGTGTCAAAGTTCACCATTTTTAACAAGGAGATCATTTATATTGTCCAAAATTATTTTTGGACCGACCTGGCCACTTTGGAACCGGTTCCAGGTACCCCAGCAGAACTCGGAATATGGCCAACCACGCAGTTATTCCAGAATTATTTTTGTTCAAGCAATATGGGTGACAAAGTTCACCATTTTTAACAAAGAGATAATTTATATTGTCCAAAATTATTTTTGGACCGACCTGGCCACTTTGGAACCGGTTCCAGGTACCCCAGCGGAACTCGGAATATGGCCAACCACGCAGTTATTCCAGAATTATTTTTATTCAAGCAATATGGGTGTCAAAGTTCACCATTTTTAACAAGGAGATCATTTATATTGTCCAAAATTATTTTTGGACCGACCTGGCCACTTTGGAACCGGTTCCAAGTACCCCAGCGGAACTCGGAATATGGCCAACCACGCACTTATTATAGAATTATTCCATATTCCGAGTTCCGCTGGGGTATCTGGAACCGGTTCCAAAGGGGCCAGGTCGGTCCAAAAATAATTTTGGACAATATGAATGATCTCCTTGTTAAAAATTGTGAACTTTGACACCCATATTGCTTGAACAAAAATAATTGTGGAATAACTGCGTGGTTGGCCATATTCCGAGTTCCGCTGGGGTACCTGGAACCGGTTCCAAAGTGGCCAGGTCGGTCCAAAAATAATTTTGGACAATATAAATGATCGCTTTGTTAAAAATGGTGAACTTTGCCACCCATATTGCTTGAACAAAAATAATTGTGGAATAACTGCGTGGTTGGCCATATTTCGAGTTCCGCTGGGGTACCTGGAACCGGTTCCAAAGTGGCCAGGTCGGTCCAAAAATAATTTTGGACAATATAAATTATCTCTTTATTAAAAATGGTGAACTTTGACACCCATATTGCATGAACAAAAATAATTCTGGACAATATAAATGATCTCCTTGTTAAAAATGGTGAACTTTGACACCCATATTGCTTGAACAAAAATAATTGTGGAATAACTGCGTGGTTGGCCATATTCCGAGTTCCGCTGGGGTACCTGGAACCGGTTCCAAAGTGGCCAGGTCGGTCCATAAATAATTTTGGACAATATAAATGATCTCCTTGTTAAAAATTGTGAACTTTGACACCCATATTGCTTGAATAAAAATAATTCTGGAATAACTGCGTGGTTGGCCATATTCCGAGTTCCGCTGGGGTACCTGGAACCGGTTCCAAAGTGGCCAGGTCGGTCCAAAAATAATTTTGGACAATATAAATTATCTCTTTATTAAAAATGGTGAACTTTGACACCCATATTGCATGAACAAAAATAATTCTGGACAATATAAATGATCTCCTTGTTAAAAATGGTGAACTTTGACACCCATATTGCTTGAACAAAAATAATTGTGGAATAACTGCGTGGTTGGCCATATTCCGAGTTCCGCTGGGGTACCTGGAACCGGTTCCAAAGTGGCCAGGTCGGTCCATAAATAATTTTGGACAATATAAATGATCTCCTTGTTAAAAATTGTGAACTTTGACACCAATATTGCTTGAATAAAAATAATTCTGGAATAACTGCGTGGTTGGCCATATTCCGAGTTCCGCTGGGGTACCTGGAACCGGTTCCAAAGTGGCCAGGTCGGTCCAAAAATAATTTTGGACAATATAAATTATCTCTTTGTTAAAAATGGTGAACTTTGACACCCATATTGCATGAACAAAAATAATTCTGGAATAACTGCGTGGTTGGCCATATTCCGAGTTCTGCTGGGGTACCTGGAACCGGTTCCAAAGTGGCCAGGTCGGTCCAAAAATAATTTTGGACAATATAAATGATCTCCTTGTTAAAAATGGTGAACTTTGACACCCATATTGCTTGAACAAAATTAATTGTGGAATAACTGCGTGGTTGGCCATATTCCGAGTTCTGCTGGGGTACCTGGAACCGGTTCAAAAGTGGCCAGGTCGGTCCATAAATAATTTTGGACAATATAAATGATCTCCTTGTTAAAAATTGTGAACTTTGACACCCATATTGCCTGAATAAAAATAATTCTGGAATAACTGCGTGGTTGGCCATATTCCGAGTTCCGCTGGGGTACCTGGAACCGGTTCCAAAGTGGCCAGGTCGGTCCAAAAATAATTTTGGACAATATAAATGATCTCCTTGTTAAAAATGGTGAACTTTGACACCCATATTGCTTGAACAAAAATAATTCTGGAATAACTACGTGGTTGTCCATATTCCGAATTCCGCTGGGGTACCTGGAACCGGTTCCAAAGTGGCCAGGTCGGTCCAATATCGGTTCTGGTGATCATAAATGATAATGATTTTGGATGCGCTGTAATTTGAATCCTGTTTAGCTGGTTTTAGATTGACAAAGTATTGACCACTCCGTAGGTTCCCCGAAATTCTCCGGAACCGGTTCCGGGTTGGCCAGTGGCCACCAAAGCATTCCCAAAGACCAGTTTTGAGTTGGTGCTTCAAAATCATGAATTTTGATACCCATATTGTTAGGTTCATAACGGGAAACTTGCGTTACAAAAGCAAAATACTCTATTTTTCAAAACTACGTTGTTTATGGACCACTCAGTTTTCCAAAAAATCATCCAAATTGCATCAAACTTTCACCAAATGTTCACAAACATGTATACAACAAGATTACATTCTTAGATTTTTGATATCCATCGTTAAAAAATTCTAAAAAATCGAAGCGTAAAAAATATTGGCAGGGTGGCAAGTCAAGTTACCCCTTAAGGCTTACCCGGATAAACGAAAACTATATGAATTCTAGTGAGGACCTTAAAACAACCTTATGAGTTATGGTCACCATTTGTAATAATGTTATTTGGCGGACCTTGATAACTATTTGTCAAATGGTTACCATTATTAATAGAGTTATTTGAATGTTTGTAATGGTCAACTATTTTCTTGATGATTTTAAAAAACTATTTGAGGATGTTTACTCAAATGGTTACCCTAAATCATAAGGTGGTTTTTAAGTTCAAATGGTTCATATTGAATCATGATTACCATATAGAAACATTTAATACACATTTGAAAAATAGTGAGAATTTGCAAAAAGCGTTTACCAAATTTGACTAAGTTTTGTTTTCAAATGAAAGAATCAAACTTTTTTGTCTGTAGCTTCATAAGGGGTTGGGTTTGTGCTGGAGTCGGATTTGGGCAACTTCCGGAACAAGATTTTGTCTGACTAAGTTGCCGGAAAAGTGTACGATCTACTCAACGATGGTGGGGCTGATAAAAGCGAAGAATGACAACTTTGGCAGAGAGTTTGTGAACCATATGGTAAAGGCATTCACTTTACGGTTCGTCGTGCAGCTGCACCAGTAGTACCAAGTTATGTGGACATCATTTGGCTTACTTGGCTGGATTTTACCCACATTTGAGCTGCCAAAGAAAGCCAATCCGAAGTTTACCAATTTTAATTGACAGAATCTAAACCAACAAAAAGAGAAAAAAAAACTGAGGAGCTCAAGAACAAAAAGGCTCGAAAATGTCGGTTCCTTTTGATGCGCTACAATTCCTTTGAGTTTCGTTGACGATTCAATTTTAAGCATATCATGTTTGTGATAATTGTTACTTAATTTCAATTGTATGTGCGAATCATTTTTCAACAGTTGATAATTTTGGATTTACGGCATATTTGCGAGAGCAGGTAACGAGCGTAGCGAGAGAAGAGAAACGAAAGAGCGCGCCAGGCAGAGTATTATTACTCTGCTTTGCGCGCTCTCTCGTTTCTCTTCTCTCGCTATGCTCGTTACCTGCACTCGGACCAGCACAAAGGCGGTGACCATTTGACCAATGGCGTTTCAGGCGACTTAACGAACTCTCAGATTGCTTGAGCACGTCCTGCATGATGTTCGTCTGCATGGTTTCCATCTGCTTGTGGCCACCCTCGTCAGCAACCGAGATGACCACCAGAGTGGCGTGCTGTTGCTTCCAGTCCGGTTCAATATGTTTTGAATGTTCTCGCGAAGAATGGCTTTTCCGCCAAGACATATGCCAAGCGATCCAACGCCGACTCAGCAAACACGTTGTTGTCACTCGTGTCTGATCCGATACGGACTTCTCCTCGTCGTCATCCAGGTCGGTCATCATTTGTAGCACCAACCAACGAGGCCACATACTTTTCCGCTGCTTGCGCACCATCGCCGTTACATTTTCCGACAACCATCACCATGTTTGTATCACAAATCATAAACGCCCGCCGCAACAAATCACCAAACAGACGCTGGGCGTCCTTGTTTTGCAACAGAATGAACACTTCGACGGCAAAAAAACACCGAAAGCGCATCTCAGGACGATGGGTTTAGATATTTTACCACCGACGAGACGCAGCGCCGATTCCTGGAGCTGGACGGTCGGGCGTTCGCAGGCCGGTTCAGTTGCAACTTGCAGCTGTTCCTTCGACTCTGGCCGCAGCGGGTTGTTTGACTACGGCGCGAATTTTCAGACCAGCCGGGGTTTCTTAAGATTGGCCACGAAACAACTTCAAAGCTAGATTCGACAACAAATAAACAAAAACAAATTTTCTTTGGCGACTTGGATGACGTTCAAAACGTAAAAGTTTTACACGCTCAAAACGATTACCCGGATTTTTAATAAAATTGGATCGGGGCTCAAGTTTTGCAGAGCTGGTTTTGCCGGTTCTGCTCAGCCCTCTGTCACTGCCGCCATGTTTATGAAACCAAAATATTCGATGACGAATATCAAGAAAACTAAGAAGAAACCGAGGAAGAAACCCAAGGTGTCTACTGTCAGATTTCGAAAAATAAACAAAGTGCAGAGACGTTTTTGAAATTATGTTCTTTTTCACACGTTACACTTGCTGCATGTCCAGGACTCTTTAAAGAATGATACTTCCGAGTGAATTCCAAGAAATTTTCGATCCCCGGTCCCAGATTTTCCCGGTTGAATCGGATTTTTGCTTTAAATTGGTTAAAACTACTCCTACTTCTCCGGATGCTCATCCCGCCATCCGATTCAAGAGCTCCTTCGACTCCTTCAGCATCGTAGACACACATTATATGTCCGGAAATCTGCCCGAGATAAACAGGACCACTCGTGTGACCACTTAAATCGAATTTTGTATTAAATTTACACCAAAATATTATTTTCGCCATTTACCTATTTTGATGTAAACAATCAGAAGACACCAATACAACTTCATGCAAAGCTTTGTTGATGGTGGGCTCTTCACAAATACTAATGCACATTCTCTATCCAAAGCATTGTTTATGGTGGGCTCTTCACACATACTAATGCGTGGGCTCTTCGGGGTTTTGGTGACTGTCAAACGTTCTAGACATTTACAGTGGTGCCAGAGGGCTGGTTCTGCTAGAACGGTGGAACATTTATGCTAAATGCTGTTAGAATATAGATCGGATAGTCTAAATAATATTGTGGTTCTTAGAAGGGTGATCTGCCGACATTCTAGTAAATTTCCTTATCCGCCATTTCCTCTTTTTACTTCTATTTTTCAAACAAAAAAAGGTGGAATACAAAATGAAAGAAGCGGTTCCACCTATCAAAAAACTAGTCTTCGTAAGTCCCCAGTTAACTCAATCAGAATTCTGAAACGGAATTCAATTCGAATCGTTTACGTATTCCGTTTCAAACGGAACAACCGATTCCGTATACGTATCGGTTGTTGCGTTTGAAACGGAAGACGTAAACGATTCGAATTGAATTCCGTTTGAGAATTCCGATTGAGTTGACCGGGTGCTTCTACCTGCACAAACTTCTATTGTTTTTTTTACGAATGTTTTTTTTTTTCCTCTTGAGTTGCTGGCTACACCGGTCGGGAACCGATTCGGGGAAAAAAAAGAAGCTGCTCGATTGAAATCAAGTTTAACGTGAAGGCGGCGGTGTTGAAACGGTGGACCAGCAGGCGAATTCGTTCCTAATTTTTTTCTCATTAGCCAACCCGGACAATTTCCACTTTTTTCTACTTTTCGCTTTTAGAAATATAATTGGCAAAATCTGAACTGAAATAATTTCAGCAAAACTTTGAATGAAGAAAAACTTTGTTATAAGATTATTTTATAAATTATTTTGCTAATTTGATTGTGAAAAGTTATTCCAGAACCGATGTCCTGCTTTTTCGTAGATTTTCCCGGTACCCAGTCAACACAATCGGAATTCTGAAACGGAATTCAATTCGAATTGTTTACGTATTCCGTAACAAACGCAACAACCATTATGTACACGGAATCGGTTGTTGCGTTTGAAACGGAATACGTAAACGATTCGAATTGAATTCCGTTTCAGAATTCCGATTGAGTTAACTAGGTAGAAGCTTCTCAACATTAAAATCGAATTGATCATCTCAAAGTTGGGTGGTTTCACCTCACCAGTTTGCGAAACTCTCAAAATTGAGATCACCTGGTAAGCGTGTACATTTTTTTTTCGTTTTGTATTATGTCACGTATATTGTCTTTATTCCACCAAACCGAAGTGCGCAACAGATCAGTTCCGCAAAAAAATCTGTTGCGCAGTCTCTCTGTCGAACTGTCAAGCTAAATTTGAGTATTCCCCTGTTAGCGTGTAGCCGATCTGATTTGACGATTCTCGGGATTGTTTTGGTTGCTCGGCTTTTGGATTTTCGGTACGTAAATAAGTTTCCTCCTTCCTCGGTACCTCCCTCCTGGTGATACTCCTTGTGCAGATCCTTCTCCATCTCCTGCGTAAATCCGTACCCAGAGCAGAGAACCTCCCGGTCCAGCTCATCCTCCCGCTCCAGATCGCTAAACTTGGGATTTTCCTCACTTTCATACCCATTTTTTTTCCGGAACAGATCCCGAACGCCCTGCACGTCCCGATCAAAGCACATCTCCGCGTTCGGATGCGGCGTCGACACCATCTGGGGAAAATCGATCAAGATCGGCCGCTGGTCCTCCTCCGTGATCATCACGTTGAACTCGTTGAAATCTCCGTGAATAACTCCGCAGTTCCCCAACCGCACAATCAAGTTCATCAAATCATCGTACAACTGCTCCACATTGCCCACCTCGGCCACGTTCGTCAACGGGTACCCATCAACCAGCTCCATAATTACGCAGTGCCGGTTAAAGACCACCGGACGCGGCACCGGAAACCCGCGATCGTACAACGCCTTCATGTACGCATACTCCCGCGTCGCCGAAATCCGCGACAAATACAACCAACTCATCTTGTGCCGCTTCCCGTGATAGTCCCGCTTTTCCTTCACGTTCCGGAAGCAAACCCGTCCCAACCGGTGCAACTTCAAGCACAACGGGTTGCCCTCCTCATCCCCCACCGTGTAGATGTTACTCTCCTTGCCCACCCCAATCTGGTTCCCAAATCCGGCGACCGACCCGCGCAGCGTCAGCGACTTCAGCGCCAGGTAGTCGTAGCCCATGTTGGTCAACCGGTACCCGTCATCTACCAAAAAAAAAAAACAAATTAAACACAACTCCAACAACCTCCGGTCGTTCGCAACCTACTCTGTACAAGAAGTTTGGGGCACTGTGGATACTATGCTGGAGGAACTTTCTTGCCGGAAAAGGGTTTGGAACAGAACCCGAAGAAATTCGGCTTGAATATTTTGCCATAATTGATGCGAATAATAAACATACGACCTACCATACGACTAAAAAAAGTTTATTTCGAGTATAAAAGTGATAAAATCACAATGAAGCATTCATTCGTGGTCAGAATGCGGTTGTTTTTTTTTCGTGACAGATGACAACATAAAAATAATACACTCTAAACGGGATCCCATTAAATTCTTTCGCGAGTGTTGAGTGGTGGCCTTGGGAGATGCGCTCGTAATTTGATTTTGTCTGCATTCACAATACTAGGGTGGTCCAAATCTGGACTTTTTTGGGGCTACCTCCTGAAATCAAAGATTGGCCCATCACTAGGCTAAATTCCAAATTTGAGCTCATTCTGACCACGGGAACCCCTCCCTCCAATCGCTTAAAGTTTGTATGGGAAAAATCGTCAAAATGTATGGAGAAAAGCAACTGTTTTACTTTTTTACCTGTGGAAGGCGCCATAGTTATCCGATCCTTGCCATTTCTCAAATGTAGAACCTTCATTATATTTAGAACAACATTCCCGAAGACACCATATTTTTAGGATTTTTTCCCGCGAAGTTATTAGCACCCAAAACTGACCATTTTTTGCGCGGCCAGCTGTAAGGGGCTACCTAACAACGATGTTTAATTCCAATTCGTACACGCACGTGCTCTCTCTCAGGTTCAAACTCTCTCACGAGTTTGCTTGCCTGCCTGCCTGCTTACCAACAAGCGCGCGCTGTTTCTCTGCTTGGACTTTTGTCGTCGTCGTCGTTTTCGTTTGCTATCTGCTGCGCTGCGTTCCTGGCATGTTTATTATAATTTTCAAATAAAATAGCAGGTTTGTTTTGAGATATATTTAGCATATAAATTCTTAGATTATGTCAAAATTGAAAAAAGTGCACTAAAAAAATAATTTGAATAAAAAACTCAGGCCTTGGCTTAGCCTCGTTTAAAAAATGAAGCAAATGAACAGGATTTGTTCGTTTTTCCAAGCATTACAAGCAGTTGTTCGTATATGCTCATTAGAGAGAATGATTCAATTATTTTAAAAAATCTTCAGGTAATACAAATTTTGTTTTTTTTTACTCTAAATATCATCCGACCAACTGCTTGTCCATTCGAAGGCGATTTGATTACAGATTTCAAACTAGCTAGCTCAACAATCTCTATTTTTGAGGCTTTTCTTTTAGACATCGTTGCACTTTTTGGATGTTTCGGAATCGTAAACTTCTAATAATAGTCAAAGGCAAAATATACCGCAATTTGTTGTAAGGATGTTTTTTTTATATTTTCGGCAGATTAAAATATTTTGTATGGAATGAAAAATAATCGTGATCATAGGGCTACGAAAAAACTTCAAATGTTTTCTTTTTAAGCTTGTTTGATAGTATAAAAAAGTGAAAAAAAAACAGTTCCCAAAATCGATTAATTGTCTAAGTGTATTGTTCTTCCTGAAATCTATACTTGACTAAGTTAAAAAAAAGTCTTATATTTTTTCTAGAAGAGTTAAAATCCCAGTCTTGAGTTTGGTATGATACCAAAACAAGAAATAAATTTCGATTACATAACATAACAGATGACAATTCATGGAGGAACAAATGTATCGAAATTTGTATTCTCTCACACACGCTCTGATAATATGATATCTATTGTTAATCACATATTACATTTAATTTTATACCTCGAAATAAATATCGAAATATATCTTGTAAATTATAATAAACATGCCAAGAACGCAGCGCAGCGGATAGCAAACGAAAACGACGACGACGACAAAAGTCCAAGCAGAGAAACAGCGCGCGCTTGTTGGTAAGCAGGCAGGCAGGCAAACTCGTGAGAGAGTTTGAACCTGAGAGAGAGCACGTGCGTGTACGAATTGGAATTAAACATCGTTGTTAGGTAGCCCCTTACAGCTGGCCGCGCAAAAATGGTCAGTTTTGGGCGCTAATAACTTCGCGGGAAAAAATCCTAAAAATATGGTGTCTTCGGGAAAGTTGTTCTAAATATAATGAAGGTTCTACATTTGAGAAATGGTAAGGATCGGATAACTATGGCGCCTTCCACAGGTAAAAAAGTAAAACAGTTGCTTTTCTCCATACATTTTGACGATTTTTCTCATACAAACTTTAAGCGATTGGAGGGAGGGGTTCCCGTGGTCAGAATGAGCTCAAATTTGGAATTTAGCCTAGTGATGGGCCAATCTTTGATTTCAGGGGGTAGCCCCAAAAAAGTCCAGATTTGGACCACCCTAACGTATACCCTTCGCAACGTGCATTGTTTTTTTTTTTGTTTACTGTCTTTAGCTTGTTTTTTCACTCCTCGAAGAAAGAGCACCGTTTTAGCGCCAATTCCAGTCCGATTCCAGGCTGCATGTGTTGTACCGTTTGCGGGGCCGTTCCGCGCTTCCGGCCCACCAGTCGATTCCGGGGGAAAACCACCGCGAGTGGGGAGGAGAAAATGTACAAAACTGAGGGTCAGCCTTCAGCACCAGTGGAATTTGTGCGTTTATGTGTGAGTTAAAACTTGTGGGAGGAATAACGGGAGCAGTTTGGTTTTGTTTATCCTTCCGGGTTTTGTGTGTGGGGATATTTGGCTGTGGTAGTTTGAAATTGAAGACATTTTGGCCGGAATCGATCGTACAGAAAGATCACCATTCAGGGAAGGCTTCCAGCGGCGGTGAATAGGATAAAAAACAAGGAAAATTATAAACAACAGCAGCGTGAATTAAAAAGAAATTGGTTTCCCCAAATAACTGCGGTTTTACCAGAGCCTTTTCGTTGCACCGGAAGAGGTCGGAGGACGCAATCCAACGCTGGATACCGGTTAGCAGCTTGCGACTGCGTCTGGACGACGGAACCATTTGCCCGCAGCTGAAGCTGTTCTTGATAAGCAAAATTAAACTTCAATGTCTGTAATTTCGCAACTAACTCTCGATGGATTTGAAATTTCTAGGATTTGGCGTACACTGATCAAATTTTCATCGCAGTCAGTTTTATGTCTTGTTGGCAGTTTTCATGACGTCGGCACTGCTGGCCAGCGGAAAATATGTCGCCCGAACGGATCAGCAAAGGTGTTTACGGAGTATCTTTTGGAACCAGCGGCGTTTGTAAGAGTTGCGAAGGAAGAAGGTATGAGTAAAGCGAAGCAGATTTTGGCAGTCTAGCTTGCATTTGTAAAGAGGCGGTTTGCTTTCGGAAGCTTACTAAGCACGGTTTGGAAGCCCAGCGAGCTTTTTTGGACAGAAAGATTGGATCGAAAATTCCCTGATTTTTGACAGTTTTGCTGGTATTCGCGACTTGTTTCGTGGCTGGTAAAGAGCGATTTTGTATCTCATACCACCCTTTTGTCTGTTGCTGACAGGTTCACAGTGGCCACTTCCAGCGATGCCATACGTACAGATATTTCAGCACATATAGGAAATTCTCGTATGTTTGGCAGGTGAAGAATTTGGTCCTATTTCAATCCGATTTGCTGAATTGAACCTATTCCAACAACTTATTTTGCCAAACATTCAAAAGATACTGTTTTGCTCACTTTCTTTTAGTCTATTTATCACTTGATTTCATTTGTACACAATTTTAGAAGCTGTAATTAAAAATCTAGGTGCTATTATAATAATATAGGAACTGAGCTGAACCAGCCTCCGGCTGTTAGCTCATTAACAAAGATAAATAATGATAACAATATAGGCTCTCGATATTTACTTTTGTTGTTTTTTCATATCTCATGATTTAGGTTAATTTTTATTTATTTATGTCTTTCAAGCCAAACACTTTGAAATCAATTTCCAATAGTGAACTAGGGGAAATATACCCTTTCTCAGCCTATTTCTATTATCGGCCTATCAGCACTTTGATCATGAATTACAGCTTTCATAAAGTTTTTTTGACTATTCCAAAGTAACAAAAGCTCAAATAAAAGTGAGCAAGCAACTTTCCATTATTGACGTATCCAAAAATGTTGATTTAATAGCGGAAAACTGCAAAAGTGATGAGAATTGGTCGAACGGCTAAGTGTGATTAAAATGGGTATATTTCCCCTATAATAATATTTGGCGATTGAACGCAACAAAAACTATGCCTTGCGCGTTCTCTCTTTTCTCTTCTCTCGCTACGCTCCGTTACCTGCTCTTTCGCAGGCAAGCGCACTGCGCAGGCAAAAACAGTCTGAAGTGATACGTTTGTGCGGCTGGTTGTTGTTTACGTTTGCGCAGGTATAATTTTCAAATCATTTGATTTACCAGATACTTTGTTTATATTTTTCTTGTTTATAATTTCAGCACAGTAGAGAACAGCTGGTACAGGACGATTCGATCGGCAATCAAAAGAGATCTTGGCGGCAGCCGACCGACAAAACAAAATCGAACGTACAAAATTTGTTCCGCCGAGGATGCGACCAAGCGAGCGAACGATTGGCATCCATCAATCTGAATCATCAGATAAGTACATGATATTTGAGTACAATGTACTAGATACTTTGTGATTTTTTCTTCTTCTTTTTTCAGGTTTGGACGATTTCGGCAGTATGATCAACTAAACAGAATTGGTATTCAACTAGAATTTTAGCCGGTAAAGTAAAAATCAAGGGTCCTGATTGTTCAAAATCAACCACTCCATTCGCGAGCCCAAATAGCAGGCGACGCGATACTGCCCTGATGAATTCCTACTGTTTGTCACTTTCTGACTATTCGCTCCCGAACACTCTCGCTTTTACTCTCCTTCTCTCTCTGATCGGCTCAGTCTCCGAACGGCTCAGGCAGGCCGAACGTCACCGATCACTCTGAACTGAAAACATTTTTCCTCTGATGCGCTGCGTTAAACTCATTCATTTGGGTTGCCTAAAATCAATGTTATCAATTAAATTGTGCATTTATTTTGATTTCATAACATTATAGACACCATTCAAAGAAACTTCCACCAAGAAAAAATCAAATTGATGGCAAACTGAGGGCGTGAAGACAAAAAGACTGCCGCGCTGGCATTTTGTGAGAGTGGCTCTTCGCTGAGCATGGTAGTGTGTGAGTGTCGTCGAGCGACGGAGTAGGCAAAAATTTTCACGATGTATTTGTTCGCTGAGTGAACAGTTCGGGCCACTCGCTGGCTGCTTGCGAGTATCATTCGCTCATGAATGCTAGCGGGTTAGAATAGGCGACGACTGGATAGGCGATGAGTGAGTGGTTTCTGTTCATTGAACCGAAAATCAGGACCCTTGGTAAAAATATTATTGTTGTGAACCATTAGTCGAAATGTGAACAATTGTGTGAAAATTAGGTAGGTAAAAAAAGTAAGAAAAACCTTCAAAAACCATTTCAAAACTATTTTTCAAACAGTAGTAAATTTGTAAGTTAACTTTAATTTACCATTTATCAAAAAGAATTAACCTTAAATAACCATATGAAAACTATTTCCAAAATAGTAGCGCTAGGTAAAAATAGCAAGAAAAACCCTAAAAAAACATTTACAAACCCTTTCTAAAATAGTAGACGCAAGGTTAAAAATTGTAAGAAAAACCTTAAAATACTATTTAAAAACCATTTCTAAAACAGTAAAAACCGAGAGAAAAAGGTCGCTTTTTCGCGAAAATTTACTTTCTTTTTACCATTACACAAATGGTAATTTGACGAAACGTTGTTCGTGGATTTTTAAGGTTACCGTTGCTAACCACCCCCAATTCAGATGGTCGAACTTTATGAAAAATGGTAGGGTACCATTTCCGATATGGTATTTTTAAGGTTTTCCTACCATTTTTCAAATAGTGGTTACGATCTCTGAAATGGTGAGTAAACCATTTAACAAAAAGTTTTTTTTAAGGTTCTCGTTTATGCGGGGTTTCTTACAATTTTTAACCCGGATAAACGAAAACTATATGAATTCTAGTGAGGACCTTAAAACAACCTTATGAGTTATGGTCACCATTTGTAATAATGTTATTTGGCGGACCTTGATAACTATTTGTCAAATGGTCACCATAAGTAATAGAGTTATTTTAATGTTTGTAATGGTAAACAATTATCTAGATGACTTTAAAAAACTATTTGAGGATGTTTACTCAAATGGTTACCCTAAATCATAAGGTGATTTTTAAGTTCAAATGGTTCATATTGAATCACGATTACCATATAGAAACATTAAATACCCATTTAAAAATTAGTTAGAATTTGCAAAAAGCGTTTACCAAATTTGACTAAGTTTTGTTTTCAAATGAAAGAATCAAACTTTTTTGTCTGTAGCTTCATAAGGGGTTGGGTTTGTGCTGGAGTCGGATTTGGGCAACTTCCGGAACAAGATTTTGTCTGACTAAGTTGCCGGAAAAGTGTACGATCTACTCAACGATGGTGGGGCTGATAAAAGTTAAGAATTACACTTTTGGCGGAGATTTTGTGAACCATACGCACTCACTATACGGAGAAGTGAAGTGTCGTGCAGCTGCACCAGTAGTACCAAGTTATGTGGACATCATTTGGCTTACTTGGCCCTGGATTTTACCCACATTTGAGCTGCAAAAGAAAGCCAATCCGAAGTTTACCAATTTTAGTTGACAGAATCTAAACCAACAAAAAGAGAAAACAAACTGAGGAGCTCAAGAACAAAGAGGCGTGAAAATGTCGGTTCCTTTTGATGCGCTACAATTCCTTTGAGTTTCGTTGGCGATTCAATTTTAAGCATATCATGTTTGTGATAATTGTTACTTTATTTCAATTGTATGAGCGAATCATTTTTCAACAGTTGATAATTTTGGATTTACGGCATATTTGCGAGAGCAGGTAACGAGCGTAGCGAGAGAAGAGAAACAAAAGAGCGCGCCAGGCAGAGTATTATTACTCTGCTTTGAGCGCTCTCTCGTTTCTCTTCTCTCGCTATGCTCGTTACCTGCACTCGCAAATATGCGTAAACTAACTTTTTGTTAAATGGTTTACTCACCATTTCAGAGATCGTAACCACTATTTGAAAAATGGTAGGAAAACCTTAAAAATACCATATCGGAAATGGTACCCTACCATTTATCATAAAGTTCGACCATCTGAATTGAGGGTGGTTAGCAACGGTAACCTTAAAAATCTCCGAACAACGTTTCGTCAGATTACCATTTGTGTAATGGTAAAAATAGAGTTAATTTTCTCGTGGAAGCGACCCCGAATAAAATTATATGATAATATGCATTGTCAAAACCATGCAGTTACAATAGATATTATAATATCTATAGTTAGTTTATGGTTGATTTTTTTGAACTTCATTGGAATGACGATAAAGCTATCGTAGATTTCATGGTTACAGTCAATTTCATGGTTTTGTTATTGGAAATGTTATAAATTGAAACAATAAAACTACCGTAAAATACATGAAGACAGCAAATATCATGGTTTTGTTATTGGAAATCTCATAATGCATTTTTTCCAAATTTTTGTTACGGTAAGTTTAATGGTAATGTTATAGTTGCATAGTGTGAACTTTTTTTTAACGATTTTTTTTCAAATAATGCAAATCATGTAATAAAAGTATTGAAAATATTAAAATATTAAAATATTAAAATATTAAAATATTAAAATATTAAAATATTAAAATATTAAAATATTAAAATATTAAAATATTAAAATATTAAAATATTAAAATATTAAAATATTAAAAATTAAAATATTATAATATTAAAATATTAAAATATTAAAATATTAAAATATTAAAATATTAAAATATTAAAATATTAAAATATTAAAATATTAAAATATTAAAATATTAAAATATTAAAATATTAAAATATTAAAATATTAAAATATTAAAATATTAACATATTAAAATATTAAAATATTAAAATATTAAAATATTAAAATATTAAAATATTAAAATATTAAAATATTAAAATATTAAAATATTAAAATATTAAAATATTAAAATATTAAAATATTAAAATATTAAAATATTAAAATATTAAAATATTAAAATATTAAAATATTAAAATATTAAAATATTAAAATATTAAAATATTAAAATATTAAAATATTAAAATATTAAAATATTAAAATATTAAAATATTAAAATATTAAAATATTAAAATATTAAAATATTAAAATATTAAAATATTAAAATATTAAAATATTAAAATATTAAAATATTAAAATATTAAAATATTAAAATATTAAAATATTAAAATATTAAAATATTAAAATATTAAAATATTAAAATATTAAAATATTAAAATATTAAAATATTAAAATATTAAAATATTAAAATATTAAAATATTAAAATATTAAAATATTAAAATATTAAAATATTAAAATATTAAAATATTAAAATATTAAAATATTAAAATATTAAAATATTAAAATATTAAAATATTAAAATATTAAAATATTAAAATATTAAAATATTAAAATATTAAAATATTAAAATATTAAAATTATTAAAATATTATAATATTAAAATATTAAAATATTAAAATATTAAAATATTAAAATATTAAAATATTAAAAATTAAAATATTATAATATTAAAATATTAAAATATTAAAATATTAAAATATTAAAATATTAAAATATTAAAATATTAAAATATTAAAATATTAAAATATTAAAATATTAAAATATTAAAATATTAAAATATTAAAATATTAAAATATTAAAATATTAAAATATTAAAATATTAAAATATTAAAATATTAAAATATTAAAATATTAAAATATTAAAATATTAAAATATTAAAATATTAAAATATTAAAATATTAAAATATTAAAATATTAAAATATTAAAATATTAAAATATTAAAATATTAAAATATTAAAATATTAAAATATTAAAATATTAAAATATTAAAATATTAAAATATTAAAATATTAAAATATTAAAATATTAAAATATTAAAATATTAAAATATTAAAATATTAAAATATTAAAATATTAAAATATTAAAATATTAAAATATTAAAATATTAAAATATTAAAATATTAAAATATTAAAATATTAAAATATTAAAATATTAAAATATTAAAATATTAAAATATTAAAATATTAAAATATTAAAATATTAAAATATTAAAATATTAAAATATTAAAATATTAAAATATTAAAATATTAAAATATTAAAATATTAAAATATTAAAATATTAAAATATTAAAATATTAAAATATTAAAATATTAAAATATTAAAATATTAAAATATTAAAATATTAAAATATTAAAATATTAAAATATTAAAATATTAAAATATTAAAATATTAAAATATTAAAATATTAAAATATTAAAATATTAAAATATTAAAATATTAAAATATTAAAATATTAAAATATTAAAATATTAAAATATTAAAACATTTAAACATTTAAACATTTAAACATTTAAACATTTAAACATTTAAACATTTAAACATTTAAACATTTAAACATTTAAACATTTAAACATTTAAACATTTAAACATTTAAACATTTAAACATTTAAACATTTAAACATTTAAACATTTAAACATTTAAACATTTAAACATTTAAACATTTAAACATTTAAACATTTAAACATTTAAACATTTAAACATTTAAACATTTAAACATTTAAACATTTAAACATTTAAACATTTAAACATTTAAACATTTAAACATTTAAACATTTAAACATTTAAACATTTAAACATTTAAACATTTAAACATTTAAACATTTAAACATTTAAACATTTAAACATTTAAACATTTAAACATTTAAACATTTAAACATTTAAACATTTAAACATTTAAACATTTAAACATTTAAACATTTAAACATTTAAACATTTAAACATTTAAACATTTAAACATTTAAACATTTAAACATTTAAACATTTAAACATTTAAACATTTAAACATTTAAACATTTAAACATTTAAACATTTAAACATTTAAACATTTAAACATTTAAACATTTAAACATTTAAACATTTAAACATTTAAACATTTAAACATTTAAACATTTAAACATTTAAACATTTAAACATTTAAACATTTAAACATTTAAACATTTAAACATTTAAACATTTAAACATTTAAACATTTAAACATTTAAACATTTAAACATTTAAACATTTAAACATTTAAACATTTAAACATTTAAACATTTAAACATTTAAACATTTAAACATTTAAACATTTAAACATTTAAACATTTAAACATTTAAACATTTAAACATTTAAACATTTAAACATTTAAACATTTAAACATTTAAACATTTAAACATTTAAACATTTAAACATTTAAACATTTAAACATTTAAACATTTAAACATTTAAACATTTAAACATTTAAACATTTCAACATTTAAACATTTCAACATTTAAACATTTAAACATTTAAACATTTAAACATTTAAACATTTAAACATTTCAACATTTAAACATTTTTATTCAATAATAGAAACGGCAAAAAATATTAAGGATCACAAAACGAACACACCATGACACCTAAACTGGGCGACGCTCCCCTAACGAACGCACCATGACACCTAATCTGGGCGACGCTCCCCTAACGAACACACCATAGTTGATCGTGCTGTCATCAAGGCTGTCATTTTTTTTTCACCCGCGCGCGTGTTTGATCCTGTTTGTGTGGCGCAGTTGAAATCAAAAATTCTCAAGTCGAATCGCGTGTGCTCGTGAAGGAACAACATCCGGCGTTCGGAACAAATACACCGGGTGACCGAACCGGAACGGCTCTGGGATGGCGGAATTTTCGCATATTTGGGTGAGTATTTGGAGTTTTGTTGAACTTGGAGAGGGCGGAATCGCACCCGCAACAGCAGCAGGCATTTTCAGGCAAATTTCCCAAGCTATTGGCTGATGCACAAAGTGATTTGTTTACCTTTTTTTGGTACCCTCCGCAAACTTCAAGCCATACAAAATTGTTGCCGGATCTTTTACGGGAGAGATCCGGAGAAAGATCCGGCAGCAATTTGTTTTGATTTGACGTTTGCTGAGGGTGCGGACAAGTTTGGTTATGTGCAAAAGAGAATGGTCAAGGTCAAGTTTGCGAGAGCAATGGTCTGAACAAACTGTGTGTGTTCCTCTTTTTTTACAGGGACTTCTTCTACCAGGCCCGGTGCCTGCTGCGGACACTTCCGGCCGGATTTGTTCAGGGTGGTCGTTTCGTCTGGAGGCGAAAATCGTTAGGTAAGTTGTGTGTTAATGCTCAACGGTGAACGTTCAAACAACGGTCAAGGAAAAGGTCACGAAAAGAATTTTGTTGAGTGGTACGCAACTGAAAATAACAGAAACGTAGCGTTTGACGTTTATTGACACGGTGCCTGTGTTAAATTTGTTTTGATGAATAAATAAAATAATAGAATTTGCAAATTTGAATGCCACTGATAATTACAAATGTTTATATAATTTTGTTTTTAATGTAAACATATAGAGCTGCTCATCAGACCGAATCTCAAAATGCTGAATCTTGGAAGGAAATTAGGCAATTAGGATATTAGGAAATTCGGAAATTAGGAAATATAGGGAATAAGGAAATTTGGAAATTATGAAATAAGGAAATAAGGAAATTTGGAAATTTGGAAATTTGGAAAATAGGCAATTAGGAAATTAGGAAATTCGGAAATTAGGCAATTCGGAAATAAGGCAATTCGGAAATTCGGAAATTAGGCAATTCGGAAATAAGGAAATTTGGAAATTAGGCAATTAGGAAATTAGGAAATTCGGATATTGAGAAATTCAGAAATTCGGAAATTAGGAAATTAGGCAATCAGGAAATTAGGAAATTAGGAAATTAGGAAATTAGGAAATTAGGAAATTAGGTAATTAGGAAATTAGGAAATCAGGAAATTAGGAAATTAGGCAATTAGAGATTATGAAATTCGGAAATTAGGCAATTCGGAAATAAGGCAATTCGGAAATTCGGAAATTAGGAAATTAGGAAATTAGGCAATTAGGAGATTAGGTAATTAAGAAATTAGGAAATTCGGAAATAAGGAAATAAGGAAATAAGGAAGTAAGGAAATTTGGAAATTTGGAAATTAGGAAATTAGGAAATTAGGAAATTAGGAAATCAGGAAATTAGGAAATCAGGAAATCAGGAAATCAGGAAATTAGGAAATTAGGCAATAAGGAAATTAGGCAATTAGGAAATTAGGAAATTAGGAAATTAGGCAATTAGGAAATTAGGAAATTAGGAAATTAGGAAATTAGGAAATTCGGATATTGAGAAATTAGGAAATTCGGATATTGAGAAATTCAGAAATTCGGAAATTAGGCAATCAGGAAATTAGGAAATTAGGAAATTAGGAAATTCGGAAATAAGGAAATTTGAAAATTAGGCAATTAGGAAATTAGGAAATTCGGATATTGAGAAATTCAGAAATTCGGAAATTAGGCAATCAGTAAATTAGGAAATTAGGAAATTAGGAAATTAGGAAATTAGGAAATCAGGAAATCAGGAAATCAGGAAATTAGGAAATTAGGCAATAAGGAAATTAGGCAATTAGGAAATTAGGAAATTAGGAAATTAGGCAATTAGGAAATTAGGAAATTAGGAAATTAGGAAATTAGGAAATTCGGATATTGAGAAATTAGGAAATTCGGATATTGAGAAATTCAGATATTCGGAAATTAGGCAATCAGGAAATTAAGAAATTAGGAAATTAGGAAATTAGGAAATCAGGAAATTAGGAAATTAGGTAATTAGGAAATTAGGAAATTAGGAAATTAGGAAATTAGGAAATTAGGAAATTAGGAAATTAGGCAATTACGTAATTAGGAAATTAGGAAATTAGGAAATTAGGAAATTAAGAAATTAGGAAATTAGGAAAATAGGAAATTAGAAAATTAAGAAATTAGGAAATTAGGAAATTAGGAAATTAGGTAATTAGGAAATAAGGAATTAGGTAATTAAGAAATTAGGAAATTAGGCAATTAGGAAATTAGGAAATTAGGACATTAGGAGATTAAGAAATTAGGAAATTAGAAAATCAGGAAATTAGGAAATTAAGAAATTAGGAAAATATGAAATTAGAAACTTAAGAAATTAGGAATTTAGGAAATTAGGAAATTAGGCAATTAGGAAATTAGGAAATTAGGAAATTAGGAAATTAGGCAATTAGGAAAATAGGAAATTAGGAAATTAGGAAATTAGGAAATTAGGAAATTAGGAAATTAGGAAATTAGGAAATCAGGAAATTAGGCAATTAGGTAATTAGGAAATTAGGAAATTAGGAAATTAGGCAATTAGGAGATTAGGTAATTAAGAAATTAGGAAATTCGGAAATAAGGAAATAAGGAAATAAGGAAATAAGGAAATTTGGAAATTAGGAAATTAGGAAATTAGGAAATTAGGAAATTAGGAAATTAGGAAATTAGGAAATTAGGAAATTTGGAAATTAGGAAATTAGGAAATTAGGAAATTAGGAAATTAGGAAATTAGGACATTAGGAGATTAAGAAATTAGGAAATTAGAAAATCAGGAAATTAGGAAATTAAGAAATTAGGAAAATATGAAATTAGAAACTTAAGAAATTAGGAATTTAGGAAATTAGGAAATTAGGCAATTAGGAAATTAGGAAATTAGGAAATTTGGAAATTAGGCAATTAGGAAAATAGGAAATTAGGAAATTAGGAAATTAGGAAATTAGGAAATTAGGAAATTAGGAAATCAGGAAATTAGGCAATTAGGTAATTAGGAAATTAGGAAATTAGGAAATTAGGCAATTAGGAGATTAGGTAGTTAAGAAATTAGGAAATTCGGATTTTAGAATTTTAGAATTTTAGAATTTTAGAATTTTAGAATCTTAGAATTTTAGAATTTTAGAATTTTAGAATTTTAGAATTTTAGAATTTTAGAATTTTAGAATTTTAGAATTTTAGAATTTTAGAATTTTAGAATTTTAGAACCGGCTACAAACATTTCGAACAACGCCAGAAAGTTCGGATTGAAGCAGAATATTAAAAGAAAACGACGCGGAAAACTATTTTTTTAAATCAACGAAAAAAACTATAAAAATACAATAAAACTTACCATATTGACCATTAATTTCAATGTATAAATATATGTTTTACAGTACAATTTAGTGGAGAGAAAAAAATAAATACAATGAAAATACAATGAATCATACTGTAGTTATTATTTATTTCAATGTACGAATATAGTTTATATCGTACTATTTAGTATGGAAAAATCCATGAAGAACTGTGAATTTACTGTGCAAACCATTGTAATGGTTACTGTTTTTATTATAAATGTATGATGTTTTCTATGGTCAGGGTAATTTTTTGGACGGAAAAGGCATCAATGAAAATACGGTAGAATGTATAGTTTTTGGTTTTTTTTTGTATGGGGAAAAGTCGAAATTTTTATGGTGACTGTGCCTAACAATACCCCTTTTTTATAGTAAATTTCCAAAATAAGATATATTCTATGGTGAAAAAACATAAAGGCTACTGTAGAATCATGGTAGAAATAACCATAGAATTTATCGTGTGATAACCATAAAATCTACTGTTGGTTTATAGTAAAACTTTATGCGGGACCTTTTTCCTCCGGTTTTTACTGTTTCAGAAATGCTTTTTAAATGGTATTTTAAGGTTTTTCTTACAATTTTTAACCTTGCTGCTACTGTTTTACAAATGGTTCGTAAATGGTTTTTTAGGGTTTTTCTTGCTATTTTTACCGAGCGCTACTATTTTAGAAATAGTTTTTACATGGTTATTTAAGGTTGATTCTATAATTTTCTCCCAGTTCCACTATTTGAGAAATAGTTTTCAAATGGTTTTTAATAGTTTTGTCTTTCTCACCTTACTGAGGAAAGGCTTTACAATCACTCGGAAAATGAACTTCTTAATTCGACCTCGTTATGATTATTTTATTGTTTATTCGTCAAGCTTATGTAGACTACTTACAATTTCCTTACATACTAGATATTATTTCTATTGTACAGATTTTTTCGTAGTTCCGGTTTAGACATGTCGAAATGTATGTACTGTGAATTTTCATTATAAAAGCGCATCATTTGATTTAATGGCGAATTTTTTAAATAATTTGTCGTGTATGCAGTTATTCTAAAAGTTGTGAATGTCTAAGAGTACGGCTTGGTTCATGAATACTATTGCGTATTACTGAAAATAATGCTGCTGACTGTATGCGTTGAGAAATAATGTCGTTGATGAAAGAGAGCATGGCAAATTTACGACGTTCTTGTAATGATTGTATGTTTATGAGCATGCAGCGTGCTTCATACGATGGGAGAGGAAATGCAGTCCAGTTAAGTTTACGTAGTGCGTACAGTAAGAATTGTTTTTGGACAGATTCAATACGTGCTTGGTGTACGGCATAGTATGGATTCCAGACGATACTACAGTATTCCAAGAGTGGCCTGACATACGTTATATAGAGTAATTTAATAGTATACGGGTCCTGGAAGTTGAATGCAAAGCGCTTTATAAAGCCTAATGTACTTTTTGCCTTGTTTATTATTGTGTTATAGTGTTCTACAAAGTTATTTGTGAGTCTAGGATGACACCTAGATCACGTACTACTTTGCATTTTTCTACTGGTTGGTTTCCTAATAATACTGTTATGTTTGGTGTTTCATGTTTTCTGCTGAAGGCAATGGAATTACATTTCTTTACATTCAATTGGAGTAGGCTTTTACTACACCATGTGTAGAAAAGATTAATTTCGTTTTGGAATACATGACTGTCATTGGCATTTCCTATTTCCATATACAATTTCATGTCGTCTGCATATACAAGTACGTTAATTTTTTAAGAATGAAGGAAATGTCGTTTACATACAAGATGAAAAGAAGAGGTCCTAGATGGGATCCTTGCGGAACCCCAGAGGTGACGTGAATTGATTCCGATAGTACATTTTGGAAGCGAACAATTTGTTTGCGCTTAGTCAAATATGACTTAAGCCATTCCAAAAGATTCGGTTGAATTCCAATTTTCTGCAGTTTGAAGATTAATAATGGTATGTCGATTCTGTCAAATGCCTTACTAAAGTCTGTGTAAATTGCTTCTACGAAATTGCGATTATGCATTGCATTCAGTGTAATATTTACAAATTCTAAAAGGTTGGTGCTAGTAGAGCGGCCTTTAAAAAAGCCGTTCTGTTTACATGTGATGCGGTTTTTTACTTGCTGAAAGATTTTTCATTTATAATAGATTCGAAAAGTTTTGGAATGCAAGACAAAAGGGCAATTCCGCGATAATTACGTATGTCTGATTTTGGGCCTGACTTGAAAATAGGCACCAAAAAGACTTTTCCATGTTTGTGGGAATTTTCCAGTATTTATTGACATGTTGAAAAGATGATGCAGTGGATATGTCAATTCTTCTGCAAGGTTCTTTAGGAATGCAGGTGCTATTCCGTCGGGTCCTGGTCCTTTTGATGAGTCTAAGTCCTTCAATGCCTGGCGTACTTCCGTTTCTGACAAAGAATTGACTGAGACGTCATTTGGAAATTCCGGTATATATGAAAAGTAGTCGCGGTCGCGGTCTTCTTCGGAAAATGAGGTGTATACTTCTTTGAAAAATTTTGAAAAAGATTGCAAATTTCTTTTGAGTTACTGCCTACATTTTCGTCCAGTTGCATTGCGATGGGAAGTTACTACTTTTGGATTTGGATTTTACGTAATTAAAGAAATTTTTCGGGCATGATTTGACTTCAGATTCGACTTTACTATTATATTCTTCGTTGGCAGAATTGAGTGCCGAAAAAAAATGGTCGGAAATATTTAGATAATTCAGAAGATTTGTGTCATTTGTATTGTTTCTGTATAGTTTGTAGGCTTTTTGTTTTCTGTTTTTTAAATTTCTTAGTTGTGGAGTGAACCACACTGGGTATTTATTGCCTGTGTTATTACGTCGTCTTCTTTTAGTAGGTACGGTTTCAGATGTTATAGTGTTAATTTCCGTATAGAATTTTCCTACTAATTCGTCGACAAAAGGTCTAAAAATGAATTTCTTTGGTTTTTTACATGATTGATTTGGAAAAGTCCATAATTTGCAATATTGTCAAAGAGAAAATGCAAAGTTTCATTTTCCCCAATGACTGGGAGAAGAATTGCTTCATTTTCTTGGTCAGATATAAATTCGACTTTGCTTTGATTGAAGTCGCCATAAATGTGAAGTTTTACTTCCGGTTCCATTTTTGATGTTATGATTTCTACTGTTTTAAAGAATAGTTCATACGACTGTTTATTTGCATGGTCCGGCGGAAAGTATACTGATGCAAAAATGTGTACTTGGCCTGCAATAGTGGCTTTGGCCCAGACTTGTTCAAATTGAAAATGTTTTTCAGTTACAATTTCTTTTGGATTAAGTCTGGCATTTATGGCTAAGAGGACGCCGCCTCCTGACTTTTTCTGACTGAGATTTAAATTTCTATTGCCTAGGAATACAAAATAATTGTTTCCAAAAATTTCTTCAGGGAGGACGCTTTCGTCCCAGTTAGTTTCAGTTCCAAGAATAATGTCGAAAGAATGTGAGAGAATGTTTAAAGAAATTTCCTTCATTTTGCCTGGGCTTTTCATACGATTGAAATTCTGACAATAAATTAGAATTTCATTCGCATTCTGTTGTTCCGTTGAAGAAATTTTTGGAGACATACTTAAATTATTGATAGTACTTACTGCCTCTTGCGAGGGTGTCATTTCTTCTTCCGTGTTAGAAGGCGTCAATGCTTGTAAAAATTCGACGATGTAGTCGGCAGGTAAAATTTGTTGGCGGCTTCGCGCGAATGCTGCAGGTATTGAAGTCTTCTAGTTGTTACATATTTCCTGTAGGTTTCCAGGTCGGTGAGGGTTTGCTTAGGTGAAATTCCAATTGTTGAATTGTATTCCATGAAGATGTTCATAAGATGTTCAGGTTCAGTAGGCAGGCCATTGGATGCAAAAAAGACATGCATGCTGGTTAGTGTTAGTCCGTCTATGCAGACGTCCGGTTTTTGGTCCTTCAGATACGCCAAGTATAGTCTGAGATTGTCATAGACTTTAATTTCGCGGAGTCTGGCCAGCAGGAAACGGCCATCGCCGACTGCAGACTGTTCAGTTAGGCGTACTATGGGCGGCTTCATTGGGTCCAGACAGAACATACTGTCTGTTACTTCAGGAGTTTGTGATGACGTTTTTGCTGGCTGCGGCGTGGTGGCGTTTAGAGGTGGGACGATTGGCGTTTTTCCTTCCGGTAGGGGTTGATGGTTTCCCCTTTTCGGAAGTTGATGAAGTTTGAATTCGATGTAGTTGGAGGTTGGCCAGAAAATTCGACCCTTGCCTGGTCTAGAAGTTCCTTGTCGGACAATTTGGTTGACGAATGAGTGAAAAAGTTGCTGCTACTTGCGTTGTCCTGGTCGAATTGATTGTCCTTTAAGTTAAAGTGTGGCGTACTCGGGTTTCGGCCTGCGTCAGAGTTGCAGTTGGTCTGGTGCTGTTGCCGACGAAGATGTTGATGTGATTGTTGTTGCTGTTGCCGGCGTTGCTGATGATGTTGTTGTGATTGTTGTTGTTGCTGGTGCTGAATTTGTTGACGATGTTTTCGGTTGCGGCGACGTGCTTTTTCGGCTTCCTTTTCCTGAAGACGGCGAGTCCGCTGCCTGGCGTCGAAGTCGGTCCAGTCTGGCTTCCAAATTTTTTTGCTGCCGATAAGTCGCCAGCCAGATTCGATTTCCAGTACGGTTTGTTCGTTTAATTCTTCTGCCAGTGATTTTTGCCGGACTTCAATTTCATTGTCTTGCAGTTTATTGATGGATGAAGTGAGGGCCCTCACTTCATCGTGGACTGCTAAAATTATGTCCGAGGGCATTTTTCTGCTGAGGCAATTGTTTTAATTATGTCATCCCGGTGGGATGACGTAATTTCCTGGATACGGCAGAATGATTCAGCGAGTTTATGATTCTGGTCCGAGGTGGTGTCTTCAAATGCTTTTCTGACTTCGTTTAAGGGGAAGTCCATTGCCGGTACCTGTGTTAATACTGCCGAAAGTATTCGACTTGCGATTTCTGCAGATTTCTTAATTTCTTCCTGCAGGCCTATGATTTTATTATGCAGTTCATTAAGGGCTTCTTGGTTTGTCTTGTCATTGGTCTTGATGTGAGTCAAGATCATATGACTGCCTTCTAAATGATGCTGCATTATTTTTCTAATGTCGATTTCCATATGTAGGTTATTTCGACAAAGGCTGCATATAGGAAGTACATGTAGTTGCAAGTCGTCTTCGGAGCCACGTTTGACCCCAATACAGGCTGCGTGAAATTGTCGATTACAAATGCCCGTACAGTTCCAGAGGTATTGTTGGTCGAAGGGTGAAGAGCACGTCGGCACATAGCACTGCATTTTGCTTACGTTTGTTAATAAGTGCACACGCGACGCGCGACAAAAAAAAATAAATATGTTTACGTTTACGTTTGTGGACTGGGTCAGTGAAGGTAAATAAAAATAAGGTGTAGAGCGAATTAAAAAACGCGTCCGTCCGGTAAAAAGACTCAACTGCAACCCACCTTCATGTATACCTATCGACTCAGAATCAAATTCAGAACAAATGTCTGTGCATGTGTGTCTGGATGTGATTCCGTGCACCGAAAAATATGCACTCGATTATCTCCGGACTGGCTGAACCGATTTGGACCGTTCTGGTCTCATTCGATCCGTCTTGGGGTCTCACAAGACCCTAGTTAATATTATAAGGTGTTGTTAAGTATTTCAAAAGTTATGCTAAAAAAACGATTCTGGATAAAGTTTGAAAGATTGTAAAAAGGGTGGTTTTTGTAAGAAAACCCGTCTGATCATACATTTTTAGAAAGGTATTTGAAAGACCTTTCTAATGAGCCCAAAACATTGAAGATCTGATAACCCTATCAAAAGTTATACGCACTTAAGTGTCATTTTTACACATTTCAGGGGCCGGATCTCAAATATTTTGATGAAAAAATTGTCCGGATCTATCATGCGACCCACCGTTAAATAGGTAATCAAAAGACCTTTCCAACAAGCCCACCAGATTGAAGATCTGATAACCCTATCAAAAGTTATGAGCACTTAAGTGTCATTTGTACACATTTTAGAGGCCGGATCTCAAATATTTCGATGAAAATAATGGCCAGGTTCATCATGCGACCCGTCGTTAGTTGGACAATTGAAAGATCTTTCTAATGAGCCCAAAACATTGAAGATCTGATAACCCTATCTAAAGTTATTAGCACTTAAGTGTAATTTATGCACTTTTCGGAGACCGGATCCCTGATATTTCTATCATAACGGTGTCCGGGTCTGGCATGAGACCCATCATTAGTTAGATAATTAGCCGGATCTCAGATATTACGATAAAAAGTGTCCGGGTCCATCATTAGTTAGATAACTGAAAGGCCTTTCAAATGAGCTTAAAACATCAAAAATCTGATAACCCTATCAAAAGTTATGAGTAATAAGATGAAAATAATTTTCGGATGCACAATGCGACCCATCGTTGGATGAAACATCGAAAGACCTCTTTGCAAATAAACAAAAACTAAGTAGATACATATTTTCTCATTTATTTTCATTTTTTAAGGTTTAAGGTCTCGCGTATTTTGTAGTCTGGAAGACAATGTTGTATCTACCACGGCAGGATCATCGCTTGCCGATCTGCAACGAATCGTCCCGGGACAGGAAGTTGTTCCGTCAGTCGTATTGGACAGTCGATCAGGAACGGGCCAGACCGACGATGACGCTGCCGCCGCCATCACTCTTGTTTAGTTTGACCAAAAACACTACAAAGAAACTGGTTAGAAATTAATCAAGTAACTGTAACAAAAATTACCTTTTAGCCTTTATTTACTTTTGCTCTGTCTGTTGACGTCTATGACCGTAGAAGATCCATCTCGACTACCTTTTAGCCTTTTTTCACACAAAACTTGATCGTCCACTTGAAATTTGATAAAATTAAACAATATTTTATTTGGAATTACTCTTTTGACAGATGACATTGTGATGAATGCAAAACAGGAGATGGATTCTGCATTTTTGCACTACCACTCACATTGAGAAATGATCAAACATCAAAATTACCTCTCACTACACCCTGACCAAAAATGCCAAAAATCAAGAGTTTGTTTTCCCACATTTTCAAGCAAATTTTAGAGTTCAAGTCGAGCTTTTTAGCTCGAGCCTCGATTCGATTTGGCTCGAGTTCAAGCCTTAATCGACTCGTGCTAGAGCCAAAATTCTCACTAGGTCAATGTTCTGAAAAAATCGTATGTATTCGTATGAACTGAAAAATTCGTATGTAAAAGACTAATAACGAATAACTAGTGATATAACGAATTCAGTGAATCGTAATTGGGTACTAAAGCCCTATGTCAATTTTTATGTACAACGGTAAAAAACACGATTAAAAACCATTTCTGATCACTTTTTTTCATTTTAATGCAAAACAATTTTTTTGACTAGACAACATTTTTTCGATGGATCAACTATGGTCCCCTTGGAACGAGCTGTCAAGTAGGAGCTTTTCTGTCAAGAAGGACCGCGAGGTTAATTTTTCAAAATTGATTTAAAAATCCATTTTAAACTCTTTGTGGTCGTACAAAGGGTCATTGTACTCAGAAAAATAAGCTTTATCGCTGTAAACAATAATATCAGCAATCTAAGCTTCATTTTAGTACCCAATTCTTGGTAAGGGTGATTTTATTGCAAAAAATAAAAGAATTTGTCAAGACAACATTTAAGATAGATCAACTATGGTTCCCTTGGAACGAGGTTTCAAGTAAAATACTTTATGTCAAGATCGGCCGTGGAATCAATTTTTCAAAATTGATTGAAAATTTAATTTAAACCTATTTTGGTCATACAAAGTGCCATTGTGCTGATAAATAAATATTTTCGTTGTAAACAAGAATATCGCTTATTTTAGTTCAATTTTAGGATTCAAATTAGATCCCATGTTTTGTTACATGAATAATTGTGGTGAGGGAGAAGGGATGTCCAATGTGTAAAAAAATGACATCCTTTTCCCATTCCAATAGAGTTATCTACGTGCGCATGTATTGCATATACGTACATGAAAAAGATTGAGGTTAAATGTTGTACCAGCCAGCAACACAAATGGTGTGCTAGGACCGAGGCTACACCTTTACCAAAAATCATGATTTTTTGAGTTCCAAATCCCACTTTTCATACAATTTTTTGAGTTCAGATACTACAACCATAAGAATGGTTATATGGGTTGAACTGAAAAATTCGAATGAAGAGTGGGATTTGGAACTCAAAAATCATGATTTTTGGTAAGGGTGTAGGACCCTATTGTAAACCATACATGTGTGGAAGGCACCAACCACCTATAGGTGGATTAAGTAACGTTTTTCTAGCATTTTTACCTACCTAATTTTTACAGAATTGTTCACTTTTTGACGGATGGTTCACAACAATAATATTGAAACTTTTTTGGCTTTAATTCTAGTTGATTGCCGATTCTGTTCGGTTGATCATACTGCCAAAGTTGTCCAAACCTGAAAAAATAAGAAAAAAAAAAATCACAAAGTATCGAGTAGAATGTAACATTCAAATATGTGTACTTATCTGATGATTCAAATGATTTCCTTGATTAATGCCAATCGTGCGTTCGCTTCGATTTTGTTATGTCGGTCGGCTGCCGCTGAATCCTCCAGCACCAGCTGTTCCGTTGTTTCAAGTTCTCCACGGCGCTGAAATGAATTGCTGAAATCAAATGATTTGTTTGAAAATTATACCTGCGCACAAAACGTAGACAACAACCAGCCGCACAAACGTTTCACTTCAGAGTCAGACTGTTTTTGCCTGCGCCAGTCTGCAACGAGTGCAGGTAACGAGCATAGCGAGAGAAGAGAAACGAGAGAGCGCGCAAAGCAGAGTAATAATACTCTGCCTGGCGCGCTCTTTCGTTTCTCTTCTCTCGCTACGCTCGTTACCTGCTCTCGCAAATATGCCGTAAATCCAAAATTATCAACTGTTGAAAAATGATTCGCTCATACAATTGAAATAAAGTAACAATTATCACAAACATGACATGCTTAAAATTGAATCGTCAACGAAACTCAAAGGAATTGTAGCGCATCAAAAGGAACCGACATTTTCGAGCCTTTTTGTTCTTGAGCTCCTCAGTTTGTTTTCTCTTTTTGTTGGTTTAGATTCTGTCAATTAAAATTGGTAAACTTCGGATTGGCTTTCTTTGGCAGCTCAAATGTGGGTAAAATCCAGGGCAAAGTAAGCCAAATGATGTCCACATAACTTGGTACTACTGGTGCAGCTGCACGACGAACACTTCACCGTATAGTGAATGCTTTTACCATATTATTCACAAACTCTCCGCCAAAGTTGTAATTCTTCGCTTTTATCAGCCCCACCATCGTTGAGTAGATCGTACACTTTTCCGGCAACTTAGTCAGACAAAATCTTTTTCCGGAAGTTGCCCAAATCCGACTCCAGCACAAACCCAACCCCTTATGAAGCTACAGACAAAAAAGTTTGATTCTTCCATTTGAAAACAAAACTTAGTCAAATTTGGTAAGCGCTTTTTGCAAACTCTAACTATTTTTCAAATGGGTATTAAATGTTTCTATATGGTAATAGTGAATCAATATGAACCATTTGAACTTAAAAATCACCTTATGATTTAGGGTAACCATTTGAGTAAACATCCTCAAATAGTTTTTTAAAGTCATCAAGAAAATTGTTTACCATTACAAACATTAAAATAACTCTATTACTTATGGTGTCCATTTGACAAATAGTTATCAAGGTCCGCCAAATAACATTATTACAAATGGTGACCATAACTCATAAGGTTGTTTTAAGGTCCTCACTAGAATTCATATAGTTTTCGTTTATCCGGGCTATCAGCTCTCGGGTTAGAGTTTTATCAGAACTCTCGAGTTATTTTAAACAAAGCCTTGCTTCGTTTGACCGAGCCACGTAGCCCAGTGGTAACGCTTCCGCCTTGTAAGCGGTAGATCGGGGTTCAAATCCCGGCTCGGACCAACACAATTGGTGATCTTTTCCCTTCTGGATTCGATTGCTTAGTAAAGGGAAAGTAGTGTATCGTCACAAACTGGACCTTATGAACGACACCTTAGGAAGGCGACCTATGGAATGTTAACATTAACCTTAACATGTTAACATTAAGTTGATTAATTGACTGCCACTGAATCCGCTTTGTAAATGCCGGCCCCGATACTCTTCAAGGGTGTTCCCCTCAGGAACAGGGAAAGATTTACTTACTTGCTTCGTTTGGTTAACAATAATGTATTGTTCAAAACAAAATACACTCAAACCCCGATGGTTTGACACCAACTGTTGTCAAACGAACGGGGTTACTTTTTAGTTTACACGGAGTTCTCACACACTATCAAACGTTTTTTTGATAGTGTGCGTGAGCGCCGTGTAAAAAGTGACAGTTCGTCACTTTTTAGTTTGACTTTGACCAACCAACGGGGTACAAACTAAAAAAGTGTCAAACGAAAAACCGAAAAAGTGACCAACCACCGGGGGTTGAGTGTAGTGGATAGACATGATGGTACATACCTTGGCAAACAGGAGTTTGTTAGATGGTGAATCTTTGCCCAGCCTATACTCTGTAGTAGAGCATGAATCCATGAAAGTTTGAGCTATAACACTCAAACAAGCATCAACACTAGGCGATTTGTTTATGTCGAAAATGAAATCTGGATTCTTTATAAAATTGACCCAGAATCTCAGTGGTAGACTAAAATTAAAGAAATATTTAAAATATGCATGTAACAGTATGAACTGAAAATTCTTTGAAACATGATTCATTTTTTTGTTTGGTTAAGACAAAATTAAGCATATGTAGCATATGTGTTGAGTTAAAGATCGATCAATCTGTAGAAAGTTTATAGTTGATGTAAAACCAGAGTTCCCAAATGAACCGGTTACACCGCAACATTCATTACACCGTAACATTCGTTACTCCGTAAAATTCGTTACACCACAACATTCTTTACACTGTAGCATTCGTTACACCTTAGTTTGGTTACACTGTAACATTGTTACACCGCAACATTCGTTGCATCGTAGCATTCATCAAACCGTGACATTCGTTACACCGTAATAATGTTACGGTGTAACACGGTTTTACGGTGTAACAAACATTACGGAGTAGTAGATTTAGAGTTGAACAGTGTCACGGTGTAACAAAGCATGCCGTTTAGACTAATGGTACGTTCGTTTGAGGGCTAGTTCCGCACTGAGTGCCGCACTCAGAGCTGTCAAAGTGTTTGTTTGAAGAAACTAGCGCTGGTGCCGCACGAGTTTTGCCTCCATCTTGGAACTGAAAGTGCGAGTGCCGCACTCGATTTTTTTTCTAGTTTCGTGCGAGTTTCTCGCACACCAACAAACGATGTTTGTAAACATCGAAATCAGCTGTTCGTTCAAAACATGATACGAGAAGCTGATTTTGTTGTTGTTTTCGATTTGTTCGCGTGTGAATGGTGAAAAATTGGACAAATTGGATTGCGGTTATCAAAATTCCGGTAAGTATCATTTTATTTATCATGGTTCCGGTTTTTTTGACCACGGAATCGGTTCCATAAGGCTTCCCGAGCAAGAAGGAGTATGCTTCTTGGACTTCGGGATGGTTTTGCCGGTTCCGTGGCCATCCGAATTCATCCCTCTGCGCAAGAGTGATGATGCCTCATGGCCTTCCGGAAGGGTTTTGCCGGTTCTGTGAGCATCCGGAAAGGATTCCCTGCGCAAGAGGGGGGATGATTTTTGGCCATCCGGATGGGGTTTGTCGATTCCGTGGCCATTCTGAAGGTTTCCCTGCGTAAGAGTGACGATGCTTGATGACCTTCCGGAATGGTTTTCCCGGTTCTGTGACCATCCGGAATGTAAAATATAATAAATCATTAAAATATTTTCCTGTAATTTCTTCCGCTCAGCTATCACGACGACTGGACTTTTCGCTGGGGCACTTTTCGACCAATTCTCATTCAAGGACCCGAAGAAGCCCAAGGCGGAGGAGGGCGAGGGTATCGGGCAGGTGCCGATGCGGAAGATTATCGTGGTGGTGCAGCGGATGGGCGAGTACGTACCAAGCGGATCGCACGGGCTGTTGGAGCACAGTGGTACATGTTTAGGCGAGTCCCATTTTTTTACTTCGCTAGTAGGATGTTTGAAGTTTCTTTCGACATTCCAGATTCTTCGAAAAAAAAAACGCCGAGGCCAAGAACCAGGTGGCCGAAAAGAAGGCTGCCGCCCGTGGTCAGGATGACGTTTACGACGAAGTCCCTGGACGATGACGAGTTTGATTTGTACCTGGATCGGAGGTATGAATTATCGCGATATCCTCCGCAACTTGCAGCGCAAGCTCAAATCGGTCCTTCAACCGTCGCAAGCAGTACCCTTTGGAACTGGTGCTGACACCGATTCGTGAGTTGGACAAGCAAATCTTCAAATAGTTAAAGAAACGTCTCGTATTCCCTTTCCCGTGCTGGACGAGGCAGACCGTAGCTGGACTTGGGATTCAAGGGCCACCAGAAGAGTTGAATCGAGTGCTAATAATAAAATTGTGAAATAATTTGCTTTAAAATATATACTTCAGCGTAAAATGACTTGTTTTTATTTATTCTTAACTGAAATTAAATTTCACTATTTAACCCTTTAAGTACCACGTGGAAATTTAATATTCAAAAAAATCATATCTTGGCTCAAACACAACCAATTTTCGGTGTTTTGGGCTTGTTCGCTCAGGATTTTAATACGGAACACGATGCAATCGAAAAAAATCCGGATTCCGGTTCCCTGGCCGGAGATATTCCGGATTTCCCAGGGCCAGATTGGGGCTACGCTAGCCGAGTCATTTTTCTGGGTCCCGGCCATAATCCGAATATATGGCCAATACACTTTTCTTGTCCAAAGTGGGCATGCGACATGTCTATGTTCATGAAATTGTGTGACAAGTTCAAAAAGACTAAACCATTGCCAATCGGACCGACAGTGGCCACCCGGAATCGTTTTTGTCTGAAAATGTTCATGACATTGCATCACAAGATAAAATATGCGTTCTTGAAATTTTGAAACAAGTTCAAATTAGCTATAACTTTCAGCAATAAATAAAATTATAAAATTATAAAATTATAAAATCATAAAATTATAAAATTATAAAATTATAAAATTATAAAATCATAAAATTATAAAATTATAAAATTATAAAATTATAAAATTATAAAATTATAAAATTAAAAATTATAAAATTAAAAATTATAAAATTATAAAATTATAAAATTATAAAATTATAAAATTATAAAATTATAAAATTATAAAATTATAAAATTATAAAATTATAAAATTATAAAATTATAAAATTATAAAATTATAAAATTATAAAATTATAAAATTATAAAATTATAAAATTATAAAATTATAAAATTATAAAATTATAAAATTATAAAATTATAAAATTATAAAATTATAAAATTATAAAATTATAAAATTATAAAATTATAAAATTATAAAATTATAAAATTATAAAATTATAAAATTATAAAATTATAAAATTATAAAATTATAAAATTATAAAATTATAAAATTATAAAATTATAAAATTATAAAATTATAAAATTATAAAATTATAAAATTATAAAATTATAAAATTATAAAATTATAAAATTATAAAATTATAAAATTATAAAATTATAAAATTATAAAATTATAAAATTATAAAATTATAAAATTATAAAATTATAAAATTATAAAATTATAAAATTATAAAATTATAAAATTATAAAATTATAAAATTATAAAATTATAAAATTATAAAATTATAAAATTATAAAATTATAAAATTATAAAATTATAAAATTATAAAATTATAAAATTATAAAATTATAAAATTATAAAATTATAAAATTATAAAATTATAAAATTATAAAATTATAAAATTTTAAAATTATAAAATTAAAAAATTATAAAATTATAAAATTATAAAATTATAAAATTATAAAATTTTAAAATTATAAAATTATAAAATTATAAAATTATAAAATTATAAAATTATAAAATTATAAAATTATAAAATTATAAAATTATGAAATTATAAAATTATAAAATTATAAAATTATAAAATTATAAAAATATAAGAAAAGTGTATTGGCCATATATTCGGATTATGGTCGGAACCCTGGAACCGGTTCCGGGTGGCCACAGTCGGTCCAATTGACAATGTGTTAGTCTTTTTGAACTTGTTACACAATTTCATGAACATAGACATGTCACATGCCCACTTTGGACAAGAAAAGTGTATTGGCCATATATTCGGATTATGGCCGGGACCCTGGAACCGGTTACGGGTGGCCACAGTCGGTCCGATTGGCAATGGGTTAGTCTTTTTGAACTTGTGATACAATTTCATGAACGTAGCCATGACGCATGCCCACTTTGGACAAGAAAAGTGTATTATATATTCGGATTATGGCCGGGACCCTGGAACCGGTTCCGGGTGGCCACAGTCATTTCGATTGGCAATGGGTTAGTCTTTTTGAACTTGTGATACAATTTCATGAACATAGACATGTCACATGCCCACTTTGGACAAGAAAAGTGTATTGGCCATATATTCGGATTATGGCCGGGAAACTGGAACCGGTTCCGGGTGGCCACAGTCGGTCCGATTGGTATTGCATTAGTTTTTCCGAACTTGTTACACAATTTCATGAACATAGACATGTGCACTTTGGACAAGAAAAGTGTACTGGTCATATCTTCGGATTATGACCGGGACCCTGGAACCGGTCCCAGGTTACTGACCGGGTTTCCCGTGTCCAACATGGTTCTAGTTCAATAAAATGGCCTTCGTTTGATTGCAGATGATAAAATTCCATAGTATTTCACTCGTATTCATCTTTTTTGGATGGTTTTTGTAATCAGAAAAATGACTCGGCTAGCGTAGCCCCAATCTGGCCCTGGGAAATCCGGAATATCTCCGGCCAGGGAACCGGAATCCGGATTTTTCCGATTGCATCGTGTTCCGTATTAAAATCCTGAGCGAACAAGCCCAAAACATCGAAAATTGGTTGTGTTTGAGCCAAGATATGATTTTTTGAATATTAAACCAGCGCGGAGGTTACGTTCAATTTGCAACGATCGCATTTTGACTGACGTTTTTTGAACCAAAACAAAACACCACGCACGCACACAAGCATAAAAACTGAGAGCAAAACTGGACCGTTCGTTTGAACCAAAACTGGCACTCGACGAGTGCGGCACTCAGTGCCGCACCGGCTCTTCAAACGAACGTACCATAACATTCTTAGATCAGGTTCAAGCCTGGTTCAAGCCAATGCACAACGGGAAAAAGGGACCCGCAGCCCCATGAATTAGATGCCGCTGAAATTTTAACTTGGAAATATGTGTTTATTATGTAAAAAAATCTGGGGAATCGAATGGTGATGGTTTCGTCTGCCGGAGATATTAGGAAAGGGTCCATTTTGCCCAAATATCCCCTAAAATGCAACCTTTTTATATTTTATGCTACATTCCGTGAAATACCGCAGGTTTTTAGACTTCAAAATAAGTTAACTTTATGTAAAAAATCATGACAAATCGATTGGTGAAGGTTTCACGTGCCGGAGACACCGAGAAAGGTCTCATTTTGCCCCAATTAACCCTATATTCGATTTTTTCATCTAATTTGCTCCACACTGCAAAGTGCCGCAGTTTTGCAGACTTCAAAATAAGTGAAATTTATGTAAAAAACCATGACAAATCGATTGGTGAAGGTTTCACGTGCCGGAGACACCGAGAAAGGTCTCATTTTGCCCCAATTAACCCTATATTCGATTTTTTCATCTAATTTGCTCCAAACTGTAAAGTGCCGCAGGTTTTCAGACTTCAAAATAAGTGAAATTTATGTAAAAAACCATGACAAATCGATTGGTGAAGGTTTCACGTGCCGGAGACACCGAGAAAGGTCTCATTTTGCCCCAATTAACCCTATATTCGATTTTTTCATCTAATTTGCTCCACACTGTAAAGTGCCGCAGGTTTTTAGACTTCAAAATAAGTGAACTTTATGTAAAAAACCATGACAAATCGATTGGTGAAGGTTTCACGTGCCGGAGACACCGAGAAAGGTCTTATTTTGCCCCAATTAACCCTATATTCGATTTTTTCATGTAATTTGCTCCACATCGTAAAGTGCCGCAGGTTTTCAGACTTCAAAATAAGTGAACTTTATGTAAAAAACTATGACAAATCGATTGGTGAAGGTTTCACGTGCCGGAGACACCGAGAAAGGTCTTATTTTGCCCCAATTAACCCTATATTCGATTTTGTCATCTAATTTGCTGCACACTGTAAAGTGCCGCAGGTTTTCAGACTTCAAAATAAGTGAACTTTATGTAAAAAACCATGACAAATCGATTGGTGAAGGTTTCACGTGCCGGAGACACCGAGAAAGGTCTTATTTTGCCCCAATTAACCCTATATTTGATTTTTTCATGTAATTTGCTCCACATCGTAAAGTGCCGCAGGTTTTCAGACTTCAAAATAAGTGAACTTTATGTAAAAAACTATGACAAATCGATTCGTGAAGGTTTCACGTGCCGGAGACACCGAGAAAGGTCTCATTTTGCCCCAATTAACCCTATATTCGATTTTTTCATGTAATTTGCTCCACATCGTAAAGTGCCGCAGTTTTTCTTCGCAGCTAAGAAGCGTTATGCAGAACTCCACTTCGCTCACGATCTTCCGGCAAAGAAACTTTGGTCCAATCTGAAGAGAGAGGGTATCCACAACACGACGAAACAGAGCTCATCGTCAGCAGATATAAATGCAGACGAGTTGAACATCTTCTTTTCCGACGGACACCGCCGTCTGGGAAACGCCGCAACCCCCAGCCACCGCAACGCGCCAGCAGAACCATCTCACAGAACAGCGGTTGATCACGGTGCGAACGGGTTCAGTTTTCGCCATACCAGCGTAGAGGAAATCTGCAGGAAGATCTTCGAGATCGACACGAACGCAACCGGAACAGATGGTATCCCAATTTCGTTCCTGAAGATGCTGTGCCCGTTCATTCTGCCAGTACTCTGCCATCTGTTCGACGCCATCATCGAAACTCGGACTTTCCCTGCGCTGTGGAAAACGGCGATTGTCACCCCCATCCCGAAAACGTCCAACCCAGTTCTGCCAAAAGATTACCGCCCTATCAGTGTTCTGCCTGCTGTTTCCAAAGTGCTGGAAAAGATCCTGCTCAACCAGATCACCGAACACCTGGATAACCCCAACAACCCCCTACTAGCGCGCAACCAATCCGGCTACAGAAAGGGCTACGGAACAACAACTGCTCTGGCAAAGGTCACCCACGACATCTACGGCAACCTGGATGCCGGACGCTGTACCGTCATGGTGCTGGTGGATTTTTCGCTGGCCTTTAACTGCGTGGATCATCAGCTGTTAGCCGCGAAGCTCAACCGAGAGTTCCGGTTCTCCAGACCTGCTTGTGAGCTGGTTTCGTCGTTCCTGGGAGAGAGAAAGCAATCGGTCCGGCATGGAAACGTGGTGTCTGCGGTGCGGGAGGTTACAGATGGTACTCCACAGGGGTCCTGTCTGAGTGCTCTTCTCTTCAGTCTGTACATCAACAGCCTACCTGCCTCTCTGAAGTGCAACTACCAGCTCTACGCAGACGACCTTCAAATCTATGTTTCTGGAGAAATCGACGAAGTAGACAGACTGATCGGAACCATCAACATGGACCTCGAGGCAATCACGCGCTGGGCTACTGAGAATCGACTGCACCCAAACCCGAAAAAAACCCAGGCCATCGTCTTCAGTAGATCTGGTAGAGTTGTGCCGCAATCGGATATCGTCTTCAAGGGTGAAGTTGTGCCTGTCGCAGAGAAGGTTACGAACCTGGGACTGGAGATGGACAGCGCCATGTCGTGGACGCACCAAGTGAACAGTGTCGTCCAAAAGGCCTACAACACTCTGCGGACCTTCCGACGATTCTCTGGAGTCCTCTCTGGTGCCACAAAGCGGAAGCTGGTTCAGGCAGTAATAGTACCTATTTTCACCTATGGTGATATAGTGTACTACAGTGGACTCACTGCCGCACTTAAACAACAACTACACCGGTGCTTCAAGTCTGCGGTACGGTTCGTGTACAATCTTCGTCGCCGAGACTCAACAGCAGCTGTAAGGCATTCAATTCTTGGACACGACCTTCCCGACAACTACAACCTGCGGACGTGCTGTTTCATCAAACGCGGATACGACGGCAACCTGCCCGAATACCTTCAGGAACACCTGGTTCACGGACAACACCAGCGCACGCGGTCGCTAATTGTCCCAAGGCACACAGCATCAAGCGGAAAGAGCATCATGATTGCCGGCGTTACCCTATGGAACAACCTGCCGATCGAGGCGAAGATGATACCAACACTATCGTCTTTCAAAAGTGCTCTGAAACGATCATTTCAAAATTAGTTATTAGGCCTTCTGCAATTTGTTTGATTTTATCTTTGGATCTTTTATAACCTCCTGTAGTTTCTTCCTTGACTTGATTTAAAGTGTTATGCTAACAAGTTGACGTGCCCAATAAAACAACAACAAAAAGACTTCAAAATAAGTGAACTTTATGTAAAAAACCATGACAAATCGATTGGTGAAGGTTTCACGTGCCGGAGACACCAGAAATAGGCCCGTTTGCCCCAAATGTGCCTTATATGGAAAAATGTGCATTTCCTATCATTATTCATCAATGAAGACATAAACTTTGAAAAATAGTTGCAACGGCCTTCGATGAAAAAATCGAATATAGGGTTAATTGGGGCAAAATGAGACCTTTCTCGGTGTCTCCGGCACGTGAAACCTTCACCAATCGATTTGTCATGGTTTTTTAAATAAAGTTCACTTATTTTGAAGTCTGAAAACCTGCGGCACTTTACAGTGTAGAGCAAATTAGATGAAAAAATCGAATATAGGGTTAATTGGGGCAAAATAAGACCTTTCTCGGTGTCTCCGGCACGTGAAACCTTCACCAATCGATTTGTCATGGTTTTTTACATAAAGTTCACTTATTTTGAAGTCTGAAAACCTGCGGCACTTTACAGTGTAGAGCAAATTAGATGAAAAAATCGAATATAGGGTTAATTGGGGCAAAATAAGACCTTTCTCGGTGTCTCCGGCACGTGAAACCTTCACCAATCGATTTGTCATGGTTTTTTACATAAAGTTCACTTATTTTGAAGTCTAAAAACCTGCGGCACTTTACAGTGTAGAGCAAATTAGATGAAAAAATCGAATATAGGGTTAATTGGGGCAAAATGAGACCTTTCTCGGTGTCTCCGGCACGTGAAACCTTCACCAATCGATTTGTCATGATTTTTTACATAAAGTTCACTTATTTTGAAGTCTAAAAACCTGCGGTATTTCACGGAATGTAGCATAAAATATAAAAAGGTTGCATTTTAGGGGATATTTGGGCAAAATGGACCCTTTCCTAATATCTCCGGCAGACGAAACCATCACCATTCAATTCCCCGGATTTTTTTACATAATAAACACATATTTCCAAGTTAAAATTTCAGCGGCATCTAATTCATGGGGCTGCGGGTCCCTTTTTTCCCAGTGTGCATTGGGCGATTCTCCAATCCTTGTGAGCCTTGCACCACCGATTCCGCTTCGCTGCATTGGCCGGCCTGATTAGCGGCTTTTTGATCGCTGCACGCCCATGCATCCCCATTTTATGCAGCTCTCGGCGAACTGTGCGCGTAGAAACCGGTTCTTCAAGAGAGTCGTTTAAGGAAGCCGTTGCTTTAACTGCGGTGATCCGGCGGTCCTTTCTAACGATCCGTTTCAGGCTCCGCTTCTGGCGACTGTCCAGTTTCGGCTTCCGTCCGGTGCTCTTATCCGCCGTGGTCTTGCCTCTGGAGTACTCCTCCATGATTCGGCAAACTGTGGTTTTCGAAACCCCCACTAGCTTACACGTGGCATGGATCGACATTCCTGCCTCTCGTGCTCCGACAATTCGGCCACGTTGAAATTCAGAAAGAACCACCGCCATAACGATCCACACTTATCGACACTCAAAACTGATATGAAACAATTTCCTTGCGCATATTTTTCAAAAACATAAACATGAAAGAAAGAGATAGAAACATGAAGCATATCCTACAAGACAAAAGAGCAGGCGTAAAAGAGAACAATAGAGAATGCTAAAAAAATCCAACCAATTACAAGAATGCTTTCAGGCAATTTGAACATCAATCACGTAGAAACACTGAGTTTCGGATAGGAATTACGTAAATCCGGGGCTGCAAAATCGGAGTAAAGTTTTTTTTAGGAACCCGGAGTCGAAAACTAAGCCGTTAAATGCTGAGAGGATGGAGTCGGAATCGGAGATGCGTCCCTAAACCTGCTTAAGCCGGAGTTTGAGTAGGAGCCAGCTTATTTTTGACAACCTAATATGGGAGTTGTTGTCGAAGTTGAAGTATTGTCGCCGCGGCACTAAACCGAATTGAGCAAGTTTAACTCTCGCGACGATTTTCTGTCGCGAAATATCTGTCAAGCATGTTTAGGTGATTTTGAATCAGTGTGTATGCTTTTTTTGTTTTGACGGCTTTGGATGATGAGAAAAACGTGGCTGATCTTTTCTGATCTGCCAAGGAAATGGAACGTTTTAGATTAAATTATTGTTTAAAATCTTGGTTTTTAGTTCTACTACCACTAGAACTGTTTCATTTGGGGTAATTTATGAAGTTCAGTCAGTTTCCAGCTTCAGAAAAGACGCAGAAGGGAAAAAGTCTTGGTTAAGTTGCTGATTACGGATGGATTTCCGTCTGAATAAAACAAAAATAAGTGGCCTCATTGTCGAGGGACCTCAATCCGGTCCGTTGTGTCCTCTCACCGAGAGAGTTTTGCTGATGCGGGATGTTGCGGGTGTCGATTGAATAAGCTCTATAGAGTCAAAATGGGAAGACCCAGCCACCAACTTGAAAATCAAAAGCGCTGTAATTGTCCTCTCCAAGCTAGACATCATAAAATGGTCCATCTGGATGATCAAATCCACGCTCACAAAACGATTTTCGGTAGATTTTCGTGATCGATTCCATGCTCCGTGTAAGACGCGGCGCGAGTCTTGTCGCAGCTCAACTGGTGACATTTCAGTTTGGTGCCGCGGCGAAATTTTGTTTTGGTTTCGCGTGTGACATTTGGGGTACCGTCAGTGGGGGTGACTATGGGTCAAAAAACGAAACACCTCTCGAAATTTCTTAATAACAAAAACAATTTAAATAACATCGAAAATCTTTTAACGTAGATTTGTTCTTAGATAGTTTACTAACATTTTCCCAAAATATGGTCGATTTTGATGAACACTACCTTAAATGCCAATTGTTTGAAAATTGACCCAATCTCACCCCTTAGAGGGGGTGACATTGGGTCAAATGAAACTAAAATGATGCTGAAATACAAAGATATGGTAAAAACAAGTCATCCAACAGCGTTTCTTGTTCGAGGGAATCGTATTGACACGCTACAATGTTTGAAGTGGAGATTTTCAAACATTTGGGTAGTTTTCGAGCAATTCTAACAAAAATATTAGAAAAATGATTTTTCGAGAGGTCATTTTTGGCCAAAAACGTACCCCAAATTTAGACATCTGCCAAAATAACAGGATATGTTCTAGGAACGAATTTTTTTCAGCGAAGTCATCTTAAGATGTCCCCTACACAACCCTTTTAACAGAATTCAGTTTCATTGAAAAGAATCTGAGAAATGGTAAAATCCGTAAAAAATCACTTTGACCCAATCTCACCCCCCAGACCCAATGTCACCCCCACTGACGGTACACTCAGAAAAGAAACAACAGAAAATTGCTTCGCGAGATGATAAACACTCGCGCTGTTAATTCGATTTATTTCAAAAACCACAATATAGATGGAATCAGAGTTGATGTCAATGGTGTCGGGTATTTATGGAAAGCTGGTGTCGGAATGGCTGCAAATGCTACCCGACTAAAGCCACCCGGAACCTGCTACAGCTTACTTTGGCCAAACAACCCATATTGCTATGGTTAGTAAAACTTTCCGAATTGGCCAATTCCCCCGGGGCACCCGGAACCTGCTACAGATTACCACTGGCCAATTACAGACTCGTAAATGTGTTTTGAGACTTGCCCATGAAAAAACATGAAGTTTGATACCCATATTGCTATGGTAAGTAGAACTTTTCGAATTGGCCACTTTCCCCGGGGCACCCGGAACCTGCTACAGCTTAGTGAGGCCAATTAAAGATCCGTAGTTGTGTTTTGAGACTTGCCCATGAAAAAACATGAAGTTTGATACCCATATTGCTGTGGTAAGTGCAACTTCCCGAATTGGCCACTTTCCCCGGGGCACCCGGAACCTGCTACAGATTACCCCTGGCCAATTACAGACTCGTGAATGTGTTTTGAGACTTGCCAATGAAAAAACATGAAGTTTGCCACCCATATTGCAATGGTTCATCGAAGTTGCTATAATAACTGTGGCCAATACGTGTCCTACCGGTCCGATTTTACGGAAATGGCCATATCTCTGCGGATTTTCAACGGAATTTAATGCTTCCGGTTGCATTCGACTGGTTATTAGTTGTACTTTCAGGAAAAAATATTGATTAAATAAAAAGCTCACCACAACTAAAATGGCACGCCGCAGAAAAACTTGCTTTTTTACATGACCTCGGGAAATCCGGAACATCTCCGGTGGCCACGGACCGTACCCTTAAACACCTGCTTCTTGAATCTTCAAAATCGGTTAATTTTTCGAAAAGTTATGAGCATTTGAATTTTGACAAAAACTTGCCTGTCCCGATCATTTTGTCCAACCCCTGTATTTCCCATATTCTATCAACGCCATTTGTTAGTTAGTTTGTTTGTTTATTTATTACAAGAACTTAGGACATCTGTCTTTTCTGGTCACGCCATAATGTAGAAAGAAGTGCGCCTATCATTTTGGTCGCCATCTTGGATTGCACATTTCCATATTACTTTGGAGTATTCTAGGGATCATATTCGAGTTCGGCGACCCCAAATTAGTTAAATTTGAGAGTAAAATAGCCAGTCGCCATATTGGACGCCATCTTGAATTTCTCAATTCCCTTTGAGAATTGACGAAAACAATCGGCAGATTCGGATTCAGGACTGTTCAGGAGGGATACACGATTTGCTTCTCGACACGAAAAATAAGCACCTTTTTGATTTCGTGACTTGATTAAAAAAGGGGTAACTCTGTCATAACTTCTTTCTTGTGATCATGTTTCATTCTTTAATTATAAGGTTACTCTAAGTATTGCTGCATTGATTCAAAATACCTGTTTGATTTCCATGCGTGTACAATGTCTTGATCATGAATGCCATGACGGTTTGCTGCTTCATCTAAAATATCAAAAATCCACTTAACAGCTGATGGCAAAGCATTGTTCACTGTGAGAATCGTTGCAAAGAAATCATCCACAAATTTCTGAATGGTTCCTTTAGTAGCAAGTAACCGCGTCAAGAAAATTTCAGGTATCGCTTTATGACTGCGCTCGTGCAAACTTTGCTGTTGACCTATCACATATTTTTCATCAATTGGTCGAACAAGGTGGTACACACAAGCATGTTGTTGTGATTGCTGATGAAAGTTAGTCTGAAGGTTTGACTGAAAACTTGGTGTATGATACACTATTGTGCCATTTATGGAAATATGTGATGCAGAGTTGTTTATATAATATGATTTTGGATAGGACTGCTTTCTATTCAGATTGTTATAATTATCATTTTGTCTGGCAATCAATGCCATTATGGCTGATTCTTTAATTCCATAATGAGCAAGAGTATTAATACGTTTCCATCCATCTAATGTCTTTGTTGTGAGATCTTCGTCCTGCAAATGTAGTATTAAAAAAGATTACACAATGTTTCATTTAATACATTCTGCGATGTGGAGTGCTACATAAAATTAGACTTCTTGATACGGAGTGGATTCATTTAGGGGAAAGTGGGGCAAGTGTAATAAGCTAAGGAAACCCAAGTAACCGCGAGGCACTAAATAGCGGCATTAAATCAGCATTATATTGGCATTTAATACCAGCAAATAATGCTTCAAAACATTAAATCGGCACTTTTCCCTTGAGAAAGATTTCTAGTGGCGCACAGTGATGCCGATTTAATGCCTCACCGAAAGCTCGAACAAAAAAAACTGCTTTATCGACGTCAAGGCTGGGGAAAAAAAAGGACAACTAGCTGCTCCACACACTTGGTGGTGGGCCTCCTTTGTTTTTTTTTCTCCTGTTGCGTTTCATGTGTGAGTATGACACTTTGATGTTATTCTTGCATTTTTCTCGTCGATCTCCAGGATGCGCGCCAGCCAACTGATGTATACTGAAATGGGTGTTTGTTTTGAAAGTTTTAATCGATGTGGTTGATGCATCGAATATTAATTAAGACATTCTTTCTGCTGTTTCGAGTTTCCGTTGTCATTTCGTTGGACGGAAATTATCGATTATCACTCAGCAAATTGCGGCCAGCCAGTCAAGTGCAGTACGATAAATTACGGGTTAAAAGGGACAAGTAATGGCTAACGGCTTACGGTCCACGTTTGGCAAAATTTCACAAAGTGTATCAGACTTCCGGAAAGCAGCTTTTTGCTTGCGAGAAAAGTCATTCAATTTACCAGAGAACTTTTGATAATGTCCTTTGTGCTATGGGCACATTTTTTGAAAAAAATGGCTTAATTACAGGCTGCAGTTTTCCGCCAAAAAAAAAAATAAACAAAAAAAAAACACTTCAGTCAGCGGGAATTGAACCCAGTTCACGCAAAAATAAAACTATTGCACACTGGGGGAGATGCGCCTTAGCCCGCACGCTTATTGGAACAGTATAACGGGAGAAGGATAAAAGTCAATAAGAGCGTGACTGGCTGAAATGTTTCCCGTATGGTTGGGTTACTTTGTTGATATACATCGAATGCTTTCAAGCACATTTTCAAGGTCTTAAATGGTGATTTAATGCTAGTTGTAATGCTGCAAAGTTTTGGTACTTTGAGGCATTCGCAAAGCTTATTTACTACTTCAAAGCATTCGAGTGCTGATTTAGTACTGAATAAATACTTCAATTTAGTGCTTGTGGTTACTTGGGAATGCTCGTTATAACCCATTAAAAACGTAAAAAAATCTGTCGGATTTTTTTATAATCATCTCATTCCAGGTCTTGACTAAGACTTTGATAGAACAAGTTTTAAAAAAATCCTGGTTTTTAATGTAAAACAATATTTTTTTAAAATTTTAGATTTTCCGTACTTTCTACTCATACCATACCATGCCAATCAGCTTAGAACACCATACGCGGTGCCCGTGCTGTATCAAAAAAGTTGTTCCATGTTGCTCGGTTCTGGGCTGCAGCTCGCCAGTCTCCTAGGTTGCAGATCTTTTTAGGTCCGCCTCGATCTGATTTCCCCATCGTGCACGCTGTGCTCCTGCTCGTCGGCCTGTGCCGCCATCCGGTCGCGCGCGGTCAAAGAGCATCCTGACAGGATGGTCTTCGTCCATCCTCGCGACATGGCCGGCCCACCTGAGCCTCCCGGTTCTCGCCAGTGTTATGATGGTCGGTTCTCCCAGCAGCGCGTGCAGTTCGTGGTTCATGCGCCTTCGCCACTCGTTCTGAGCTGTACGTACTCCACCGTAGATCGTTCGTAGCACCTTCCGTTCGAAAACTCCAAGGGCTCGTTCGTCCTCTTGCCGCAGCATCCAGGTCTCATGGCCATAGAGGGCTACCGGTCTAATCAGTGTCTTGTACAGGGTCAGCTTCGTGGCGCATTGCACTCGATCAGATGTCAAGGTTTTCCGTAATCCAAAGTAGGTGCGATTCGCGGAGTGGATACGAGTCCGGATCTTTAAGCTGTTGTCGTTATCGGCCGTTACCAGTGATCTCAAGTACACGAATTCGCTCACCTCCTCCAGCACATCGCCATCCACAGCTAAAGGGGTGAGTCTTGGGGGGTCAACGTCCTTTGAGCCCCTCCCTTTCATGTACTTTGTTTTCGTCTCATTCATGGCCAATCCAATTCGTCTTGCTTGCGTCTTTAAGGCGGTGTAAACCCTTTTCACCGTCTCTAGATCTCTCGCTATAATATCAATGTCGTCCGCAAAAGCAAGAAGTTGGACTGTCCTGTTGCAAATCGTGCCTCACGTGTCTATACCCGCTCTTCGCACAACTCCCTCAAGTCCGATGTTAAACAGCGCATTGGATAAGCCGTCACCTTGTCGTAACCCTTAATGCGATTGGAAGGGGTCCGCTAGCTCCCCTGCCACTCGCACGTGACACATTACACGATTCAAGGTAGCCTTGATCAGCCGAGTCAGTTTGTCCGGAAATCCGTTCTCGTGCATGATCTGCCATAGCTGTTCGCGGTCGACTGTATCGTACGCTTGTAGCCATTGCGATTCGATCGGTTGCAAACGGTGCAGCTTATGCGCCACTCCCGTGAGGGAGACTGCCCGCTATGCTAAATTTGCCCGGTTTGAGACTCTCGAAGAGGTGCTCGGTTGAACTTCTTCCCAGGAAAGAAGCAAGATTGAATCGGCCAGCGTACCAAAGTGACCCACAAGAACGGTACGGAAAGCACAGCCTCCCGAAAAAGCTCCTCAGAAATCCACCAGTATAGGACCCCCCGTGCCCGTATGAATCATCATGGGTAGTACCGACACCCGCCACCAGAGAACTTCACGAAGCATGGGAAATACGCAGAACTTTTGCGTTGGGAGGAAAGGACTGGGAACGGACCCTAAAGTGACGGAAGTAGCGCTCCGGATCGACCAAAAAAACTAACACGTGAGCTCATTTTAACTGCAGGGACTTTATTTAACTCCAGAAAAATTACTCATAATTTAGTTGGTAGGAAATCAAGAAAAGGTGTTCCTGACCGTCCCTTTCCGTCTTCCCAAAGGATTCAACATATGAGAGACCTCCGCGAGATTCTCTCTCTAGGTCTTAAACCGATAACGAATGTTACCAACGATCATGAGGGCTAACATCACCTACATTGATTACCGTGGTAACGGAGATCAAATTACATTTAAAGACGAACGGAAAAACCAAAATAAATAAATAAATAAATGCTAACAAGTGCAACTGTTACACGCTGCCTTGAAATCGATGAAGATGTGATGTGTGGGCACGTTGTACTCACGGCATTTCTCGAGGATCTGTCGGAGCGAGAAAATTTGGTCCGTGGTGGCCCGAGCGCCAGTAAACCCCGCTTGATAGGGGCCCACGAACCTCCGTGCGTACGGTGTCAGCAGACGGCAGAGGATCTGTGAGAAGATTTTATAGGCCGCGTTGATAAGCCTGATGCCGCGGTAGTTGCCGCAGTCCAGCTTATCGCCCTTTTTGTAGATGGGACACACGACACCATCCATCCATTCTTCTGGTAGTTTTTCCTCCCTCCAGATCTTAGAAATCACCAAGTGGATCGCCCTCGCCAACTGCTATCCTCCATATTTGAAGAGCTCACCGGGTAACCGATCTTTACCGGCGGCCCTGTTGTTCTTCAGCTGCCTGATCTCCTTCTTCACCGTCTCAAGATCAGATGCCGGGAACTGTTGATCAGCAGCGGGCGGTCCAAGTTGGGCTTCAAAGCCGTCTCCATGCGCATCGCCGTTGAGGTGCTCGTTGAAGAACTGCTGCCACCTGTTCAACACCTCGCCTTTGTCCATAAGAAGGTTTCCCTCGGCGTCCCGACAAGTGTTGGCTTGCGGCGCATAGCCTTTGCGGGATCGGTTAACCTTCTCGTAGAACTTTCGCATCTCCTTCTGCCGCAACAGCTGTTCCATTTCGGCGCGATAGCGATCTTCCAGCTGGCGCTTTTTGAGCTTGAAGACCGTTCTCTGCTGTTTCAGCGCTTGTTTGTATCTGGCCACGTTCTCATCAGATGCAGTTCTCAGCTTCACCGCATATGCTGCTTTCTTCTCGTCAAGTAGCCGCTGGCACTCCTCGTCGAACCAGAGCTGCTTCCCAACTCGGACCGTACTACCTAGCGCGGCTTCAGCGGCACTGTCGATGGCCGAGCATATTCTGCTCCATCCATCGTTGAGCGGGGCAGCGCCGAGTTCCTCCTCCGTTGACGTTCTACTTCTACGTTCTACTCGGTTACTGAAAATCGCACTTTTGGGAGTTCAGAAATCGCACTTTTGGGAGTTCGCTTAATCGAACTAAAAAAAGTGATTCCTTTGGGAACTCCTCGATATTAGCTCCTGAAAAGTGAAAAAATGCATCACGGCAAGAAAAAGAGGCGGTCCTACTCAGCAAGATCGGTTGATTTGAAGAAACTAAAGAATGCCGATGCGCTTCCTGCAATGCCAGGCAGTTAGAGCAAGGACGCTCAAAATTCGTCTGGAAACCAGAGACGCATCGAGCTCAATAGGCTCAATAAAAACTCCTTACCTGCTCTGTATGGTAGAACAGAACTAAGCTCTGTATGCAACCAGAAACGCATCGAGCTCTATAGGCTCAATAAAAACTCCTTACCTGCTCTGTAAGGTAGAACAGAGCTAAGCTCTGTATGCAGCGAACAGAGCCAGCTCTGTACAGAGACGCATCGAGCTCTACAGGCTCATTAAAAACTCTTTACCTGCTCTGTATGGTAGAACAGAGCTAAGCTCTGTATGCAGCGAACAGGGCCAACTCTGTATGGGAAAAAATAATATTGAATTGCATATATCTTAAAAACTATAAGTTTTAGAAAGTTGACATGTTCTAGAATGTTACTGGTACTAAAAGGTTCTATATTATTCTCTCAGACGTCATTACAATTTGATTGATTTTAGTTGTGCAAAACAAGAAAATACAATTTATTTTCTAAGATACAACGTATAGAATATTTATGTTTTCGACAAAGTTGCTCAACTACAAAAAATGAACAACTCTCTTGGAGAAACCAAAGCTCTATCTTCAATAGATACCGAAATAAAAAATAAAAACTATTTTTATAATAAATACTGCTTGCGACAAACTAAAAAACAGGATTGTGCATGCAAAAATATTGAGTGAAGGGATGCGCTAGACGGGGGGAATCATTCAATTATGTTCCATCAGTGCGAGCGGATGGTTGTTTTTGTTTACAAAGTGAAAAAACAGGATTGTGCATGCAAAAATATTGAGTGAAGGGTCGCGCTGGACGGGGAGGTGTAGCGTGTGAACTACTCAACGTGATAAAATACACGATCGAGCACTGCACACGTCTGCAAATTCCATAACTCGACCAGGACGGTCCCACAGCATCAAATTACTATTGGGCTGTGTCTGGATCGTAAGCGACTTCAAGTGTCTCCAACCAGGGAGCAGCAATCGAATTTGTTTTGAATAAAGTCAGTCTAACTTAGAACCTCAAAGAGTTGGGACATAAATTAATATCACGTCCCGACTTCATCGTAGATTCCGTACATGGCGACCGTGACAGGACTAGATAGATAACATAGATGACATAATGGGAAAACCGCAATCAAAAGCGCAGTCGACTGGCGACCCACAAATCGCCATAATAAACGTGCTGGAACAACACTCAATATATCACGAGCAGCAAACGTTGCTGCTGTGGGTATTGCTCGGAATTGTAGCCGTGCTAATTTTACTCGCGGTGTGCCGAAAATGGATTAGGTGGCACCGGGCGGAGGCTTTAAGGGCTGCCCGGTCAGTAATGAACATGAATGCGTGAAGCAGAAGAATGAACATGAATGTGTGAAGCAGAAGGAAAAATATAAAGGAAAACAATGTCCAAAAGTGTCATCGAAAAAAAAAACAAAACAAAAATAACTATATGAATATAAACGGAAAAACCGACGAAAAACGAACATAAATGGTCGAAAAGTAGAAAAACACTTCAAACGCGAGTGCAAAGGCAGTGGAGAGAAAGTCGTCTTGTGTGCAAAAGTATGCAGAAAATCGCCTAATGCCATTTCGGACTGTTCAAATCCCGGTGTCAGAAGCTGCTGTTCATCGCCCCGAGTGCGGCCCGAATGTGATCAGTGCAGATTTTGGTTCCACCGCCCCGAGTGCGGACTGAACGTGATCGGTGTGAATTTTGATTGGAGCTTCCAGACCTTCCGGTGGTAGATGCCGCTGTCCACCGCCCCGATACCACCGCCCCGAGTGCGGACTGAACGTGATCGGTGTGAATTTTGATTGGAGCTTCCAGACCTCCCGGTGGTAGATGCCGCTGTCCACCGCCCCGATACCACCGCCCCGAGTGCGGCCTGAACGTGGTCGGTGTGGATTTCGATTCGGGATTAACGTGCGCGTAGGCTGAAGTTTCGGACTTCCCCCCCACCCCTGATGAGGGCACAAAGAGCATCTGACGCAACAACCATCTGGAGTAATAAGATAAGTTCCCTAGTAATTTTTTTTTGTTACTAAACATAGGCTAAGTCCAAATTCTGCATCGTTTTAGTCATAGACAAGATCTAATTTAGATCTATTTTTGTGTTTCTGCAACGTTTTCCTGACAAGTTTTTTTTAATAATGAAGTTAAATGGATTATACATCCATAATTCAGGAAAATATTGGAAAATTAAATAGACTATTATTAACAGTTACAAAGAATCCATATAGGAAATTTTTAATAAAAACATTAGTTAATAAACAAATAGTCGCTAAAAAAATATACGAAGAAACTAATGAACTACTCGTTGAATATGAAACAAAAATCCCATTAAGGGACTTAGAATTTTATATAAAAGCATTGAGTAGTGGAATCACTCAAATAAATGAAACTATACTAAAAAAGTTAGCAGAGCAAAAACATCTCCTAACGCTAAAAAGTGTTGCGCTAGCAATCATTTTTATTTTTCGGTCAAGAAAAAGTCTAATCAAAAATATAATAATGGCAGCGCCCAAATTCGATATTAAATTGGGAACAAACCTTGTTCAGGTGTTTGACGGTAATCCGGAAACCCTGGAAACATTTATCGCCTCGGCAGATCTGTTCGAGGATTTTATAAATGCTGAATTTCAAACAGCAACAGACCCTCAAAAAGCGGCGGCACAGGTAACTCTAGTAAAAATTTTTAAAACTAGGTTGTCTGGTGACGCTAGAGATGCAGCAAGCTCAAAAGCTACAAAAGATGAAATCGTAGCGGTACTAAGAGAACAATGTTCATCCACTACGACATCGGACAATATTACCGCCAAATTGAAAACCCTCAAACAAAAGGATTCCGCAGAAACTTTTTGTAAAGAGGTTGAGAAAATGGCCAACCAACTTAAGATACTTTACATTAAGGAGCAGATTCCAGCCGAAAAGGCTAGTGAAATGGCTACTAAAAGGGGAGTTGAAGCTCTAATTGAAGGAATAAAAAATGCTGAGACGAAGACCATCTTGAAGGCGGGAACTTTCGTTAAATTGAACGATGCCTGCCAAAAGGTGATCGAGAACAGCAACACGACCAACTCGAGCGTCAATGCCCAAGTTTTTGCGGCTAGAAATCAGCAGCAAGGACGTGGTTCACGAGGTACTAATACTCGTGGTAATTTACCACGAAATAACTATTACGGAAGAAAAAACAAATACAAATTTAACCAACATCACCAGGAAGGACAACGCGGTAACTGGAGACAACCCTCCAGATTCCACAGAGGAAACTAAGAGGAAACAACGCAAGAGTGTTCTTTAACTCAGGAAACACTCACGTTGATCCTTCAACCTATGTCGGTCAAGAACAACAACAACAGCAGGAAAACCCACAGAGAAACTTGGGGTTTCAACTCGGAAATCAGAGACCTCAACAACTGGATCAGACACAGAACCAGGTGGCGTTAGCTCAGCTGATGCCCCGGTGGTAAACAAATTTTTTTCTGTTAGCACCGCTTATAGTAATTTTGTTACACTAAATATAGATGCTTCAGATAAACATCTTACTTTCCTTATCGACTCAGGAGCTGAAATATCGCTCATCGCTCATATCACTGAACCACGGCGCGATATTGTTCTCACATTTTTTTTGAGCTTCAACGACCGATTGTTATTCACGCACTTTTAAAAATACTTGTTCTGTTTCGCGGCTTTGTCAAAAACCGATCACCGTCCACTCGTATATTTATTCTCTATGACAAATCCGTCATCAAAATTGACAAGGATGAGAATAGAACTAGAAGAGTACAGATTCTTTATCGAATACGTGAAAGGGAAAGAAAATGTCAGCGCTGACGCTCTCTCACGTATTTGTATTGATTCAGAGGATCTAAAAAACCTCACTTGTTTGCCAGTCCAAACAAGGAATATGATAAGACAACAAATGGAAACACAACTGAGTCACAAAACAGACACTAATCCATATGTAACAGAGATTGATCAACTCAAAGCATATGAATCAATTAATAACTTAGATGCATTTAATATGCCTAAAGTTATTTTTGATTTTGATTCGGAAAATGTGTGTATACAGCTACTGACAAGAAACTTGAAAAGAATAATTGCACAAGAGCAAATATTCTACAAAGAAGAATGTTCAAACTTGCAAAAATGTCTGCAGACGTTGGAAAATATGGCCACAAGAATGAAAATAAAAAAAGTTAGCAATGAAAAGTGATGATAAACTATTCACAATAATTCCTCAAGAAAAATTCAAACAAGAATGTAATAAAATATTAAAAATGCTAACAATTATAATTTCTGTGCCGGCACAAATTATAAAAGATGAGGAAAAAATACATAATATAATCTCTGAAAACCATGATGAGCCTACGGGTGGTCACATTGGTACGAGAAGATTACTAAAAAGAATAAGGTCAAAATATTATTGGAAAAACATGAAAAAGAGCATAGAACTTTACACAAAGCAATGTATTAAATGTCAACAAAGTAAACAAAAAAGGAAAACAAACGAAACTTATACACAAACAACAACCCCTGCAAAATGCTTCGATTTGGTGTCAATAGACACAATTGGTCCATTATAACTGCCAGCGCCCTGTCTGGATCTATCCACCATGTGACAAAAGGTTTGAAAAAACTGTTGTCGCGATCTTCAATTCTGTCTCTCCTCTTTCTGTCCTAGGTTAGTTTAATATTTCTCGCCGCTAATTGCCAATATAAGCAAATAATTATAATTAATCAAATCAAAAAACGGAAACAGATATGCACTGACCATACAGTGTGATCTTTCTAAATATGTAATAGTAGCACCAATGCAAGATAAACAAGCAAATACGATAGCGAGAGCATTTGTTGAGAATTGTATTCTTATATACGGATGCCCAGTCGCAATTAAATCAGACTTAGGGACGGAATATAAGAATGAAATTTTCGAAAATGTTTGCAAACTGTTGTCAATAAACCAAAAATTTTCCACGCCATACCATCCGCAAACAATAGGAAGCCTCGAACGAAACCATCGTTGCTTAAATGAATACTTAAGAAATTTTATCAATGATGAACAAGACGATTGGGATTCGTGGCTTAAATATTACACATTCTGCTACAACACTACTCCACACACTGACCATTCATTTAGTCCTTTCGAACTAGTGTTTGGTAAAATAGCTAGCATACCAACTCAGTTCTCAGAATCTAAAACCATCCAACCAATTTATAATCACGAATCTTATTTGTACGAACTAAAATACAGAATGCACTTAGCAGCTCAAAAAGCAAAACTATTGTTAGATAGGATTAGAAATCAGCAAGTAGTATCAAACCCTATAAACATTGAAGTTGGAACACAAGTGTTATTACAAAAGGAAAAAAAAGGGAAACTAGACCCATTATATATTGGACCATTTGAAGTGTTGGAAATAGTTCATCCTAACGTCAAAATTAAAAATCTCCAAAATAATAATACACAAACAGTACATAAAAATCGCATTATTCTATACCGAGCAGGATCTTAGCAATCAAATTATGCTTTTTACCATAACAATAATCAAATCGATTGAGTACAATCAAATCATCCCTAAGGAGAAAGGGGATCTTGAAATAATAATGATCATTTTAATCAGAAAACACGATACCACATTTTACTATACATATTGATTTTTATAACACTAAATTTATATTCAGCAAAAAGGCATAGAATGAAATGACAATTGTAAGAGGCATTTGAAGACGCCCAACCTATCTTTCTGTAGGGGAATGGTGTAGCGTGTGAACTACTCAACGTGATAAAATACACGATCGAGCACTGCACACGTCTGCAAATTCCATAACCCGACCAGGACGGTCCCACAGCATCAAATTACTATTGGGCTGTGTCTGGATCGTAAGCGACTTCAAGTGTCTCCAACCAGGGAGCAGCAATCGAATTTGTTTTGAATAAAGTCAGTCTAACTTAGAACCTCAAAGAGTTGGGACATAAATTAATATCACGTCCCGACTTCATCGTAGATTCCGTACAGAGGAATCATTCTATTATGTTCCATCAGTGCGAGCGGATGGTCGTGTTTGTTTACAAAGTGAAAAAACAGGATTGTGCATGCAAAAATATTGAGTGAAGGGACGCGCTAGACGGGGGGAATCATTCAATTATGTTCCATCAGTGCGAGCGGATGGTTGTTTTTGTTTACAAAGTGAAAAAACAGGATTGCGCATGCAAAAATATTGAGTGAAGGGACGCGCTGGACGGGGGGGAATCATTCAATTATGTTCCATCAGTGCGAGCTTCCCACAGGTTTTCGTGGTCGAGACGGTCAAACGCTTTTTCATAATCAACGAATACCAGATGGAGAGAATCCTGTAATTCGTTGACCTGTTCGAGGATGACACGGAGTGTCACAATGTGATCCACGCATGATCGGCCACTTCGGAACCCTGCGTACTGCCGTCGAAGAGACTCGTCGATCTTCGATTTGATCCTGCACAAGATCTGGATGGTTGAAAGAAAGGAGAATGGGCGAATTTGGTCCAAGGATGTACACGAACGGGACCAACTTTTTTCGAAAGATCTCGCCGAGACATGAAAAAAAGTCTTCTGGACCAACTCTCTAGACCCCGGGGTTCAAAAGTTACAAGCTGTTGAAGTTTGAGCATTTTAGGTAAAAATGTATAAAAAATTGTATTTTTACTATTTCTAAAATCATTCATAAAATCTCTATTTTATTACGGATTTCGATCATCTTGACTTCATTCAAAGCGTATCAGCAAAAACTATTAGTTCTGATATGTCTTAGCATGATTGAAACATGAATTATCTTGTTTCTATCCGTTTGAAACGTTTGTGCAAGAGGTATACCATAGAAACAAGTCGAAACATCAAGATTTTTAAACCGGGTCCTACCCAGACTGCTTCAGTGAGTATGGAAGGCTACAGTGCAATGTTGTAACAACTTATTGGGATGTTCTGAGTCATCCGAGAACTCCTGGGAGTTAAGACCGGTGAATAACGCCGTAACGAACAAGACGTCGGCGGTTTTTGACCGCTGATCATACCCGCATAGCTTCAGTGAGTATGGCAGACTACTTTCTAATGTGTTGGAAGGTCCTGGGTCATCCAAGGACTCCCTGGAGTTAGGATCTGTAGATCTTCCGCCGTAACAAGCCAGAGGTCGACGGTGTTTGACCCCGGAACAAACTCGCAAAGCTCCAGTCAGTAGGGTAGACTGCTTAGTTAATGAGTTTTGATGTCTTGGGTCATCCTAGGATTTTCTGGAGTTAAGATATGTGGGTCACTGTAACAAGAAAAAGGTTGACGGTTTTTAACTGCGCATCATAACCGCATAGATTCATTGAGTATCGCACACTGTATTGCTGTTATATTGGGATGTTCTGAACCATTCCAGGGAGTTCTTGTAACAGCCGTAGACCCACAGATCATAACTCCAGGAAGTCCTTAGAAGATCCAAGACAGGCGAACCCAGGATATTTCAAAACATTAATAAGGTATTCTATCATACTCACTAAAGCTATGCGGGTATGATCCGTTATCAAAACCGATCGACATATTGCTTGTTACGGTAAATGACCCACAGATCTTAACTCCAGGGAGTCCTAGGATGACCCAGGACATTCCAACACATTAGCAAAGTAGTCTGCCATACTCACTGAAGCTATGCGGGTATGATCAGCGTTCAAAAACCGCCGTTCTCTTGCTCGTTACGGCGGTAGATTCACCGGTCTTAACTCCCAGGAGTTCTCGGATGACTCAGAACATCCCAATATGTTGTTACAACATTGCACTGTAGCCTTTCATACTCACTAAAGCAGTATGGGTAGGATCTGGTTTAAAAATCTTGATGTTTCGACTTGTTTCTATGGTATACCTCTTGCACAAACGTTTCAAACGGATAGAAACAAGAGAATTCATGTTTCAATCATGCTTAGACATATCAGAACTCATAGGTTTTGCTGATACGCGTCGAATGAAGTCAAGATTATCTTAATCCATAATAAAATAGAGATTTTATTAATGATTTTAGAAACTGTAAAAATACCATTTTTATACATTTTTACCTAAAATGCTCAAACTTCAACAGCTTGTAACTTTTGAACCCCGGGGTCTAAAGAGTTGGTCCAGAAGACTTTTTTTCATGTCTCGGCGAGATCTTTCGAAAAAAGTTGGCCCCGTTCGTGTACATTCTTGGACCAGCTCCCATACAAATTTGCCCATTCTCCTTTGGGGATTTTGATGATTTATAAATTTTGGATTTTGATATTTATAAATTTCACGCATCACGCTGTACTTAAACCGGATTCATATTCGAATACTCTGCTCTGTAGATGCTCTACAACTTTTCCGAAGAGAGTATGGTGCTAACTTGCTCCTATAAAAAGATACAGCGTGTTCAAAACTTGTCTAAAACGTGTTTTTGCTCGAAAATCACGTTTTAGACGAGTTTTGAACACGCTGTATCTTTTTATAGGAGCAAGTTAGCACCATACTCTCTTCGGGAAAGTTGTAGAGCACCTTTCAGAGCATCCGAATATGAACCCGGTTTTAGTACAGCGTAAAACTTGGATTTTTTAAATATTAAAATTAAAAAAAAAGATTTTTCCCATACAAATTTATATGGAAAATTGAATCGCTTTGCGCAAAGTGAGGACTAAACCAATCATTTCCAAACTTTGGGTAGTTGCTTAGGACCCCAAAAGGAACTGAAAAAATGCTGTGCTGGAAAATCAATTTTGATATTACACCCTAATGAGTCACATGATTACAATCATTGTTGAGCGACCAAAATCGCAAAGATGATAATCTTTTAAATCCAGGTAAGTTTCATTTATAGCAACCTTAATGGGCTAATTTGAGTTTGTAATCGAATAGTGTATCCTACTCCTACTTACAAACTCAAATTGGCGCATTTACATTATTTTGCTGGATTTCTGGAGCAAAATTTGAAAGGGGCTGTACGACATTGCTCTTACGGCCTTTCATTACACGGGTATAAATGGGACGAAAGGCCGTAAGAGCAACGTCGAACCGCCCATTTCAATGTTGCTCCCGATTTCATTAGTTGCGTGTCTGCTTATAATTGAAGATTCGGCTATTATGCCAAATCAAGTATTCCGAGAAAAACGCGTTTTTGTGTTTGACACCAAATCTTCGCCACGGCAATTTTTTTTTAGTAAAATTAAAATGAAATTTTGATTCGACATGCTGCACAAGATGGGTCACTAGGGTTTAATATGGTTGTATGGAAAAAAATAAAATTGTCCAAATATAATGAACACAGCAACTTTTAAGTTCCTTTTGGGGTCCTAAACAACTCCCAAAAGTTTGGGAACGATTGGTTTAGTCCTTACTTTGCGCAAAGCGATCCGTTCTCTATGGGAATTTGTATGGGGAAAACCATTTTTTTTTATTTTGATATTTATAAATTTCACGCATTACGCTGTACTTAAACCGGATTCATATTCGAATACTCTGCTCTGTAGATGCTCTACAACTTTTCCGAAGAGAGTATGGTGCTAACTACATACCATACCAATCAGCATAGCGCACCAGGTACGCGTGCTGTAGCAAGAAGACGCTTCCATCTTTCTCGGTCTTGTGCTGCTACTCTCCAATTTCCCAGGTTACAGATTTTCCGGATATCACCATTCACTTGATCTCCCCACCGTGCGCGCGGTTTCCCTGCTCTCCTGCCTGTTCCGCCAGCTGGTTCAGCGCGGTCAAAAAGCAGTCTGACAGGCTGGCCCTCGTCCATTCGGGCGACATGACCGGCCCACCTGAGCCTCCCGATTTTCGCCTGGGTGGCGATGGTCGGTTCTTCAAGAAACGCGTGCAGTTCGTGGTTCATGCGTCTTCGCCACACTCCGTCAGACACCTGCACTCCACCGTAGATCGTTCGTAGCACCTTCCGTTCGAAAACTCCAAGGGCACGTTCGTCCTCCTGCCGCATCGTCCAGGTCTCGTGGCCATAGAGGACTACCGGTCTAATCAGTGTTTTGTACATCGTCAGCTTCGTGCGGCGTTGCACTCGATCCGATGTGAGGGTCTTCCGTAATCCGAAGTAGGCACGATTCCCAGCAAAAATACGAGTCCGGATCTCTTTGCTGGTGTCGCTGTCGGCGGTTACCAGCGATCCCAAATACACGAACTCGCTCACCTCCTCCAACTCATCACCATCCACAGTTAGAGGGGTGATACTTGGGGGGCCAACGTCCTTCGAACCCCTTCCTCTCATGTACTTCGTCTTCGTCGTATTCATGCCAAGTCCTACACGCCTTGCTTGTACCTTCAGTCGGGTGTAGACGCCCTTCACCGTCTCCAGGTTTCTTGCTACAATGTCGATGTCATCGGCAAAAGCAAGCAGCTGGTAGGACTTGTTCATAATCGTGCCACTCGTTTCGATGCCCGCCCTTCGAATAATGCCCTCAAGGACGATGTTAAACAGCGCACAGGATAAACCATCACCTTGCCGCAGCCCTCGACGTGATCCAAAGGGTTCCGCTAAATCCCCCGAAACACGCACGTGACACGTCACACCATCCAAGGTAGCCTTGATCAGCCGAGTCAGTTTATCCGGAAACCCGTTCTCGTGCATAATCTGCCATAGCTGCTCGCGGTCGACTGTATCATAGGCCGCCTTGAAGTCGATAAAGATGTGATGTGTGGGCACGTTGTACTCACGACATTTCTCGAGAATTTGTCGGAGACAAAATATTTGGTCCGTGGTGGCGCGCGCGCCAGTGAAGCCCGCTTGGTAGGGCCCCACGAACCTCCTTGCATGGGGTGACAGCTGGCGGCAGAGGATCTGGGAGAGGATTTTGTAGGCCGCGTTGATAAGCGTGATGCCGCGGTAGTTTCCGCAGTCCAGCTTATCGCCCTTTTTGTAGATGGGGCACTAGGGTGTAATATCAAAATCGATTTTCCAGCACAGCAATTTTTCAGTTCCTTTTGAGGTCCTAAACAACTCTCCAAAGTTTGGGAACGATTGGTTTAGTTCTCACTTTGCGCAAAGCGATTCTTTTCTGGTTGTTTATTGCTTCTCAACAGGCACTTATTTTGCCCCAATGATGAACAATATAAATTTGTATGGGAAAAACCATTTTTTTTTGATTTTGATATTTATAAAATCCACGTTTCACGCTGTACTAAAACCGGATTCATATTCGGATGCTCTGGAATGTGCTCTACAACTTTCCCGAAGAGAGTATGGTGCTAGCTTGTCCCTGAAAGAAGATACAGCGTCCTCAAAACTCGTCTAAAACGCGATTTTCGAGCAAAAAACACGTTTTAGACGAGTTTTAAACAAGCTGTATCTTTTTATAGGAGCAAGTTAGCACCATACTCTCTTCCGGAAAGTTGTAGAGCACCTTCCAGAGCATCCGAATATGAATCCGGTTTTAGTACAGCGTGAAACGTGGATTTTATAAATATCAAAATCCAAAAAAATGGTTTTTCCCATACAAATTTATATGGAAAATTTAATCGCTTTGCGCAAAGTGAGGACTAAACCAATCGTTCCCAAACTTTGGGGAGTTGTTTAGGACCCCAAAAGGAACTGAAAAATGGTTGTGCTCGCTAAATTTGGACAACTTTATTTTTTTCCATACAACCATATTACACCCTAATGGGGCACACGACACCATCCATCCACTCCTCCGGTAGCTTCTCCTCCTCCCAGATCTTGGAGATCACGCAGTGAAGCGCCCTCGCCAGTTTCTCTCCTCCATATTTGAAGAGCTCACCGGGTAACCGATCCTTGCCGGCAGCTCTGTTGTTCTTCAGCTTCCTGATCTCCCTCTTCACCGTCTCTAGATCAGGCGCCGGGAACTGTTCATCAGCTGCGGGCGCTCCAAGGTTGACTCCAATGCCGTCTCTGTCCCCTTCATCGCCGTTGAGGTGCTCGTTGAAGTACTGCTTCCACCTTTCCAACACCTCGCTCTTGTTTACGATCAGGTTTCCACCGTTATCCCTGCACACGTCGGCTCGCGGCACAAAGCCTTTGCGGGACCGGTTCACCTTCTCGTAAAACTTCCGCGTTTCGTTAGCTCGGAATAGCTGCTCCATTTCCGCGCAATCTCGGTCTTCCTGCTGGCGCTTCTTAAGCTTGAAGACCGCGACCTGCCGATTCCGAGCCTGCCGGTATCGTTCCACGTTCCCTCTCGTCGCCTTGTGCAGCTTCTTATCGTAAGCTGCCTTCTTCTCGGCGGTAATCCGTTGGCACTCGTCGTCGTACCAATCATTCCGACTGACTCGGATCGCACTACCCAGTGAGGCTTCCGCTGCACTGCCGATGGCTGAGCGGATACGGCTCCAACCATCTTCGAGCGAGGCTGCGCCAAGATCCTCCTCACCTGGCAGATTCGCTTCCAGCTGCTGCGCGTAACTGTGGGCCACTTCTCCGTTCTGGAGACACGCGGTGTTGAACGGAGGGGCCCGCCGGCTTCGGCGTTGATTGAACACCGTCGACAGCTTTGAGCGCATGTCAACTCCAACTAGGTAGTGGTCCGAGTCAATATTAGCACCGCGAAAGGTGCGCACGTGCGTTACGTCCGAGAAGAATCGGCCGTCGATCAGGACGTGGCCGATTTGCGTTTTCGTCCGTTGATCAGGTGATGTCCAGGTGGCTTTGTGGATGTCCTTTCGAGGAAAATAGGTGCTCCTGACCACCATTCCACGGGAGGCTGCAAAGTCGATGCAGCGTTGGCCGTTGTCGTTCGTGACCGCATGTAGACTTTCTGGGCCTATTGTCGGTCGAAACATTTCCTCCCTTCCGAACCGAGCGTTCATGTCCCCAATGATGATCTTTACATCCTGCCGCGGACAGCCGTCGTACACCTCCTCCAGCGTCGCGTAGAATGCTTCCTTCTCATCATCGGTCTTTTCTTCGTGGGGGCAGTGCACGTTGATAATGCTATAGTTAAAGAACCGGCCTCGTATTCTTAACTTGCACATCCGCTCGCTGATCGCCGTGAAGCCGAACACGCGATCCTGCATCTTGCCCCGCACGATAAAGCCGGTACCCAGCTTCTTGTCCTTGCCGCCGCTCAGAAAAAACGGGAATTGGTCTGCCGACCTGGCCAGTCGAGCACCTGCTCCTCCTCCAAGCACACCTCCTGCAGTGCCACAACATCGAAGTTGCGAGGTTGCAACTCATTCGCCAAAGCGAGTTCGAAACCCAGAAAGTTTAGGGACCTGCAGTTCCAAGAACCGAGTCGCCAATCGGTGATCTGCTTTTCAATGGGCTTCTGCCGTTTGTTCCGGATATCCAATCTTCTTGCCATTCGCGATCCTCGTTTTCGGTAGGCAGCCTTATCAGGGCTGCGCTACCTAGTCTCGGGGTGGAGAACCACCTAAGGGCTTCCGAGACCTAGCCCCGGTTTTCTCACGCTACCGTAACGGGGCTTTTATCTCGAAGCCTAACGGTCTTCATATCCGGAAGAGGACGTCCTGCGTTTGTACGTGTATGCGCTTCACTTTACAGCACAGAATTTTTCACAACAGCACAATAAAATAATTTTTATTTTATTTTAGCAAAAAAAAGTTAAGAAACTTTTCTCGTTTTCTTTTTTTTCAAAAACGCACTCTCAGCACACCGCGCGCGGTTTCGTTTAGTGTGTGTATACGCAATGGACACAACAGCACTGCCACAGGCCTTGTTGCTACACCACACTTCTTGCTTTGTTCTGCCTGTTTATCCCGCGACGACGACGATGGATGGCAAAAATAATTTCTCTTTTGTTGCCCGGCCGTCAATTGAGGGTCAATTATAACGCACTATGCCGGTCCGCGACGCACTCCGGCGCTAATTGATAACACTCACGGTCGCGGCGGAACGGTAATTCGGCGGTTCTAAGGGCACTTTCACGGAGCCGTACCAAGGTGCAAACTTCAACGCGCGACGCACACACACTTCACGTATTAGACGAGTTTTGAACACGCTGTATCTTTTTATAGGAGCAAGTTAGCACCATACTCTCTTCGGGAAAGTTGTAGAGCACCTTCCAGAGCATCCGAATATGAACCCGGTTTTAGTACAGCGTAAAACTTGGATTTTTTAAATATTAAAATTAAAAAAAAAAATGATTTTTCCCATACAAATTTATATGGAAAATTGAATCGCTTTGCGCAAAGTGAGGACTAAACCAATCATTTCCAAACTTTGGGTAGTTGCTTAGGACCCCAAAAGGAACTGAAAAAATGCTGTGCTGGAAAATCAATTTTGATATTACACCCTAATGAGTCACATGATTACAATCATTGTTGAGCGACCAAAATCGCAAAGATGATAATCTTTTAAATCCAGGTAAGTTTCATTTATAGCAACCTTAATGGGCTAATTTGAGTTTGTAATCGAAGAGTGTATCCTACTCCTACTTACAAACTCAAATTGGCGCATTTACATTGTTTTGCTGGATTTCTGGAGCAACATTTGAAAGGGGCTGTACGACATTGCTCTTACGGCCTTTCATTACACGGGTATAAATGGGACGAAAGGCCGTAAGAGCAACGTCGAACCGCCCATTTCAATGTTGCTCCCGATTTCATTAGTTGCGTGTCTGCCCATAATTGAAGATTCGGCTATTATGCCAAATCAAGTATTCCGAGAAAAACGCGTTTTTGTGTTTGTCACCAAATCTTCGCCACGGCAATTTCAACGGAGAATGGGATATTCGCCGTTTAGTTTTTCGCATCGGCAGCCAAAACTAAATAATATTTTGGTGAAATTCAAGTTTCAGAAGATGCGTTGTAACATCTTCTACCACCCGGAGCAAAAATCTCGATTTTGCCAAAAGTGGATAATAGCCGTTTTCTCAATGATGGGCAGTTGTGATGTTTACATATGAAACTATTTAGGACTTACCCACATTAGTTTTTGCCAACGGTTAGCTAGTCACAGCACAGACTCACGGTAATCGCAGGGTCGGCTGCGCTAGTCGCCAACGAGGAGATACGCGAACTTAACTTTGGGAACTTCACTTTTCTTGAGTTACGGGTTGAATGAAAACTCCTCTTTTGGGAGACGGAAAGGGAAATTTATTTAAAGAATTTAAGTCGGTTCAAAAGTGTATATTTGTGAGTGTATGTGTGTGTGGGGGACTCGGTACGTACCGCTGCCTTTCCGCTGACGACGACGATCTGCTACTCAGCCAGTCCACTGGCCGCGAGCGCTCGCGTTCGCTGCTGAAGCACCGGTGCTGGTTCTCGACGTGGTGGGGGTGGATGGTAGGTAGAGCACGGCTTAGGGACCAGGCCTTCCCTCCTTGACTGGATCGGCCGATCGGGGACCTGCCCACGTTGACCAAACCGAGAGGGGAATTTACGCTCCTTTGGAATGAGAGCCACGAGGGCCCGAGCGTGCTCCTTGGAAATTATGGTCCACGGACCAGAGCAACTGATGATCTTTGACGATTAGACGCAGTAAGCCGGCTCCTCCGCGCTTACGCAAACTGGGCCGAAGAGCGAGCGATCTGGCGGTCAAGCGGCGTGCTTAACTCGCAAAATGGCGTTTACGCCAAAGGACAAAAGGTCCTGGAGGACAATGGGGAGAAGTGATTAATTTTTTTAGCCGTACTACTAGGTAGGGTAGTTTAGCTTAAAGTCGTCCTTCCGCATAGCCGAATACGGGGTTTAGAACATACCTGAACGACTGGAGGTGCACTCGCACAAATTTCCACCACTTTCACTTCTAGTCCTTCGCTCTACTTTTTCTAACGGTATAGATCGCTCACTTGCCTGGGAGAATGTGACCGTTGGCGGTCTAATTCTCGTCCCTTCAAGCCTTTTGGTCGGTGACACGACATTACGTCACGTGACACCCATCACTTTTGGGCGTTGTCTACCACCCCCTTTGCGATGTTTTAAGATGAAGACAATACTGTCGCTGGTTGTTGGTTTGTCCCACCATTTGTGTGTTGTTATAGTGTGTTAACAAGTTGTGTTTTTATTTATTAATTTCCCCTTTTTACTAACCCTACTAACTAAATTACATTTATTTATTTATTCCCTAATTCCCTACTAACCCCATAGCTAAGAATCGTGAACGTTCGCATTGATTTTTGGTTTATTGATGTTGAAGAATGAAGGACTTGTAACGAGTGGTTACACTATCCCCCACCTTAGTTAATAATTGAACTGTTCAGGTTCAATTATGTAAGCCTTTGGAAAAGTATTTGCAAATTGGAAGCTATTTTGTGGTTAAGTAGAACATTTACAAACATGTATACCACGGGGATGCTACGGCTGTCATCTGCATACAATGTCACTGAAGCCTAAAAAGTACCAAAGTTTTGGTGTCTAGTGTCAAAATTATGGGGAGTAACATGACGAAAAGGGCGCAAAATCGAATGGACGAAAATATTTTTTTCTTTATTTTTGTTTTGTTAGTTAAAATTAAATTAAATGTGTACAATTATCCGGGGCAAATCGGGACACATGGGTTGAATTGGGAAGTGACGACGTCCCTAACAATGGACTATGCCCTGTTCGTGGACTCGCTCTTAAGGTTTCCCAACAACATAGTTGAGCTCACATATTGGTTCAACCGCCTCAAATTGCAGATAAAAATTAAAATTATGATGATCTGTAAGTTAATTGGCCAAATTAGAATTTGCGAAATACATTTCAGATGATTTTAAAAAGACACCTGCTGGTAAGCTTTGCCTGAGAACTGATGCTAGACATATATTGTTGTTGGTGGCATTTTTGGTTTATTTCAATTAAAAGAATCATTTCGAGCAGCAACAGGACTTTTTTTTCCAAAAAAATTAAATAAGATTTATTATATTTTGATTTGTGACCCTCTGAAATGTTAATCCCGAAACAGCGCCACCAAACATTTGGTGGCGGCTTCAGCAAGCTACGTCAGTATCACGGGCCTGATGTATACACATCATTCGTCTCGCGCAGCAGTTAAAACAAATTACAACATATAGACATCATAAACACATTAAAATCTGGCAACTAAAAGCGACATTTCTTCACGAAATATGCCATAATTGGCCATGTGCGATTTTTAGCCTGAGTATATGCATGCCGAATTACACCAATGGTGAATTTAAATCTACTACATCAACTTTCGTTAAATCTCATTTCTGGCTTACTCACAGTAAGAGAAAGTGCCAACTTTCAGTCGCTTCTCACACGCGGTCACGAACGGTAATACGTTGCCGATTAATTTACCAAAGTGTAAAAAAAATATTAAAAAAAACTGTGAAAATTTCTACTAAACGGATTAAAATAGGTGGTCTTTCTCAAGAAGTGTTCAAGATAAGTAGATCATTATGTATCAACTATCGCGTTAAGCTTAGTGAACGGTTTCCTTTTCAGGTTGTCCGACCAGGTGGCCGCCTGGTCTACAAAGGTGTGAGCTACAAGTGAGCTCCTGTTCGCGAAGTTAAGCTTTCGGCGCCTTGAAAGCTGCTTTTTCTTTCATTTACACCTACGGGACTCTCCTACCAAAGTTACGATCATCAGCTCAACGTGAAAAGAAGAAATTTCAACTGTATGGATGGTAAGTACGACGCGTTCCACGATCTTCTACTTCTTCTTTCTAAAAACCTACAATTTATTATTCTAATCTATCACTACTACAAATACTACTCTACAGAGATCTCTATTCTTCATCAGTCCGGACTGTATACATGCGCAATTACTCATCAATCTTCTCATCTTCCAGATCTCGCGATCACCATCTCACCAGCGAAGGAGGAATCTTCTCACTTCTCGCCGTTATGGCAACACCCGATCATTCTGGCCTTACGCTGAACGCTGAATTCACCACACTGTGGCTCGTGACGAACGATCACTCGATCTCCAGCGTCTCTGCTGTTTTGAGATGACCACTCTTCACCACTAGTGCTGTTAACATGACCGGTGGATTAAGATCGTACACCAGCCTGGTCGCTACGCCCATCGCCGCAACGTGATCACCACCTGAGGATCTTAATTCGCTCCATCAAGTGTTCGTTCGGCTTTGTCGCAGTGATGACCAACACGCCCACGCATCTACCATGAACATGTTATAGGGAACACCGATACTCTGGTACCTTGAGTTCGTTGCTGTGTCATTGAGTTAGGTCTTTACACCTTTTCTTTCCTTTTTAGTGAGTTGATTACTGTGAATGGACATCTGTGTCATCGGGACGAAGAACCGCCGCGGAAAACACCCCGATGTTCTTGCCGGTTTCATCAGCCAACTCGTAGGAACTGGTTCCACGCCGTGCGACGACAACACACGGAACGTAGACGGGACCGTACTTCGCGTTATACCGGTCCGCAGCCGAGGACAGCTTGAAATTCCGCTTCAGCACACGTTGGCCTACACTGTAAGTTGGTGCAAACCGTTTATGCCTGAGATTGTAGTTCTTCACATTCTTGTCGTAGCTTTTCTTTAAATTATCCTCGACAATTTTGAACACCTTCTCGTTCATCCTCTTTCGGCTTTCATCCCGCTCGTCCATAGAAAGTTCCCTTTCGTCCCTTTCTAACCGATGCTGCTCTCCTTGCGTCGCCTTCTCATGGCCGTACAGGATGCGGTAAGGCGTTAAACCGGTGGATGAATGAATTGTCGTGTTCATCATCTCCTCTACTTCTGCTATTCTGCTGTCCCAGACCCGCTGATCTTCTTTCATGTACGTCCTCAAGCACGCGTTGATCGTCCGATTCGCTCGTTCGACCGGGTTGGCCTGGCTATGATGCCTCGCATTTGGCCAGTGCTGAATCCCCCTCCTACGCAACAGTGCTTGGAACTCTTTTCCCAAGAAGGTCGTCGCATTGTCTGAGATGATAATCTCTGGGGTTCCAAACCGTCTCATCCACTGATCCTCCACAATACCGCACACCTCCTTCGCCTTAATCTTCCTCAATGGGACAAGAACGGTCCATTTTGAAAACATGTCCAAAAGGACTAACAAATGGCATTTCCCGTTCTTGCTCCGAGGCAGATTTTGGATGAAATCAAGTGCCAATATCTGGAATGGTTTGTTTGTGAGGCGCTGGTTTCCCATTACCGGTACGGAGCCTACTGTTGACGGTTTACTCTGTTTACAAATCGAACACACTTTAATGTGCTTCTTGCACTGAACCGCCATTCTCGGCCAGAAATATCTCATCTTCAGCCGCTGGATAGTCTTTTCGTAGCCTGGATGCATACTCTCATCGTGTTCCTCTTTGAGAACCGACTTACGCAGTTCGGTGGGCACACACAGTTTCCACTCGAACGTATAATCCATAACGTCTGATGGTGATGAGATAAACCGATACAGCTTCCCGTTCTCGATCTTGTAGTCCACGTGGTCTTCCGGAGATTCTGCCACCTTGCGAAATAAGTCAGCGTACCAATCTTAACGGCTACCTACGTCAACAGCTTCGACCGACCGCGAAAGGGCGTCCGGAACTATGTTCTCTGAACCTTTGCGGTGACGAACGGTCATTGAGTACTGCTGCAACAGCATACTCCACCTGCTCAACTTCGATGACGATTTCCATTTTGTGTTCATTATGAATGACAACGCCGACGAGTCCGTAATTAGCGTGAACTGCGTTCCCTCGATGTACGGCCGGAACTTCTCAATCGCTTCCAGTGCCGCGAGGCCCTCCTTCTCGGCTGCTTTCCACGACCGTTGCGGAGTGGTCAGCTTCCGGGAGAAGTACGCTATCACGTGCTCAACTCCGTCGTGCTCCTGCGTCAATACACCTGCTATCGCGCTGTCACTGGCGTCGGTCTGCACGGTGAAAGGTAGCTCGAAGTTCGGGTTGGCCAAGATCGGCGCAGAGATTAGCCGCTGCTTCAACTCGACGAACGCACCTTCTGCCGCCGCATTCCATTGAACCACCTTTGGTTTCCCTTTAAGCAGATCTGTTAAGGGCGCAGTTACTTCGCTGAACCCTTCTATGAACCGCCGGTAATAATTCACCATGCCTAAAAACCTTCGCAGTGACCGCACAGATGACGGCCGTTCAAAATTTATTATCGCCTCAACTTTGTCGGGATTCGGCCGGACTCCTTCCTTAGATAAAATGAAGCCTAAATAAGGAAGCTCTGGAACGCAAAACTTCGACTTTTCTACGTTTATGGACAGGTTCGCTGCCTTCAACCGTTTTGCTACTTCTCTGAGGCATCGGAGGTGATCCTCGAACGTGTCGTTTGCTATGACGATATCGTCTAAATAGACGAACACGTTCGGTTCCAGTTCACCATACCCCAAGACCCTGTCCATAAGCCTGGACAACGTCGCAGGACTATTGACAAGACCAAATGGAAGTCGGGTAAACTGGAACAACCCTCTGCCGAACACCCGGAAAGCTGTATACTTGCGCGACTCCGGGTCTAACGGAACTTGCCAAAATGCCTTTGAAAGGTCGATAGTGGATAAGAACCGTGACTTCCCTAATCGGCCAAGTATGCGATCCTGGTGAGGTAGAGGGTAGGCATCCCTCCGAGTCCTTTCGTTCAGCTTCCGCGCGTCCAGACACATCCTCACTTTCATCTGTGTCTCTCCTGTGTCATCCTCGCTCTTCTTCACTACCGGCACGATGAGTAGTGCCCAGTCGCTGGTCGATCTCTCCACCACCCCCGCTTCAATCCACTTATCTAGTTCACTGTTAACATGCTTCGCACTTCCGGTGACCACGGATACGGGTTGAGCCGAACCGGGTCAGCATGCTCGTACTCCTCCAGGAACTCTATCTTGTGAGTAATCAGCGGTGTAGTCTCAAGAGTTTGTCCTTCTTCAAAAGCCTCAAAATCCTTTTTGATTTCTGCCAGTTGGGCCTGCTGTGCGGCCGACAACGGTTCTTCTTCCAGCTGTGCTTCTTCAATCTCTTCTACTTGAGCATCCACAACTGTTGGTTCTATCCCAAACTGACGCCAGAAATTCATTCCCAAAATCATTTTTCTTTTGAGAGTGGGTGAAATAAGAGTGGTGACTAGCCTCGTCGTGCCGTTGAATGTGATTGGTAGGTGTACATATCCTCGTACTACTAACTCATCGCCGCCTGCAGAGAAAAGCTTCCTCTCGGAACCAAATTCCCGAAGATTCAGCTTCCTCAGCAGGTGGTCTCCTTCCGCTCCAAGTATCGAAACTTGAGCTCCACTATCTAATAGTCCGGTCACCTTCAACCCCATCACATCAACGGTCACAAACGGTCTGTTGTCACCCTCCACTTCTACTATCAATTTTTCTACTTCTGCGTTAGCTGGGATGAAAACTGTCTGAGGTCTTCTGAATCGCACTCGGCTACGACCTCCTACGCCGACTTGCGACCGTTTTTTGCACAAAACGGGCAGTTCTCGTGTGTAAAATCATAAAATCCACACACCGCACAAAACAGTTCCCGCTCCTTCAAGCACGCTTTGAAGTGATGATACTTCCCGCGACAGTTGTAACACACCGTACTGTCCGGTACTCGATGTCGAACCACACGCTCTTCCAGCGTTGCTCTACTATTTCCTGGTTGTTGTTGGGTTTTAGTGGGTCCAGGTTGTGAAGACTTCTCATTCTTGTTCTCTGTCGGTTTCCGCGGTTGGTCTGACTGCTTCCTGTTGTCGCTCCAACCTGGTTTGTTTCCGGTACCCTTCGGCTTCCAATCCGGCTTCGGCTGCGGTTTGTCGAACTTCTGTGACGAGCTTTGGTAGACTTCGTTCACCTGTGACGACTTTTGCGCCGATCCCGTCTCCTTGCCGCGATACAGGAACCAGATGGCAGCGTCCAGCTTGCGTCCCCAAACCTTCAACAATCGTAACGTTTTTATTTCTTTCACAAGAAGCGCGCTACGATAATCTGCGCGTAAGTTCCGGTACACGATGTCGAACTTCCGATCTTCTGATGGCTGCCTTGCCATGAAGCTGAAAATCTCTTTCATCGCGTTGTAATACTCCGAAAACTTCTCTGATCTGCGTTGTCTTCTCAATGTGGCCTGCTGTTCGTAATTGTTCGGGGTGTGGGGAGGATTTGGCCGCGGTTGGCCAATCCAATTTAGCGGACTGTATTGGGGAGTGGAATTTCCACAGAAAGAAGAACACCGGTGGAGTTAAACTAAAACTAAACTGTATTTTTAACTTCTACACCTTTTCTCTCTTCTGTTTCTTTTTGTGTTTCTTCTCTGCTGCTGCTGGGATCGCACACGACCGTCTCGTTTGGTGGTCGAGAAACTTCTTGCTGGTGCTGACCGCGTCGCTCGTCGAACGCGTTGTTTTCCTTCCTTTTCTGCTGTCAAACGGCTGCGCCGTTGTTGAGCAAGGGCGGCGTGATCTTTGGTTGCGCGGGAGGGGCAATTCTTCGTCGTAAGACCGAACATGCTCCCCCCGTTGAGTCCGCTCAACAGAAGACTCAGGTTCTCCGTGATCATCCTCGATGGCGGGGTCGTCGTTTAGCGCTGGTTCTGCTTATTCGAGGAACGCTGATGGCCGGTCTGTCTACGCTTGCCTACGGAGCACTTCCTGTGGGTTGGTTCGGCTTCATCCGTCGGAGTTCGTTCGCCGTCTAGGTTGACGATCGGATTGCGGGACTGCTCTCCTCGTCCGTGACTGGGGTATCGGTTGTTACTTCGAGGTATTCGCGCTGGATTGTCCGTGTTGGGCAGGTTGTTCGCGATCCACTCCTTCAGGCAGGTCCTGTAAACTGCGAGAATGAGTTGCCACCTCAGCGGCAAACCGGGTGATCGATTCAGTTGCGGCCGACTTTGGAGCGCCTTGATCTTTTGGACGCGTTTTTTCGGTGATGTTGGGTGCTCGGAGTGGATGTATCTGGATTTGGGACTTCTACGTTCAGACTGGGTGCTCTTTTCCGTCGGCGGGAAGGTCTCGGATTTGTGGACCTTGAGTTGGTTCTGTGTGGGCTTCTTTTTGAGATGTGGTTCGTTCACAGTGGCTTCCGCTTCTGGCAGGTCGCATGAGATTCGCATGGTTGCTCGTGGTTCGCGATGTGCAGCTTGCTGCGATGCTTCGTTGGGCGGCTGGCTGCGTGGCTGATTCTTCGATGATAGGTCGATCTGGTTTCGTGGATTTTCAGCAGCAAATCTGTTGTCCTGGTTTTCCTGGAACCCAGGAAGGTCGCTGTCCAGGCGACCGCGACGGGCTTTCAGTTGGCAATCTTTGACTGGCGCTTTCGCAGCAGCTGGCAAATGGGGATCGGGATCTGCTCTGGTTCGGCGGGTTGAAGAGTTCAGCTGTGCGGTCTTCGGGAAACTGTGCTGGTCTCGGGGAAATGTCTTCTGGTGGAGTTCGATCAGGAGATTCGCTGGGAACTGCTCGGTTACTTGCGTCCGTGCGTCACCGTCCGTGAGCGCACGCTGGGAATCGTGTTGGTCGGCTTTGGTCGAGCTTGGTGGGGCTGTTGGCATCAACTCAACTTCAGGTTGTGTTCCGCTGTCTTCGCGTACGACCTTCGATTCAGGGTTGTCTACAGAGACACGGCTGGCTTCAGGGATGTCCTGACACTCGAAAGTTTGAGTAACAGTCGTCCAGGAACCGTCGTCCGGGTGGACACGGCCTCTCCTTGGTTTGTTGTGGACAGAGGACACTGACAGGTCCTTCGGATCGGCAACGGTTGTTGCGAGGTGGTCACGCATGACCACTCCGGTTTCCAAGATGTGTGCGGGTTTTGGCTTGCGTCGGCAGCTTGGACCGTTCCGGGTTCCGGATCGGGATGGTGAGCTTGGGCTGCTTTTCGACGGAGAGTTGTTTCCACGAGGATCGTTGCTCTGCTGGTCGCCATTTGGGTACAGCAGGTCTTGTTTGTCCGGTGCTTTCGCAGCTGTTGGCAGCTGCGGTTCGAGCCTGTGCTGGTCAAGAATGTTTGGGAGTTTCACCGTCTGTTTGGATTTGGCTGAACGTCGCGGCGCTGTAGACGACTTTGCCTTGGCCATTTTGTCGGTGTCCACTCCTTCTTCGAGGGTGCTGTCTGCGGCGGCGAGACTGGTATCAGGATTGTAGAGATTGACCATGTCTTGTGCAGCCGTCGGAGGTTCTGCTAGTCGTGGGTCGTCTTTGAACTTCGTGAGCGAACGGTCATCCGGATGGGTTCGGTCGGTTCTGGATTCTTCGGAGTGGACTGCTTCTGTAAGCGGAGGTACGTCGTCCGTGCCGGTGTCGTCGTTGCTGGGATTCACGAACGCTCGCAGTTCCGTCTGGTCGTTCGGTTCGGGTATTGCCGGGATCGGTTCTCGGCTCTTGTTTGTAGTGTTTGGTTCGATGGTTGGGAAGAGGTCACGCATGACCACTTCGGATTCCAAGACATCGCTCGCGGATGTAGGCTTGGATCGGCGACATGGGCCGTTCGTTGGCAGGATGCGACTTCGCAAAGCCGTATCCGCTTCCAGGTTTTGGGGCCTGGACCGGTTGTCGGTTCGCCCGGAGAGCTCCTTTCGGACGGACTCCCAGGACGCCATCGGAGTTGACCAGCTGCTGATCCTGTAAACCGTCGGCACTGAACTTTTCCAAGGGTGCTTTTCCGGCTGGTGCTCAATGTTGTCTGCTGTGCTTGGTTCCGCTGCTGTGTTGCTCCTCAGAGCAATCAGCTTCTCCTCCAACGGCACGCCAGCTTCGTTGAAGAGTTGGTCGAACAATTCGCACTCCGTGTACTGTTCAGCGAGCGCCTCTTCCGGAACGCTTCCGATGATGAAACCGTGGAATTTGTTGTACTCACCGTACAGCTTCCAGAGGCTCTCCTTGAGCGATGTCAGCCGCTGCAGTGTCGGTTGTTGGAGGTTGAGCACCGTGTCTCGGAGCAGGCAAACCTTCTGTTTGGTGTTCTCACGCAATCGGGAGGCTTCCTCCAGCTCGCTCGTGGTGATCGGTTCCATTTTGGGCGGAAGTTCCGTTACAGGCTTGGCTGCAACGAAACTCTGCTGTTCGGTCCCAGCAGTCGGTCGGGTTGTTTTCGGTGCTTCCTTGGGCGGAAGATGTTCACCGTCACTTTTTCTAGCACTGTTCTGCCGCAGCAGGGATCTTCTTCTCTTCCGGGGTCATGTTTGCACTTTCGGAACTTGTTTCCGGTTCACTTTTTTCGCTGGGGTTCGGTATTGGCACTTTCTCTTTAGGGACACCGGTGCTCCGGTTCCCTCTCCGGATTTTGGTAATCCAAAGTCACTTGTTCCGCGGTCGGAACTGGGTTGTCACTTTTGGCGCTCGTGACAAACACACACACGCGTCGATTGTCGCACTTTACTCACGCGGTGCGCCGAAATCGAACGTGTTTCGACACGTTTACGCGAGCAGCAGCAAGAAGAACACACACACTTTGATCCGGTTCGGTTGGACCATGTTCGGGGTGTGGGGAGGATTTGGCCGCGGTTGGCCAATCCAATTTAGCGGACTGTATTGGGGAGTGGAATTTCCACAGAAAGAAGAACACCGGTGGAGTTAAACTAAAACTAAACTGTATTTTTAACTTCTACACCTTTTCTCTCTTCTGTTTCTTTTTGTGTTTCTTCTCTGCTGCTGCTGGGATCGCACACGACCGTCTCGTTTGGTGGTCGAGAAACTTCTTGCTGGTGCTGACCGCGTCGCTCGTCGAACGCGTTGTTTTCCTTCCTTTTCTGCTGTCAAACGGCTGCGCCGTTGTTGAGCAAGGGCGGCGTGATCTTTGGTTGCGCGGGAGGGGCAATTCTTCGTCGTAAGACCGAACAGTAATGGTAATCTAGGTCTGGAGGTTGAAACTCGACTTTTAGTTCTACCAATAACTCCTTCCAATTCGTGAAATCCCTGTTCTTCTTGCCCTCCATATACCAGGTGCGAACTTCGCCCGAGAACAGGTGAATGGCCTCTTTAAACAATGCTCTCTTGCTTAGGTTTTCCGCTTCTGCCATACCTTCAACCTCAGCAATGAACTTGTTCAAACGTTTTCCATCATCCTTGCCATCGTAGCGAAGATTCCACTCTGATACCGGACGTGGTCTACGCAACTTCCTTTCACGCCTTGGTTCGGGCTCCAAATCATCCGAACTGTCTAGCGAGTCATCTCCTTCACTAGATACCGTCTCCTCAGATTCAGTAGTCGATTGCTGCATCTTCTTTGATCTTCTTTCACCTTTACGCGGCTTTTCCACCCTTGACTTTCCGTTTGCCTTTTGCTGGGATTTTCCCTTCCTATCCTTTGTTTTCCCAGACTTCTTTTCGCTTACAATGCCACCCATAAAGCGATCATCCAACATCAGATTCCTGAACTGCTCCTGAAATGTTTGCTAACCTGGTCCACGACAATTTCCACAATCTTTTGGGTGTCTATTGGACCAGTTTTCTTATTTTTCAAAATCTTCTTCGGTGTACTCGTTTTCTTCTTCTTTGCTGGCAAATCATCGTCCTCATTCTCTGACGATTCGCCTTCTGCTGACACTGCCTCTATTCCCTCTCCTGAATCCTCTGTGTCGTCTGACTCCGTAATCAACTCATCTATGGCACCGATCTTACTAATCTCCAACTCCAATCGCCTTGCAGCTTTCCTGGCCTTTTCTGGATTATTAGACCACACCGTGAAATACTCGTTGTACAACCTCACGGCGTTTTGATCCAGGCCACACGTATTGAATTTTACTCGTTTTAAGCGTATTAACCGGAAAATCAAATGTACCAGCCTAGTCTCGTACGGTGGAAGATCTTCTTTTTTTACTTTGCCTGATTCCAGTTGTTTTCGAATATTCCCAACCTTCTCTTTGATTTGACAAAATTCGACCTCTAGCATGTTTTCATCTAACAAAATCACTTTAAAACTGTTTGAATCTCTCTGATTCCTCAAAGTGACGCGTAACAAACGCACCTTGCTTTCTCTCGAATCACCACTTGAGAAATTGACCTGACGAATCATCAATTCATGCTCAACCTCATCATCAAGCAGATGTTTAACGTTCATGGAACGATAAATTAGATCCAGTTCGTGACTCATCTTAATAATTTTAAACAAACACAAAATAAATAATAAAATCAATTAAACTGAATGTAATTCAGTATAAATCAACTAAATTAAAATACAAAATAAGTTCACACTAACAAATACAAAAGAAATAAATTAAATTGAAATTCTGTTGTCTTGTAGTTTTATTTTTAATATCGCTCAGGACCTTTTATTTTAAGTTTCTTCGGCTTTATATTCTCAAATTTTAACCAGATGTCTATGATGCTCGTTTAATCCACCTCTAACTGCTAGAAATATTTTTATCGAGTTCAAATACCACCACTAGCACATACAAATTCACAATTATTTCTCACTAGGCCCACTAAGGTAAAGTCTAGCAACGGATCCTATTAAAACAAGTCGCAAATTTGTTTGGTATTCTCCTCCCACTCGGGTTGAAAAATTGCCAAAATCTCTAATCGATCCTCGTTGGTTTTTGCGATTTTTGTTTGGGCGCCAATTGAAACTATTTAGGACTTACCCACATTAGTTTTTGCCAACGGTTAGCTAGTCACAGCACAGACTCACGGTAATCGCAGGGTCGGCTGCGCTAGTCGCCAACGAGGAGATACGCGAACTTAACTTTGGGAACTTCACTTTTCTTGAGTTACGGGTTGAATGAAAACTCCTCTTTTGGGAGACGGAAAGGGAAATTTATTTAAAGAATTTAAGTCGGTTCAAAAGTGTATATTTGTGAGTGTATGTGTGTGTGGGGGACTCGGTACGTACCGCTGCCTTTCCGCTGACGACGACGATCTGCTACTCAGCCAGTCCGCTGGCCGCGAGCGCTCGCGTTCGCTGCTGAAGCACCGGTGCTGGTTCTCGACGTGGTGGGGGTGGATGGTAGGTAGAGCACGGCTTAGGGACCAGGCCTTCCCTCCTTGACTGGATCGGCCGATCGGGGACCTGCCCACGTTGACCAAACCGAGAGGGGAATTTACGCTCCTTTGGAATGAGAGCCACGAGGGCCCGAGCGTGCTCCTTGGAAATTATGGTCCACGGACCAGAGCAACTGATGATCTTTGACGATTAGACGCAGTAAGCCGGCTCCTCCGCGCTTACGCAAACTGGGCCGAAGAGCGAGCGATCTGGCGGTCAAGCGGCGTGCTTAACTCGCAAAATGGCGTTTACGCCAAAGGACAAAAGGTCCTGGAGGACAATGGGGAGGAGTGATTAATTTTTTAGCCGTACTACTAGCTAGGGTAGTTTAGCTTAAAGTCGTCCTTCCGCATAGCCGAATACGGGGTTTAGAACATACCTGAACGACTGAAGGTGCACTCGCACAAATTTCCACCACTTTCACTTCTAGTCCTTCGCTCTACTTTTTCTAACGGTATAGATCGCTCACTTGCCTGGGAGAATGTGACCGTTGGCGGTCTAATTCTCGTCCCTTCAAGCCTTTTGGTCGGTGACACGACATTACGTCACGTGACACCCATCACTTTGGGCGTTGTCTACCACCCCCTTTGCGATGTTTTAAGATGAAGACAATACTGTCGCTGGTTGTTGGTTTGTCCCACCATTTGTGTGTTGTTATAGTGTGTTAACAAGTTGTGTTTTTATTTATTAATTTCCCCTTTTTACTAACCCTACTAACTAAATTACATTTATTTATTTATTCCCTAATTCCCTACTAACCCCATAGCTAAGAATCGTGAACGTTCGCATTTATTTTTGGTTTATTGATGTTGAAGAATGAAGGACTTGTAACGAGTGGTTACACATAACAGACACAAAAACATCATGCGTTTGACAAAAAATGTGTACATTACTCCGTTGAATCACTAGCTTATTTTCAAAAATCGTTTGCTTTTCGCAGTCTAGTAAGGGTCTTTTTCGTCTTTCAGGTCAAATAAAAGTACTCTTTGAATAAATACAGGTGCCTAATTTGATCAGAAAGGTTCAAATAATGCCTTCCTAAAACGCGCTAGGCCATAAGAGTATTTGAAAATCACATCAGTTTCTAGATTCAACGGAGAAAAAATAATTAGGATTGGGTAAATTTACGTTATTTTTACCGGAAATTTACAGCGGATGAAACGTTGTACCAACCAACAAAAACGATGTAAATTAGCATCATTAATGACGTGCACTTTTGGTACATCATAAATGATGTAAATTTACCGGATTTTTTTTCTGTGTAGGTAAGTATAACAGCTGTGTTTTTCAAAATTATTACAGACGCAGCCAATGCTGTTAATCTTTGAATCAACGTCATCGATGTCGTTGATCGTTGATTTAAACGTAATCGTAATCGCAGCCATCGTTGATTTAATCGTCAACGTCAACGGAGTCGTTGATTTAAACGGCGTTGATTATTGATAATCAACGCGTTGATCAACGGCGTTCTTTATAGTTTTCTAGAGTTTTTGAGGAAAGAACGATTTTTTCATAAATGTATTGATTGGGAAACATTCTCAAATAGATTTGACATGGTTGTTCGGGGATCCTGGTGTACCAAGAGGACCGAAATGACCGGATTTTAAACGTAATTTGAGCCCTAGCTTATTGCTGGTCACTTACATCTTCACTTTGGTTCCCTAGTCCTTCCAGGATTTTTCTTATATAAATGACACCGAGGATGGACAATTGGGAACCGAGATATGGTCAGATTAACACCGAAATTTTTGTTCCGGCCGGTTCAGTGAGAGTCTCGCGTGACTAAATAACGACAGAATTTGTTTTTCTGTGATGCAATACTGAATTGACCACACGACCCATATTCCAGAACCCAGATTGAGATTGTCCAAGATGTCAAACTTCATGACAGACCGGAGTAGCCTACTGTGGGTGATCAATGAGTTTCGATAGCAACCCCAAGAGATAAATCTTCCGTATGGTGCCGAAAACCGATCGCAATAGGTCATAAATATTTTGTTTACTCTTTGAATACTAGCAGGAAGCTACTCCGGTCTGTCATGAAGATTGACATCTTGGCCGATCTCAATCTGGGTTCTGGAACATGGGTGTCAATTTAGTATTGTATCATAGAAAAACAAATTCTGTCGTTATTTAGCCTCGCGAGACTCTTACTGAACCCGCCGGAACAATAATTCCGGTGTTAATCCGACCATATCTCGGTTCCCAATAGTCCGTCCTCGGTGTCACTTACATAAGAAAAATCCTGGTTGGACTTGGGAACCAAAGTGGAGATGGAAGTGACCAGCAATTAGCTAGCGCTTAAATTACGTTTAAAATCCGGTCACTTCGGTCCTCTTGGTACACATCTATTTAAGAATGTTTCCCAATCAATACATTTATGAAAAAATCGTTCTTTCCTCATAAAACTCTTGAAAACTATAAAAAAAACGCCGTTGATTATCGATAATCAACGCATTGATCAACGCCGTTTAAATCAACGTCTCCGTTGACGTTGACGATTAAATCAACGATGGCTGCGATTACGATTACGTTTAAATCAACGATCAACGACATCGATGATATAAACGCCGTTGATTTCAACGATTAAAAGCATTGGACGCAGCACTATTAAACTCTGGAGCAACATTTGCATTGGCAAGTTTATGTTCGCCCAGAACAGAAAGAGAGTCGTGCGCATGATTTGACATCTAAACTATTTTTCTCTTCTAAATGTAGGTTCTAACTTCCATCCAAGCTATGACGCTACAAAATGGACCTCAAGAAATAATGTATGTTATCAATTTAATTAATTCGGAAACAGACCAAGGAGTGTTCAAAATTTCCGTTATCAGTTATCTGTACAATTCTTACCTGTAATGTTAAATGACCTCCACGACCATGCCGCCATTCTAAATCTAAATCGTGAACTGAAGGCCTCATCGAAAATGGAGTATTTTTAAACAGTGCATCCAATACTTTTGATTTCACTTGTGTAACTGTATCACAGTCTAACACTTTACATTGAATTTTCTCATCCAAGTCATCCTGTATAATATGCAGCGTGACAAATGAATGCTCAATTTGCTCACGAAGTAACCGTTCCTCGCTAAGAGAATATCGAGCATCATGCGTCACTGCATCTACTAATCCCTTTTCAATCTGATGTTTGATTGCTTTGTATAACAAGAAAAGAGAATTTCCACTGTATTCTTTAAGATAATCATACATGCATATTGCCATATAGTTGGTCAGCATTTTTTCGACCACACTTTCAGTTCTACGGAGCATCAATTGAGGATGCTTTGTTATTACAGATTTGTCAATCAGCCGTAACAATAAACACTTAAGAATGTCGGTAGCGTACTCCATTTTGTTCATCAATACTATCATCAGCAACGATGCCACATTTACTCTGAAAATAATTATTTTACTTTTCATTTTTCATTTAACAAGACTGCATTCAAGATGGACAAATAGGGATATAAAAAAATTGTGCGTATCGGGAAATTTAAAGTGAGATGTGAGCCGATAACATAGAGTGAAACTTTGCAATCTGAACAGAAAGTTTAACTCCATTACGCACTTTAAACATCTCGATAGAGACCTCGTCCGTTCGGGAACCATTCGAGAACTTTCTACCCACCACCAATCGCGGAACGCGGACAACTATCATCACGGAAGAACGGACATGACACGGGATTTCAAAAAGTGAAGCAGGTTTTCTTTTACTTCTTCTTGGGCAAGCGAAATCGCTCATGTCACGTGGTTTAAAACGTAAACAAAGCCAGCTGATGATGCAAACTCAAGGGCATTTTTTTAAATGGTCGTATGAATTTATATTGAAAATTCCATTCCTATAATTTTTTTGGCAATTTGAGTATCCATGATAAATTACAGAGAATCATAAAGACAAACTTAATGCCATAAAACTTTTTAGCACCATACTAATGCTAAATGTTTTAATAAATTATTGCATAAGAAACTTTGAGAAATCATGCGCAATCGCGCGATGTTACTTCGACAACTTGAATGTAGTTGGCGCAAGTGATAGTTTGCTTCAGAAATTTTAAGAAAATTTGTTCCTGGTGTCATGTCCGTTCGTCCGTGCTATCGGTGCTATCATCCCATTCTAACTGTTGTTATATTATCTATCTCATTCAATATCTCTTTTTGTACTGGTCAACTCAATTCGAATTCTGAAACGAAATTCGTATACGATTTGAATTGAGTTGACTGGGTCTTGTTGGAAGTATCATTTATAATTAAATGTTGCATGTGTTTCAAAAACACAAGTACATCCACAATAGAAAGCCCAGAGAATAGCTCTACCAAAATCAAATGGTAGAATAAACCTCTCGCGGGTGAACCACCACGGAATTGTAATCATTCGTTCATTAAAACAGTTCATCCCAATGAGTGGCTTATATCGGCAAATGAAAATACACGGAGAGACTGTGCCCAGAAATTTTAACAATTAAAATTGTTGATTTTACCTTCGTAAATTTTAACAAAAACGTACTTGTTACTGCCAATTAACCAAAATTAAGTACACAAAGCCGCACATCGTTGATGTCGAAACCTCTAAACTGGGCCCTCGTCCTGTCACGTCCGTCAGTAGTCTTGTCGTACATTACAACTAGAATCAGATCTGCCAATGAATTAGTAGGGTACGTTATCCATTAGTGGACCCCTTTCCTATAGTGGACCCTCTGGAGGGTTTTTGATGAAAAATTCAATAAAAATCACAATTTCAAGCGTGTTGTTGTCTAGAAATAATTTATTTGGCATGTTCAGCATCATTTAAAACAATGTTGGCTGTTATTGACGTGTCCTTTCAGCCAAAAAAAGTGTTTTGAGTTCGACATCTGAAATCAGCCATGGCCACTAGCATTTTCACAACAAAACTGCATTTATATTTTATGATTGAATTACCATCCAATCATTTTTTGACTGATTATTTAACTTCAGCAAGTCGAAATAATGTAAGTTTAAGGATTTTTACTAAAATAAAGCGAAGAACTGCCATTTTCGAACAAAAATTAGGGGGGTCCAATATAGGACAACGAAATCCAAACTTTTCCAAAAGTGGACCCCTGTTAATTTAACCTTCAAAAATGAAGAAAACTGTGTATTCAAGCAAAAGTTTCTCTAAAACATACAATAAATGCTTGTTGTTATCAACCTAAACGCATATTTTTTCAATTATGAGTATAAATAGAGCTGTTTTCATGTTAAAAGTACCAAAAATGCTGAAGCCGTAAAAAATTATAATTAATCAAAACTATAGTTAATTGTACTTAACTGAAGCATCATAATTGCAGTTTGAAATAATATTTTATAATAATAAATCAATAACAAAACATTTTTTAAATAAATATGCGTGGTTTTATCAGCAACTGTAAACAAATCTATTATATAGTTTCGGTCAACCATTTATGTAATTAATATGGAAAAATTTGCATCAAGATTACTTTTTTTTAGTTATTTTTATGTTTATAGTGGTTTTTGAAACGTTTTCTCTGATCTTTTTCGGAAATAAATGTGTTTAAATGTCTGTTAGGTGTTTTGTTGTTTAAAGCCAAATTTGTTAACAAAACATATTTGTTTATAATGAAAAGTGAGCAAAATCCATCTTTTATTCATTATATCTATCATTAGACCTACACCATGCATCAAAACATCAAATATCGGTTAAATTTGGTATAAAAATAACAGTTTGCCTATAGTGGACCCGGGTCCACAATCGGATTATGGACCCGGGTCTACTATAGGAAAAGGGGGTCCATAACAAGGCAAAAAAACTTTTTTTTCAAATGGCTATTTTGCTGCTCAAAAACAAATAACTGATGAAACAAATAGTCAAAATTGTTCAAAAGACTTCAGATTTCATTGTTTTATACAAAGGGTTATAAAAAGGGCTTAAAATATTGAAAATTTGTGAAAAATGTGCTTCGGCTCTACTAGGGGGTCCACTAATGGTTAAAATACCCTACACTTCGACCAAAGAAACACTGACGCTGTATGGATCTGACTCTAGAATAAATGCACAGTTGTGTGTTATTCATAAGTCCAACTTATTCAATTATTCATTTAAGTCCAAATATTCATTTGCTAACTACTTTGGATTGAGAATCTAAATTTTAATCTAAAATCCTCTAAACTTAATGTTCAAAACTAAACGTTCCTTTAACTGTTGCAGTACTACTTCTATCAAAAAACAATAAAAATTTGTGAACTGATATGCAAATAGGATAGAAATCGCGAGTTGAAAAAGAAATGACCATTTACGTCAAAAGATCCGTAGTTCCTCGATTCGCAACAATGGTCAATACAACCACAATCCGAAAACCGTTAGTTCAACAGATCAACGAATTTTGTCCGATATCATTACATTATTGATTGATCGAGACTCTATGAACAATTTGACATAAAAGAAATAGATCAAATAGATTTGGAAAGCATACAGATTTATTTTAAATGCTAATGCTAAGCAACAAATCAATTGTACTATCCTAAAGTCCCACCTAAATCCCACATTGTGATAGTGAAAAAGTCACAGAAGCAGCGGTGTCTTGTGCAATTGTGATATTTTCACTATCGGAGAACTACCTAGTTCACGAAGACAGCTTATCGGTCAACGCATAAGCCCTGGGGCCCATAGTGCTTATAAAAAAGAATGTATACCCAAATTTTAACTAATGCACTAGGATCAAATCATGCCCCTTGACTTTACAAGGCCCAGGGAACCTGATTGTTGAAAATGCTAAAGGCAAAAAGCTAACAGATTTCCCGAACTCGTTTTTTTTAATTTATATTTATTCAGATTTTCTCTTCCATGTAGTTAAAATATTATTGAGTGTCCAATCACAATCGATGACTTTTCACCTCAATTTTAAATACTAGCAACTTTCATTTATTCATGAAATATTCAGTGAATTCAAATGTAGGAGGTCCTACATGTACAAAAGGGAAAAGGGATACCTTAGAACTAACTTATAAACTATATAAAGAGCGAATCAATGCAGCTGAAGACTGCAATGATTTTGGTCGAAATGCATCAATTATCTTATTGGACATAACATCCAAAGTGTCAACTTCGGCTAATTGATGAAGTTCACTGGTGCTGAACCAGGGAGGAAGTTTCAAAATCATTTTCAGAATTTTGTTCTGAATCCTTTGAAGTTTTTTCTTCCTGGTAAAGCAACAGCTTTTCCAGATCGGCACAGCATAAAGCATGGCAGGTCTGAAAATTTGTTTATAAATTAACAGTTTATTTTTGAGGGAGATCGAAGCAATCTGTGCCTGTGGTCGGACGCGTTTTTTGTTTGCTGTCATTTTCATCCTTCCGATAAATTTAAAACTTTCTTCAAAATGTGTGTTTAATAAGTTGAAATACAAAGTTCTCGTTACTATTCGGGTGCAAGACATTTACAGTGGGAGTGAATTGGAAGCTATTTTCATGGAACATGAAAAATTCGATTCCACGATAGGAGAACAAGAAAACCAAGACAACATTCGCGATGTGGCCATCCATTCAAGCGTTCCTGTGAGTCTTGTTCCTGCCAGGACGGCATCGGGATGTATTTGATGGCTGATCCTTGCCGACAACAGCGTCAATCAAGAATTACTTAAGAAGGTTTGGGTGGTGATCTTCTTCCTGCCACTCTAAAGTCGTGCTTGCTGTATATCGTGCGGTACCAGTACTGTCGAAAGTTCTGCTAATCAAGACCGATTCAAGACAAGAACTCAAGTAAAGTGAAGATTCAAGTGTAACACGGGATATGTCTTGCGAGTCTTCACCCGAGACGATTGGAGTTGTTTTTGAAGATTTCGTGTTTTTGGTGAGAGCTGATCAGTAGTGCGGTGCCTGTGTGGACGCTCAGTCCTGTTTTTTCGTGTTATTTTCCGTCTCTTTTATGTCGCTGTTCGAGTGCATGGGGTGATTGGTCATTATAATAAAATAATGGCATCAGTAGTGCGGTGCCTGTGTGGACGCTCAGTCCTGTTTTTCGTGTTATTTTCCGTCTCTTTTATGTCGCTGTTCGAGTGCATGGGATTGGTCATTATAATAAAATAATGGCATCAGTAGTGCGGTGCCTGTGTGGACGCTCAGTCCTGTTTTTCGTGTTATTTTCCGTCTCTTTTATGTCGCTGTTCGAGTGCATGGGGTGATTGGTCATTGGTCATTATAATTGATCAGTAGTGCGGTGCCTGTGTGGACGCTCAGTCCTGTTTTTCGTGTTATTTTCCGTCTCTTTTATGTCGCTGTTCGAGTGCATGGGGTGATTGGTCATTATAATAAAATAATGGCATCAGTAGTGCGGTGCCTGTGTGGACGCTCAGTCCTTTTTTTCGTGTTATTTTCCGTCTCTTTTATGTCGCTGTTCGAGTGCATGGGATTGGTCATTATAATTAAATAATGGCATCAGTAGTGCGGTGCCTGTGTGGACGCTCAGTCCTGTTTTTTCGTGTTATTTTCCGTCTCTTTTGTGTCGCTGTTCGAGTGCATGGGGTGATTGGTCATTATAATAAAATAATGGCATCAGTAGTGCGGTGCCTGTGTGGACGCGCAGTCCTGTTTTTCGTGTTTTTCTCCGTCTCTTTTATGTCGCTGTTCGAGTGCATGGGGTGATTGGTCATTATAATTAAATAATGGCATCAGTAGTGCGGTGCCAGTGTGGACGCGCAGTCCTGTTTTTTCGTGTTATTTTCCATCTCTTTTGTGTCGCTATTTGTGTACATGGGGTGATTGGTCTTCTTCTTCTTCTTTTTTCTATATTTTTAGTTCGCGCGTTCGTTGGCCAATGGGTTTATTTTTGTTCTCTTTACATAGTTTTCGATAGAAACGATCAGAATTCTTTTTTTCGAGACAAGCAAGTCGTATTGCTGGATTAAGTCCTTTCTATATCATCGATGATCGGAAGGCACGCCGACGAATATGTTTTTAAGGCTTATGATATAAAATCATTTTAATGAATAAAGCCCTTCTTACATCACCGTTGATCGGAAGGCACGCCGACGAAGAATTTCTGGAGGATCGCGGTCGAATTAATACTATATTTAAAATTCTAGATAGCTATCTTTCGGATTCGATTGTGAGTAGCGGGACTTCGCGGTTACTATGCAACGTATTTTTTGGAGTCTTTTTATATTTTAAATTTATAAGTCCTTCTTTTATCATCGTTGATAGGAAGGCACGCCGCCGGTTAAGTTCGTTTAAGTTATTGTTTTAATTTCACTACAATCGGTTACGTGGTGTCCTGTTTTCTTTTCGTTTATATTCGTTGATCGTAATAATTTATTCCAACTGGCAGCTTTAGTATTAACTCATCTACTATTTTTGACATTTGCTCGCGTTATCTTAATTGTACCAACAGTAAAAATATACTGATAAGTCCAGCCCATAGCACTACCGCTCGGTTGGCACGCGTTCGATTAAAACAAACTTTTTAAATAATCAATTATTTATCTTTCCGCAGCCGGCTGCCTAAGATTTAAAATTTCAACCGATAAACAAAATGCTCATGGTCACATCACTGCCACTCGTGAATCCTGACCTCATACCCATCTACTAACCCCCTCAAAACTCATGTGATACTTTGTCGGAGAAGCAGTCGATTGGGCGGTCTCTATCACTCAAGTATCGGACTAACATTCCCATCCACTTCCCCGTGACCCTACCACTGGTCGTGGCCGGCGCCGGTATTGATCAGCATGATAGGGGCCTTTGAGAAGTTGCGAAGCGAGGAAAGATAGCTCCCACTTATCTTCCACGGCTCGTGGATGTAACTTCTGGAGGTCCTGGTCAATAACGGAGTAGCAACTGCGGGTGGGCACCTATGCTTATGCTTATGCTTATGCTTATTTCGTGTTTTTGGTGAGAGCTTTCCATTATTATTTTCAAATAACTCTTTCATCTATTCTAACATTCATACATTTCAATGAAGACAACTACGCCACTTTACTATATACGCGGTAGGGTGTTCCCTTGGTCGTTCGCTGTGAGTTTTGGATTGCCTGCTTCTCTAATGAAGGTTCGACTGAGGGGGCATGCTTATTAATTTCTCGTCGCTCCATACCCTCAGTGACGTGATGGGAGCAAGGGCGTCTATGCGAAGTGTCCCTACACCCGCTACAAATTTCTGGCGCCTTGGGGAGGGTAGAGGGATACCATTTTGATCTATGCGCCGGTATTTGTAGCACTAAAATTCGTGCAAAAAAACTTATGCACGTGGGTGTACAGATTACGGAGTAAAAGATGATCGAATTGTTCACCTAGCGCTCACATGTGTTCCAGGACCAAGTTGCCTGCGGGTATGGGGATCATACATACATACATACATATAAATTAACAGTTTATTCTTGAGACAAAGTCTAGAATTCCTGTTTATAAGTGGATACAAACATTTAATATATTGGTTACATTTAACCTGGATACTTTCAATGTGATCCTTGTAAGTAAGGTTTATGTCAAAAGTAAGTCCAAGATATTTCACTTGATCCTCCCACTTTAAATTTACCTCATTCATCTTTATAATGTTTGACTTTATAATGTGATGAGTTTTTGCAGCATTTGGAGTAATTTTCCATTCTTTCAAATAAGAATTGAAAATATTCAAGCTTTTTTGTAATCTATTGGGTCTGGTAACTGCTTCAAGATAAAGTGAAAAAGTTACTGGAAGGTGATCAGTATCAAAATCAGCATGAGTCACTAAAGAATAACAATACTGACTTTGATTTGTCAAAACTAAATCAATTGTTGATGGATTTCTAACAGAAGAAAAGCAAGTTGGCCCATTCGGGTATAAAACCGAATAAAGACCAGAAGTGCAATCTCTGAATAGAATTTTACCATTGGAATACTTTTACTACTTTTGAATTATTCCAAGGCATTAAAATTATCGATGATCAAAAATCGAGAGTAAGTTTATTAAAATCCCTTTGAAATAATTTTTATTTTCCCCAGTGCATTGAAAGGCAAATATGCAGCTGCAATCATAATTTTCCCAAAAGAAGTTTCAAGTTCAATTCCCAAACTTTCAATAACTTTTAACTTAAAGTCACGTTACGTGCTATAAGTCATACTACAGTGGATAACTATTGCAACTCCACCGCCATTTCGATTCATTCTGTTATTGGTTATAACTTTATAATCTGGATCACTTTTCAAATAAGTGCCAGTTTTTAAAAATGTTTCGGTTATAACAGCAACATGCACGTTATGAACTCGTAAAAAGTTGAAAAATTCATTTTCTTTCGCTTTTAAAGAGCGAGCATTAAAATTCATAATATTGATGTAATTACTTAGATCCATGATTAAACTTCAGGCTAAGAACAATATCATTCGCAAATTTTAATCCAATCTGGATTGCTTCATTGTAGCAAATTACTCAAACAGTGAGATTTGCAAAAGAGTCATTTTTTCAAACGTAACATCACCGAGATCAGAAGATCCCAAAGCGATGCCAGCAGAAACATTTTCAAATGAAATTTGAGGTACCTGCCCAATTTCAGGAAGATTGGTAGAGGATTTAAAATTCGTGGATGAACCCGAACCCGAAACGACCTTGGCACCTAACTTTTCCACGGTAGGGTTTTTTGACAAAGAACTTTGTCCTAAGGGCTCAATTCTGGTGAGGTGTCAATCCAGAAAAACGAAAAATGTCGCGCGTTACGAAAATGTTTCATGCTTGGTACTGTTGCGTCACCATTTCGAGCCAATATAAACCCCGCTCGATCAGCCCAAGGAAATCATTCTATCGCTGGACGCCGAGGAGTGAACAACAACCTGGACCTGAAGCAGATGGCCTGGAGGCCCAGAAGCAATTGGCCGAAAATCAGCTGGCCTGGAGCAAGGAGCAGCCCAAGCGGAGACAGGCCAACCGGAATATTCTGGCCACAAGACCCGGAGTGGCCAGAACCCTCAGGGGTGTTCCGATGGAAGGCCATACGAGACTGGACAATATGGGTATCAAACTTCTTGGATTTTGATACTGGTGATGAAAATGGCCATTTTGACAGTATTGGCAACAACCAGGAGTGGCCGGTGCCCTCAGGGAAGTTCTCCCGGGAGGACATTTACCGAACCATACGATTTTGGGCAATATGGGTATCAAACTTCTTGATTTTCAATACTGGTAATGAAAATGGCCATTTTGACAGTATTGGCCAAAACCTGGAGTGGCCGGTGCCCTCAGGGAAGTTCTCCCGGGAGGACATTTACCGAACCATACGATTTTGGGCAATATGGGTATCAAACTTCTTGATTTTCAATACTGGTATTGAAAATGGCCATTTTGACAGTATTGGCCACAACCTGGAGTGGCCGGTGCCCTCAGGGAGGTTCTCCCGGAAGGACATTTACCGAACCATACGATTATGGGCAATATTGGTATCAAAATTCATGTTTTTCAATACTGGTAATGACAATGACCATTTTGACAGTATTGGCCACAACCTGGAGTGGCCGGTGCCCTCAGGGAGGTTCTCCCGGAAGGACATTTACCGAACCATACGATTATGGGCAATATTGGTATCAAAATTCATGTTTTTCAATACTGGTAATGAGAATGACCATTTTGACAGTATTGGCCACAACCTGGAGTGGCCGGTGCCCTCAGGGAGGTTTACTCGGGAGGACATTTACCGAACCATACGATTTTTGGCAATATGGGTATCAAAATTCATGGGTTTTAATACTGGAAATGATAATGGCCATTTTGACAGTGTAGGCCAGAACCTGGAGTGGCCGGTGCCCTCAGGGAAGTTCTCCCGGGAGGACATTTACCGAACCATATGATTTTGAGCAATTGTTCAAGACTCAACTGCGATCGTTGACGATGGAATGAAAATCGTTGGCAAAAATGCTGCCTTCACGACTCCACGGCAAAACAAAACAGCCAATCAGAGAGCAGAAAGATTTTTTGCGTGGGTCAAAGCACGCGCTTGCTTGTTCAAGGCCAACTGCGATCGTTTGACACTTGCAAGCGAAAATTGTTAATATTCGTTCATTTTTTTTTAAATGAAAATTTTGGGGGAAGCATTTAAATAAAATTAAACGCCAAGCGTCAAAAGCTTTAAAAATGCACAAAAAGCGGTGCATGAATCATTTGAAACAATAACTCTTTCGTGAATTTTTCGTTGGCGCTGAAAAGCGCCATTTTGTTAAATTGCAGCAGAAGTTGATTCTTGTGGCCATCTCCTCGAGCGTCCATCCAAGTAGGCCTTGTTTTTCTCCTTCGACGTCGTTTTGGCAGCAATTTCACGCACACGCTGGCGTGTTTCTTCTTCTCGGAGCTCGCTCTTGATTTCCTCCGGTCGTTGATTTTTTTTCCGCTGCTGCTGCTGCTGCTGCTACGATGTTGTCGGTTCGAACGATGACGATGGAATGAAAATCGTTGGCAAAAATGCTGCCTTCACGACTCCACGGCAAAACAAAACAGCCAATCAGAGAGCAGAAAGATTTTTTGCGTGGGTCAAAGCACGCGCTTGCTTGTTCAAGGCCAACTGCGTTCGTTTGACACTTGCAAGCGAAAATTGTTAATATTCGTTCATTTTTTTTTAAATGAAAATTTTGGGGGAAGTATTTAAATAAAATTAAACGCCAAGCGTCAAAAGCTTAAAAAATGCACAAAAAGCGGTGCATGAATCATTTGAAACAATAACTCTTTCGTGAATGTTTCGTGTTTTCGTGTTAATATTCGTTCATTTTTTTTTAAATGAAAATTTTGGGGGAAGTATTTAAATAAAATTAAACGCCAAGCGTCAAAAGCTTTAAAAATGCACAAAAAGCGGTGCATGAATCATTTGAAACAATAACTCTTTCGTGAATTTTTTGTTGGCGCTGAAAAGCGCCATTTTGTTAAATTGCAGCAGAAGTTGATTCTTGTGGCCATCTCCTCGAGCGTCCATCCAAGTAGGCCTTGTTTTTCTCCTTCGACGTCGTTTTGGCATCAATTTCACGCACACGCTGGCGCGTTTCTTCTTCTCGGAGCTCGCTCTTGAATTCCTCCAGTCGTTGATTTTTTTCCGCTGCTGCTGCTGCTGCTACGATGTTGTCGGTTCGAACGATGACGATGGAATGAAAATCGTTGGCAAAAATGCTGCCTTCACGACTCCACGGCAAAACAAAACAGCCAATCAGAGAGCAGAAAGATTTTTTGCGTGGGTCAAAGCACGCGCTTGCTTGTTCAAGGCCAACTGCGATCGTTTGACACTTGCAAGCGAAAATTGTTAATATTCGTTCATTTTTTTTAAATGAAAATTTTGGGGGAAGTATTTAAATAAAATTAAACGCCAAGCGTCAAAAGCTTAAAAAATGCACAAAAAGCGGTGCATGAATCATTTGAAACAATAACTCTTTCGTGAATTTTTCGTTGGCGCTGAAAAGCGCCATTTTGTTAAATTGCAGCAGAAGTTGATTCTTGTGGCCATCTTCTCGAGCGTCCATCCAAGTAGGCCTTGTTTTTCGCCTTCGACGTCGTTTTGGCAGCAATTTCACGCACACGCTGGCGTGTTTCTTCTTCTCGGAGCTCGCTCTTGATTTCCTCCGGTCGTTGATTTTTTTCCGCTGCTACTGCTGCTGCTACGATGTTGTCGGTTCGAACGATGACGATGGAATGAAAATCGTTGGCAAAAATGCTGCCTTCACGACTCCACGGCAAAACAAAACAGCCAATCAGAGAGCAGAAAGATTTTTTGCGTGGGTCAAAGCACGCGCTTGCTTGTTCAAGGCCAACTGCGATCGTTTGACACTTGCAAGCGAAAATTGTTAATATTCGTTCATTTTTTTTTTAATGAAAATTTTGGGGGAAGTATTTAAATAAAATTAAACGCCAAGCGTCAAAAGCTTTAAAAATGCACAAAAAGCGGTGCATGAATCATTTGAAACAATAACTCTTTCGTGAATTTTTCGTTGGCGCTGAAAAGCGCCATTTTGTTAAATTGCAGCAGAAGTTAATTCTTGTGGCCATCTCCTCGAGCGTCCATCCAAGTAGGCCTTGTTTTTCTCCTTCGACGTCGTTTTGGCAGCAATTTCACGCACACGCTGGCGTGTTTCTTCTTCTCGGAGCTCGCTCTTGAATTCCTCCAGTCGTTGATTTTTTTCCGCTGCTGCTGCTGCTGCTACGATGTTGTCGGTTCGAACGATGACGATGGAATGGAAATCGTTGGCAAAAATGCTGCCTTCACGACTCCACGGCAAAACAAAACAGCCAATCAGAAGCGAAAAGATTTTTTGCGTGGGTCAAAGCACGCGCTTGCTTGTTCAAGGGCAACTGCGATCGTTTGACGTTTGACACTTGCAAGCGAAAATTGTTAATATTCGTTCAATTTTTTTTTAAATGAAAATTTTGGGGGAAGTATTTAAATAAAATTAAACGCCAAGCGTCAAAAGCTTTAAAAATGCACAACAAGCAGTGCATGAATCATTTGAAACAATAACTCTTTCGTGATTTTTTTGTTGGCGCTGAAAAGCGCCATTTTGTTAAATTGCAGCAGAAGTTGATTCTTGTGGCCATCTCCTCGAGCGTCCATCCAAGTAGGCCTTGTTTTTCTCCTTCGACGTCGTTTTGGCAGCAATTTCACGCACACGCTGGCGTGTTTCTTCTTCTCGGAGCTCGCTCTTGATTTCCTCCAGTCGTTGATTTTTTTTTCCGCTGCTACTGCTGCTGCTACGATGTTGTCGGTTCGAACGATGACGATGGAATGGAAATCGTTGGCAAAAATGCTGCCTTCACGACTCCACGGCAAAACAAAACAGCCAATCAGAAGCGAAAAGATTTTTTGCGTGGGTCAAAGCACGCGCTTGCTTGTTCAAGGGCAACTGCGATCGTTTGACGTTTGACACTTGCAAGCGAAAATTGTTAATATTCGTTCATTTTTTTTAAATGAAAATTTTGGGGGAAGTATTTAAATAAAATTAAACGCCAAGCGTCAAAAACTTTAAAAATGCACAAAAAGCGGTGCATGAATCATTTAAAACAATAACTCTTTCGTGAATTTTTCGTTGGCCTTGTAAGTAGGCCTTGTTTTCTCCTTCGACGTCGTTTTGGCAGCAATTTCACGCACACGCTGGCGTGTTTCTTCTTCTCGGAGCTCGCTCTTGATTTCCTCCAGTCGTTGTTTTTTTTTCCGCTGCTGCTTCTGCTGCTACTGCTACGATGTTGTCGGTTCGAACGATTACGATGGAATGAAAATTGTTGGCAAAAATGCTGCCTTTACGACTTCTTATCCCCACCAGTGCATCAAAAAGCGAATGACGTAGAAATGGGATAACCGGCGGAAAGGGGCGGGGCATCCGTCACCATTCTAAGCCAATATAACCCCGCTCGGTCAACCCTGGGAAATCATTCTATCGTTGGACGCCGAGGAGTAAACAACAACCTGGACCTGGAAGCAGATGGCCTGGAGGCCCAGAATCAGTTGGCCGAAAAGCAGCCAGCCCGGAGCTAGGAGCAGACCAAGCGGAGGCAGGCCAGCCAGAATAATTGAGAGCCACCGGAATATTCTTGCCACAAGACTCGGAGTGGCCAGAATCCTTAGGGGTGTTCCGATGGAAGGCCATACGAGACTGGACAACATGGGTATCAAACTTCTTGGATTTTGATACTGGTGATGAAAATGGCCAATTTGACAGTATTGGCTACAACCTGGAGTGGCCGGTGCCCTCAGGCGGGTTCCCGGGAGGACATTTACCGAACCATACGGTTTTGGGCAATATTGGTATCAAATTTCATGGTTTTTGATATTGGTAATGAAAATGGCAATTTAGAAAAAGTTAACCAAAAGCTGCAGTGGCCGGTGCCCTAAAGGAAAGTTTTCCCGGGAAGACATCTATTGAACCAACGAGTTTTGGCAATATGGGTATCACAACTCATGGTTTACAATACTGGCCATTTCGAAAAAGGTGGCAACAATCTGGAGAGGCCGCTACCTCACGATTGTTCCGATTGGGGGACAAACATCGAATTATAGAGATATCATGGTTTTTTAATACGGAGCTTAAAGAGAAATTAAACGAAAATATAAATCCAATAATGTTTTGATTTTATCTGACGCATAATTCAGCAAAATTGCTTAATTTTAAAAGCTTTTCTGCTAAGTTCTTTGTCATACCGGTCATGTGTAACATAACCACCTGCACCTTTTTTTTTCATAACTTATTTTTATTAGGTCCTTTTAGGTGCTACGACCAGGTTAGGACCGAGGGTCAATGGTACAAAAATAATAAAAGAGAAAAAAAAACGTAACTGTAGTAGATGATCATTTTCCCGCGCCATGCGTCAACAAGTGTGCGATCACATCGATCTGTTCCTCGGGTGTCTTGCACTGCCTCAAGCGTACTCGGTATTCTCGGTAAATGGCCCACAGCTCCGACTCGCTGTACAGCTTCCGTTCGCCTTGTTGCTCCTTCGGGGTTGCACCGGCGCCGGCGCCAGTATCTTCTCGACTTCTTCCTGCGGGACGAGGATGTTTTTCTTCCGTCCCGACGGACGGCACCGCTCCAGGTAGCGGAGGAAAATCCGCCGCGGTGAACGCGGCTCCTGCCGGAGTCTGTTTCTCCTTCTTCCATGCTGGCGGCTTCGGCTTGGACGCCTGCTGCCTCGACTGGATGAACTGCGCACGTTTGGGACAGCTGCGGTCCAGACCCTCGTGGGATCCAGAGCAGTTGACACACTTCTTGGCTTGCGTTTCTTCTGCTTTGCACTTTTCCGTGCTGTGGGCACCCCACAGCTGCTGCACCTGGCTTGAGATGGCAGTTACTGGTTCCGTGACCGAACTGCAAGCAGTTCTTGCACTGGGTCACGTGCGGTTCTTTGTTCCGGTAGGCCACCCACCGGACGACGACTGGTCCCACTTTCTTTACCTTGCTACTCAACTCCTTCAAACTGGTGTGCCCCTTGGGGAAGAGCACGATGAAAGGCGTCTCATCGATGGCGGGAAGCTGCTGCTTCCGCCTGATGGCGTGTACTGCCAAGACGTCCAGCTGATGTTCCGTCTTGAGCAGCTCCTTGATGTAATCTGGTTCCGCGTTCGGGAGACCTCGCATTACTACCCGGTGCGGTCTCGCACTGCGCTTTCCGTGCGTGTAGAACTGCACCTTGTTCTTCTTCAGGTGGGCTTGCACCGTGTCGAAGTCGTCGCTCGAGAAGCACGTAAATTTGGTGCCGTACCGCGTCAGTTTGTGTTCCGGCTGGACATCACATGTCGACATCACCTTCGCAAGGCGGGTGAAGCTCATTTCTTTCACCACCAGCGGCGGCTGCTTCTTCTCCCCGGCCGAATTGCCGGGTGCTGGAACCACGGGGGTGGTTTTTTCTGCTGCTGGGTTCGCATTGTTGTTGTTGTTGCTCTTCTCCGCTAGCGGGCTGAACTTGTTGTTGCTGAGCAGTTTCTCCACTTCCTGGCCATCGCCGACGTTGATCTTCTCGTTAGCCTTCCTGCGCCTAACCTTGATCACGGGACGAAATTCACCCCCCGTCCTCTCCTCCTCCTTCGGAGTTTTCCACCTCCATGCCCGTCGCCGCCTGCGTTTTGGGTTGGAACCCGTCCGGTTTCTCCCACACACTTTTCTTCATGGCCGCGTTCCAGTAGAACGGCCTTCCATCCTCGGTTCTATGCTCCGTCCACTCACTCTCCGCCGTCGCGGCCGCCGCCATGGCCGTCGGCGAAAGTTAAAAAAAAAACACCGTCAAAAACGCGCTCAAAAGACACACGACTGCTCTGAGCAAGCTGTCAAACTGGAATGCACGGTAGGGGTATTTCTAGCATTGTTCGAGTGAGACAGCACGAACGTTTGATTTAAAGATGCAGGTACAACCTGACTTTGAGAAAATTTCGGTTTGGATTTCGGCTGATGCTTAGCACGAGAATCCAAAACCTTTTTTATGATGGGGCAATCCCAGAAATTTGATTTGTGACTTCCGCCACAATTTGCACATTTAAATTGGGTGACTTCTTTCACGGGACAATTGTCCTTGTCGTGAGAAGAATCCCCACAAACCATGCATTTTTGAACCATGGCGCAATGATCAGTACCGTGACCGAATGCCTGGCAACGCCGGCATTGGGTCAGATTCTGGCCATTACCGCCATGTTTCTTAAAATGCTCCCACTTTACCCGTACATTCGCAATTCGCAATTTTCAGTGTAAGAACGGGCCTTGACCGATCTTATGCGCCAGGTTCCGACGAACACGCACTGCCCTTACACCTACATCTCACCCTTGCTCTGAGTCAGTACGAGCAACACGCTAGAACACGCTTTGAGTGTTCGTGCCAGGCATGCACACCTTCTTTTCCAGTTACGCATTTTAACTCGGCCGGGGGTGGTACATTACGTAGGGTTTGATGTAAGTATAAGCGCCTAACCATCTATAGTGTGCCTATCAACTTTCATTAAAGCAAAAACTGTTTTATTTTTAGTTTGAATTCCAAAACTAGTTGTTATTTTACTGTGTATTGTTTTCTTCTGAAATCTTTCCTAGTGTTGAGTCGTGTTTATATGTTGCTATTTCTTTTGTCGCGGTGTTTTGTTAAAATCTTTGGTCCCAAGCATGTTTTAAAAGTTTACCAAAAATACAATAGTAATATTTGTGTTAATTCTTTAACCATTCTATAAATTGAGTAAGGGTTCAAACGGTGAAGATTGATCACAATCAGTGCTGTTAAACGTTAATTAACGTTAACGCGTCCGTTAATCGTTAAAATTAACGTGAACGCGAACGGAGCCTACGTTGATCTTAACTTTAACGCGAACGGAGCACGTTAATTAACGTCGTTAATTAACGCGTTGATTAACGCGTTAATCTTTGTGAGGCTCCGACTTTGAGGGCCTGTATCTCCCAAACGGTAACATCTAGTGGGTTACTTCCAGTTGCATTTTACGGGCATTAACTGTGACTATGAGTTCCCGGTGAGGTAATTTGTTCAAAGTGGCCACCGGTTCCGGCAACCCGGAACATCCGTCAAGCATGTTTTTAAAGTTTTTGTCGTTCAATCGTCATTTGAGCCAATGTTATGAGACGTTGTTTGTAGTACATAGGTATACTGACTATATTGGGTCAGTTCAGGTTATCTGTGGCCACTCCGGAACCGATTCCATGATATCACGCAAATGGTTCTGACGATTGTGATATTCAAAAGTCGACCTGTTGTTATTTCTAAGAGGTTATAGCTTTTTCATGATAAGTTCAAATTCCATATCTTTTCTCGAGCATAGCAATGCTTATATATATTTTTTAATTCTTAGTACCTAAGGTAATTTTGCTGTATCAAGGTAATTTCTTTTTTTTTGTGTTAAAGGCCATTTTATGTTTCACATAGAGGTGGGCAAAACCGCTCTTTTTTAGGAGCCGCTCATTTTTGTTCGCTCATTAAAAAGAGCCGCTCTTTTGAACGGTTCTTTCGCTCTTTTTCAGAAAATGGATGAAAAGGATATTTTTTTAAGAATGGTATGATTTTTAAAGCTATTTCACATTGGAATTAGCTAGAAAAAAACTAAAAACGAGAAGATGCCTTTGAAAACCATAGGTCTTGGCGGTCTCTATGTCAACATTTGTACTCGAACCTAAACGTTCGAATAATTGAATGGTATCCAAACTTAAATCTAGGATTTTGGAGAAATTTCTGCTAACTTTAAAATTGTGTTAATTTCCCAAAAATGAACTAATGCTGATATTTTATTTAGTGAAAATATTCTGTTAACTCTATTTTTATTCTGATTTGATCGATAAGTTCTATAAACGCTGAAGTTTATTAGGCAAGAGGATTTAATTTTTTCCAAAACTCTAAGCTATTTAGTAGAGTTTTGGTAGTAATTCATAAGTTCAAATTTAACACTACAACTTGTTGGAAATTCAATAAATTTTATTTATAACAAGTTTAAAAAATATTCCATAGTGAGCCGAGACCGGAGTTTAAAAAAGAACCGCGGTTCTTTTTTTGTGAGTCATGGTTCGTTCGCTCTTTTTAATGAATCGGCTCTTTGAGCGGCTCGCTCTTTTTTTGCCCACCTCTAGTTCACATCAACCTCAATATTAATTATATTTTGTAAAAAAAAACTCTGGAGCGGTAATTTTACTTTAAATTAAATTTTAATTTAAGATATACATATTTAGTTACCAGGCTGGAGTGTTTACAATTGGCGAACCTTAACTTTACAAATAAAGTTAAGGTTCGCCAATTGTAAACACTCCAGTTTTCCTGGTAACTGTAAATATGTATATCTTAAATTAAAATTTTAAGTTGACCTTAAAATGATGAAAAAGTTTAAATTGTTGTTTTGAGTCGTTATTTATCATATTGCAAGAATCTCGATACTGTGAAATTATATATTAGCTATGTTTTTACTTCACAAAAATTTAATAAACATTTGAAAAATCACTCAGTGCGAATTATGATTCGTAAACATTTTAAACTATTAAAGTAAACTTTATAGTTCCTCTAAATTATGAGGATACTTAATTTAACGAATGAGTAACAAATTTTATACTTTTCTTTTAAATTATGCCACTATTGGCATAGTAAAAACTCCCGGTCCCGGGAATTCCTGGAAATGGCCAAATTCAACTCTCGATTCCGGGAAATTGAAAATCTCGAGAATCGTCACCCTCTAATCATAGAAGATGATGATGCGACCCAAAATCATAGTGTTTGTTGAAAAGTGTTATATATTATTCTCAAGGCAAACAATCGGATGCTGCGGATGAGACATTTCCCGTTTATCGGTTGTTAAATTTTAAATTAAATGGTTTATTCTTAGACAGCCGGCTGTGGAAAGATAGAACCAAGATCATTTGTAATTAAAATTGAAGAATTAAGCAGTGTTACTTTAAATTGAGATGTTTTTACGAGTTTTAAATGATTGATGTTTAGTGAGGTACTGATTAACGAATCGAACGACGAATTACGATGTTTATCGAGCTGAAATAGTATGATAAGGTTTTGTTGTTGTTGCACACCGACGCCGAACGCGAAAAATCCTGCGACTCCGAGGCATCGCAAAATATACGCATAAAATCACAATCTTCAGCTTGCAATTGAATTATAATGAACATAAAACGATCGCCGGTATTATTTGTATTTAGTGAATGAAGTTTAAATTATCTAAAACGTTCATTCTTAGACAGCCGGCTGTGGAAAGATTGAACCTGAATGACTGGAAATAGGTAAATAGCAAAACCGAGACAGACGGAAGACCTTGCGATGATATTGTTAAACAAATTATACGCGTTTTTCTCTGAAAATCACAGTTATCTTGCCCTGTAACCAAGTTATTAGTTAATACTATACACACTCATTCATTAACTCACACAACCAATCACACACAAAAACTAACTAATTGTAATAATTGTTTGCCAAGTGTTACGTTACATACAAATAAGGCGACATGGGTAATAATGCAAAAAAAAAGCTTGAACTCCTTTTTTATCATTTGCTTTTTATCTTATGAAAAGCAAATTCTGAAAATAAATTGAATTCCATTCACACTTCACACACATACACTGCTCATGTCCACATAAATGTCCCATTTGCAAAAACAGCATGCTGAGAAAAACGCATTTGAAGTTTGTCCCACACATAAGGTTACGTGTTAAATTTTCGCGAAAAAACTTGATTTCCTTCTGATTTCTAGAACAAAGTACTGGATGTTATAGGCTTTTCTGAAAGATCTCGCGATTCTGAATAAAACTGCATCAATAACTCAAAAACGATGAAAATGCATATGGGACATTTATGCGATCAGGGGCAGTACAAGAATATTCCAATTGGAATTCGCTCACCCGGTTGCTTTGCACACTGAAAGCACACTTTTTCATCGCGTTCCCACGGCCAAATCTGTGGCAGCGGTCGAGTCATCGTCAGACCAACACTACCGCATCTCGTTGTTCACGCCAACACACTTCTGCTTCTCTTTCTGCTCCACAGCAACACACACAGAACTTGCATGCAACTGATCGCCTCACTTCTTTCTTCAAAGAAAAAATCACCACCGACCGCAGGAAAAGTCAACGCGCAACCCTTTTAACCTCTTTCTACCAAACCGCACTCCAAGTAGACAATAGTTAATAAATAGAGATACAAAACAAGCTTAGATTAGTAATGATAATTTATAGGACAGATAAAGAATTATTCAAATAAATAAATTCGCAATAAAATCAAAAAAGATTAGGCAAATGATAAATAGACTTGATATTACTAGTACACTAAGGAAAAGTATAGTTTTAAGGAAAAAAAAAACAAAACAAAGTTTGTTACAGCAGTATTAATTGGTAAAAAAGAGTGGAAAAATTCCCATTTGATTTTTTCTTCATTGGTATTACTTGGGATGGGGCAAAGCCAAGCAACACCTTAAGTTCGTTTTTGATCTCATCAACCGACAAGTCGTTGGAGAGACCTTTCAGGACCGCCTTGAATGGACGAGCATTCTTGGTCTCATACGTGTAGAAATTGTGTTTGTGGTTTTTCAAATAACCAACAAAAGTTTGGTGATCTTGTAAAGATTCCGTCAATAAGCGACATTCTCCTCTTCGACCAAGCTGGAACGAAACCTTCAAATTACAAGTTTCTTTGCTATTCTTCAGTTGCGTTCGAAAGCTGGCCAAATCGGAGACGGAAGTCACTACAATTGGCGGAGCCTTTACTCGTTTCTCGACGACAGAAGGCTCAGTACGAGGAGAAGGATCCTTGTTAGCCAATGGAATTGGAGGATTGACCTCACTTTCAAAATCAGAATCAGACCTCGGATGAGGCTGTTTTCTTTTTCAGTTTGCGTTAGCCGGTTTAGCGTTCAAACGCTTCACCGACGATTTGCGTTTACCTTTGTTTTGACGCATTTTGCAAGCAAATGGCTTCGTTTGTAAAATACAACAAAATTTCAGGTGGGGTTAGTCTTGAAAAGACTGTTTAGAGTTTTGGAAAATAACTCAGGTAGTCTTTAAAAAGACTGTTAATTTTGTTTGAAATAACTCTGAGATTAGGTAGTAAAAAATACCACAGCTCTAGTGTCCGTTCACCTCGAAGGTTCGCAAGACACTGATTTCCCGAACTCTAATGAACGTGCTCGACTGTTAGCTTTGGTTTTAGGAAAACCAAAAAAAAATTGGTTGCGTTTCCACGCCACTAAGCTCGCGGTGGTCGGTGGCGGAACTAAATAAGTGCAGTGATGCCTTATTCACAGCTGCAAAAGATTTCCGTTACCGTTGTCGTCGTTGGTTTACTCCGTGTTGTTTGTTGTTTTTTGCCTGTACTCGAATAAATTTTCGGTTAAGAGATATTTAAGAAATATACAAATACGTGAATATTACTAAAAATAATAAATACACAGTTTATTTTCCCTGCGATTAAGTCTTTCCACAGCCGGCTGTCTAAGAATGAATCGATATTAATTCAACACCAAAATTTACTCTTAATATTAACTCGATACAGCCGGCTGTATGAGTTTAAAACCTTCATAACAATGAAATCGTTAATACCTAAATCTTTATTTTCCCCAGTACAGCGGGCTGACTGAGTATAATAATCTATTATTATAAACATATAAATCAGAAATGCCTAAATCATCCACATTACTCAATACAGCCGGCTGTATGAGTTTAATATCTCAGAATTTAAACCACTTTTTATCAACCCGAAATACCTTTCGAGGTATATCCAAGGGTCCCTTTCTACTAACATTGAGTCCAAAACCTCCCTACAAACATCTATACCACTAAGGTGACGCAGGGATCCTTGCGCACTTTAGATAGGTGTTTACTAACATTCCTTCCGCTCCCCAAAGGATAGCTTAGCCCCGGCAAGGACCCCCTTATGCCCTGGGCTGTATTACACACTCATCAAAAGATGAAGACATGGTATCTCCCGTGTTGGATTATTGTTCCGGATAAGGGTCTAACACAACCAGACCAAACAGAGGGATAAGAGTTGTGGAGCCATCCGTGAATAGGGCGTCCTAAAATGCTAATCAAATCAAATTATTCGCTCTACAGCATTGCCTTGGCGGTCTCGATTGCGAGATTCCTACTCGAAACTAGGTGTTCGAAGGCTTGATTGTTGAGTCAATTGCAAACCTCTTTTTACACCATAGCTTCCATCCATCCCGGGATTCGAACTGACGACCTTTGGATTGTTAGTCCAACTGCCTACCAGCGACTCCACCGAGACAGGACCCAGGGAGACGACTCCTACACCTGGACTGAGCTAACGACGTAACCTTTTTAGGTTAGTCCGGGGCCAACATTTACTTCCCGTCCGACGGAAGGCGTGATCAGACAAATCTCGTCTCGAAAAAATGCCACCGGGACCGTCTGGGATCGAACCCAGGCCGACTGGGTGAGAGGCAACCACGCTTACCCCTACACCACGGTCCCGGTCTAAAATGCTGTAAAATGCTAATGCTAATCAAAAAAAAATTTTTGGTTGCGGGCCAAACGTGGCGAGGTGATTTTTTGTGGCCCGCGGATCCATTTTGAATGATCACGTAAAATGGCCCGTTGACCACTTGTAAAGTGATTTTATGCTTTTTTTTTTAATTAAGGTTTATTTTAAACATTTTTATGCTAATATTTTTTTTTTGTTGATAAAAGAGCTAATGACTTATCAGTATATTGATCCCCATTTAAGGACACACATATTTTGTCAAAAAACTTTAAATTAAAATAATTTCACACGGTTCAATGTGAGTGAAACTAATAAATATCGTGAAAACTTTCATCAAACATTTTTGAAAATATTTGGGTCATTCCACCTGAAGTGTGCAAGAAAACCCGATTTAATCCCACCTGGGTGAGATAGAGCCTTTCTTACAAAAGGAAGATAACGGCAGTTGAATTTTTTTCAAAGAAAAAGCAAAATAAAGAATGGTCCATTCATTAATCAATTCAAAACTCAACATGATTTTTTCATAAAACTGCTAAGCGCTGGGTTTTGCCTCATTTGCCATGGCCGGGTGTAAATCAGAACAAAATATTTGTGAGGCAGAGAATTAGCTCACAATTTGCGATGTTCGTAATGTTTTCTGCATATCGCTAAATTGTTCGTATTCTCTGAGTGTTTTTTCCACTTTTCAAAATATCAAGAATTAACGAGAAAACAAAATAATTCCGTCTTGCTCCAGAGCGTTAAAGTGGTTACAAAATGACTGGCACCCGAGAATTTGCCGTGTTGAAAACGATGTAACGGTAAAGCCGCATAAATGTTTTTGACAGCTTAGAAACGCCTACTGGAATTCACTAAACTGACATTTAGGCGTTAGGCAAAATTGTGAGCTTTTAATAAGCAAGCCAGAAAATGATGTAGTATGCATTTAGGCGTTTTTGGGATTGGGAAGCATACTGCGACTGAGCGCTCGGTGAGACTTCAATACGACAACCCTGTTTGAAAAATGTCGCACGTCGTACGAGTTGTCGCACGGTTTTGATTTTACCGTTTCGATATCGATTGGTCGAAAGGACGACAAACGTACGACAAACACTCGACATGCCCGACGTTGTTTTTTCCATCGATTTACCTTCAATTCGACGTCGATTATCGTCGACGCAAACAGTTTGACAGTTCTCTTCAGTTGAACTTGTTCGGACTTGATTGCAACCGAGTCGAACAAATTGTTGTTGGTTTTAGGCTTTGGGAGGATTTTGGCCAGTTTAAAGGTAAGTTGTGTTCTAGATTGAATTACTTTTTCTGCCGGAAAGTTCCGGCCGGAGGCGACAACCGAATCAAATTGTCTTGTATTCCAGATTGCGGTCTTGGTGGCGGTATAGGAGGAAGAGGAGGACGGGAAATATGGATTACTCGGCGAGCCATTCCGGAAGACGGGACGGGAAATAACCAGTTTGCGATCGAGGAAGCCGTTAGTGTTTGGTGTTTTACTTTCCGCGGGAGGTTGCCTCCATATCTAATGGAACTGGTGAGTCATGTTTTAGAAACGATGGAGGAGGTGTGCTGGGAGTGCGATTGGACGATCGAAATTAAAAATTAGATGAACATCACAAATTCTTAACTTTTAATCCAATAATGCTTAAAAAACATCAACGCTGATTTGATTTGATAATTGTAAAATCAAATTATAAAGTTTTTCATTCTTAATTTAAAATTCTAGCATTCCAGAACTTAAGAATGCAAGAAATTGAAAATTCTAAATTCATTTAATTTCTTGATATTGTGCAATTGTTAATATTCTTAAATTATACAATTCATTAATTTAAAATTCTCAAATTGAAGACTTTTTATTAAAAATTAAACTCTAAAATATGAAAATTTTAAAATTGACAATAATTTAAATATTAAATTCCCTAATTCTTAAATACAAAATTTTTCAATTCATAAATACTAAAAATCTAACATTATAAAGTTCATAAATTCCCAAAACGTTAGTCGCACGAGTTGAAATTTTGAATTCTAAAATTCTAAAAATTATATGTTCTAAAATTCCAAAATTGTAAATTCTAAAAATGCTAAAATTCAAATATTTTATATTTTTAAATAAAAATTATCAAAAATTCTATTTCTACGCATTTTAAAAATTAGTAAGTTTCTTAAAATTCTAAAAATTAAAAAAATCTCTTTTTTTTTGCACATCTTAAATTTTTGATAATTTTAAATAAAACAAATTTAAAAAATTCTAAAAATTAAAAAAAAAATCAAAAAAAAATACAAAAATTTTACAAAATATATTTTTTAAATTTTAAAAATGTTAAAGTTTTTATTTCTTTTAAATATTTTAAACTTTTAAAAATTCTTTTAAATAAATCTAAAAATTCTTAAATTTTAAAATTGGAAAAAATCTAAAATCTATTAACTTTTGAAATTTTTCAAGGACTTTACAATGTAGAAATAAAAAAAAATGGTCTAATGAAAAATAGGAGTTAAAAATATCACGAATTGAAGTAAATGATTTTGGTATTGAGGTACTCTCAATTTTAATATTCAGAATTTTAGAATTTTAGAATTTTAGAATTTTAGAATTTTAGAATTTTAGAATTTTAGAATTTTAGAATTTTAGAATTTTAGAATTTTAGAATTTTAGAATTTTAGAATTTTAAATTTTAGAATTTTAGAATTTTAGAATTTTGAAATTTGAATTTTAGAATTTTAGAATTTAGAATTTTAGAATCTTAGAATTTAGAATTTGAACTTAGAGAATTTTAGAATTTTAGAATTTAGAATTTTAGAACCTTGAACCTAGAACTTAGAATTTTAGAACCTTTAGAATTTTAGAATTTTAGAATTTTAGAATTTTAGAATTTTAGAATTTTAATTTTAGAATTTAGAATTTTGAATTTTAGAATTTTAGAATTTTAGAATTTTAAATTTTAGAATTTTAGAATTTTAGAATTTTAAATTTTAAATTTTAGAATTTTAGAATTTTAGAATTTTAGAATTTTAGAATTTTAGAATTTTAAATTTTGAATTTTAGAATTTGAATTTTAGAATTTTAGAATTTTAGAATTTTAGAATTTTAGAACCTTTAACTTAGAATTTTAGAATTTTAATTTTAGAATTTTGAATTTTAGAATTTGAATTTTAGAATTTTAGAATTTTAGAATTTTAGAATTTTAGAATTTTAGAATTTTAGAATTTTAGAATTTTAGAATTTGAATTTTAGAATTTTAATTTTAGAATTTTAGAATTTTAGAATTTTAGAATTAGAATTTTAGAATTTTAGAATTTTAGAATTTTAGAATTTTGAATTTTAGAATTTTAGAATTTTAAAATTTTAGAATTTTAGAATTTTAGAATTTTAGAATTTTAGAATTTTAGAATTTTGAATTTTAGAATTTTAGAATTTTAGAATTTTAGAATCTTGAATTTTAGAATTTTAAATTTTAGAATTTTAGAATTTTAGAATTTTAGAATTTTAGAATTTTAGAATTTTAGAATTTTAGAATTTTAGAATTTTAGAATTTTAGAATTTTAGAATTTTAGAATTTTAGAATTTTAGAAATTTAGAATTTGATGATGAGATGATGATGCTGAAATTTGTAAACGTTTGATCATTAAATATTTTTAGAATTCTCAAATTTGGTACAATTTTTAAATAATAATAATATTGTCGGATTTTTTAATTATTTGCAGTAATTTGAGTTTTATACGTTTTTAAATTTAAATTTTTAAGATGTCTTCAATTAGAATTCTTTAAAAAACCAATGCGCCATGGGTTTTCTATGTACATAGGACATTTTGTAAAAGTAAGCGAGAATAAATAAATTTAGTTTTTCTTTATAGTTACAAAATATATGAATATTACATATTTGAAATTGTATTGTTTTGAAATTTTATTATTATTATTATTGAATTCTGAATTTAATTTATAAATTCTTGCCAATTGTTGATTGATGTTATATTTTTTCAGGCAACAAACATATTCTGATCTGATCCTGCCGGAAAACATGTGTCCCCGTGTGGTCCCGCGTGGCTTCCGTAGAACCCAAGGAAGCAGCCTCTCGTACTCCGGTAAACATCAACCCGTCGGAGGTTTAAGATCGTCGCCAAGGTGTCGCATCCGGGTTTTGATCAGCGCGTCGAGGAGCAAAAGTCCAACACGGCCAAGATGCTGCCACGGCCGCCTCCAACATCCAAGCCGGAAGCTGCGGTCAAGGCAAATCCCGAAGGAAGCCAAGTTGGAGAAGAATCGGCGATCCGCAAGTGAAATTAAGTGAACAAGTAAATATTTTTGTGAAATTTTGACAGTTGAAATAAAAACAATAAAAACAAAACAACAGTTTTTTTCAACTGCAACATAACCTAAAAATCCGAAAAGACAGCACACGACAATAGCACGACATTCTAAATAACAAAACCGTGCGACGTCGGTCGAATGTCGTACGACAATGTCGTACAATTTCGATCATCGATCGCACGACAAATACGACATTTTGGTGCAAAAACGTATGACATTCGCGCGAAAGTCGCACGACATTGTCGAGCGACGTCGTACAATTGCACGGACGACAAACGACGGACGTCTGACGGACTTTTCAGTCAGGGAAACGCAAACGTACCGAGTTAACCACCTTGGCGCATACGCTGGGTTCATTGCCGACGAGCCGGTACGATGAACCAAAATACAGAATGAGCAAAACAAAAAGAAAGGCAAAAGAATGAGCATGGGGCTTCAGAACGGATAGCTGCTTGCGTCTAGTTTGCGTTCACTGAAGCTTAGCATAGATAATCAAGACTCTGCATGTGAAGCTCAACTTGACAACTTGACGAAAATCGATCGTCCATGATTTTTGCAGATTTTTCGAATGAATATTTCTCTAGAAATGATTTGGGAACGAAGCTTGATTTGGCGTCGGAGCCAAAAGAACCCTATACCTTTCTTTAGTAAGAAAGGCAAAATGGAAATTTTCTAAAATCTGAACGGTAAATCCGAATGAGGTCAAATTTGTTTCAGAACCTCGATTATGGTCTAAATTATGATATGGAGAAAAAATTAGATAAAATGCCAAAGGAATAGTTTTGGCATTTGGTGAAAATTTGCTTTTGCCTTTTTAGGAGTTTTTCCTCACAGTGAATTAGTCCACAAGCTGTAAATCAAGAACCACATTACCGACATGGATGAAAATTTGGGAGGATGTAGGGCTCGAAAAATGCAATTTTTTGGATAAATAAACGATTTTAAATACTTCAATTTTCGACCGAATTTTCATTTGAAAACCGCCTGATCAGGTGAAAACACACTCCGAGTCCCCTTAAAAAATGGATAAATTCAAATTTGGTATGGAACTGGTTCAGGTTCAGCACATCCCCTTTCAAATGCGCCCAAGAGAGCTTAAATCCATAATGTGGGCTCTGAGAAACCCCCTACCACAAAATTGAGAACTTTTTTACCACACACGGACGTCACGCGTGCTCTACAGTAAATTAAGCGCCAAAATTCGGATATTGGAGATAGACCAATTCTGTCATTGTCAAACGATCGGGCGTCGAAAATCAATCGTCTATGATTTTTTGCAGATTTTTCGAATGAATATTTCTCGAGAAATGATTTGGGAACGAAGCTTGATTTGGCGTCGGAGCCAAAAGCAACCCTATACCTTTCTTTAGTAAGAAAGGCAAAAATGCAAATTTGAAAATTGCCATCTGCTCGAATTTGACAGAGCTGTTGAGACTATCAAAAGATGCAGATTCCCTTGTGGAACACCAAACAGTGAGGTACTCCTGGATATTAGCTCCTGAAAAGTGCTTTAAAAGTGCAAAAAATGCCTAACGGCAAAAAAAAGAGGCGGTCCTCACCAGCAGGATCGGCAGATTTGAAGAAGCTAAAGAATGCCGAAGCGCTACCTGCAAAGCCAGGCAGTTTGAGCAAGGACGCTCAAAATTCGTCTGAAACCAGTTCGCTACCCTCCTGTGGACGTAAGCGAGAAGGAAGAATTTGAACGACGGGAAAAGTTGCCACCCATTTTTGTGAAAACATCGTCATCGGATTCGGTGCGAAAGTGGCTGACCGGGTTTATCAAATCTGGTGCTTTACGAGCTTCCATTCGCTTGTGTGCTGATGGACTCAAAATTCTGCTACCTACCAGAAAGGATTACAACTACGTTCGGGATTTCCTGAACAACACAAAGATTGAATACTACAGCCATGACGACCCAGGTAAACGCCCCATGAAACAGGTCCTCCGAGGTCTGTACGACATGGATGTGAGTGTGCTGAAAGAAGAGCTCAAAACTCTTAAGTTGAACGTGATCGAAGTCTTCAAGATGACGAGACACAACAAGGACATCAAGTATCGTGATCAACTGTACCTGGTTCATCTCGAGAAAGGATCGACAACGCCGTCTGAGCTGAAAGCAGTTCGGGCAATTTTCAACATCATCGTGACTTGGGAACGTTATCGTCCAGTGCACCGTGACGTGACGCAATGTTCGAACTGCTTGCAGTTTGGACATGGTGGAAGGAACTGTTTCATCAAGAGTCGTTGTGCAACCTGCGGAGGTGAGCAAAACTCAAGCTTGCGAAACAATCAACGAGAACATCGAAGCCAAATGCTTCAATTGCGGCGGCGACCATTCGACCAAGAATCGAAGCTGCCCAAAACGAGCTGAGTTTGTAAAAATTCGGCAGCAAGCGACGACGAGGCACCAACCAAACCGTCGCAAAACACCACCAGCATACACGGACGTGGATTTTCCTGCTTTGGCGTCACCAGGAGCAGGATCTACTCGAGTGGTTCCAAATCTGCTGCCATTGCCGTTGAATCAGCGGCAAAGAGTTGCAGAGAATACAACACCTCCAGGCTTCAGTCAGCAACCGAGGGAAAACCAACCAACATCAACGGGCGAAGGCAGTAGTGACCTGTTTTCACCACAAGAACTTTTGAACATTTTCATCGAGATGACAACAACACTGCGTGGTTGCAAAACTCGTCAGGAACAAGTAAGAACTCTTGGAGCATTCATCTTAAAATACAGTACGTAGTTTACTCGTTCTAGTGATTTTGAATATTTCAATGAATTTATTTTTTTTAGTTTTAAGTTTAAGGATTAGTTGTTAAAGTGATTTTTTCTTTTTACCCAAATGTATTCGATTCAATGCAAAAATGTAAAACAATTTGAAGAAAATAAAATAAATGTGATCAGTTAATAATAAAACGAAAAATACAACAAAGATGAAGAGCATTAGGCCATACCACTTAGCATGTAAAAGAAATGTAATTATTATAAGAATGTTCAATAAAGACATATTTAATTTCAAAAAAATCAAAAGATGCAAAAATCCCGAATTTCATCCAAATCGGACCACCCTCCATTTTTGTACCCTCCCAAAATCGACTTTTGGCGATCTTTTAGCAAAACCGCTATCTTCAAACGACTATAACTCAGGAACCACAAATCTTAGAGGGTCGGTCTTACACCCAGAACTGGGCATCGGCATACGAGAGGATAAAGAGCACGATTCGGTAGTAAAATAGTACTGTGTGCGGACTGAGAGGATAAATCCCGAAATTACCGAGAGTTCATCTATCAAAAAAGAAGTACCGGTACCAAGACTCGAACCCAAGACCATCGGCATATTGAACCGTGCCTTTGCCGTATGGGCCACTAGGGTGTAATATGAAAATCGATTTTCCAGCACAGCATTTTTTCAGTTCCTTTTGGGGTCCTAAACAACTCCCCAAAGTTTGAGAACGATTGTTTTAGTCCTCACATTGCGCAAAGCGATTCAATTTTCCATATAAATTTGTATGGGAAAAACCATTTTTTTGGATTTTGATATTTATAAAATCCACGTTTCACGCTGTACTAAAATCGGATTCATATTCGGATGCTCTGGAATGTGCTCTACAACTTTCCCGAAGAGAGTATGGTGCTAGCTTGTCGCTGAAAGAAGATACAGCGTCCTCAAAACTCGTCTAAAACGTGATTTTCGATCAAAAAACACGTTTTAGACGAGTTTAGAAAACGCTGTATCTGTTTATAGGAGCAAATTACCACCATACTCTCTTCGGGAAAGTTGTAGAGCACATTCCAGAGCATCCGAATATGAATCCGGTTTTAGTACAGCGTGAAACGTGGATTTTATAAATATCAAAATCCAAAAAAATGGTTTTTCCCATACAAATTTATATGGAAAATTGAATCGCTTTGCGCAAAGTGAGGACTAAACCAATCGTTCCCAAACTTTGGGGAGTTGTTTAGAACCCCAAAAGGAACTGAAAAATTTGCTGTGCTCGCTAAATTTGGACAACTTTATTTTTTTCCATACAATCATATTACACTCTAATGGGCCACCATGGTTTGGTGACTAAGTGGCGGTCATTTGTTATAAGCCACTGAATAGGATGAACTGTTCCAATGAACAAATGTACACGCGAGAGGACTATACTCTCGCAAAATAGCACTTTCCACACGTTTCTTTTCGTGAGGACTATCCCCTCGTTCTTAAACTTTGGGTGTACACTCAATTTTGAAGGAAAATGGACGTAAAATCCATTTCCGTGATCAAAATTTCGATTAAGATGTTTTGTCTTCCTGTATTGCGCAATTGAAAACTTTTAATGACCGTATCTCAAAACAGTCCTATTTTTTTTTTTTATTCCATGATTTATTTATTTAGGCTCGGTAGCAATAAGCGATAAGGAGTCATGTATCTCTTTTACAATACAAGTTAATTATTACAATTAAGTGAATGAATTTATGATGAAATGAAGTGTCCGAGAAGCGGAGCTGCTTCGATGATTTTACCCCAAAAAAGTTTAATTATAGGCATCAACGTTGTTATGAGATCAACAAAGATTGATCAATTTGATATACACTACATATTCTCGAAATAATTAGTTCAATGGGATAACTATTTGAATAACTTGGTATGTTAGCAGGTGGATCTGATTTCTTCTTTTTGCATTTGTTTGTTTATTGCATTTTGGAGGATCGTTGATCTGGGTTCGGTCTGTCCTGTTTTGGAGGTTGTTTGAGCTTGGTGTCGTTTCAGATGATGTTGCTTGAGCCTGTTTCTTGAGTTTGTACGACGAAACTCTCGGGCCTTCGTTGGTTCGGGTGCTGGCCGGATCTTCAGTTGTTGATACTCCAGGTTGGCTTTCAGTGGGCGTTTGACGAATGATGGTGTTTGATGAAGACTTCACGCTTGCCGCGTTTTCTTCCGAAGAGCTTTTTCTTTGGCCTTGAATATTCGACACTGAGAAATGTGTGAATGATGTTCCTTACACAATCGACAAAAATCATTTGTGATAGAACAATCAGAGGAGTCGTGATGGTGTAGACATTTTGGACATCGGACTTGGTTTGCACAGTACTTAGCTGTGTGTCCGAATCGCTGACACACGTGGCAAAACATGGGTTTCGGGAAGTACGGTCGCACAGGCAAACGTACATTTTGGACTTCTACGAAATCGGGCAGTAACGTACCAAAAGTTACCTTGATCGCAGCACTTGGGACGTAACTTCGATCTACGGTTTGTTTGGCAAGTCTACTAAACTGCAGGAGAGGAACAGGGTTGACATCACAACGGCGAAATTTTCCAATTCCATGTTGTGCTATCACAGACGGGTCCATTCCTTCTAGGTCGATTACACCATTGATCTCCACGCTTTTGCCGGGATGTACACCTGATAACTTGCAGAGAATAAGGAATCCATCACGATTTTGTTAGCGTCTTCTCGGTTTGTAAAGATTACCTTGAGTTTCGTTGTACTCACCCTTTCAATAGACTGGGATTTGTACCTAGCTTGTACAGCGGTTGCTATTCGGAGCAATTCCAAAACTTTCCGTGCTGAGAATTTCTGTACCGTTCTGGGTCAGAATGTTTTGCTTGGGGAATTTGAAAATTTCAAATTTCAGACTAGGGACTCGTAATCGGGCTGTAGTGGACGAAATTGGATGCTTCAAATTGCAAGAGGTGGGTTTTTTGTCCTCTATCTGATCACCACAAAATTTCCCTCCGAGGGGTTGAACCGGTTCCGGGACAATCCGGATTGTTTAACGGTATTGTTCCGAAACAGTATTTTTGGTCGAAAAATGTCAATAAAAAAGATGAAAACAATGTATATTTTGAAGAAATATTGTTGAAACTTGTTCAATAGAGACTCTTACAACACAAAATAGCAATTTTATAAAAATAGTTGTTTATAAACTAATGTTTTGATAAGTTTTACTTTAAAAAAACTAAATTAAATCCAATTTTTAATATAAATTAACTAAACAAACTTATCAGAAGTTCAAAGTTGTCACAAACTGGCTAAAGGTGCTAGTATTTGACACTGAAACAACATTTCATAAATGAATTCACTTAAATCGATCAGATTTTGTACTTTTACTAGGGGGTACGGACAATTATTTGACCTCTTTTTTAACTTTTTTCAGTAAACAATTTTTGTATTTTTCAAGAAAAAGTTTTTTGCAAATCCAATGACAATGTCTTAAAGAGGACATTTTGCCGCGTCGATTGATGTATAAAACATGGCACTTTAGTCGAATTTTATGTACTTTTATATCACAAACATTTCCCGTACGGGGGGGTACGGACAAATATTTGACTCACTGTATATTGTTCTAGGAGAACGAAAAAGGTCAACCGATCACGTCGGCCCTGACTGAAAAGTCCGTCGGACGTCCGTCGTTTGTCGTCCGTGCAACCGTACGACGTCGCACGACAATGTCGTGCGACTTTCGCACGAATGTCATACGTTTTTGCACCAAAATGTCGTATTTGTCGTGCGATCGATCATCGAAATTGTTCGACATTGTCGTACGACATTCGACCGACGTCGCACGGTTTTGTTATTTAGGTTGTCGTGCCTTTGTCGTGTGCTGTTTTTAGGTTATGTTGCAGTAAAATAAAAAGAAAAATATTTTAAATTATTTTTAGATATATTTTTCTGTTAATTAATCTTTTTCACTCGATTTCACAAACATTCATTAATTTTTCTTGTTGTGTGTCGCGATCTTCACGTGGTTTTTGGCGTTGTCTTCCGATTGGCCTTTCAGCTCATCTCGTCGCTTCGGCATCTTGGCCGGACTTTGTCAGCCATCTTTTGAGTCGACACCAGCGTGTAGATACGGCACTGGAGCGGCGCTTCTATTTAATTCTCACAGATTGATGGCCTACGGGACAACGTTGGTATACGCACTTCCAGTGCAGGTGTTTTTGCGATCGTTACAGCTTCCGTTCCGTGGGACAATACGGAAACGCTGGGTTGTCAGCAGGATTCGATTGGAATATTTTTGGTTACCTGAAAAAAGATTACGTCATTTGGCTAAATCATTCAAAAACATAACTAAAAATGTAAAATTTAACTTTCAATGTAAAATAAAAAAAATTTGGTCAATTTAAACTTGTAAATTTTTAGGAAAAAAATAGGAAAAACAACAACAAAATTCAAACATTTTTAATTTCAGATAAATCAACATCAACGCATGTTAATTTTTTATCAAAAATTTGTATGGAGAATTTTGTTTCTTGGGACTCTGAAGTCCTTGCTAAAAAAGCAATGAACTTTAAAGTTTTTAAGCAATTATGAAATGTTTTAATGTTAGAATCGTTAAAATTTAAAATATCTGAATAATTTTAAAATAAAAATAAAATCTTTGATATTTTTAAAAAAAGTTTTGAGAATATCAAGAATTTTGAGAATAATACAATTTGAAAATATAAGAGTATGTGATTTATAGAAATTTTTGAATTTATGATTTTATAATTTTATAATTTTATAATTTTATAATTTTATAATTTTATAATTTTATAATTTTATAATTTTATAATTTTATAATTTTATAATTTTATAATTTTATAATTTTATAATTTTATAATTTTATAATTTTATAATTTTATAATTTTATAATTTTATAATTTTATAATTTTATAATTTTATAATTTTATAATTTTATAATTTTATAATTTTATAATTTTATAATTTTATAATTTTATAATTTTATAATTTTATAATTTTATAATTTTATAATTTTATAATTTTATAATTTTATAATTTTATAATTTTATAATTTTATAATTTTATAATTTTATAATTTTATAATTTTATAATTTTATAATTTTATAATTTTATAATTTTATAATTTTATAATTTTATAATTTTATAATTTTATAATTTTATAATTTTATAATTTTATAATTTTATAATTTTATAATTTTATAATTTTATAATTTTATAATTTTATAATTTTATAATTTTATAATTTTATAATTTTATAATTTTATAATTTTATAATTTTATAATTTTATAATTTTATAATTTTATAATTTTATAATTTTATAATTTTATAATTTTATAATTTTATAATTTTATAATTTTATAATTTTATAATTTTATAATTTTATAATTTTATAATTTTATAATTTTATAATTTTATAATTTTATAATTTTATAATTTTATAATTTTATAATTTTATAATTTTATAATTTTATAATTTTATAATTTTATAATTTTATAATTTTATAATTTTATAATTTTATAATTTTATAATTTTATAATTTTATAATTTTATAATTTTATAATTTTATAATTTTATAATTTTATAATTTTATAATTTTATAATTTTATAATTTTATAATTTTATATTTTATAATTTTATAATTTTATAATTTTATAATTTTATAATTTTATAATTTTATAATTTTATAATTTATAATTTTATAATTTTATAATTTTATAATTTTATAATTTTATAATTTTATAATTTTATAATTTTATAATTTTATAATTTTATAATTTTATAATTTTATAATTTTATAATTTTATAATTTTATAATTTTATAATTTTATAATTTTATAATTTTATAATTTTATAATTTTATAATTTTATAATTTTATAATTTTATAATTTTATAATTTTATAATTTTATAATTTTATAATTTTATAATTTTATAATTTTATAATTTATTATAATTTTATAATTTTATAATTTTATAATTTTATAATTTTATAATTTTATAATTTTATAATTTTATAATTTTATAATTTTATAATTTTATAATTTTATAATTTTATAATTTTATAATTTTATAATTTTATAATTTTATAATTTTATAATTTTATAATTTTATAATTTTATAATTTTATAATTTTATAATTTTATAATTTTATAATTTTATAATTTTATAATTTTATAATTTTATAATTTTATAATTTTATAATTTTATAATTTTATAATTTTATAATTTTATAATTTTATAATTTTATAATTTTATAATTTTATAATTTTATAATTTTATAATTTTATAATTTTATAATTTTATAATTTTATAATTTTATAATTTTATAATTTTATAATTTTATAATTTTATAATTTTATAATTTTATAATTTTATATTTTATAATTTTATAATTTTATAATTTTATAATTTTATAATTTTATAATTTTATAATTTTATAATTTTATAATTTTATAATTTTATAATTTTATAATTTTATAATTTTATAATTTTATAATTTTATAATTTTATAATTTTATAATTTTATAATTTTATAATTTTATATTTTATTATATTTTATAATTTTATAATTTTATAATTTTATAATTTTATAATTTTATAATTTTATAATTTTATAATTTTATAATTTTATAATTTTATAATTTTATAATTTTATAATTTTATAATTTTATAATTTTATAATTTTCTAATTTTCTAATTTTCTAATTTTCTAATTTTCTAATTTTCTAATTTTCTAATTTTCTAATTTTCTAATTTTCTAATTTTCTAATTTTCTAATTTTCTAATTTTCTAATTTTCTAATTTTCTAATTTTCTAATTTTCTAATTTTCTAATTTTCTAATTTTCTAATTTTCTAATTTTCTAATTTTCTAATTTTCTAATTTTCTAATTTTCTAATTTTCTAATTTTCTAATTTTCTAATTTTCTAATTTTCTAATTTTCTAATTTTCTAATTTTCTAATTTTCTAATTTTCTAATTTTCTAATTTTCTAATTTTCTAATTTTCTAATTTTCTAATTTTCTAATTTTCTAATTTTCTAATTTTCTAATTTTCTAATTTTCTAATTTTCTAATTTTCTAATTTTCTAATTTTCTAATTTTCTAATTTTCTAATTTTCTAATTTTCTAATTTTCTAATTTTCTAATTTTCTAATTTTCTAATTTTCTAATTTTCTAATTTTCTAATTTTCTAATTTTCTAATTTTCTAATTTTCTAATTTTCTAATTTTCTAATTTTCTAATTTTCTAATTTTCTAATTTTCTAATTTTCTAATTTTCTAATTTTCTAATTTTCTAATTTTCTAATTTTCTAATTTTCTAATTTTCTAATTTTCTAATTTTCTAATTTTCTAATTTTCTAATTTTCTAATTTTCTAATTTTCTAATTTTCTAATTTTCTAATTTTCTAATTTTCTAATTTTCTAATTTTCTAATTTTCTAATTTTCTAATTTTCTAATTTTCTAATTTTCTAATTTTCTAATTTTCTAATTTTCTAATTTTCTAATTTTCTAATTTTCTAATTTTCTAATTTTCTAATTTTCTAATTTTCTAATTTTCTAATTTTCTAATTTTCTAATTTTCTAATTTTCTAATTTTCTAATTTTCTAATTTTCTAATTTTCTAATTTTCTAATTTTCTAATTTTCTAATTTTCTAATTTTCTAATTTTCTAATTTTCTAATTTTCTAATTTTCTAATTTTCTAATTTTCTAATTTTCTAATTTTCTAATTTTCTAATTTTCTAATTTTCTAATTTTCTAATTTTCTAATTTTCTAATTTTCTAATTTTCTAATTTTCTAATTTTCTAATTTTCTAATTTTCTAATTTTCTAATTTTCTAATTTTCTAATTTTCTAATTTTCTAATTTTCTAATTTTCTAATTTTCTAATTTTCTAATTTTCTAATTTTCTAATTTTCTAATTTTCTAATTTTCTAATTTTCTAATTTTCTAATTTTCTAATTTTCTAATTTTCTAATTTTATAATTTTATAATTTTATAATTTTATAATTTTATAATTTTATAATTTTATAATTTTATAATTTTATAATTTTATAATTTTATAATTTTATAATTTTATAATTTTATAATTTTATAATTTTATAATTTTATAATTTTATAATTTTATAATTTTATAATTTTATAATTTTATAATTTTATAATTTTATAATTTTATAATTTTATAATTTTATAATTTTATAATTTTATAATTTTATAATTTTATAATTTTATAATTTTATAATTTTATAATTTTATAATTTTATAATTTTATAATTTTATAATTTTATAATTTTATAATTTTATAATTTTATAATTTTATAATTTTATAATTTTATAATTTTATAATTTTATAATTTTATAATTTTATAATTTTATAATTTTATAATTTTATAATTTTATAATTTTATAATTTTATAATTTTATATTTATTTTATAATTTTATAATTTTATAATTTTATAATTTTATAATTTTATAATTTTATAATTTTATAATTTTATAATTTTATAATTTTATAATTTTATAATTTTATAATTTTATAATTTTATAATTTTATAATTTTATAATTTTATAATTTTATAATTTTATAATTTTATAATTTTATAATTTTATAATTTTATAATTTTATAATTTTATAATTTTATAATTTTATAATTTTATAATTTTATAATTTTATAATTATATAATTTTATAATTTATATTTTATAATTTTATAATTTTATAATTTTATAATTTTATAATTTTATAATTTTATAATTTTATAATTTTATAATTTTATAATTTTATAATTTTATAATTTTATAATTTTATAATTTTATAATTTTATAATTTTATAATTTTATAATTTTATAATTTTATAATTTTATAATTTTATAATTTTATAATTTTATAATTTTATAATTTTATAATTTTATAATTTTATAATTTTATAATTTTATAATTTTATAATTTTATAATTTTATAATTTTATAATTTTATAATTTTATAATTTTATAATTTTATAATTTTATAATTTTAAAATTTTATAATTTTATAATTTTATATTTTTATAATTTTATAATTTTATAATTTTATAATTTTATAATTTTATAATTTTATAATTTTATAATTTTATAATTTTATAATTTTATAATTTTATAATTTTATAATTTTATAATTTTATAATTTTATAATTTTATAATTTTATAATTTTATAATTTTATAATTTTATAATTTTATAATTTTATAATTTTATAATTTTATAATTTTATAATTTTATAATTTTATAATTTTATAATTTTATAATTTTATAATTTTATAATTTTATAATTTTATAATTTTATAATTTTATAATTTTATAATTTTATAATTTTATAATTTTATAATTTTATAATTTTATAATTTTATAATTTTATAATTTTATAATTTTATAATTTTATAATTTTATAATTTTATAATTTTATAATTTTATAATTTTATAATTTTATAATATATATGTCTTGTTTTCAAAGTCAAACTAAAAAGTGACAAACTGTTGGTGTCAAACCATCGGGGTTTGAGTGTATATTTTTAATTTTTATCATATTTTTGAACGAAACCATACCATTTAATTGTATTATTTTATATTTATTTGAATCTTAGAAAATTTGAATTGTGGAATTGAAAAGAATCAGAATTGAAAAATAGAATATTATTGTTTAGAATTTGTGATGGTTTCAGGTTTTAAATTGTCCAGTCCCCACCCCCAGCCCTTTTCCCTCACACTTTCATCGTCCTCATTTATTTTTCGTCGTCCAAATGGGAAGGGAAACACTACGATGCACACCTCCTCTATCGTTTCAAAACCCAACTCACCGTATAAAAACCATGCACCGCCACATCCCGCGGAAAGTTAAACACCAATCCGCTTCCTCGATCACAGACCGGGTGCTCCTTCCCGTCTTCCGGCATGGCCCGCCGGAGCAACGATGTGACCCGTTCTCCTCCTCCTCCACCACGAAGGCCGAAATCAGAAAATCTGGAATATAAATATTGCTGTGATAAAGCCGCTCGCAAAAAAGCAACACAACTTACCAATCAACCGGCAAAATCCACACGAACTTTTCAACAACGTAAACTGGTTCGATTCGGTTCAAAGTTTCTCTGATTTGATCAAGTCCAAACAAGACCAACTGAAGAGAACTGTCAAACTGCGTCGACGAAAATCGTGACGTCAAATTGAAGGAAAATCGATGGAAAAACAATGTCGGGCATGTCGAGTGTTTGTCGTCCGTTTGTCGTCCTTTCGACCAATCGATATCGAAACGGTAAAATCAAAACCGCGCGACAGCTCGCACGACGTGCGACATTTTTCAAACAGGGGATGATGAGAGTCAACTGAACAGTCCTATTTTTTTTAAATTTGACCTCGCCATCGTATTCCCCGGCCAATTTTACATAAGAATCACTTATCGACAGAAAGGAATATGTTTTGTTCCAGAGATATCTAATTTTAAAGTTTGAGTATTTGAGATTACCTAAATTAGCTTTATTCGCCGCATCTGCTAGAAGCACTAGGGCGCGCTGATCAATAACTGCTACCTGGTTATTTATTGCAATAAGAATTCATCCCAAATAATCATTAGTAAATTCGCAATTCGCAATTTTCAGTGTAAGAACGGGCCTTGACCGATCTTATGCACCAGGTTCCCGACGAACACGCACTGCCCTTACACCTACATCTCACCCTTGCTCTGAGTCAGTACGAGCAACACGCTAGAACACGCTTTGAGTGTTCGTGCCAGGCATGCACACCTTCTTTTCCGGTTACGCATTTTAACTTGGCCGGGGGTGGTACATTACGTAGGGTTTGATGTAAGTATATGCGCCTAACCATTTATAGTGTGCCTATCAACTTTCATTAAAGCAAAAACTGTTTTATTTTTTGTTTGAATTCAAAAACTAATTGTTATTTACTGTGTATTGTTTTCTCCTGAAATCTTCCCTATTGTTGAGCCGTATTTATTGGTTGCTATTTCTTTGTCGCGGTGTTTTGTTGCAATATTTTGGTCCTAAGCATTTTAGAAAAGTTTTTCAAAAGTACAATAGTAATATTTGAGTTAATCCTTTAATCATTCCATAATAATTTGAGTAAGGGCTCGAACCTCACTTGCTTAAGAAAAAAAGTGAAGTTTCAAAACAATGGACAGTGAAGGAAATATACTATGTAAAGAATCAATAGTAAAAGAAAGATAGTAATTTATGAAGTAAATAAAGAAATTAACAATAGTTAATAAATAGAGGTAACAAACAAGCTTAGATTGTATTGAGGGCAATTTACAGGAAAGATGAAACATTATTCAAATAAAGAAAAGGCACATGATAAACAAAATTGACATCGCTGCCAAATTAAGGGAAAGCAGACAGTTTGTTACAGCAGCATCAATTGGTAAAATAGAGTGTAAAAGCGTTGAGAAATAAGAGAATCAAATAAAAGTAAAATCGAAATCAAATGGAGGATAGTAAACAGAAGCCGTTTTAGAAAATCAGTGAAACAAAATAAACAGAAGATAGCTGTTAGCTGAAATGGAAAGAAGAGAAACCCCGTTCTGCGATGCTCAGGTACATCCACAGCAGTTGACTCAACATAATGCGAATCAAAACAATACCGTCTACAATCACAAATTATTTCCCTTTCCCACATTGACGCGCCCCTTTCTTTTAGCCGTCTCTACTCTGACCCTCGCTGGTAAAAGGTTTACGAGTCGTTTCCACAGGCCACCAGCTAGGTCATCATGAAAACCAAGCCAACGTGGAGGTAAGAAAATAGGACACTTGCAAGGAACCAGAGCTATACTGTCCTGATCAAGAATGATCTAACAGGACTACGGACGTAGTCAGTGACGCTCCTTCCAGGATGTTCCTCGCCTGAGCGTCAACTGAAGAGGTATCTTCAGTATCATTCACCCTTGGCCTGCAATAATCATTAGTAAATTAGGCAAAAATTGAATGTACACCACTGTAGGAAACTGTTGAATAATCTTAAATTAAAACAAAATAGTATACGGTGAATTTGTGTGCTAGCCCACAGGACAGAGCAAGAACGACACGCTATACAGGGCAGAATGGAATTCACACAGAGCTAGCAGGAAATTGCAATTGATCTTGTAAGCACAGAGTTGTGTTGTAAGTAACACTTCTTAAAAATTATGAATTAACATGAATAAAACTCGTGAAGCATGATTAAGGAGGAGGATTTCTGGAAAGTATAAAACTGAAAAATGTAAGAAAATCACAAAGTTTAATCTGATTTATGATCTGATTAAGATCAAATTCAGTTGTGTTGATTTCTTGTTTTTGATTTTTTTTTGTTTGTCAATCATTTCGAAATCTTGGAAGACGATACAGCTGCTGTCCACATGTATCAGAAGTATATGGTTTTGTTTTTGAAATTAAATGTATGTACCAGAATTGAAAAAAATCATCAATTATTCAGATGAAACTGGCTCACAATATAAAAATCGGTTTATTATGATCAATCTTTCAAACCGTAAGCAGATTTTGGAGTTTTTGCTGAATGGCACTATTTCGCTACCGCACGGAATTGCTGGCAGCTCTGATCCAGCCCGGTTGTGTACTCCGTCGCGCGTTTTTAAATTAGCATTTGAACTGTGAAATTTTACCGAAGGCCGTGGCAAAAGTAGTTAATTGGGTCCTAAAATGAAGCTTAGATTGCTGATATTATTGTTTACAGCGATTAAGCTTATTTTTCTGAGTACAATGACCCTTTGTACGACCACATAGAGTTTAAAATGGATTTTTAAATCAATTTTGAAAAATTAATCTCGCGGTCCTTCTTGACAGAAAAGCTCCTACTTGACAGCTCGTTCCAAGGGGACCATAGTTAATCCATCGAAAAAATGTTGTCTTGTCAAAAAAACATTTTGCGTTAAAATGAAAAAAAGTGATTAGAAATGGTTTTTAATCGTGTTTTTTAACGTTGTACATAAAAATTGACATAGGGCTTTAGTACCCAATTCGAGACGGGTGACCTGGCTTCACACGAGAAACATGGAGTTTCTTCGAAATTTGAGGGAAAACTGTAGTTTTGTGATAATTTGTTTTGTGTTATTTTCGTTCTGGTTTGATTTGCGCGACATCTTGACAGGTTGCTTTGGGTGGTTTCATTTTTCATCGTTCCGCAGAGTGGTTGTATGAAAGTTTCTATGCAACTCGTATGCGAGTCAATGGTGCCAAAATGATTGTTTTTTCTTGAGGTGGTATAGTTTACAAATAGCAAATAGCAAAATCGGGTGAGCCAATTCCAATAGGAATTCTTCTGAGAAATGAGAGTTTGAAAGTGTGTATGAGGATGAGGCGTGAGTGTGTGCGAGAAAGGGTTTGAGCCGGCACAACTGATCTAGACAACTTTTTTGTGACAGTGTTGCCAAAGATTTGAATGTTCCTAACGAGATACTTTTTTATTATTTTTTTTCTTGTTTTTTTTTTGTTGTTTAAAAAGATTTTTCTGGAATAGTAAGCTAACTAGTGACATGCATTTTAATTTGTAAGGAGGTTAACTAATTTAAAATGCTGTTATTTTATTTTGTTAACTTTTCTCAACATACAATAGTTTAAAAGATCTCCTTGTTCCGGCTCATTGAAGAATATGTGTATAATTTAAGGTTTTTTTCTCGATAAAAGTTCATTTCAAATATTATTTCCGTGGTAAAATTATGAAACTTGTTTCACGATAAGCGCGATAAGCATAGAAAAACGGCCCTTTACTGGAATATTTTCCCGTCATTTATAATATTTTTCTTGGTTTTTGTATAGTAAAATAAATATTCACATTAATTTCCCGGTGGCCAAAAGAGTCAGGAGTAGAAATAATTATATTGAACACGGATCCTATCTTTCCGCAGCCGGCTGCCTAAGATTTGATCTTAACTAAATATTCGCGTCGGGATAAGCTATTTAAATTACCAAAAACTTAAATTAAAAAAAAACTGTCTCAACAGCAGCATCTTTATTATTGCCTTGAGAATAATATAACACTCCATAAAAGTTCTAACATATGACAAATAAATAAACGGGAAGTGTCTCGACAGCAGCATCCGATTACTTGCCTTGAGATTAATGCCACACCATCTAAACTCATTTATGCCAATGGTCGTATCGCTTGCTTAGAGCGACTCCCAGACCCTTACCCTACACAAATACCAACTCCACGCGACGCTTACGCAGCCCTGTTGTTTAAATTCGATCAAATTTGGTTAAACGGTCAATTTGGTCGAGTTCCACAATAGGGTTGGGAAAAAGAGCCTGCGGTTTCGCTACCTTTTTCTAAGTAAGTCAAGCATCAACATTTCCCGTGCTCCGAATCCTTTTTCCTCTCCCGGTGAATGGTGGAGATGGGAGCGGCCGGCAATGGATGGCTTTCATGGTGCTGCCTGTCCTGTTCGGGTAGAATTGGTTTTAATTCCCTTTAATCATTTTCTAAGCAACCTGGGCTGGACAATCATCACATATACATGAAGAAATCCAGTCTGCAACCCGCTAAGATCACCATCTCCATGCGAATGCGAAATGCGAATGCGAATGCGAAAATGGCACTATTTCGCTACCGCACATGGCAACCCATGAGAATTATTTCATCTACTAAAGCCAGCTCTACATTTGTTCTCGCTTTAAATAAAAGAAGAAATTAGGAATTAGGAAAAATATGAAAATAATATAACAATGATAAAATTGTATTGTTAAAACACTGTAGCATTTGCAAATAAATATTAAATGTTCTTACTTAATACACAGCAAAAAATCCGATGGTAAAATCGCATGCAAAAGCATGCACGTCACCTTCGTCAAAATAAACACTTAATATTACACACTGCATGTACAATTTTTGCAAACGCAAAAAAAAACTTGCAACCGACGGGATTCAAACCCAGCACCAACAGTAAGGACTGGCGCCTTAGCTCACTCGGCCATCAGACCAATGAAACGTTGTTAGGATAAACGCATATATGAGCTTGACATTTCGGTCAAGTAGTCCCATACTCAAGGTTTCCCATACTGACGGGCTACATATTTCAAGGTGTACAATTACATAAAAATGCATAAAATAATGCAATATTTATTTTACACCCAGGCCTTTACACGCAGCTGGATTACTACTTTTTTAGCTGTGTATTAGGGTGGTCCAAATCCGGACTTTTTTGGGGCTACTCCCTGAAATCAAAGATTGACCCATCACTAGGCTTAATTCCAAATTTGAGCTCATTCTGACCACGGGAACCCCTCCCTCCAATCGCTTAAAGTTTGTATGGGAAAAATCGTCAAAATGTATGGAGAAAAGCATCTGTTTTACTTTTTTACCTGTGGAAGGCGCCATAATTATCCGATTCTTACCATTTCTCAAATGTAGAACCTTCATTAAATTTAGAACAACTTTCCCGAAGACACCATATTTTTAGGATTTTTTCCCGCGAAGTTATTAGCGCCCAAAACTGACCATTTTTGCGCGGCCAGCTGTAAGGGGCTACCTAACAACGATGTTTATTTCCAATTCGTACACGCACGTGCTCTCTCTCAGGTTCAAACTCTCTCACGAGCTTGCTCGTCTGCCTGCCTGTTTGCCTACAAGCGCGCGCTGTTTCTCTGCTTGGACTTTTGTCGTCGTCGTCGTTTTCTTTTGCTATCCGCTGCGCTGCGTTTCTGGCATGTTTATTTTAATTTTCAACTGAAATAGCAGGATTGTTTTGAGATATAAAATTTAATGTAATATGTGATCAACAATAGATATCATATTATAAGAGCGTGTGAGAGAGAATACAAATTTGATGAATTAGTTCATCCATGAATCGTCATCTGTTCTGATCCAAACCTAAATGCAAACGTTTTGGATTTTAATTTATCTGCTTTTGTTACAAGAAATACCATGCAGTTTTTTAGATAAAAAAGGAAGGAATTTTCTTTAGATTTTTTTTAAGCTGAATCCAAATGAGTATCTTAAAGGAAGGCCGCAACTGCAAGATCTTAAGGTAGTTAACGATTGTGCAGAAAGAGATGTTTCCTGAATCGAAAAATTTACACGTAAAATGACAAAAAATGATAAACAGTTGCAATATATGTTGCAGGTGGTCTAGGAACACAGAAAGAAATTTCCAGAAAGAATAAAAAAATTTAGAGAGTATGAATGATAGTTTGCAGCAATAATTGTAAAATTGCCTTGATTTTTTCTCATTTGTACTAAAGTATATTTTTGTTATAGCAAACTACCTAAAGGAACCACCAGTTTTTTTAATAATTGATTCATTATCATTTTTCTTTAGCATATACGCAAAACTGCGTGTAATGCTTGAAAAACAAACAAACCCTGTTGTCACATCATTTGCTGTAATTTTTAATCGAGCCTAAGCTGTCTTTTCTTTAAACTATTTTTTCAGCGCAGTTTTTTCTTTGACATAATTTAAGAATATATCTCAAAACAATCCTGCTATTTCAGTTGAAAATTAAAATAAACATGCCAGAAACGCAGCGCAGCGGATAGCAAAAGAAAACGACGACGACGACAAAAGTCCAAGCAGAGAAACAGCGCGCTTTTAGCACAGAGAACAGATGTACATCTTGGTTCTAACTTGTGTAAACCGTGTAAACTAAAAAATGCGTTGCATACAATCTTGCATCAAAGAAGTTAGAGTGCAGGATACGCTTGGCGGCGCCACCGTCGCGGCTGAGAATACTTGACTTAACAATTAAAAAGGCTCAATAATTTCGAAAGAAAATAAATGTTAACCTCGTTTAAATATAAAATTCACTTCTGTATAATTCCAGTTGACTAAAAATAATGCAAAAATGCATTAACATTAACGAAAACATAACAGAAAATTCATTCAAAATGATTTTTCAAGCGACAACTTAAAATAGTCCCTTTACACATGTTATGTCCGATTTCGTTTTGTTTACCTTCTTTGGCGCGTAAAATTACAACCCTCTGATGAAGGGCAGTCAGACATTGGTCTGATGTCGTTCGTACGGAATGTTTTATGCAGTGATTAGATGGTCCAACGTTCTGCTACTGTAGGCCATCATGATTTTGGAAGTGGCGCTATCTAGGCGGATGGTGCACACCCTAGCTCTTTTCAACGTATTTTGGTTTGAATTTTTACACACGTTTTTCAATGCTGTTTGTTCAATGATATACATCTGTTCTCTGTGCTTTTAGGTAAACAGGCAGGCAGGCAGCCCGCATAGTCATGAACTATATAACTACTTTATGACAAATAGTTACTCAACTATTTATCAAATGGTCTCTACTATTCATTAAATTGTAACCCAACTATATATGTACGATATATCAAACCATTAATTCCATTCCCAAAATAGTTTTGGTCGATTTTACTATATGAGAAATTAGTTGTTAGGCAGAAAACTATATGAGGTTTTCATACATATGTAAATATTTTTATAAACTTGGATTTACGTCAAATAGTCACTGCCCAAAAAATTTACTATTCCCTATATAGTTTCTGAAAAACTACTTAACCGACACTACTTTGCCGACACTTTAAAAAAGACCGCAAAAATGAACCCTACAATTGTTGTGATAACTACTTCGGATATAATCAAATTTGATTTTTAAGTTCTATCGATAGTTGGTGAATGTTTAACGCCATTATATGTGATGTTATTTACGTTGCTGCCGAACTGCTGCCGCCTTATCCGATTGATCTATATCTGTTGGTGGTTTTTCAGTGGTTTTGGTGACATGTTGTGTTAGAAGGAGCAAGCTCGGGGCAAGTATTTTTCGATAAGTCCAAGTAGTCCAAACAATTGACTCATTTTATAGTGAACAGTAATAGTCCACCATGTAGTACACATATTTTGGTGTATGGTAAGAACAGCATGCCTACTTTTTCTGGAATAGTGAAAGTCAATTTCATGAGCCCTCGTAACATTTTTTCTTCTTTTGGGGAGTTTTCTGATAATCTGAGGAGAAGTGGGGGTGTTGAAGGTTCTCTATCATCCAGAGGAATCGACTGTGATCAATTTACTTGATAAAAGTTGAAATTTTTGTACCAATCGTTTAACATATAGTTGGATTATATAACAAACTGTAATTGTACTCCATACTGTTG